>NW_028227258.1:105697500-106897500 GCF_978045245.1 Mus caroli
TTACCTTTATTTTTACAAGGTCTGTTTAATATTTCCTTCTAACCCATAACTACTACTTAGACATCACTCATGATTACTTTTGTCACATGGGGGAATATCTGGGTTATTATGGCTATCCGTTTTCCCTTAATTATAGTTTCAACAATCAGGGCAACCTTAGTTTTTAAGCAAAACACTGAATAATTCCACAAAGAAGTCACACTTCTGATGTGAAACCACAGTTAAGGAGAACTCTAAGCAAATTTACTCTATTTTTCTGACAAATAGGCCAGGGGAAAGAAAGCTTTTAAATTTATTAGAGATGACTTGTTTGAGCAACTTGCATCTCCTCCATGGTCCCTACTGAGCCTTCCACCCATGAATTATACAGGCAATTTGGATCAAGAAGGTAAAGGAAATCTTGAATTGCCAGTGCCCTCCAAGTTCGTAAGGAGGCTATTAACTGTATCAGTGCTTTGCAATGTGAAATCTGGGGTTGTTTTCTGCAAATGCTAGCTCCCATTCCCTTTTAATTTCCCTCCTTGCTCCATCTTGCTTTGGCTTCAGTAAGTGTTGGAAGATGGCCAACACTATTCTCCTATGATAAAGTGACAGACTTTAGAATTATTACTTGATTTAAGGAGCCCTGGTTTAGAACATATATATATATATATATATGTGTGTGTGTGTGTGTGTGTGTGTGTGTATACATACATACATACATATATATATATATATGTGTGTGTGTGTGTATACATACATATATATATACATATATATATATATATATATATATATATATTCTCTTCCTCACTAAGCTGAATATCCTTAGGCTAATAAATTAACCTCTGTGAGTGTGTGCCTTCCACTTATTTTTCAGACTCTGTTAAAGATGAAGACTGTGATGAATGTCTGGTCATGTAGGAACTCATTTGTATTTTTAACTATTCTTTTATTGTTGTTGTTGTTCTTATCATGATTACCTTGTATGATAGATTCTTGTCAACTTGACATTACATAGTGCCATTTGGGAAGAGGGGACCTCTTTGAGAAAATGCTCCCATTACTTGGTCTGTGGGTCATTTTTTTTATTTATGATAGATCCAGATAGGCCCAGTTTTTTTGTGCATGGGGTCTTCCCTGGGGAGGTGGTTCTGAGATGTATAAGAAAAGCAAGCTAAGCAAGACATGGAGAGCAAGTCAGTAAGCGCAGTTCCTCCATGGTCTCTGCATCAATACCTATCTCCAGGTTCTGGCCTGAGTTTCTTCCTTGGTATCTCTTCATCATGTACTGTGATGTGTCAAATAAAAGTGTGAAAGTCAAATAAACCTTTTTCTCCCCAAGTTGTTCTGGTCTTAGAGTTTTAATCACAGCAATAGAAACAAATTAGGATCCCACAGATGATTTTCCTGTTCGGGTAGTATATATTATGCTCCAGTCATTCTCTTCCCTTTAGATATATTCCATCTAACACAGAATCTTAGAAAGTCATCATGCAGATCCCAAATGGAGAACAGAGCTGAGTTTGTTGAAAACAAATGCCTGTCAGAAGACAAAGGTAAACTCCCAGCATAAGATCATGAGCATAGCTGTACAAAAGACCTGGTGGTCACCAGTATGATATGAGTCAGGCTCAGGAGGCCAAAATGGAGAGGACCACCTCCATTATGGATTTATTATCATGAGCCTCAAGCTCCAAGCGTTTTGATGAAGCACTGATATAAACATTACCCTTCCACAATCTAGGCTTATTCCATGAAGTATACTCTTTGATTGACTTGTGAATTTCCAGAGCTACTAAACACAATGCACAGAGTATCATGGAATTACTACACACTTGAGTTATCTCCTTTTTTTGGATACTAACACATTAAGCATCCTCACTTACTACCATTTCAAGACATAGAAATCTCTGAAGCTACCACACGAGTTGGACAGTTGGGCACCCATGTTGCAAACTTCTTGAGTGATGTATGTGCATGTGTGTATGTGTGTGTGTGTGTATGTATATAGATATATATGAATGCATGTTTTGCAAATCAGTTTATCTTCAAGATTGTGTCTGTTCTATGTTCTCCAAAGAAAATGCCCTATTAAACATTTTGTGCTCTTAAAAGAAAGAAAGAAAGAAAGAAAGAAAGAAAGAAAGAAAGAAAGAAAGGAAGGAAGGAAGGAAGGAAGGAAGGAAGGAAGGAAGGAAGAAAGGAAGAAAGAAAGAAAGAAAGAAAGTCATCATGCAATGCTGCAATACATTTCAAATACTATAAGAGAAGTATACCAGATAGAGCAACTCTTAAACTTGCACCGCAAAACATAGAAAACAGAGAGCAGCACTGTGGTCAGCGTGCAACTTCCATGAAACAAGTTAGAACCACTGTATGTTAGAGACACCAAGATTTACATAGGACTACAGAATAAAAGCCTTGTTTCTAGTGCATGGGAACCTCTGGGCATATGAAGGGTAATATTTTCAACTATGAGCTGCTGCTTCCTGTAAACTTTATATACATTATATATTCAGTATTTTAGGGCCTAAAGGATATCACTATGTTACCCAGAGGATAGGCTTCACAATGGTTTGATTTCTTATCACTCCACCTCCCCCCAAACTGAAGTCCATTCTATGTTTATAGAGAGGACCTAGTTGGAGCAACTTCAAGTGCAAAAAAAGGAGTTAATATTACAATTCTTATGACCATTTGGTAAAGAAACAATGCCTTTGGTACAGAAAAAAATTTTAAAAATGGGTTTGATGAATATAACAGGGGCATAAAAGAGTGCTGTTCCCCATATTCTAAAAATTGTATAAATACATGCTTGCTCCTTCATGAGACTTTAAAATGATGATACTTCACAGGTATGTTTAACCCAAGAAAATATAAATCCCACAGAAAGAAACAGATGCTCCAAGATCACAGGAGAGCAAGCTGGAATCAACTCAGGGCAGAGGATGCTGAGAGGATGCAGCTGATCACTGTACTGCTCCATTGGTCAGATTGTGCTTTAGAACCCAGTTACAGGGACAGGGGACCATCATGGGTGGAGTCGAGAAGAACTGCAGAACAAAAGCATAGATGTTGAAAATTAAGGATTCTTTTAGAAAAGGTGAGTCGTCTTTCTGACTGGAGCAAAGCACTCAAGAAATCCACAAAAAGAAGACTGTAGGTCTCTGGGTGGGAGCTGAATCAGAGAGGTACCTCACACATCTAGGAACAGGAAGACTCCTGTGAAAGATATCCTCTATCTTTTGGCTAGAGCTACATTCATCCAACCCCTACATAAATACAACAGAGTTAGATGTTGTAGTAATAAACAAGACATGGAAGAGCAAGACTTTCTGCTTATGATCATGGGTCAAGATATATGAGTTGCTCTCTCTTCTCTTCTCTCTCTGTGTGAAAATTGGTGGGAATACATTTGTGGATGATAAAAAAAAAATAGAGAGTCCTCTCTCCTAAATTCAAAACTCTATACTGGGAGGAGAGGACATGAAAGGGAAAAATCAAGACAAAAACCTGGTGATAGTTGGGCATTTAATCTATAAAATAACTGTGCCTCTAAGTATCTAAGAGTTTCAACTATGCCAATATCTCTCATGGTCCTACCAGGAGTTGAATTTACCTCCAGGCTAAAGAAGAAACACTTCTCATAAATTCTAATCCACTAAGAGAAGGCCAGGGTAGCAGTCTAGGAGTCAAAGCTTTGGCATTTGGGTGGAATAGAAAATAACCTCTGGCATCTTTGACAGCATGAAAGCAATTGAGCCCAATCTCGGGATCAATGGAAAAAGCCATATTTCCTATCCTAATGGACATCTGTAGATACTGTCCAAAGGTGATCAAGAAAGCCCCGAATACATTATTTACAACTGCAAAAGTAAACCAAACAAGTTCCAAAATCTATACTGTAACTCCCAGGAACAGAGAAGTGGGGAGTAAAGAAGAATGGACTCTTTATCATCATCCATTACTGGATCCATTCACACTTGTTAATGTACACAAGAACTATTGCTGGAATCATATGCTATAGATGCATTGAAGATGCCTCTGGAAGAGGCAACAAACGAATGGCTGCACCTTCTAGGCAATGGGATGTGGCTAAGACAATGGTCTGCAGGATTATAGAAAGACATTTTGAAATTTGCAAACTTCTACTCGGCCTGTATGTCCTTAAACTATGAATACTTGATAACTGTCAAAATTTCAAAATGTGGAACATCTGGATTGGACACCTCTGTCCAGATGATGAGGATTACTAGGATTTCTTTGCTGACTAAAAGATAATTGCAAATGAGCCAGTGAGATGGCTCAGAAGGTAAGGAGACTTGTCACTAAGACTGATGAGCTGAGCTCAATCCATAGGACCCAAATGATAGAAGAAGAGAGCACCTCCTATAGACTGTCCTCTGACCTCCACACCTGCCACGTGGCTCATGAAAGTGTGGATGCACATAAATGAATGAGTGAATGAATGAATGAATGAATGAATGAATGTAAAGGTTTCTTTTTTTAAAAGTATCATCAGTTCAACCTGAAGTAATTTTTTTCTTTGTATATGGCCTTGGCCTCGACATTTTTATTTTATCCCTTCTCTTAACAATTTTCTCTCTTAGAAATGACAATTTGATTTTTTTCACCATGTCAGCTTTAAATCGAGGCTTACAGATGTCAATTCAATTAGCAGTATCTAGTTTGACTAAGCACAACTTTCACTGATAAATCATCACCTGCCGAAGCTGTAGATACTGTTGGAGAAATCCCAGTTAACCAAAAGAAGAAAATAATGAATATTTGGGATTAAGCATATAGTTGCATGTAAAAGTGATAGGAAATGGCACCTAAAATTTTTAAATAGGCTAATTTACACACACATAATTACTTCAATTTCTCTAGCCAGGTTGACTGTGTACAGACATTTGCATAAAAGGAGCATGAGGAAAGATTTCAATGAAACTATTTCCCTAATAAAATTTCAAGTAGGCAGATGTTTGCCCCAAGGAACCATTCAGACAACAGAACTTACATTAAAAACACACGTGTTCCAAAAGAAAGAACATCTTTAGCCAGCAAATTTCTATCTTTTTCAGATGCATTCCTTCTCCAGTTAAATTTGGACTGCATTCTTTAGAACAGGTAAACTCACTTTTGTCCATTGATAAGTCTTCCACTGGAAAGATCTGGAAAACTTGCAATGTTTACCTTGAAAATTCTCCTGGGGATATTACAGCTTTTAAAATGTTAATTTATACAGATATGAACAGCTTAATTAGGCTCACACTCTGAACAGTGTTCTCTCTCTCTCAAGAGCTGCCTGCCGTCTGTTAAGTCAACTATTTCCAGTTCCCATAGTACATCATTTTAGCTGAAGAGACTTAAAATCCCAGTCAACCATAAAGATCATCTGCCCTACTATTCATCCTAAATTCATCTGAGTCATCATTTTTTCCCATCTTATTTTTAATCACCAGATTTGAAAGGAACTTCAAAAGAAGGGGGGGGGGAGCCTAAACAATTCATTTTGCAGGCTGGGGGTTTTGAAGCAATGACTAGCTTGCTCTGTTGGTCTAGAAGGCCACTTGTTTTCTTGTTCTCTAAAGCAGAAACTGGTAGGAGGCAGAAGAGTAAACTCAGAAGCCTGGGAGTCTGAAGAAGGGCTTCATTTTCTGATTTAATGTCCTGAGTCACCTCAAACCTGTGTACAGACAGTCATTTTGATTTTAGAAGAGTTGGCTATAGTAAAAATACCAGAAGCTCTGACACCTAATGGCCATAGCAGTGGACTCACTTTTTTGTTCTGCCTAATCCAGGTTTTTAAGCCTAGGAAGTGCTCTCCTAGCCACTGAGTGGTTAGTCATCCTAGGTAAACCGCATTATTGTAAGGTGGTGGAAACTTAGGTGGTATGTCACTGGGGCACATTGTCTAAGGTTGTATTTCGTCCCTGGGTACTTCCTGTCTCTCTGCCTGGACTTTCTGGCTACCTTTCCTCTACCACACTTTCTGTTATGGCACTGAGCCTCACCTCAGGCCTAAAAGCAATGAACTAGCTGAGTTTGAAATGAACCCTCTGACATCACATGTCAAAATAAGATTCCCCTCTTTATATTTTTTATTTTATTTTTTAAGGCATTTACTGTCATGGTGGAAAGTGGATAAATAAAACCGCACTCCCAGATTTCCCTCTCTTAACTTGTTTACCTTGACTATTTTGTCACAGCATTGTGAGGTATCCACCAGAGAAGAGCACTTTTACATGGGTTCAAGCCTACGGAAAGTCTTTACTAGCCAGCTGCCTGGTGGTTACATGGAATATTTGGGACCCTAGTGCAGTCCCCAAGCCTGTTTTAGGGTTGGCTTCTAAGCATAAAAGACACAACCTGGGTTGACACACATGTTCACAAAAATAGTAAGTCAGAATGGAACTACAGAAGCCAAAAACCAAGGGTAGTGCATTTAGAAGCTTTTCCAGATCTTTGGAGTTTGATGGATTACTTCTTTTGTTCTCATTTTTGGCAGATTTGCTGCCTATATGCTGGGTTCCAAGAACTGAATGGTACTTCTGCCCATGGCATTGTAATAATAATGAATAAAATAAAAGTCAAGTCAAGTAAAAGTGGCTGTTACCCAATTCCTGGGGTTAAGGTCTGGGGGCCTCTTACAATAGCAGCCAAATGAGATTAACACAAGTCTGATACTTTTCTTCTAGATCCGAAGATCTCTGCCTTATTTTGTCACCTCAGTTATAGCATGTGTTCACATATAGCTAGGCACCTTTCATTCATGTTGCCACCATAAAATACACACAGAAACAGATAGAGGTGCCTTCCTATTCTTACCCCACAAATGTAGACAGCATGGGGTGTGTCTTTGTATGAATATGTAAGAATACACCATAGGCTGTGACTATCACACTCTGCTCCATTTTTCTGGGGATAGATAAGAGGACATTTCCTATCTTTTAAAGACTCTTGGTTTATGAGTTTCTACTTATCCAATAAATTATTTCTTTGCGCTTTGCTGTGCACTGTGGTAGAATCCATCAAATTTGTAGTGTAGGGTGGTTGATGAAACTGATTGGTCCCAACCTTTACAACAAAATAAAACACATAACTCTAATACTGCCAAGTTCTAACTAGCAAGTGTTTTCTGGTGCTCACTTGGCCTCTTATTAATTCTGTTTACTGCTTCTGTTTGATATGTATCATGTGTCATACATAGGATCCTCAAATGCCTGCCTGTCAGCACTACACTTTTAAGAGAAGAATAAAATAACAATGCATGAAGGCTTTACCTTGGGCGTGCCTGGGTTAAAATCAGTTCTTGCACTACCGTGTATAAACTGGATGTCATGAGAAGGCTCGCTTCATAGTCCTTATGCAAAAGGGAAGAGCTAGTACCCTGAGTGTTGGGGGTTGTTATGGTGCTGCTATGTATTCAAATGCTAAATTCTAGCTCCCAAGATTTGGTTGCTATCCCAAGGAGCACAGTCTCAGGTATACCAAAATATGTGATGTAAACTTTGCTGGGCAATCTTCTCTGACAGGTTAAGTAAAAGGGGCTGTTACCCAAACACTGGGGAGGACAAATATAGGTAAGATTTGGGTTGCCAGGCTGGGGGTTATAAGCAGGAAACAGGGAGAGAAGGAGAAGGAGAAAGAAGACAGAGAGATGGGATAAACCAGGAGCACATGGCTGAGAGAAGTGCCCCCTGAGGACAGACTGATGGAGCAGAAACAACCCACACAAAATTCAGACAGCAAGTAACTTGGGAGCACAGTTGAGAATTAGGCAGTCTAGCATAGAGAAATAGTTTAGGGATAATCACTCAGTAATTGGGCTAAGGATGATTAAATAAATCAACAAGAC
Source organism: Mus caroli (assembly GCF_978045245.1). Lineage (NCBI taxonomy): Eukaryota > Metazoa > Chordata > Mammalia > Rodentia > Muridae > Mus > Mus caroli. Next base: position 105,705,344 of record NW_028227258.1, read on the forward strand.
ACTGACTTGGTTATTGGGGGGGGGGGTCTGTCCAGGTTATAATCAAAACTAATAGAGTTATTGCATATCCTTCAACAACATCTGAAATCACTGTGCCCTGGCCTCTGGTCCTATACCTTCATTAATCAACTAAGGTTAGTTTTAATTTTACTCTTTACCCTTTTGTTCCTGTGTATGTATGAATATTTTACCTCCTTGTTTGTCTGTATACTACTTGTATGCCTGGTACCCACTGAAGCCAGAAGACAAGGTCAGATCCTATGGAGCTTGAGTTACAAGACAGTTATGAGTGGCTATGAGTGTATTGGGACCTCAAGCCTGATTCTCTGCAATAGCAGCAAGTACTTTTAAGCACTGAGCCATCTCTTCAGCCACACCCAACATTACTTGAGCATCTGTCCTTTTGGAGCACAGTCCACTGTTGACCAGCTTGCTGTTGATTTTATACAACTTCTCTACCATGATGTAGCATACCACCAATCACTCATTTTTCTCCATTTTGAATACATCTTGCTTTATATAGATTCATTGATTAAAAATTCTAATCATGTCCTTTGCTTCTCTTTGCTTCCAGAGAACAGGTACTTTGCTTTGCAGTGAGTGACAAATCAGAACTGTTCTGTGGCCACCATCTTCTCCATAACACCATCACTGCATTTAAGGGGAACAATTATTTTAGTAGTTTTATTTAAATATTGTATTCTTTTCTTTAATACAAGAATATGAATGGAGGTTAGAGTACTAGAATGTTATCTACTTAGCACTTATAGGCCCTGGATATGACTGGAGATTATAATAAAATTCAATGGTATTTACTTAGCACTCATAAGAACCTGGGCTCAACCCTTAGCACTACAAAGGAAAAACAAAACAAATCAAACAACAAACAAACAAACCCAAAAGCAGTATGGGCAGACTCTTTGGTACTAGTCAAATCATTCACAGATGTATAGAGAAAACTTGGCCATTTGCATCCACACCTACTCTCACCTTATGCATCCCCTGAAGGATTCAGTGCTAATTGGCCTTATCTTTCCATATTTCTGTTTTGTGCATAGAAACACACATGTACAAATACACATAATCAAATTAATTTGTTTGTTTATAGAGTGTTAATTTTATTTTTGTTCTTTCTATTTTCTTTCCATTTACAGGTTACATTATTTACAGCAGTTGTAAACTTTCCTGTATGATAAAATGTGGATGTGATTTTTAATAGCTGAATAAATAATCCATAGAATGGATGTGTTGTATTTGACCTCATCAATAACAGAAACTCCAGTAGGTTTCTATCCCATGATTAGTGGTTGTGGGAGTTTGAATGAGAATGGTCCCTTTAGCTTCATAGATTTAAATGTTTCATTATCAAGGAATAGGAATAGCACTTCTTGAAAGGATTGGGAGATGAGGCTTTTTGAAGGAAGTGTGTCACCGTGAATAATTTTTGAGGTTTCAAAAGCCTATGTCAAGCCCAGAGTCTCTTTTGGCCTAAATATCAGAATGTAGCTCTTACCTACTTCTCTAACACCATGCTTGCCTGAAGCCATGCTCCCTGCCATGACGATAATAGACTAAACCTCTGACTCTGTAAGCCAGCTCCTGATTAAATGCTTTCTTCTATAAGAGTTAGCATGGCCATGGTATCTCTTCACAGCAATAGAACAGTAACTAATACAATGGTGCTCCTGGCAATACCCTTTCATGGGCATCTTTTATATCTTTTATATCAATTCTTTTGATTCTGTACTACATAATCGCAGACCTAGAACTTTGCATCAGAGTATGTGTGTATCAGCAAGATTTGCTAGGAGGCTGCTTAACCTTCAGCTTTGGAATACTGATGGACATACTTACCACATACCCCGGACTTCATTTTGTATTTCTAATTTTAATATGTTTTCCTGAAAGAAGAATGAATGGAAACCTAAGAAGAATGAAGCTTGTGAAACTTAACCTCTGAGTCTCCATGGAACCAGGAGCTTCTAATGCACAAATATACACATTTAGGGGTTTTAATCGGTTCTTTGAGAATTTCATTCAATGTATCTTTTTTTTTAATTTTTAATATTTTTATTACATATTTTCCTCAATTACATTTCCAATGCTATCCCATAAGTCCCCCATAGCGCCCCCCACTTCCCTACCCACCCATTCCCATTCTTTTGGCCCTGGCATTCCCCTATATTGGGGCATATAAAGTTTGCAAGTCCAATGGGCCTCTCTTTCCATTGATGGCCGACTAGGCCATCTTTCCATACATATGCCACTAGAGACAAGAGCTCCGGGGTTCTGGTTAGTACATCATGTTGTTCCAACATAGGGTTGCAGATCCCTTTAGCTCCTTGGTTACTTTCTCTAGCTTCTCCATTGGGAGCCCTGTGATACATCCAATAGCTGACTGTGAACATCCACTCCTGTGTTTGCTAGGCCCCGGCATCGTCTCACAAGAGACAGCTATATTTGGGTCCTTTCAGCAAAATATTGCTAGTGTATGCTATGGTGTCAGCGTTTAGAAGCTGATTATGGGATGGATCCCTGGATACAGCAGTCTCTAAATGGTCCATCCTTTCATCACAGCTACGAACTTTGTCTCTGTAACTCCTTCCCTGGGTGTTTTGTTCCCAATTCTAAGAAGGTGCACAGTGTCCACACTTTGGTCTTCATTCTTCTTGAGTTTCATGCGTTTAGCAATTTGTATCTTATATCTTGGGTATCCTAAGTTTTGGGCTAATATCCACTTATCAGTGAATACATATTGTGTGAGTTCTTTTGTGATTGTGTTACTTCACTCAAGATGATGCCCTCCAGGTCCATCCATTTGGCTAGGAATTTCATAAATTCATTCTTTTTAATAGCTGAGTAGTACTCCATTGTGTAAATGTACCATAATTTCTGTATCCATTCCTCTGTTGAGGGACATCTGGGTTCTTTCCAGCTTCTGGCTATTATAAAAAGGGCTGCTATGAACATAGTGGAGCATGTGTCCTTTTTACCGGTTGGGACATCTTCTGGATATATGCCCAGGAGAGGTATTGCTGGATCCTCCGGTAGTACTATGTCCAATTTTCTGAGGAACCGCCAGACTGATTTCCAGAGTGGTTGTACAAGCTTGCAATCCCACCAACAATGGAGGAGTGTTCCTCTTTCTCCACATCCTCGCCAGCATCTGCTGTCACCTGAATTTTTGATCTTAGCCATTCTGACTGGTGTGAGGTGGAATCTCAGGGTTGTTTTGATTTGCATTTCCCTGATGATTAAGGATGTTGAACATTTTTACAGGTGTTTCTCTGCCATTCGGTATTCCTCAGGTGAGAATTCTTTGTTCAGTTCTGAGCCCCATTTTTTAATGGGGTTATTTGACTTTCTGTAGTCCACCTTCTTGAGTTCTTTATATATATTGGATATTAGTCCCTTATCTGATTTAGGATAGGTGAAGATCCTTTCCCAATCTGTTGGTGGTTTTTTTGTCTTATTGATGGTGTCTTTAGCCTTGCAGAAGCTTTGTAGTTTCATGAGGTCCCACTTGTCAATTCTCGATCTTACAGCACAAGCCATTACTGTTCTATTCAGGAATTTTTCCCCTGTGCCCATATCTTCAAGGCTTTTCCCCACTTTCTCCTCTATAAGTTTCAGTGTCTCTGGTTTTATGTGAAGTTCCTTGATCCACTTAGACTTGACCTTAGTACAAGGAGATAGGAATGGATCGATTCGCATTCTTCTACATGTTAACAACCAGTTGTGCCAGCACCATTTGTTGAAAATGCTGTCTTTCTTCCACTGGATGTTTTTAGCTCCCTTGTCGAAGATCAAGTGACTGTAGTTGTGTGGGTTCATTTCTGGGTCTTCAATTCTATTCCATTGGTCTATTTGTCTGTCACTATACCAGTACCATGCAGTTTTTATCACAATTGCTCTGTAGTAGAGCTTTAGGTCAGGCATGGTGATTCCACCAGAGGTTCTTTTATCCTTGAGAAGAGTTTTTGCTATCCTAGGTTTTTTGTTATTCCAGATGAATTTGCAGATTGCACTTTCTAATTCGTTGAAGAATTGATTTGGAATTTTGATGGGGATTGCATTGAATCTATAGATTGCTTTTGGCAAGATAGCCATTTTTACAATGTTGATCCTGCCAATCCATGAGCATGGGAGATCTTTCCATCTTCTGAGATCTTCTAGAATTTCTTTCTTCAGAGACTTGAAGTTTTTATTATACAGATCTTTCACTTCCTTAGTTAGAGTCACGCCAAGATATTTTATATTATTTGTGACTATTGAGAAGGGTGTTGTTTCCCTAATTTCTTTCTCAGCCTGTTTATTCTTTGTGTAGAGAAAGGCCATTGATTTGTTTGAGTTAATTTTATATCCAGCTACTTCACCGAAGCTGTTTATCAGGCTTAGGAGTTCTCTGGTGGAATTTTTAGGGTCACTTATATATACTATCATATCATCTGCAAAGAGTGATATTTTGACTTCATCTTTTCCAATTTGTATCCCTTTGATCTCCTTTTGTTGTCGAATTGCTCTGGCTAGGACTTCAAGTACAATGTTGAATAGGTATGGAGAAAGTGGACAGCCTTGTTTAGTCCCTGATTTTAGAGGGATTGCTTCAAGCTTCTCACCATTTACTTTGATGTTGGCTACTGGTTTGCTGTAGATTGCTTTTATCATGTTTAGGTATGGGCCTTGAATTCCTGATCTTTCCAAGACTTTTATCATGAATGGGTGTTGGATCTTGTCAAATGCTTTTTCCGCATCTAATGAGATGATCATGTGGTTTTTGTCTTTGAGTTTGTTTATATACTGGATTACGTTGATGGATTTCCGTATATTGAACCATCACTGCATCCCTGGGATGAAACCTACTTGGTCAGGATGGATGATTGTTTTGATGTGTTCTTGGATTCGATTAGCAAGAACTTTATTGAGGATTTTTGCATCAATATTCATAAGGGATATTGGTCTGAAGTTTTCTATCTTTGTTGGGTCTTTTTGTGGTTTAGGTATCAGAGTAATTGTGGCTTCATAGAATGAGTTGGGTAGAGTACCTTCTGTTTCTATTTTGTGGAATAGTTTGTGAAGAACTGGGATTAGATCTTCTTTGAAGGTCTGATAGAACTCTGCACTAAACCCATCTGGTCCTGGGCTTTTTTTAGTTGGGAGACTATTAATGACTGCTTCTATTTCTTTGGGGGATATAGGGCTGTTTAGATCATTAACCTGATCTTGATTCAACTTTGGTACCTGGTATCTGTCTAGGAACTTCGCCATTTCATCCAGGTTCTCCAGTTTTGTTGAGTATAGCCTTTGGTAGAAGGATCTGATGGTGTTTTGGATGTCTTCAGGATCTGTTGTTATGTCTCCTTTTTCATTTCTGATTTTGTTAATTAGGATGCTTTCCCTGTGCCCTCTAGTGAGTCTGGCTAAGGGTTTATCTATCTTGTTGATTTTCTCAAAGAACCAGCTCCTTGATTGGTTGATTCTTTGAATAGTTTTTCTTGTTTCCACTTGGTTGATTTCACCCCTGAGTTTGATTATTTCCTGCCGTCTACTCCTCTTGGGTGAATTTGCTTCCTTTTGTTCTAGTGCTTTTAGGTGTGTTGTCAAGCTGCTAATGTGTGCTCTCTCTAGTTTCCTTTTGGAGGCACTCAGAGCTATGAGTTTTCCTCTTAGAAATGCTTTCATTGCGTCCCATAAGTTTGGGTATGTTGTGGCTTCATTTTCATGGAACTCTAAAAAGTCCTTAATTTTTTTCTTTATTCCTTCCTTGACCAAGGTATCATTGAGAAGAGTGTTGTTCAGTTTCCACGTGAAGGTTGGCTTTCTATTATTTATTTTGTTATTGAAGATCAGCCTTAGTCCATGGTGATCTGATAGGATGCATGGGACAATTTCAATATTTTTGTATCTGTTGAGGCCTGCTTTGTGACCAATTATGTGGTCAATTTTGGAGAAGGTACCATGAGGTGCTGAGAAGAAGGTATATCCTTTTATTTTAGGATAGAATGTTCTGTAGATATTTGTCAGATCCATTTGATTCATAATTTCTCTTAGTTTCACTGTGTCCCTGTTTATTTCTGTTTCCATGATCTGTCCATTGGTGAAAGTGGTGTGTTGAAGTCTCCCACTATTATTGTATGAGGTGCAATGTGTGCTTTGAGATTTACTAAAGTTTCTTTAATGAATGTGGCTGCCTTTGTATTTGGAGCATAGATATTCAGGATTGATAGTTCCTCTTGGAGGATTTTACCTTTGATGAGTATGAAGTGTCCCTCCCTGTCTTTTTTAATGACTTTGGGTTGGAAGTCAATCTTATCAGATATTAGAATGGCTACTCCAGCTTGTTTCTTCATGCCATTTGCTTGGAAAATTGTTTTCCAGCCTTTCATTCTGAGGTAGTGTCTATCCTTTTCTCTGAGATGAGTTTCCTGTAAGCAGCAAAATGTTGGGTCTTGTTTGTGTAGCCAGTTTGTTAGTCTATGTCTTTTTATCGGGGAGTTGAGTCCATTGATATTAAGAGATATTAAGGAAAAGTAATTGTTGTTTCCTGTTATTATTGTTGTTAAAGTTGGCATTCTGTTCTTGTGGCTGTCTTCTTTTAGGTTTGTTGAGGGATTACCTTCTTGTTGTTTCTAGGGCGTGGTTCCTGTCCTTGTATTGGTTTTTTTCTGTTATTATCCTTTGAAGGGCTGGATTCGTGGAGAGATAATGTGTGAATTTGGTTTTGTCGTGGAATACTTTGGTTTCTCCATCTATGTTAATTGAGAGTTTGGCTGGGTATAGTAGCCTGGGCTGGAATTTGTGTTCTTTTAGTGTCTGTATAACATCCGTCCAGGATCTTCTGGCTTTCATAGTCTCTGGTGAAAAATCTGGTGTAATTCTGATAGGCTTGCCTTTATATGTTACTTGGCCTTTTTCTCTTACTGCTTTTAGTATTCTATCTTTATTTAGAGCATTTGTTGTTCTGATTATAATGTGTCGGGAGGTATTTCTTTTCTGGTCCAGTCTATTTGGAGTTCTGTAGGCTTCTTGTATGTTCATGGGCATCTCTTTCTTTAGATTTGGGAAGTTTTCTTCTATAATTTTGTTGAAGATATTTGCTGGTCCTTTGAGTTGAAAATCTTCATTCTCATCCACTCCTATTATCCGTAGGTTTGGTCTTCTCATTGCGTCCTGTATTTCTTGGATGTTTTGAGTTAGGATCTTTTTGCATTTTACATTTTCCTTGATTGTTGTGCCGATGTTCTCTATGGAATCTTCTGCACCTGAGATTCTCTCTTCCATCTCTTGTATTCTGTTGCTGATGCTCGTATCTATGGTTCCAGATTTCTTTCCTAGGGTTTCTATCTCCAGCGTTGCCTCATTTTGGGTTTTCTTTATTGTGTCTACTTCCCTTTTTAGGTCTAGTATGGTTTTGTTCATTTCCATCATCTGTTTGGATGTGTTTTCCTGTTTTTCTGTAAGGACTTCTACCTGTTTGATTATGTTATCCTGTTTTTCTTTAAGGATTTGTAACTCTTTAGCTGTGTTCTCCTGCAATTCTTTAAGGGATTTTTGTGCTTCCTTTTTATTGTCTTCTGCCTGTTTAGCAGTGTTCTCCTGCATTTCTTTAAGTGTGTTATTAAAGTCCTTCTTGAAGTCCTCTATCATCATCAGGAGATATGCTTTTAAATCCGTGTCTAGCTTTTCCGGTGTGTTGGGGTGCCCTGGACTGGGCGAAGTGGGGGTGCTGGGTTCTGATGATGGTGAGTGGTCTTGGTTTCTGTTAGTAAGATTATTACGTTTACCTTTCGCCATCTGGTAATCTCTGGGGTTAGTTGTTATCGTTGTCACTGTTTAAAGATTGGAGCAGAAGCTGTGTTCCACTCACCAGCAGTCCCAAAATCCTGCGGCGGGGGTCGTGGGTAGCTGGCGGGTGTCAGGCAACCCTGCTCTCCCACTACCCTGGCGCTGATCAGGCCGGATGAGGCCTGTGGCCCTACTCAGGCCGGTTTCTGCTTCCCTAACTAATGCAGTCTCAGGTCCCGCGCAATTGGATTGGAGCAGAAGCTGTGCTCCACTCACCAGAAGTCTTAAGATCCTGTGGCGGGTGTTGTGGGTAGCTGGCGAGTGTCAGCCGACCCTGCGCCCCAGCTGCCCTGGTGCTTTTCTGACCGGAATAGGGTTGTGGCCCTATGTAGGCCGGATTTCTCTCTCCCCAACCAGAGCAGTCTCAGGTCCCGCGTGATTGGACTGGATCAGAAGCTGTGTTCCACTCACCAGCAGTCCCAAAATCCTGCGGCGGGGGTCGTGGGTAGCTGGCGGGTGTCAGGCAACCCTGTGCTCCCGCTACCCCGGCGCTGATCCGGCCGGATGAGGCCTGTGGCCCTACTCAGGCCGGTTTCTGCTTCCCTAACTAATGCAGTCTCAGGTCCCGAGCACTTGGATTGGAGCAGAAGCTGTGCTCCACTCACCAGAAGTCTTAAGATCCTGTGGCGGGTGTTGTGGGTAGCTGGCGAGTGTCAGCAGACCCTGCGCCCCAGCTGCCCCGGTGCTTTTTCATTCAATGTATCTTGATCACATTCACCCCTTCCTCCAACTCCTCCCAGATGTACCACCCTTCCCTTCTCCAGCTCTGTGGTTTCATTGCCTTTTAGAACCCAAGGGGTCCATTTGTGCTACCCAAATACCCTTAGATACATGTGGATAACACATCCACTGAAATATTGTCAACCCATCTGGGTCATACCCTTAAACCAAAACTGACTGTACCAGCAGTTGTCAATTGCTGTTGTTCTTCAACTAAAGATAAGAACTTCATGCACAACTCTCTTTTGTTTTCCGGAATGGTGGTAGTGATTCTTGCTTCTAACAGCAATACACAAGGGAACCCAACATGCCAAATCTCTACGGTAATAGGTACTAGTGCATTGTAGCTTTCTTGTTGATTTGTTAGTAAATACAATGTAATGAATTGGATGTGATATGCACCCCCATGGGATTTTGTATTACAGTGGCTGAGCTCTAGGTGCTGGTGATGTTCAAAGGGACTTTGTGGGGCATTTTTAGAGGTAACGGAACACTTGGCTGTCAACTTGACTGCATTTAGAGTGTACTAAAAGCTTCTTGGTACATGTTACTAAGAGGCATTTTTATTGATTCATTCATTTGAGATAGGAAGACACATCTTAAATCTGGGCCACATCTTCTTGTAGCAGCCTATATAAAAGACATGGAAGAAGGAAATGTTTGCTCTTTGCCTGCTTGCCCTCACTCTCTGGCAAGTTCATTGCTTCACTGGCATTACAGCCTACATTTTCATACACAGGATACTCTGAGACTTCATGAAGCAAACAACTATTAGATTCTTGGACTGCTAAGAGACAGCCATTGCTGGAATAGATGGGCCCCAGCCTGTAAGTCCCTAAGAATCCCATTTTTATATATAAAAGTTCATCTTATTAGTTTGTTTCTCCAGAGAACTGATTACTGCATAACCTCTCCCTGCTCATCGTCAGTTTAAAGAATGTCTTTGTATGTCTCAAGATTCATCCATTCTGCAAACAAGATTGAGCCTTTGCTATTTTCTAGATCTTTTTGTAGGTTGCAAAACAGAATGTCCAACAATATGAACATTACAATAATAAGGATAACTAATCAAAGTAAAATCAAGAAAAGAAAGCAATGAAAGGGGGGGGGTGTCCAGGTGGCAGGCAGGTCCTCTGCTTACAGGGTGTGGAGCACAAGAGACACGGGTGGAGATGAGAGAGGAGCTGCTGCAAGAACATCCTCAGAGGCGCATGCATTTCTTCCCCTTCCCTCACAAACACACAAACAAGTTCTTATTATTGGATTCTGTAGTTATATCTGCTCTCAATTATTTATGTAAGTTTGACTTTGTATTGGCAGTATTAAAATTAATGCTTCAATATGCTTCTGAAACTTTCATGTAAATACTGAATATGTAGAGCTAGAGTCGTAAAAATACAATTAGAAGATTTATTACTTTGATTTGTTTATTTAAATAGTGGATATACAGCAGAAAATTGAACAACATCTATTGTTTTAGACTTTGGGGACTTGTTTTCTTAGCTAACTGGCATAAAACTGAACTAAAGGCCTTCATGACATAGGAATTGTAAAATTTCCCTCTGACTATCTCTCTACATTTATGTAGGTGGAGTCTAAATCATAATAAATACAGCAGCTGCTGCAATTATGGTTAGTGTCCTACTAGAGGGAAAAAAAATGTCCTGGTCATATAGTGATACACATAATGTGCTCAATTGTCCCTAGATGACTGGGGAAGACAGCTGTCAGAGTGACATAGGTATGGTGATTTGAATGAAAATGCCCCCCTTAGCTCAATAGGGAGTGGTACTATTAGGAGGTTTGGCCTTGGTGGAATAGGTGTGGCCTTATTGGAGGAAGAGAGTGTGCTCTGAGATCTCAGAAGCTCAAGTAAGGCCCAGTCTCTCTCTCTCTCTCTCTCTCTCTCTCTCTCTCTCTCTCTCTCTCTCTCTCTCTCTCTCTCTCTCTCTCTCTTTGAGATCTGCTTGCCTCAGTTTTCTGGGATTAAAAGAAGGTACTACCTTGCCTGGGCCTAAGCTTTTCATGGCCACTATACTTCAAGATCTTCATGTCAAGATCTGCCTGTGTCTTCCAGCTTCACAAACTGGAACACAGGTGTGCCCTCCTTATCTGGATTGTAGTTCATCCAGATGTAGTCAAGTTGACAACCAGGAATAGCCATCACAACAAATTAAAGCTATCTGAAAGTAGAGAAACCTAATTGATAAAAATGCCTGCATAATATCCAGGAGTAAGGCCTTTTTAAAATTAGTTATTGATGAAGGAGGGCCCAATCTATTGTGGGTGGTTCTATCTCTGGGCTGGTGGTCCTGGGTTCTATAAGAAAGCAGGCTGAACAAGTCATGAGAAGCAAGCAAATTAGCAGCACCCCTCCATGGCCTCTGCATCAGTTCCAGCCTCCAGGTTTCTGTCTTGTTTGAGTTCCTGTCCTGACTTCCTTCAATGATTAATAGTGCTACCAAAATGTAAGCGAAATAAACCCTTGCCTCCCAACTTGTTTTTAGGTCATGGTATTTAATTTCAGGAATAGAAACCCTAACTAAGATAAAAGGTAAAGCATATAATAGGTGCCAGCTCTCTGCCTAAGGTGTAAAGTCCCCCTGTTGAATGGCTCCAGAATACATTTAAATTTACAAACTGTTGCTTCACACTTGTGCTAAATGTTCTTTTAAATTCTGACATCTACACATCCTGGAGAGAAAGAATGGTCTTTTATCATTGCCCAGGGGATATCAGAACCACTCCCCCTACCTCCCACAGGTGTGCTATTAGGTAAAAAGCAGAAAGCACTGTGGCCTTTGCCACCATCAAATGTGTGGGGGTGGGGGTGGAATGCTGGGGGAATGTTATCATCTTTCCCTCTAATCACAATGGATGGGCAAATGATGAAAGACAATTGATGCTAGAAGTTTCATAAATACCCACAGGCATACCACTGCCTTTATCCAGAGCTCTGGTCTGCATTTAAGCCAGCCTTCTGACAGGGCTTTGCCCAGAACCACACTGATATGACTTTTTACAGCTTAGCCCCAAGGCAGCTGACATTTGTTTTCTTATTCCTGATATGGCTGGAGAATTCCATCTGTTCTTGTCTTTAAGCGAAATCATGGTGGTGCATGTGTGTGTGTGTGTGTGTGTGTGTGTGTGTGCACATAGGATCAAGGCTAGGTTTAGGTCCCCACTCCAACCAAGGGAAGATCCATTTGCTCCTTAGCAATTCTTATGACTTGTACAATCTTTATGCTTCAAGATCACAATTTGATACACCCTGTCCATTGGGTATATCTTCCAAAATAGGCCTACCTCACCCACAAGTTCTTATTCTTAGGACATATGGAGTCTCCCAGGTACCCTCCATGAGTCCTTACCACTCTTTGACTGCCCATGCTGGGACTGTACCAATAGGAACAATATTAACCTATGGAGCCACAAGAGGTCCTGATCATTGAATTTAGACAAAGCCCTTTGTGATCCACTATAGTTGAGCTAAGTAGCCCAGAACTTCTAGAGCCATGACCCCAAAGCTGTCATTGTAGCCCAGTGACTGCTTGCAACAAGCAGACATTAAGCAAGCACAAGGCAGGGGTGGCTCTAGGGGACTATATATATGTGTGTGTGTGTGTCTGACTGGGAAACATAATCATCTGTGCCAGTGTCTTAGTTTGGTTTTCTATTGCTGTGAATAGACATTATGGCAACTCTTACAAAGGAAAATATTTAATTGCACTGATTTATAATTTCAGAGGTTTAGTTCCTTATCATCATGGTCGGAAGCATGGTAACATGGAGGCAGACAAGGTGCTAGAGAAGGGCCTGAAAATTCTATACCTGGATTGCCCAATAGTAGAAGAAGAGAAAGATACTGAGCCTGGCTTAAACATCTGAGACCTCAAAGCCCTCACCCAGTGACACACCTCCTCCAGCAAGGCAACACTTCCTAGTAGTGACACTCCCTATGGGCCTATTGGGGCCAGTTTTATTCAAACAACCATACTTAAACCATCTGACAGTTCCAGAGTGCAAGCAAGTTTGTCATCTTTAGATCTGCATGAGTCAGGTCCTTAATTACTTCACATGACCTTAGGTTTGAGACTGAACTGATTGGATTTGTTTCAGAAAAAATATCTGTGGTGCAGACCTTCACCAGAAAAGGCAGAAAGTTATTCAGGGTAGACCCACAATCCCACGAATGGTCAAGAAGGTAGGGTAGTATGGGGCTGGGATATTAGTGGGCTAAGATCAAGAGAACATGGAAGTGTGGTGGATAGGGGAGAGGAGAGAATCAAGAGTCTCTCTTGCTAACCATTGGCTGAGGTAATAGACATGGGCACTCCCTGGACAAGCTTTCCTCAACTCTAGGCATTGCTTAGTCAGGCCCTCTGGAGCCAGACCTTTCTTCTGCCTCTGGGTCTTGTTAGGGATTTCTCCTTTCCCTTTGAGCAGATTATTCATCTTTCTCTTCCCCTTTTTCTCCTAGTCATGAATTTACATCACTTCCTGTCCTCAGTACCTGCCCATATCAGGCACACCTATATCCATGATCTTACCCTTCCACACTTGTTACTGCTCTCTTTGCAGTTGTATAGGGAGAGGATAAATGCTAATGTGCTTCTGGATAGAGAAGAAGCAGAGTCTGAAGGAAGCTCATGGCTTTGAGAAAACAATAGAAGACAGGAACATGAGCATTTCTGCCCCCTTCCTTTGACTCCATGTAGACTCTTTGTATCAATGAGCAAAGAAATACTTTCTACATTCTTTTCTGAGTGACTGTTGCTTTATCTATCTTCTCAGGATATTTTACATATTTAAATTTTTGTAGATTTATTTATTTTGTGTGTATGGGAGATTTGCCTGCATGTATGTCTGTGCTCTTCATGTGTGCCCAATGCCCACAGATCCTTGGAACTGTAGTTAGACAGTTGTAAGCTGTCATGTGGATGCTGGGAATTGAACCTAGGTCCTCTGGAAGAAAAGGGTAGTGCTCTCAACTGTGAGCCATTCTCTAGATTCTTTTTAGAAAAGTTTAAGTTGCCAAGTAAACACATACCACACACAAACACATCACACACACACACACACACACACACACACACACACACACTGTCCCCAATATATGCCTTTTAATTTTTTCCAAAATGAAACTTTTCATGACTTTGTGATAAATATAATCAATATAACAAAGGCATAAAATAAACCATTTGGAAAGTGTGACCCTGTCAGGTTCTGTAGTAATTAACACTAGGGAGTCATGTTCTAACACCATCCATGTGCTTAAATGAGTGGAATAGTGCTAAATATCACACTGAAATAGCTCTATGTTACTTTTTCAATCTCTGTAGGACAATAATTAACCTACAAAGTAAAAAAAAAAAAAAAAAAAAAAAAGGTTCTACAAGAGAAAAATCTTACTAGGAAATTATACATTCCATATAAAACAGGCTATTATCACAAAATTAACAAATCTATTAGTAAATGGAATTTCATCATTGGAAGAAAAATAGACCTGGATTTTTTTAGATTTTCATAAAAAATTTAAAATAACAAGCTTGCTCCCCCTCTTCCTTCCTTCTTTCCTTCCTTCCTTCCTTCCTTCCTTCCTTCCTTCCTCCCTCCCTCCCTCCCTCCCTCCCTCCCTCCCTCCCTCCCTCCCTCCCTCCCTTCCTTCCTTCCTTCCTTCCTTCCTTCCTTCCTTCCTTCCTTCTTTTGACTGATATTTCTTTTCTTCATAGCAGGAGAGTAGAGTGTCATGTTTATTCACTGGGTCAATAAAAGCAGGTTTATAAAGTGGTGGTTTTATAGACATGAGCTTCAAAGTTCTATTTCTACCTCTCATCTTTGGGAAATGATTTCTCATCCAGAGAGAGACAACCTCCTGAGTAAGAACGGACCAGATGTCATGATGTGATTCAGGGAGGAAAAGCAACAGCACTCTGAGGAACTAGAATGTGCTCCCTCTAGTAAACAAAGTTGCAGGCTAGCAGGTGACAGTTTATGGGAAAGAAGAATTTTTTCAAACCCTCCAGTGGGTTTTTACACCCAATAAATGCCTCAAGTAAAAAAAATAACATCTGTGAGCTACAATGGCGTGTAACAAACTGTGCACAGGTTTCTTCACACTAAATTGCTAACAGGTCAGTTGTATACTTTAGTTATTCTTGACAAACATAGCCCCATTGGCCAATGGTTGTACTGAAAGACTCGATTTGTTTTGCTTTGTTTCTTTTTTATTTGTTTGTTTGTTTGTTTGTTTCAGAAGTCAATTCAGCTACCACTTTGGGAAAAGAAATGTCTATGTACACAATTTGGAGCTCAGAAGTTGGCAGCCCTAGCACTCAGTTTGTGATGCCCCATTGAGTATCAAAACAGGCCCTGGTGTCATGCTCTGGGCTTAAAATTACTGTTTCAGAAACAAAGAAAAATTTGAATTCAATAAGAGAAAAAGCAAAGAAATTCCAAAGGGAAATAGGAAATTGATATGAGTTCGAAAGATAAACATGGGTAATCTATGAGCAAATAAGAAAAATATTCAATCTCTAAAGAGTAAAATAGCTTGAAAATGTGATACTGTTTAGTTACTAAATTAGTAGATATAGTAAGAAGTAATGTTACGTATGTCACTGGGAATGTAAAGTCAGCACAGTCTTTCAGAGAGCAATTTGATAGACCTATTTGTCTACATAGGAACAATGATGGTCACAGACCTTAGATGTGAAACCAAAATTGCCTGTATTTATTTAGAAATAAAATAGAAAAAATGTATTAAAGTAAATGTAAATGTAACTTCTGTACCTTTGTTTTCTAACTTCCCTTCCTGGGGAATGTTACCTCTTCATACTTACCTAGTCTCAACTCAACTTAAGAAAAATTGCCAACTTCGCTATTTCAATACCTGAGCAAGGCGTTTTCTAAGAATGCTTAAATATAGGAGTCAAGACTTCAATCAGGATGCTGGCTTCTCTCTAAATTCCTCTTCCTGTGTTGACTCTGTCAAAAAAGTCTTTGATTGGGGTCACAATTATGAGTCATGTCTATGTATTACCAGGTTAAATTCTGCATGGAGAGCAAGTCTGAAAGCCATCCTGTTAGGCTACCTTGAACTTTGTGCTTAAAATGAACCAGTCACAGACCAGGAAACTGCTATGCACTGACCTACTCTGCTAATGTGTTCTGCCTTCTCCCCTGGGGAGCCAGCCAAGGCCAAATGGAGTACACACTGGGGAGAAACAGATTCAAATAAAATTCCAGGCTGTTGTCAATAAAGGAGTGCGTTAACAGTAAATATAACATGTATATGTTACTTTCAATAGAAAAAAATAACTTTTTTTTCAACCATTAACTTGTCTTGTTAATTCCTAATCCTCTGCTCTTTCTGGTCAGTGATAGTTATCAATCCATTAGTATCCTCAAAAAAACACAACTGTGCACAGAACTGTGCAGTTTGTCAATGATAAGGTGTTGTTCAGCCACATTAAGACTATAAGTGATGCCTCCCGTAAACATTTAGACTGATAAAAAACCAAAACCAAATCAAAAACAAAAAACAAACTTTATTTCCATTAGAATTCAAAGTAAGATTTTGGCTGTCTAAATTAAAAGCTATAATTTTTCATTCCTTACACCATGTCTTTTCCTGAAGCCACTTTTCAGGACACTTGCTTAAAATTAGTCTATTTTAACAAATTGTGATGTACTTGAGTGTTATATATCTCCCCAGAGTCTTATGGTTTGATGGTTTGGGCCCAGGATTGACAGCCATGTTTCCAGATGGGGATTTTCAGCTGTGATTGTATCGTGAGGCTCTGATCTCATGCACCAATCCATTGATAAGTTTATAACTTAACTGAATGTCAGATGATAGACATTTTGGAAGGTAAGATCTAAATAGAGGAAGGGTGCTATAGAGGGTGGAGACTTGTGGGGAATGTCTATTATTACCACCCCTTTTCTCTGACTCTCCATCGTTGTTTCTGACTGGCCCCTATCTACCATGTGGCAAGTCACTTTCAATGAACACATGCTCTCAACTGTTGTGTTCTACCTCAACTCAAGCTAAGAAGCAACTCAGCCAAATGACCACAGAATGAAACCGTGAACCAACCTTTCCTCTCCTAAGCTGTTTGCCTCAAGTATTTTGTCACAATGAAGAAAAAACTAATATATTTTAAACTCCATTGTTTAATAAACACAAATGCACTAGATAAGACATAGTCAGAAAGATTATTGTTTTGGAACTTTCCTGACATTGAATGGCTACATAGGTGATTGTCAAACATTTCCAGAAGCATTGTATCCCTGGCGCCATCACTGCAACCATGATAGAAAATATCCACGGTCTGGTATCCTGTTACCATCTAGCCATTTCTTCACAAGTACAAAGTAGTTGTCAGTTTTGAGACATCATTAGAAACAGAGGGGAAAGAAAAAAAACAGGGGAGGAGGACTCTGGACCGATACTTCATCTTGCCAGATACTCCTCTGTCCCATGAGACGCAGTGTGATAATGTGTACTTGGCAGAATTTTGTAAATGAACTATGGTGTGGCCCTCTAAGTCACATGATGTCCGTGTATCATTTCATAATATCTTTCAAAATGGAGGGCAAGCTTACCACTTATGCCTTATTTCACTTCCCTGTAAGAACAATTTGAAAGCATAATCCTACTTGCATCATGAAGAGAAATAATTCTTTTAAAAATCACTTGTTAAGCAAATTCTCATAAGCAAGAAACATAATTACCATTAACTTCCATGAACATTGATTTATGTAAAGAAAAACAGCAAACTCCATTAAACTTGGCTGAATTGCTCCAACAATCACATGCATTAAATAGCCTAACAAGGTCTTCTTTCCTCCTTTACTAATTATGCTATCCTATGTCTATTCACCTCTTCTCATTAAGTTCTTGCTGAGGCCATTATGCAACATATACTTAAGATTATTCTTGTGATCACAGCACACTGGGTATTTATGCCCATGTTTATATCATCTTCAGCTCTGTGCTGGATAGTTTTATGCCAACTTGACACAAGCCTAAAGTTATCTGAGAGGAGGAAAACACAATTAAGAAAAGGCCTTCAGGAGGCTGGAGAGTTGGCTCAGTGGTTAAGAGCACTGGCTGCTCTTCCAGAGAACCAGGGTTCAATTACTAGCACCCATATGCCAGCTCCCAACTATCTGTAACTATTGTTCCAGGGAAACTAACACCCTCACACAGACACACATGAAGTCAAAGCACCCATGTGCATAAAATAAGTAAATAGATGGGTAAAATAAAAATAAAGAAAATGGCTCTATGAGAATAAGCCTACTCTTTCTGCAACTTGATATGCCAGAGTAGGTTGGTATCCATGGGAAGCCTCCCCTTTTCTAACAAGAAAGGGAGGAGTAGGAGAAGATTGGATGAGGGTAGGGGGACTGGGAGAGGGGAGATGAGAGGACTGGGAGGAGAGGAGGGAGGGAATTAATTTTAAAAAAGAAAATGAATTTATGAAATTCCTAGGCAAATGGATGGACCTGGAGGGTATCATCCTGAGTGAGGTAACCCGGTCACAAAAGAACTCACATGATATGTACTCACTGAGAGGTGGATTTTAGCCCAGAAACTTAGAATACCCAAGATACAATTTGCAAAACACATGAAACTCAAGAAGAACAAAGACCAAAGTGTGGACACTTTGCCCCTTCTTAGAATTGGGAACAAAACACCCATGGAAGGAGTTACAGAAACAAAGTTTGGAGCTGAGACAAAAGGATGGACCATCTAGAGACTGCCATACCTGGGGATCCATCCCATAATCAGCCTCCAAACGCTGACAACATTGCATACACTAGCAAGATTTTGCTGAGAGGACCCTGATATAGCTGTCTCTTGTGAGGCTATGCCAGGGCCTAGCAAACACAGAAGTGGATGATCACAGTCAGTTACTGGATGGATCACAGGGCCCCCAATGGAGGAGCTAGAGAAAGTACCCAAGGAGCTAAAGGGGTCTGCAACCCTATAGGTGGAACAACAATTTGAACTAACCAGTACCCCCCGGAGCTCGTGTCTCTAGCTGCATATGTATCAGAAGATGGCCTAGTAGGCCATCATTGGAAAGAGATGCCCATTGGTTTTGCAAACTTTATATGCCTCAGTACAGGGGACTGCCAGAGCCAAGAAGTGGGAGTGGGTAGGTAGGGGAGTTGGGGAGGAGGGTATGGGGGACTTTTGGGATAACATTGGAAATGTAAATGAAGAAAATACCTAATTAAAAAAAGAAAAGAAAAGAAAAGGAAAGAAAAGAAAAGAAAAGAAAAGAAAAGAAAAGAAAAGAAAAGAAAAGGAAAAGAAAAGAAAATGCCTCCATTTGATCAGGCTGGAAGCAAGATCACAGAATTTTTTTTCTTTTAAATTAGTGTCTGGAGTGAGCCCAGCCCATTGTGGATGGTGCTATTCTAGAGTGATAGTTCTGGGTTCTACAAGAAGGCAGGCTGGGCAAGCCATTGGAGCAAGCCAGTAAGCAGCACTCCTCTATTGCCTCTAGAACAGCTCCTGCCTCTAGGTTCCTGCCCTGCATGAGTTCCTGTCCTCACGATTTTGATGATGAAGTGTTATATTAGAATCATGAATAAAAGAAAACCTTTCTCCCCAAGTGACTTTTGGTGATGGTGTTTCATGAAAGTCACAGTAATCCTAACTAAAACAAATTGTAGTGACAAAAGTATCAAGGAAAGCATTTTGAAGATGTCAGTACCATAGAATGGCCAATGAGAACAGTAGCAGCAATGGAATAGAGCCTGCCCAAGCTTAGCCTACGAAGTGAGTGTGTGCTACATAGGGCAGAGCCAGCGAAAGACCGAAGCCCCTTGGAGAAGCACAGAGATCATGTGTGAATCCCTGGTATTAGACATCTAGACTGTTGGAGTTTGGTTTTGCTTGATTGATGGTGACTGTGTCCTGTTTCTTCCCTCTTGAAGTAAGGAAGTATTTAATTTATGTTTGATTTTACTGGATACCACAGTTGGGAGACTGAATTTTTTTAAAGAAAGATTTTAGAAGATTTTAAAAGAGACTTTGGATTTTCAAAGAGAGTAAATGTTTAAAGTTTTTTAATTTATAAATACTGTGGGACTTTTTAGGTTTGTGAAGTGTTCTATCCTTTGATGTTGACATTAATGTGTGCTCTTGGGGATGAATAAGAAAGAAAAGGTGTGGCTTAATAGGGATGTGTTTGTAAGTTGACAGGAAGCTAATTGTGCTGGTTTCATATGAGTGTGACAGAAATTGGAGTCATCTGAAAGGAGGGAACTTGAATTGAGAAGATACCTCTATATGGTCTAGCTGTAGAGAGTTTTCTTAATTTGTGTTGTTTGGGGGAGGGTCCATCTCACTGTGAGTGGCACTGGTGGTCCTGAGTTATAAAGGAGGCAGGGTTAGCCAAGGAGCAAGTCAGTAAGCAACACCCCTCTATGGCCTTTACATCAGCTCCTGCCTCGATGTTCCTGACCTGTTTGAGTTCCTCCCCTGATTTCCTTCAATGATGAACATCAATGTGGAATTTGGCATTAAAAATAAATCTCAAATTCCCTCCCCAAGTTGTGTTTGGTCATGATTATAGTTACTCTAAGTAAGAGACTATCTCTATAGCACCCAGATCTTGTTTTTAACTCAACAAATCCATGGGCAAGACACCTTATTTATTTGTTTCATTTTTCTCATTTACTATATATATATATATATATATACACACACACACACACACACACACACACACATATATATATGGTAACAAGAGTTCATGGCCTCTTAGCTTGCTCCAGTGCTATTACCACTACATTGAGATCCTATTTACTATATTTTTTGTGTAGGTGTCTTAATTCTGGAGGTATGAAGAGTTATGAGGGAACTTCATGTATGAGGAAGCTCATACAGGATTGTATGAGTTCATCTGTCTTAGAACATACCTGGAGGACAGCAGATGCTGAGAATGTCAATGAAGATACAGACCTCTAACTAGGCAAGTCCTCGACTGACACACAAAAACACATGCTATAAGAGAGAAATTCATTATCTCTCCAACCTATTGACCTTGTAGTTTCCAAATAAAAGTTCAGACATAAAAAGTCAGTACAAAGGAGAAAAAAATAAAGCAAAGAAAAACCAAACATTGTTTGGTTTGTGGAAGCAATGCTCATTTAGTTTGAAAGCTAAAATGCATCATGGGAAATTCCTGCTTTATCTTAGCCAAAAGGCAAAGCAGTGATACAGAAATTTTCTAATGCAGAACCTCAACATATTTTTTTACTTGCTTTGCATTCTTTATTCCTGGGACACTGACCCTGAATGTAAATAAAAACCAGAAGCAAAGCTTTAATGGAACAGAGATGTGCAGGATAAATTTCTAAGCATATAGATAGATAGATAGATAGATAGATAGATAGATAGATAGATAGATAGATAGATAGATAGATTGAGAGAGAGAGAGAGAGAGAGAGAGAGAGAGAGAGAAGATTCAATGCTTTTAAAGATGGCGCTCTCTGTGTTACCATGACAACAATTAGATATCTCTTTAAACTTTTAAGGCTACAGATCTCAGCTCCAAGTATTTTATCTATTTGCTTCTAGAAGAAAAAAAATAGCCTGTTGATGCACTGTAGATGGACTGGACAACACAGAGAACACTTGACATTAGTATGACCTATTGCGTTGAAGTTGAAATAGGATTACTACAGTCCCTGCTGCTTCTGCATCATCGAAAAACACTCTCTCCTCCCAGATCATCACAGCCTTCAAACCCGAAGCCCACTTTGCTTCAGCTATTTATTGAACTTCTCTCAAGACAAGGCTAATACTCATTTTCTATTTTCATGATTCATTTGAAAGAGAAGAAGTGTTTCTAGTTGATGGTATTACTGTAATTTGGAATTTTCCTCTGCCCTTGAGCTGTTTTCTCAGGAAAAAAAGAAAAACTTCTTAATGATAAGTAGGCCCAAGAGATGAGAGGTAATTTGCAGTTTTGAGGAAATGAACGAAAGGTACAAAGGAGGTAAAATATCCCCAGAGCATGGATGTTTTCTGTTATGGTTTCAGTACAGGAGAAATGTTTCCAGAAAGTATAAATGCCACTTCCGGTTCAGGAAAGCTCCTAGATGCAGTAATCTCTCTGATCGTGTGCTTTGTTAAGTGTGTTTGTGGTGATTGAACAATGGGGTGGGAACCTGTAGGAGGCACAGCTTAGAGACTGCGCTGGAGGAACCAGAACTGTAAAACCGGCAGACATGTTTCACCTGGAAGCTGGGGAGGACACGCTCTAGCAACCTGGGAGTCTTTCACCGTTATCTGGAGCCAGCCTTCACCTGAATGCCCCAAAGTCCTGAGTATTGTTTCAGCCCTAACCCTGAACTTGGTCTCTCTATGAATGGATGCCTTCCTTATCAAAGAGATCCCAATCCCAATCACTTTGCCTACACCATCAATAAAATCTATCCTTATGCTTATTATAAATCCTCTCTGTGTAGACCCATACCCTGAGCACTGTTCAGCAGTCAGTAGAACTCATTCTTATTGTAAGAGTCACAGGTGCTTTGCTATAGAGGTGGACTTCGAAAGGGAGCCTCTATGTAGCCTAACCTGAAGCTTTGTTGTGACAATTGTCATATGGAGACCACCCCTCCAAGTTTTACTGCACTTAAACCTATAAGAATAATAAACCGTGAGGTCAGACTCGAGAAGTTTTAACCTAGCACCTGATAAAGTGGTGCTGACCTAAATTTTATTCTTCCCCTCTCTTAAGTTCTTTCCCTGCAGGCCATGACATTTGCAGGGACCTCAAGAGGAACTTTTTTCTTCAATGGGTTTATTTATTTATTTTGCATCCCAACTTCAGTTTCCCCTCCCTCCTCTCTTCCCAGTCCCTCACCCCCACCTTCTCTTTCTGACCCTACTCCTATTCATTCTTCCTCCATTCTTCTTCAGAAAAAGGGAGGCCTCCTGTGGATATCAACCAGCCCTGGTGTATCAAGGTGCAGTAAGAACAGTCACATCCTCTCTTACTAAGGCTAGAAGAGGCAAGCCAGTATGAGGGAAGGGTTCCAAAGTCAGGGAGTAGAGTCAATGGTAGACCATGATCCCACTCTTAGGAGTCCCACAAAAAACTAAACTACACAAGTGTAGCATATGTGTGGAGGGGTCAATCCTATGCAGGCTCCTTATTTGTCAGTCTCTGTGAACTCCTATGGGCCCAGGTTAGTTGAGTCTGTAGGTTTTCATGTGGTGTCCTTGACACTCAGGTTCCTACAATCCTTCCTCCCCTCTCTTCTTCAGGATTTCCCAAGCTCTGCTTAATGTTTGGCTGTGGGTCTCTGCATCCTTTATATCTGCATCCTTTATATAGAGGCTAGGTGAGGCCTCTCTGATGAGGATTGTGATAGGCTTCTGTCTGCAAGGATAGCAGAATATCGTTAGATGTGTCGGGGTGGGTTCCTTCTCATGCCATGCGTTTCCAGCTGGGCCAGTCATTGGATGGCCACTCCCTCAATTTCTGTTCCATCTTTACCACATGTTGAAGGCAGGGCAGATGGTAGGTTGAAGGTTTGGTGGCTGGGTTGCCATCCCAGTCCCTCCATTGGAAGTCTTGCTTGGCTAGAGATGTCCAGTTCAGGTTCTATTGCTAGGAGTCTCAGCTAGGGTCACCCTCATAGATTCCTGAGTTTCCATTGCCCTAGGTTTCTAGAGTATCCCAGAGATGCACAGCCCTTCCTCCATGCCCAATCCTCTGGATGCTCTGCCTCAGTCCTCTTCCTACCTGATCCCTCCTACTCCAATCACCATCCCCACTCCTGCTCAGTTGCCTCCCCCATCCACCCACTATATCTATTTTATTTCCTCTTCTCAATGAGCTTCACAAATTCTCCTCTTGAGATCCTCTGTGTTACTTAGTGTCTTTGTGTCCTCGGATTGTAGCAGGGTTATTCTTTGAATTTGGGTGCAATCTTCATATAATAGGTCTACCTTTATATATTACCTGGACTTGCAGCTTTTGATAATCTTCCTTTGTTCTATACATGTAGTGTTTTGATTGTTATATGGCAGAGGAACTTTGTTTTCTGGTTTAATTTATTTGGTCTTCTGCAAGCTTCTTATACATTTATAGGCATCTCTTTGTTTAGCAAGTATTTCTTCTTTGATTTTATTGAAAATATTTTTTCCTTTGAGCTAAGATTATCTTCTTATTCTTCTTATTCCATTCCCATTATTCTTGGATTTGGTCCTTTTATAGTGTCCCAGATTTCTAGATGTTTTGTGCCAGGAATGTTTTAGATTTAACTTTTTCTTTCACAGATTTATCAATGTCTTCTATTGTATTTTCTATGCCTGAGATTCTTTCTTCCATGTCTTGTATTCTGTTGGTGATGCTGAGAGGTCAAACCTACTCTATCTTGGGACGGCTCTTTCTCTTAAAAGAAAAAGAGCCACTTCCTAGCAACTGTCAATCAAAGATTGGGCTGTTTGTTTTATATGTACTTTCAGACCATTTGTGATTGCTCATGGTCTTGCTTCAGAGCACCCACCTGTTGGCTTACAATAGTCATTCTATTAGATGCTTGCCAAACTTGACATCCCCTCACTTGCTCCCATTTCCTATAAAACCTTATCCTGCTGAGGGTTTGAGGCTGCTTCGACTTCCCATCCTGCTGTTCCAGGGTTGTGTTGGAGGAGAGTCCAAGCCTGAGCTTGTAATCAAGAGGCTCTAATGCAATTGCATTGGAAATGGCTCCTTGGTGGTCTTTTGGGGTTCATGAACACTTTGTCACACAACAATGCTTATATCTGTAGCTCCTGCTCACTTGCCTAGATTTTCCATCTCTAGTATTCCCTCAGTTTGTGTGTTTTTATTTTTAGGCCTTGAACAGTTTTACTCATTTCCTTCACCTCTTTGATTATATTTTTCTGGATTTCTTTAAAAAATTTATTCATTTCCGCTTAAAGTTCTCTATCATCTTTTAAGATTGAATTTAAGTTCATCTTCTTGAGGTTTTGGGTGCATAGGATATTCCAGGCTTTCCATTATAGGATAACTAGGCTCTGATAGTCCCATATTGTCCTGGGTGGTTTTTGGTTATAGTATTCTTAATGCTGGTCTCTTGTCACTTGGATTTGAGGTTATCATTGTATTAGGTGCTAACTTCTGAGTTTATCTTTTTTAGATGTTTTTCTCTCTTAGTTTGTGTTTTCTCTCTGGTCTTCTGGCAAAGGGGAAAGGAGTTTTAGTGACCAGAGACTCTTTGGGTTTAGTAGGGTGTCTCCAATGAGTCTTTTATGATCTGTGTTACCTCTTGGGTTTGGGCATCAATATTGACATTAAGGTTCCAAGGATTTGTGTGGCCTCTGAGGTACTAAGGTACCTCCTTAGTCTCTGTGATTTCTAATACTGCATGACCTCCAGTGAAACAGAAGTCTTCTGTTAAACTTGTGGACCAGAATATGGAGCCCAGGGGCAGAGGGTGCAGTTTAGGGATTTTGGCTATGTTATAAGGGGAGTTGGTAAGCCGATGGCAGTGTCTTACCTAGGGTTCCTGGTGCAGGCCTGGCTACCTGTAGCCAAACTCCAACAGTATAAATAACTGAAAGATGAGTGATTGAGATCCATTTACTGTCTTCTGGGCTCCTCCAAGGAGCTTAGGCTATTTTTTTTTTTTTTTTGGCTCTGCCCTCTGCAGCACATACAGCTTACCTTTAAGCTTGGGCAAGTTCTTTTTATTTTTATTTAATTTTTGTTGTTGTTGTTTGTTTTGTTTTGTT
Organism: Mus caroli; assembly: GCF_978045245.1. Taxonomy (NCBI): domain Eukaryota; kingdom Metazoa; phylum Chordata; class Mammalia; order Rodentia; family Muridae; genus Mus; species Mus caroli. The sequence continues at coordinate 105,730,692 of NW_028227258.1, forward strand.
TTGTTTTTCATTTTTTTATTAGATATTTTCCTCATTTACATTTCAAATGCTACCCCAAAAGTCCCCCTTACCCACCCACCCCCATTCACCTACCCACCCACTCCCCCTTTATGGCCCTGGCATTCCCCTGTACTGGGGCATATAAAGTTTGCAAGTCCAATGGGCCTCTCTTTCCACTGATGGCCAACTAGGCCATCTTTTGATACAATTGCAGCTAGAGACAAGAGCTCAGGGGTACTGGTTAGTTAATATTGTTGTTCCACCTACAGGGTTGCAGTTCCATTTAGTTCCTTGGGTGCTTTCTCTAGCTCCTCCATTGGGGGCCCTGTGATTGATTCAATAGGTGACTGTGAGCATCCACTTCTGTATTTCCTAGGCCCCGGCATAGTGTCACAAGAGACAGCTATATCTGGGTACTTTCAGCAAAATCTTGCTAGTGTATGCAATGGTGTCAGCATTTGGAAGCTGATTATGGGATGGATCCCAGGATATGGCAATCACTAGATGGTCCATCCTTTCTTCACAGCTCCAAATTTTGTCCCTGTAACTCCTTCCATGGGTGTTTTGTTCCCAATTCTAAGAAGGGGCAAAGTGTCCACACTTTGGTCTTCGTTCTTCTTGAGTTTCATGCGTTTAGCAAATTGTATCTTATATCTTGGGTATCCTAAGTTTCTGGGCTAATATCCACTTATCAGTGAGTGCATATTGTGTGAGTTCCTTTGTGATTGGCTTACCTCACTCAGGATGATGCCCTCCAGGTCCATCCATTTGGCTAGGAATTTCATAAATTCATTCTTTTTAATAGCTCAGTAGTATTCCATTGTGTAAATGTACCATATTTTCTGTATCCATTCCTCTGTTGAGAAACATCTGGGTTCATTCCAGCTTCTGGCTATTATAAATAAGGCTGCTATGAACATAGTGGAGCATGTGTCCTTCTTACCGGTTGGGACATCTTCTGGATATATGCCCAGGAGTGGTGTTGCTGGATCCTCCAGAATACTATGTCCAATTTTCTGAGGAACCGCCAGACTGATTTCCAGAGTGATTGTACAAGCTTGCAATCCCACCAACAATGGAGGAGTGTTCCTCTTTCTCCACATCCTCGCCAGCATCTGCTGTCACCTGAAATTTTTATCTTAGCCATTCTGACTGGTGTGAGGTGGAATCTCAGGGTTGTTTTGATTTGCATTTCCCTGATGATTAAGGATGTTGAACATATTTTCAGGTGCTTCTCTGCCATTCGTTATTCCTCAGGTGAGAATTCTTTGTTCAGTTCTGAGCCCCATTTTTTAATGGGGTTATTTGATTTTCTGGAGTCCACCTTCTTGAGTTCCTTATATATATTGGATATTAGTCCCTTATCTGATTTAGGATAGGTAAAGATCCTTTCCCAATCTGTTGGTGGTCTTTTTGTCTTATTGACGGTGTCTTTTGCCTTGCAGAAGCTTTGCAATTTTATGAGGTCCCATTTATCAATTCTCGATCTTACAGCACAAGCCATTGTTGTTCTATTCAGGAATTTTTCCCCTGTACCCATATCTTCGAGGCTTTTCCCTACTTTTTCCTCTATAAGTTTTAGTGTCTCTGGTTTTATGTGGAGTTCCTTAATCCACTTAGATTTGACCTTAGTACAAGGAGATAGAAATGGATCAATTTGCAATCTTCTACATGATAACAGCCAGTTATGCCAGCACCATATGTTGAAAATGCTGTCTTTTTTCCACTGGATGGTTTTAGCTCCCTTGTCAAAGATCAAGTGACCATAGGTGTGTGGGGTCATCTCTGGGTCTTCAATTCTGTTCCATTGGTCTACTTGTTTGTCACTATACCAGTACCATGCAGTTTTTGTCACAATGGCTCTGTAGTACAGCTTTAGGTCGGGCATGGTGATTCCACCAGAGGTTCTTTTATCCTTGAGAAGAGTTTTTGCTATCCTAGGTTTTTTGTTATTCCAGATGAATCAGCCTATTGCCCTTTTTAATTCGTTGAAGAATTGAGTTGGAATTTTGATGGGGATTGCATTGAATCTGTAGATTGCTTTTGGCAAGATAGCCATTTTTACTATATTGATCCTGCCAATCCATGAGCATGGGAGATCTTTCCATCTTCTGAGATCTGCTATAATTTCTATCTTCAGAGACAGGAAGTTCTTATCATACATATCTTTCACTTCCTTAGTTAGTGTCACGCCAAGGTATTTTATATTATTTGTGACTATTGAGAAGGGTGTTGTTTCCCTAATTTCTTTCTCAGCCTGTTTATCCTTTGTGTACAGAAAGGCCATTGATTGTTTGAGTTAATTTTATATCCAGCTACTTCATTGAAGCTGTTTATCAGGCTTAGGAGTTCTCTGGTGGAATTTTTAGGGTCACTTATATATACTATCATATCATCTGCAAAAAGTGATATTTTGACTTCTTACTTTCCAATTTGTATCCCCTTGATCTCCTTTTGTAGTCGAACTGCTCTGGCTAGGACTTCAAGTACTATGTTGAATAGGTAGGGAGAAAGTGGACAGCCTTGTCTAGTCCCTGATTTTAGTGGGATTGCTTCAAGTTTCTCACCATTTACTTTGATGTTGGCTACTGGTTTGCTGTAGATTGCTTTTATCATGTATAGGTATGGGCCTTGAATTCCTGATCTTTCCAAGAGTTTTATCAGGAATGGGTGTTGGATTTTGTCAAATGCTTTCTCAGCATCTAAGGAACTGATCATGTGGTTTTTGTCTTTGAGTTTGTTTATATACCGGATTACATTGATGGATTTCCGTATATTGAAACATCACTGCATCCCTGGGATGAAACCTACTTGGTCAGGATGGATGGTTGTTTTGATGTGCTCTTGGATTCGGTTAGCAAGAACTTCATTGAGGATTTTGGCATCAATATTCATAAGGGAAATTGGTCTGAAGTTCTCTATCTTTGTTGGGTCTTTTTGTGGTTTAGGTATCAGAGTAATTGTGGCTTCATAGAATGAGTTGGGTAGAGTACCTTCTCTTTCTCTTTTGTGGAATAGTTTGTGAAGAACTGGGATTATATCTTCTTTGAAGGTCTGATAGTACTTTGCACTAAACCCATCTGGTCCTGGGCTTTTTTTGGTTGGGAGACTATTAATGACTGCTTCTATTTCTTTGGGGGATATAGGGATGTTTACACCATTAACCTGATCTTGATTCAACTTTGGTACCAGGTATCTGTCTAGAAACTTCTCCATTTCACCCAGGTTCTCCAGTTTTGTTGAGTATAGACTTTTGTAGAAGGATCTGATGGTGTTTTGGATTTCTTCAGGATCTGTTGTTATGTCTCCCTTTTCATTTCTGATTTTGTTAATTAGAATGCTTTCCCTGTGCCCTCTAGTGAGTCTGGCTAAGGGTTTGTCTATCTTGTTGATTTTCTCAAAGAACCAGCTCCTAGTTTGGTTGATTATTTGAATAGTTCTTTTTTCCACTTGGTTGATTTCTCCCCTGAGTTTATTTCCTGCCATCTACTCCTCTTGGTTGAATTTGCTTCCTTTTGTTCTAGATTGTTTAGGTGTGTTGTCAAGCTGCTACTGTGTGCTCTCTCTAGTTTCTTTTTGGAGGCACTCAGAGCTATGACTTTTCCTCTTAGAATTGCTTTCATTGTGTCCCATAAGTTTGACTATGTTGTGGCTTCATTTTCACTGAACTCTAAAAAGTCTTTAATTTCTTTCTTTATTCCTTCCTTGACCAAGGTATCATTGAGAAGAGTGTTGTTCAGTTTCCACGTGAATGTTGGCTTTCTATTATTTATTTTGTTATTGAAGATCAGCCTTCATCCATGGTGATCTGATAGGATGCATGGTACAATTTCAATATTTTTTTATCTGTTGAGGCTTGTTTTGTGACCAATTATGTGGTCTATTTTGAAGAAGGTACCATGAGGTGCTGAGAAGAAGGTATATCCTTTTGTTTTAGGATAAAATGTTCTGTAGATATATGTCAGATACATTTGTTTCATAACTTCTGTTAGTTTCACTGTGTCCCTGTTTACTTTCTTTTCCATTTTCTGTCTATTGGTGAAAGTGGTGTGTTGAAGTCTCCCACTATTATTGTGTGAAGTGCAATGTGTGCTTTGAGCTTTACTAAAGTTTCTTTAATGAATGCGGCTGCCATTGTATTTGGAGCATAGATATTCAGAATTGAGAGTTCCTCTTGGATGATTTTACCTTTGATGATTATGAAGTGCCCCTCCTTGTCTTTTTTGATGACTCTTGGTTGGAAGTCAATTTTATTAGATATTAGAATGGCTACTCCGCTTGTTTCTTCATACCAGTTGCTCGGAAAATTGTTTTCCAGCCTTTCATTCTGAGGTAGTGTCTATCTTTTTCTCTGAGATGAGTTTCCTGTAAGCAGCAAAATGTTGGGTCTTGTTTGTGTAGCCAGTTTGTTAGTCTATGTCTTTTTATTGGGGAGTTGAGTCCATTAATATTAAGAGATATTAAGGGAAAGTAATTGTTGCTTCCTATCACTACTTTTGTTAGAGTTGCCATTCTGTTCTTGTGGCTGTCTTCTTTTAGATTTGTTGAAGAATTACTTTCTTGCTTTTTCTATGGTGTAGTTTCTGTCTTTGTATTTTTTTTCTGTTATTATCCTTTGAAAGCCTGGATTCGTGGAAAGATATTGTGTGAATTTGGTTTTGTCATGGAATACTTTGGTTTCTCCATCTATGGTAATTGAGACTTTGGCTGGGTATAGTAGCCTGGGCTGGCATTTGTGTTCTCTTACTGTCTGTATAATATCTGTCCAGGCTCTTCTGGCTTTCATAGTCTCTGGTGAGAAGTCTGGAGTAATTAAATAGGCCGGCCTTTATATGTTACTTGCCCTTTTTCCCTTACTGCTTTTAATATTTTGTCTTTATTTAGTGCACTTGTTGTTCTGATTATTATGTGTCAGGAGGAATTTCTTTTCTGGTCCAGTCTATTTGGAGTTCTGTAGGCTTCTTGTATGTTCATGGGCATCTCTTTAGGTATGGAAAGTTTTCTTCTATAATTTTGTTGAAGATATTTCCTGGCCCTTTAAGTTGTGAATCTTCATTCTCATGTACTCCTATTATCCATAGGTTTGGTCTTCTCATTGTGTCCTGGATTTCTTGGATGTTTTGAGTTAGGGTCTTTTTGCATTTTGCATTTTATTCTATTTTTGTGTCTATGTTTCCTATGGAATCTTCTGCACCTGAGATTCTCTCTTCCATCTCTTGTATTCTGTTGCTGATGGTCGCATCTATGGTTCCTGATTTCTTTACTAGGGTTTCTATATCCAGAGTTGTCTCTCTTTGGGTTTTCTTAATTGTTTCTACTTCCCTTTTTAGATCCTGGATGGTTTTCTTCAATTCCATCTCCTTTTTGGTATTGTTTTCCTATAACTCTCTAAGGCATTTTTGTGTTTCCTCTTTAAAGGCTTCTAGCTGTTTACCTGTGTCTTCCTTTATTTCCTTCTTAATGTCCTCCATCATCATCATAAGAAGTGACTTTAGATCCCTGTCTTGCTTTTCCGGTGTGATGGTGTATCCAGGACTTTCTATGGTGGGAGAGTTTGGTTATGATGAATCCAAGAAACCTTGGTTTCTGTTGCTTCTGTTCTTATGCTTGCCTCCTGCCATCTGATTATCTCAAGTATTTGTTGTCCTCAATATAACTGCTTGGAGCCTGTCCTTCCTATAATCCCAGTTGATTCAGGACTCCTCAGAGTCCAGCTTTCTCTGTGATCCTTTGCTTGTGGGCTCCTGTGAACCTGAGATTCTGGGTGTGTCAGAGTTCTTGGCAGTCAAGTTCCTCTGAGACCCTGAAATACTGGAGTGACCAAGTTCTTTTTATCCTGGTATCCTGTTGTCAAAGATCGTGGGCATGTTACAGTGCCTGGAAGTGGTGTCTCCTTTGAGGAGCATGGAGCTGTCTGGTCAGTGGTCCTAAGATCTCATAGAGAGTCCTCTAGGGACTTTGGGGGTGTCTGCCGACTCCATGCCCAAGGTAACCCAGTGTTGGCACCCACTGGAAGGGACTTGTGACCCTGGTCAGGCCAGGTTTTCTGCTTCCCTAATGCTGTCTCAGGTCGCATACGATTGAATTGGAACAGAAGTTGTGTTCCACTCACCAGTGGTCCTAAGATCGCGTGGAGAGTCCTCTAGGGACCTTGGGGGTGTCCACTGACTCCGTGCCAAAGGTACTGGCGCTGACCGGAAGAGACATTTGACCCTGGCTTAGGCAAGTTCTACTCCAAGGCTATTGCTATTCTTGATGACCATTATATGACATTGTCATCTCCAAAATTCTAAGGTCTTTGACCACAGCTGGGCTCCACTTTTACCAATGGCCTTTCCTAGGCTTTCTTCATGGTGACAAGCCTTGACTTTTCATCATGATCCCTTCATTCTGGGTCTTTAGCTACCATTGTGGCTGTACCTTCAGCAATGAACACCTTCTCCTAGCCTCTCACAGCACCGTATTTCAGCTGTTCACCATGACTCATGCCCTCAGAACAAATAACACTGGGACGATTCTTTTTTTTCCCTTTTTTAAAATTGGGTATTTATTTAATTTACATTTCCAATGCTATCCCAAAAGTCCCCCACACGCTCCCCCACCCACTCCCCCACCCACCCACTCCCACTTCTTGGCCCTGTCGTTCCCCTGTACTGAGGCATATAAAGTTTGCATGACCAATGGGACTCTCTTTCCACTGATGGCCAACTAGGCCATCTTCTGATTCATATGCAGCTAGAGACATGAGCTCGGTGGGTGGGTGGGTTACTGGTTAGTTCATATTGTTGTTCCACCTATACGATTGCGGATCCCTTTAGCTCCTTGGGTACTTTCTCTAGCTCCTCCATTGGAGGCCCTGTGATCCATCCATGCTGACTGTGAGCATCCACTTCTATGCTTGCTAGGCCCCTGCATAGTCTCACAAGAGACAGCTATATCTGGGTCCTTTCAGCAAAATCTTGCTAATGTATGCAATGGTGTCGGCCTTTGGAAGCTGATTATGGGATGGATCCCCGGATATGGCAGTGTCTAGATGGTCCATCCTTTCGTCTCAGCTCTACTAACAAGTTCAGCTGCCAGCTTCAGGTACAACTTTGGCTGCCTTATAGCACAGCTTCTGTGAAAAAACACTTCCCAGAAAATTTTGCCTATTCTTAATTGCTACTAATCTCTCAGCTCTGGCTGACCAGAATCAATTGTCCCAGTAATTTAAAGGTTTTACTTTAGTGGTTCTGGTCTCTTGTTAATCAGCCAATTCTTCAGCTCTAGCTGACCCGACATCACAGGTTCTTCACACAAATAGCCCACTAATGTCTTTACTTTCCTCTTAAACTTCATAAGCTAGGCCTCCATTGTCTGAACTGTTATCAACATGCTTATCCTCAAAGCTCTGACAACAGCTAGTGAGTTCTCAACCCTCAATGTCTTTTCTAGCCCAAAATTCCAAAGTCCTTCCATTACCCTCCCCAAAACATAGCCTATTCTGTCACAGTAATACTCCACTATCCTAGTAATAATTTCTTGGAGTTTCTATTGCTATGATGAAATACCATGATATCATGTACAAAAGCAACTTGAGGAGAAATCTTTATTTGAATTATATTGCTAATCATACCCAACAAGAGTAAAGACTACTTTTTTTTTCATCAAATTAAGTAAGCTTTATTTTCTGTCAGACAAAACTATCTTCCTACAGTGAGATTTGAGAGAATAGCTATGAACACAGGAGAAGTGAAGGTTTAATAGACCCAAAACTGAAAGACTAAGAGGTTTCCTAGGGTTTTGGTTATATAGAACCTTGTCAGATTTGACAGAACATCTTATCCTATCAGGGTAGAGGTTAAAGTATAGGGTATGGAACATGTCAACTCAGGAAATGGGTTAAAACACATTCAAACTCAAGTTTTACAGAAAAAATGGAATGAACTTATTTTGATCTTATAACAAAGCAGCTTCTAATCTTAAGATGGAGTCAGGCTGGGTCATCATTCTTCCACAACACTGTTCATCGTGGAAAGAAGTCAGGGCAGGAACTAAAATGATGCAGGAACCTAGAGGCAGGAGCTGATGCAAAGGTCATGTAGAAGTGCTTATCACTTAATTGTTTGCTTTTTATGACTTGCTCAGCCTGCTTTCTTATAGGACCTAGGATCTCCAGCCCAGGAATATAATTATCCATAATAGGTTGGGCCCTCCCCAGCCAGTCACCATTTAAGAAAATGCTCTATAACTGGATAGTATGAAGCCATTTTTTCAATTTAGGCTCCTTGCTTTTGAAATAATTTTGGCTTCTGTAAAGGTGGCATAAATTCCTAGCTAGCACAGATTCTTCAGTGGTTAGGAGTGTTAACTATTCCTGTAGAGGATCCAGGTTCATTTCCCAATTCCCACTTTGGGTATCTCACATAAGTCTGAAACTTCACTTCCAAGAAATTTGACAACCTATGGCTTCCATGCGCACAAACTCATACAGGAAAACACACAAGCATATAAAGTAAATAAACAAATAAACAAATAAGTAAATATTTAAAATTATAATCTCTGGAATTCACAGAAGAATTATCTATCCATTTATATTTCTACTAATAAGGAAATCAACAACAGCAGACCACCAACAACAAAAATCAACAACAAAAAGACCTCAGATTCTTCATTCACTGAAGTAGCTCCGAGCTATTTCTAGTTTGCACTCCACATTCGACTGCTGTTTTGAAATCTCAGGATAATAACACTCTCTATCACAGATAATATGCTAAGTGTTACTATAATTGGGAGATATCATTATAAATTGAAGTATAACCTTGTGGCACACACCTTTAATTCCAGCACCACACAGGCTACAGAAGGATCTGTAGAAGGATCTCTGTGGCTAGCCTGGTCTATAGAGTGGAATCTTTCTTCCACAAAAAAACAAAAAAAATTGCATGGAATATATATATATATATATATATATATATATATATAACACATAACTTATTGAGACTAGAGATTGGAAATGCTAATTGAGATTTTCTTGTCCTTGTTTGACTTTCTAGCAGAAAAGTAAATGCTTGAATTTATAAAACTTGGTGCAGACAAATTTTAATTCTAGACAGAGAGCCTCTAAAAACTAAGATAAAAATGAATGGCAGAAGCAATGGGTTGATGAGGATCAGAATCCAGACAGATAAGATTTTAGATTCTTCTCTGTAGTTAAGCTTTGTTGTAGAGATATGGTGTGTGTGTGTTTGCTTCCTAACAACTTACCTGCACTAGGTTAGAAGCAATGGAAGGAGGGAGACAGCGCAGGTAACTGGTTATGAATTTAGGGGGGAAATGTGAACAGACATTATAATGAGTACCTTATTAAAATACAGTTGATTAATAGCAAGTGTTATAAAAGTCTTTATGTTCTAGGTAAGCATTCTTCTTTGTCTTGTTCTAATCATAGATAAGGCTTAAAGTGGGCCAAGGAGCTCTCAGAAGTGTATATGCTGCTTTTTTTCTGACCCCAGAAACAGAACCTGACAACATTATTATGTCAGTACCTGAATGGGCAGATGTGAGGGAAAGTAAAAAATATCTGTTTTATGGTATGAGGAATAGGATTTTGTCAGCATAAATTAATATTTTGATCAATGAAAGGATCATATGCATTTTTTGGCTGTGAAGAATATATTGACCAGTCAGCGGCTCAACAAACATCTAAAGAAGGGTTTCTGTGTGACTCCAAACAACTTCTAAACCAAATTACTGCAAGATCCATTTGAATGTTAGCTTTACAAAGAATAATGGGGCAGTGGTCATCAAAGTTATCCTCAAAATCTTGAATAGTGACTATCCTTGAAAAGCTGCTACCAGTTCTTAAGAATAGTTTCAGTGGTGCTAATGATCAATCATTAATGATTTGGTAAAGAATAAATGAATGGCTTTTCAAAGACTTCTAGAAAACATAGTGTAACATACAAATCCCTAAAATTTGAATCTAACTAGAAAATAGCAGATGACAAACATGGGCACCAACCTTGTCCAAGGCTTAAGAGATAATGAAAGATCAACTGGATCTTATTATTGGCCAGTGCTGGCTAAGAGAGTCAAGGGGGAATCAGATAGGTCCTGACATTACTGAAAGTGAGATGGTAAAATTATCTTCTGGAACTTGAAATCCAAGTTAAATAGAAAGATCTGAGGGAGGTTATCCAATAAAATTTTTTGAAAAACCACCAAAGGGATCAGGAGATGCGAGGCCTCTGTGCAAGACTTGAGTTCTTTCAGAACAGAGCTCTTTAAAAGAGTCATGTTCCTGTGGGTGTCTTACTTGACAGAACACACTCATGCACATCTGGACTTGTAGGCCTGTAAGCCTGAGGAAAACTCTGAGACTCATCAATTTGTTACAAATAAAATTTTAATCTTTCAAGGTTACTTTCTTTTCTTCTACAAAATTTTATGGTTTGAGAGCATATTGACTTTTTGACTTACATTCCTCTAAATTCTACAATTGGTGGCAATTTTCAGATTGAATGAACATGGCCCAGTACCAAAAAAATCACAGTCAGAAAAAAGCAATTTAATTCATTGAACACATATCAAATTTTAGCATCTTCTTGCTGAAGTAATTTGCCTGTCATCTTCTTCACTCCTGAAAACCACATTATCTCATGGATGCAATCATTTCTGTTTCATTGATAAAGCGAGTAAAGCTTCACGTGCTGAAGTTAATTGAAGGTTTGAGATTTGAACCAAGTCTTACCTACCTACAAACTCTGTGCTTTAATTAATTCGTTATCCTAGATGGCTCCTAACAGGAGTACAGAGGCAAACAGCAAGCACCTGAATAGGACAAAAGGCTGAGGATATTCAAGAGCCCAACATCACATCATAGTGAGAAAGGAAAAGTCCTTAAGAGAGGAGACACGAGGGTCCCTCTCCTTTCTGCATTGCAAAGTAATGTCTTTAAATGGTACACAAAACTTACAAACATTGGCACATTTCAGGAGGTAGACAGAAAGATTGGATTTGGTAGGGTTTGCTAGATAACATAAGACCTTAAAGTTTGGCTCTTATACACAAAAGTATCTTATCAGTTCTAATCAGGCTACAGGTACAGGTATACTTGACTGATCCATACACTCTGCTGGGCTGCCATAAGTAAGCACAGCAAAGAACAAGGCCAACCCTCTGATATTGCCACCTATTAATTTGCAAATTCTATCTTCCTCTGTTCTTATAGTATTAGGTTCTTGAAACTTCAAATAGCCCTTCTTATTCCATGCTTTTCCCCTTGGGAATCTAATGTAAACCATGATATCAGTTGTCCAAATCCATGTTAACCTTTTTTTTTCCTGATGCTCTAACAAAACACCACAGATCAAGTAATCCTTGAAGAAAAGAGACAGAAGAGTTTTTATAGTGAGAGGGGTTTGCTAGTGGAGATCATGGTGCCAGTGTCAGCTTGGTCCCTGGTGAGGGCTTCCTTGGTGCTGTGCAGCTAAGGGCATTTCACTGTGAGGCAGAACTTCCTCAGCTTGCCTTCCCAACAAAATCGCTCTCTTGAGAATTCATTAAATTCATTAAGCAAGGAAGAGAATAATCCATCATAAGGACAGACTCTCATGATCCAATCATTGAGAGACCTTACCTCTCAGAACCATTAACATTATCATCTGGAGATGAACTTTTTAACACTCGGAAATATGGAGAATCCTTCAAATAAGTGTATAGCGATAGATAAATGATACTCTGCTGATACTCAGACTACAAGCTTTATACCTCTAATCTAATTTCAGGAATTCAAACCCATGTAACTCACTTTATGCATGAAATATTTATTGCATATTTCAAAAGGTGAGTCTCAAGTTACATGCAAAAAGAATCAACTCTATCTATAGATCCATTTTATATCATTGTACACACATATATATATAAACATACATTCACGTATGTATAAGAGAGAGAGAGAGAGAGAGAACATGCATGTGGAGTACACATTATGTGTATATGTGCACATGGAAGTCAGAAGTCAACATTGGAGACTGGAACCTGAGGCTTAGCAATTAGGTGATGTTGGTTGGCCAGTGAGCTTCAGAGTTCCTCCTATCTTCTCCCCAGTGCTGGGATTATAGCAGTGAGCCATAGTACCCAGCTATTTACATGGATACTGGGGATCAAATTCAAGTCCCCTTGTTTCTAAGGAAAACACTTTATTGAATGAGCTATAAACTCAGCTCTTATTTTCTGTATTTTTTTAACTTTTAATATTTTTTATTAAGTATTTTCCTCAATTACATTTCCAATGCTATCCCAAAAGTCCCCCATACCCTCCCCCTTCCCAACTTCTCTACCCACCCATTCCCATTTTTTTTGGCCCTGGCGTTCCCCTGTACTGGGCCATATAAAGTTTGCGTGTCCAATAGGCCTCTCTTTCCAGTGATGGCCGACTAGGCCATCTTTTGATACATATGCTTGATGAACTAGTGTTTGCAGTCTAGCTGACTAAAAAGAAAACACTTGTCAGAGAGAACACTTTAGTGTCAGCAAAGGGCTCTCCAAGAACAAGTCTTCCATTTGCAACCTACATTCCCAACAACCTTTGTCAAAATCTCAGACACCAAACCAGGATTCCCTTTTTCCACATCAACACATGGCATAAAGCAAGCACCAGACAGTGAGTACTTGCCACCAAACATGGTAGGATTGTCTAAACCAGCCAAACCTAAATCCCTTCCCTCCCTTGTCTTTTCCACACAAATACGATAAAGGATGTGAGCTAGTTTCCTTTCACTACATTTTGCCACTTGAAGGACATGGTGCTTCCTCGTGTGGATTTGCTGGCACAGCAAGCACTCTCCTCTTGTAATATAGGAAGTAAGACAGGGAAAATCCATTTTCAGTGGCATGAGCTACTCCACACCATCGCTATCACTACCCCTGATTAAAACATCACACAATCCTGCAGGTACAATCTGCAGGTACAATGGAGACCATCATGTATGAGTGAGTGAGTGCTATAATGTTCCAAGGCCCCAATAAAATTGAAGTATCATTATAAAAATCACAGTATTACTCCAGATTTTGAGGTGCTTTGCCTCAGATATGTTCTCATGGTCTTATTCTCCTTAACTTGAGCATTTTATCAGTTTCCAAAGCTTTCAAGTAGCCCCTCAGGTCTGGGGTCACCAAGAGTTCCTGCTGTCTAAAGCATCCCTCTGGCAGGTTCCTCAATAATGAAGTGTATGCCCTGGTACTAGCAGTTTTGAGAACCTGGATCCCCATCCCTGCTCTGTCCCAAACCTTGGAAAGCCTTAAGCAAACCAATTGTTGATTGCAAAAAGAAAAATCATTTATTGTCCCAAATATACAAGTGTGAAAAGGATGAAGACATCCTTTGATGCCTTAATGTGGGTAAAGATGACTTCCCAATATTGCCATTAGCTGTGGGAGGTCATGGCACATATTAAAGTTTCCAGTTGTAGTTTTCCAACCTTCCCTAGGATCTTTCTGAACAAGACAACCCTCTGTGTGTAATCTTTAGGTCTGAAGGCTACAGATAAATGCAGACTCCTGCCACACACATCTTCAAGTACCTCTACTCGACTTCTAGTTATAGTCATTATGCTCTGGAAAGAAAATCAGTGTAATCTGAAAGGACTTTTAGTCCTAACTCTTAGAAGCACATTTTCCCCACTCACAAAATGCACTCTTAGATTTCTAGCATTCTTTTTGAGTCTGAGAAAATGGCAGCTGGCATTGATTTTATTAAGCAGTGGGTGGCTCCTCCTCCTCCTCCTCCTCTTCCTCCTCCTCCTCTTCCTTTTCCTCCTCCTCCTCTTCCTCCTCCTCCTCCTCCTCCTCCTCCTCCTCCTCCTCCTCCCATTTTGAGCCAGAGTTTTATTATTCCAAGCTGGTCTTGAACTCACTATGTTTCAGCAAATGTCCTTGAACTTCCTGATCCTCCTGTTTCTTCCCCCTGGGTGCTGGAATGACAAGCATGTTTTGCAGGACTCTCAGTTTATGCACTGCTGGAGATGAAGCTCAGGCTTGAGTGCTGGGGGAGCATTCTACTAAATGAGCTATGTCCCTGACCCCCTAGGAAGTGTGGGTCTTATCTTCTTGCTTTGATAATAAGCAAGTCTATCATTACAAATTAGGGAAAGAAGATCTAGGGTAGTTTAGTAATTTGGCATGAGCATTCAGGAACAGGCTCAACTAAGACTGCTTGCCTATGTGCGCCGTGCCCACATGGTGGGGTAACTGAGTACAATGACCTGAATGATGGACCAGAAAACAATGCACACAGAGGCTATCGTGATGCTGAGCAGGCCAAGCACCACCACCACCACCACAACAACAGCAGGAGAGAGAGAGAGAGAGAGAGAGAGAGAGAGAGAGAGAGAGAGAGAGAGAGAGAGAGAGAGAGAGAAGGGAAAGAAAGAAAGAAAGAAAGAAAGAAAGAAAGAAAGAAAGAAAGAAAGAAAGAAAGCAAGCAAGCAAGCTGTGTGGAATTTTTATCAATCCTTTGGGACACAACAAATTCTACTTATTTTTTTTTTGTTGTTGTTGTTGTTGTTTTTTTAATTTTGTGGGGGTATTTAGGGGCTGAAATCAGAACCTGGCTACAATCCTTGCTAAATCAGTGGCTTAAACAGAAAATTGCCTGTCTGGGTGTTTTAGTACAGGTATGCTGGATGTCTCTGAGCTCTGGTCACTGGTATGCAGACACTCCATCAGCTGCTTAAATCCTTTTCTAATGAGGTGGGTTCTCATTAGAGTCCACTGCCTACAGCATGTTCTCTCTGTCAGACACGGAGTTCTACAAGCAGTTCCATCTAAGACACTTTAGCCAGCATGGGTTTTTCCATCTCTATTCTTTGCAGTCCTGCTTTCTGGTGCACACCTTTTTTTTTTTTTTTTTTTTTTTTCAGTATAATTGTTAGAGTTTTAACTCCCTTCTATCTCTCTGGTTTTGTTTTTTTTTCCAGCGAAGTCAGCAATTTTGCCACCCTCAGCTCTAGTCTCTTGGCTTTGTCAGACTGTTGTTTGCAGGTGCACAGTTTATTGGCAGTGTGTTTTCTACAAGACATCTTGAAACCTCATTAAGTATTTCTTAATTTCAATTTTCTTTCTCCAGGTTGGGAGAGATGGATTAGTGGTTAAGAGCACTAGCTTAACCTTACAGAGGACCTAGGTTTGGTTCCCAGCACCCACATGGTGCCTCACAACCACCGTTAACTCCACTAGAATATAATTCAATATATGTGTGAAATTACCCGAGAGTAAAAGTTAGTACAAAATGGGGGGAAGTGAAAAATTAAGGAAAGAATTTAGTTTGAGAAAATAGTAAAACACAAGGAAAAAAAAATCAAGTCCCTCAAAAGAAACTTTCCTTAGATGGTAGTTCAATGAAAGCATTGCCACACCCTATTGATAAGTCTTTCAAGACACACATACACACACACATACACATTTCAGTTTACAAACCAAGAAACACCCCAAATGTAGAGAAATGTACAATTCTCAAAATCTCTGAAAGGAAGTGAATATCTGGACACAGAAAAGAACTCTTTTTACTGTTCAGATTTCAAATTGGGTCTAATGATAAACAGTCATTATTTCCCAATCTGATGGGCATGAGTAGCTAAGACTTTATTTGACTGAAGGTGTAACAGTGAAGTTTCATTGACTTCATTCTGAGTCACCTGAGACCTTAGCAGTCTCTTTTAAAAATAACTGAACACAGTCTGAGTGATTGCACATCCTACCTATTATTCTGCTCAAATAAATTTTCCAAAATGGTTAGATTCTATTATAAGTGAGAAACTAAGAACTTAGAAATGGAAGAATAGAGCTCAATATGATGATTGTACAAGTCATTCAGAATCAGTGATATGGGTACCCTGCTGATATCATTTTTAATACCAGAGCTTATGTCTGACAAATGCAGGGAGGGAAAGGGTATAGAGAAATGAACTTGGCAGATTCACTTTTCTTTTTAACATACTTGTTTACTTTATAAATTTTATGTAAAATACTGCTTCTTATGCAGAAGGTATAAACATTGCTCAGGCTTTGCCAGAGGGATGTTTTAGAGGTTAGTCAAGATTTGTCTTAGCTCTTCTTGGATAGATATTTCAGAAGTCTCATTAAAGGAAGAAAATCAAAGATGAAGAAACTGACGTTTATAGAGATCCTACTTCTACAAGCCTTAAAGTTAGAAGTCCAAACACTGAGGTGCCTCCCCTACTTTAAGCATCCTCTGAGTCTGGACCCACATGGCTATCTCACACACTTTAGTCCTTCATCTCCCATCCCTGCTCTCTCCCTGCCCCTTCCTTGGAAATGCCACCTTGGAACCTAGCTCAGTCTTTTCATCTTTGTTTAGACTATTCTTTCTTCATATTTTATATTTTATATGGCTCTATTCTCTCTCTCTCTATCTATCTATCTATCTATCTCTCTCTCTCCTCTCTCTCTTCTCTCTCTCTTCTCTCTCTCTTCTCTCTCTCTTTTCTCTCTCTTTTCTCTCTCTCTCTCTCTCTCTCTCTCTCTCTCTCTCTCTCTCTCTCTCTCTCTCTCAATTATTACCCCTAATAGCCCATGTAAACATAGAATTTTATTCCATGCACAATAATTCTCACCTGTAATAGGAATATTTAGAAATCTGAGACAGGAGGATTGCCATGATTTTTGAGGCCAATCTGGGCTACATAATAATCCCAAGACAGCCTGGGCTTCAGAGAAAGATCTTATCTTGAAACAACAAATAGAAAAAAAAAATGTAACAAGTTAGCATAACTTGCCTAGCATACACAAGGCCCTGTGTTCAAATCTCAGGAACACACATACACACCACCACCACCACCAACAACAACAACATACTAGCAGAGATCTACCTTCTAGTCCCAACCTGATATTCCCAAAGAATTTGCCACCGACTAGTGTATTATACATTTGCTTGTTTATAGGTTTGCCTTCTGAGCTACCCACTGCAAGACAACTTCAATGACCATCTAGGTTTATCACTCTATTCCTGGAACCCAGCAAAGGGTCAGGTTCGTAAAATATTCCAGGTAAATATTTCTTAAGTTGGTAAAGGAATTTATTCTCCTCTGCTTTCCCAAGTCAAATAAATTATGAAGACAAACACAGAGAAAGAAAGGAATCCCCGTGCCAAATGAAGTGGAACTACCAAGAGGCACTGAGCCTGAGCTCTGTGGGAAAGCTTAAAATTAGAAAATGAAATGCTAAGCATGCTCCCTCGTGCCAGGGCTGTGGTTCATGTTAGATCCCTGTCTGAAAAGCGGCCCAGGAAGGGAGGCCAAATGCATCAGGCATTTAAAACTCCTTCTCCATCCAATGGTTGATGGTAAAGATGCTTTTCAGTTGTTCCCACTGCCGTCTGAAGCAAACATCATTTCAAGGAAGCAAGACATTTACACTGGGAAACCCAGAAGGGCCCAAATGGATCCATGCCAATCAAAAGACATCCATTTTTAAGATACTGCAACTAAAGTTGGCTTTTCTTAGCATCTCACCAAGACAAATCTGCATGGCCTTTAGAAGATCCATAAAAGTTGACACCAATATAGGGCTAGAATGCACAATGCATTTTTAGTTGCAATGAATTAAGTTAGCTTTAAGTATTCTCATTCAAACCACGGAAGGTTCACAATGATTCTTTTCAAATCCCCTTTCCACCTTGGCAGCTTACAAAATTTACTTCTCCTTTGCCAGCTTGATACACATTTAGTGGTTAGGTCACTTTTTGCATATGGAGGGAGGGAGAAAGAGAGAGAGAGTCAATTTTGATGTGATCAGATATCATCATTCATATATTGAGTTTCTATTGGGAACATATTGTGTTCTGGATGTCAAAAGATATCAGATGAAAATGAGGTAGTTGTCCCTAATAAAGTAAATATCTAACAAAATAGCATTGTTTAACTTGTGCAGTGGGGACTGTCGGTATCAATGTTGTACTAACAGATCCCACATTTTAACAAACTCCTGAAAATGAAGCTCCTGAAAATGCTTTCCCATATCTTGCTTCTGGGTAAGTCCAAGAAGAGAAGACATGCTCATTGAATGTACAAATGAACACAGAAATCATCAGTGTCACAGTTAGACAACCTTAATTCACACAAAAAAAAGTAATTGCAAATTAAAGCTTTTAAAAATAAATATTTATTTATTTTAAGTTTGTGTGTATGTTTGCCCTCATGCATGCATATTCCCCACATGTTTTCAGTGCCTGCAGAGGCTATATAAGAGTATCAGATTCCCAGAAACTGGCATTACAGATGGTTGTGAGCTTCCTGGGTTCCATGTCCTCTGAAAGAGCAGCCAGTTCTCTTAACTGCTGAGTCATCTCTCCAGCTCCAAGATGATTATATTTTATTGTGTCATCTCTAGGACATCCTGATTAAGCCCAGTATAAATGAATGCTTTCCTTTCGTGCTGTTTCATTATGTGTTGGGTCCTGTGTCATCGCTTGCTTTGAACTGTTGTTAAGTAGTCAAAAAACCTAGGCTTAGCAGACTGCTCTCCCTTTTTCAGCTTTGAATTGCACATGCTGCCCTAACAGTGGTATGTGTGTCTTAAGTTCCCTGATGAGTCCTTGTAACTTTAATTAGTATGCCATTTTCTCTGTTGTATAAATTAATTTTATTTATGTATTCAATTGAATAGCTCCTTATTCAGAAGGCATCCAGTTAATACCTACAGGACACCAATCATTCTCTCAAGAAATTGGAGATAACTGGAAATGAAGCAAAGAGCGCATTACTTTTAGCTTGTTTTGGAATTAGCTAAGCTCAAGCTCATGAAGGATCACCTGCATGTAAGGAATAATTAGACACTGAGGCAAGTTGCTAAAGTGAAGAATTTCTTATAGATGCCATTCAGGGTGTCTGACTTTCTCTTGTGAGTTATTCAAATGAATAAATATTTCATTAGAAGCAGGGTCACAGGGGCTTTGTATCATTATACTCCCTTTAAGTCCTTACTTTTATGAATTAATGTATATGAAGACAAATAACCAAGAGAGTCTATCCTCCTTCCCTTTGTTATCGATTCAAACAATGAAAGCAGAGAGAGGTGTCTATGAAAGTCAGTAGCTTTGGGAATTGGAGTAGGTGTAAGACTCTGGTCACCACTAGCCCTCATCTAAGTCATCTATTGTGCCAGGAGCTGAAAAACGTTTAACAACCTGGAAATGTCAGTTCTCTCAAAAGGAATTACAGCCACACTAATGTTTTGTTTGAAGAATATAAGAGATGCAAGGGAATTCTATAGAGAAGGAAAGAAATGTCTTTGACACCCAATGGGAAAAATACAAGCAAAAGCATAAAACTAGCTTTTTATCCCTTCTAGGATAGTCCCTTGTGATGGTTCAGGAGCTTGATCAGAATGTAAACATGTGACATCGTGAAAGAGGGGGAAAATCAATTGGGGAAAAGATCAATTCCTGCAAAATTGAGTATTCAATGCTTATAATTCATTTTTCTTACAAAGTGGTTCTAGTTTATCATAGAGATAAAGAGAGAGGGATTACTGAACTTAATGACTCAACAGTGAATGTGGTTTTCACACATGATGTCAAGATCATTTACTCTTGATGGTCTTTTCTTCTCTTCCCCATACCACACCCACTTCCCCACCCCTTCCCAGTTTCATCCAGAGGGGCCTGAAGAAGGTTTTAAAGAGAATCTTCTTTAAACCAACTTAGCTTCCTGCAGAAATTATAGTGTCAAATTTCAACATTCATAATTTTAAAATATTTGTTTATTTCTGTATAGCCCTGGTTGGCCTGGAGTTTCCCATGTAGACCAAGCTGGCTTCTAACCCACAGAGATGCCCTTGCCCCCATCCCCAAACCTGCCCCTGCTCCTGCCCTTGCCAAGTGCTACAATTAAAGGTGTATGCCACTATAGAATCGTAATTCTTACACACTCTCATTGCAAGCCTGGTGTTACTGTTCCCAGTTTTGTCTCACTTTGCTGAAGTCTGAGGAACTGGCTGCCTTACTGTCCCTGATTACTGTTTCATTTAGGTGAGAACACTGAGATGTCTAACTGAAAATATAAAGTGAGTTATCTTTGTGTCTGTATTACTCATAGAATCCTGGAAGTCAATCTTTACTGGGAAAGAAAATCCAAGCATGTGTTATAAACTGTGGCTGAGCAAGACACTGCTTTGGAATATCTATGATTCCAGGAAAACAGATCCTTGGCAGGCCATTCCTATGTCTGATACTCATTTCCTTTTAGACACTCTGCCCTTCCATCTCTGTAACAGAAGCACAGATATCTCTGGAAAGATAATGAAACTCCAATAGTTGGACAATTAAAGCCATCCTGGAAGAGAATATTTCATCGAGAGTCAAGCTCTACCTGGGTCACTGGCAAACAGCCTAGCCATGAAAGAGTTGTTCCTGGGAAATCTGTCCCAAAGGATTATAGAAGAGATGAGCTGTGGGCAAAAGTATGCCTGGAGCTTGTGGCTGAATGAGAAGCTAGGCTCATTCAGAAATGAGAGCAGCTATCATCCCAGAAGACCCTAAGGCCTTCGTTTATTTTAATAGGATTTTATTGAAGGGTTGCCCTAGTTTGGGGCTGATTTATTTAAAATGTAGCCACTCTTCACCGTAAATTCAAACATATCCCTTCAGATTCATTGACATTTGTAGAGTGTGGTTTTGTACTCTCTTCATTTAACATACACTTACTGAAAGATCACTGGCTGGAGAGCGAGCTCAGTGATTAAGAGAATGAACTGCTCTTCCAGACCAGAGGACATGATTTCAGTTCCCAACACCCCTTCACAATCACCAGTAACTCCAGCTTTAAGGAATCCTATACTTGTAGGAATCCTTAAATCCTCCCAGACCACGGGTACTCAGCCACTTGCACTCGTACACATAATTAAGAGCAAGGAAACAAATAAAGCAGAGAACATTATTTCAAGCTTTGAGCTTCAGCCCTGAAGCCAGAAGGACAAGAGCTGGCCACATGGAATTTCATCTTCTCTGTGTGTGGGTTGGGGTTGCGTTTGGGGGATTTTCAGCAGATGCTGGAAATTACAGACAGGAGCAGTGTGTGTGTGTGTGTGTGTGTGTGTGTGTGTGTGTGTATGTACATGTGCATATGTTTCCCTTTACATACATAAGGAATAAAGGGATGATTTATGCTCCAATCAGAACAGATTTATAGAACCTGATATGTTATCATGTTTTTCAGAACGACACTGAGACATATGTAAAGGGGCTGAAGATGTAGCTCAGGAGTGGGTCACTTAACTCTAATGTGTGAGATTATGGGCTTGATCCCCATCACAGAAAACCCAAATAAATAAAACGTGTGAACTGTTTGCTTTTAAACCTTGTGTGTAATACTTTCAAACTCTAGTTCATCAGGAGCAACTAGAAACTCAGAGAACAAAACTGCACATAAGGGCAAAAATGCTATGTACAATAAAAGAAAAGATAAAGTAATTTATCGCCTCTTTCTTTTATTTAAAAAATATAAAATTATGTCATAGAGTGTCTATGATAAGGATCGGGTGTTTGTTTGGTTTTTTGACTTCTGTTATCTTAGAATGAGAATCAGGACTGCTTTAGCTGTTATGACCTTTGTACTTAGATATCAGTGGCAGATACTATTTTGGAACCATATGGTGGCCAGGGACCAAGATGAAGTTTCTTAGAAACAGAATGTTTAAAATTGAAGAAAAATTAATAATTTTAAAATTATTAAAGTTTAGGGCTTAAGAAAATATTACATATAACATTGGAATAAAATGTTACCATATATTTGTGTGTGTGTGTATGTATGTATGTGTGTATGTGTGTGTGTGTGTGTGTTTGAGATCAAATGTGCTCTCATAGCTCAATTTCTTCAATTTATTCTAAAATAAAAATAAATAAATAAAATGTATAAAAACCGAGATATTCTTGCCTGCACTGGGCTCAGAAAACTGGGGTGGATTCTATTTTCAGTGTGATAGAAGGAGTTGGAGAAATCCCCTGTACAACATATCATGATTTTTACATGAACTAAAATACACATTGTACATTATACATATGTATATTTTGTCAGTGTAAATAATTAATTAGCATGTAAGATTGGAAACATGATTTAGTGTTTAAAAATATGTATCAGTCTTGCAGAGGACCTAAGAAGTTCTAAAAGATTAGCTTTCTTGAGGTTATACACTGCTGAGTAATTCCTATCTTTGTGGCCCCCCCTTTTTTCCCCAGCAAAAATGCTTTCTTCCCATCAGAGTGTAGAAGTATTTCTCAAAGTATCATCCACTGAGAAAGTCATCTTTTCAAGAGCAGTAAACAAGTGTTCTGCACATTAACTTCTCAGGCTGAGCATCTCACAGATTCACAAAGCTCCCCCTACTACAAACCAAGGACTTGCAATAATAATAATAATAATAACCTCAAATCTGAAATGTGCCACAATTCAAACCTTTTAAGCATTAAGTGCTCAAAAACATTTTTTTAAGTTGGAACATTTTTAATTCTAGATTTTCAAATTAGGAATATTTGACCTGTAAAGTCAACACGCATCTCTCTACTTCTGAGCAACCTCAGAATCTAAAAGATTGGGCCTAAATGTGTTATCAGGGAGCAATCCAGCTGCATGTAGTTCATTGCACCACTATTATCCATCCCACTGTCTCCTCTACACGCTCTATGCCCATGTTTCAGATATATCACTTATGCTGTCATAAAAAAAGGCCTGACCTATGGTCTCCATAGAAACACAACCCATGCCCTTGACCTAAATGATGCTTCTTTTACTACAATCCAATGATATGTTACTTTGTTTTCTCAATCAACCCTATTACTTGATTAGATCCTAATGAGTGTGTGGTCAAAATATCTCATAATCTATTCTACATATGCAAGTCTTTAAATTCATCTCCAAAATAATTTTGATGTCTGTTTTTTCCAGTACTCAGATCACATACCCAATAGCCTTCTGTAACATCCTTAAAGCCCCGATAGTTTAAGAAGAACACAAAGTGATTTTAATTATATTTCATGTTTATCTACATATCGTTGATGATAGAGGACATGCCACACTTGTGTGTGGATGTCAGAGGACAACTTGAGGAAATTGGTAATGTCTTTCTCGTGATACCAAGGAAGAATATGTCTGACCACAATGAGAGAAAGCAATAATAATGAGAAGTTGAAAGAAGGAAAAAAAAATTTAAAGTAATATTCAGGGGGCTGGAAAGATGGCTCAGTGGTCAAAATCACTGACTTCTCTTCCAGAGGTCCTGAGTTTTATTCCCAGTGACCACATAGTGGCTCACAACCATCTGTAATGGGGTCTGATGCACTCTTCTGGTGTGTGTCTGAGGACAGCTACAGTATACTCATATAAAAAAATAAATAAATCTTTTTTAAAAAAAGAATCTGTCTATTCAGCAATAGAAACATGATTCATTTTCCCCTTTCCTATTACTTTTTAATAGCCAAAATCATCCCTATGACATCACTTTTCTATTCAAATGTCCATATCTTCTTGAATGTGTGTACCTGACTTTACATTTTAATGACTTTATTGTATAATTATTTTTATCTTATGTCATTATCTTTTTGTTATAATTAGAGAATCATACCAAAATCTGTCAGGAAATAGAGCAATTATTCTAGGTGGTCATTTTTTTCTTTTGGTTAGTATGTGTTTTAATTAGGGCTTTATTGCTATGAAGAGACACTATGACCACAGTAACTTTTATTAAAGACAAACAAAGAAACCCATGTAATTGGAGCTGGCTTACAGTTTTAGTTTGTTCATGGTGGAAATCATGGTGTTGTGCAGGCAGACATGGTGCTGGAGAAGGAGCTGAGCTTTCTGCATTTAGATTTGCAGGCAGCAGGAAAACTGGGTCGTATTGCCTAGTTTGAGCTCCTGAGACTTCAAGGCCCAACTCCTAGTGATGTACTTCCTCCAACAAGGCCATAGCTACTCCAACAAAACTACAGTTCCTAAGAGTGCTACTCCCTATGGGCCCATGGGAACAATTTTTATTCAAACCACCACATTCCACTCCCTGGCTCTTATAGGCATATTGCCATATCATAATACAAAAGCCATTTGGTCCAACTTTGTAAGTCCCCATAGTCTATAATAGCCTCAAACTTGTTTAAAAGTCCAAGATTCAACACTTCTTCTGAGACACATTCAATAAATTAATTGCAATATCCTGTAAATTAAAATTAAAAAGCATATAATGTGTTGGAGTCCAGGAATCACCTCACAAACCACATGAACACACTCTCTCTGTAAGACGGGGATAGTTCATTGAGCATACATCCCAGGACTGATTGGCCAGGGCCATGGTCCATATTCAGGAACTGAACCATGGCATTGAGTTAGGATCCTACAGGACTTTTAAACCTAAACTCCACAAACATCTGTGCCAAGTTATTCTACCAATCAGGATTTAGGAATAAGGGATTTCCTTAGGCATGTTGCCTTTGTTGTACACCTATCCTGCTCCCATTGGTTGGGGTATTCAACTGGGGCAGGGGATTTGCCTAGGCTAATGTTCATGTCTTAACTTGTCAACCAGAATGGGACTTGTCTTGTCTACCATTCATGTCTGAATTTGCCAACCAGGATGTCAGTTACCCATTTATACTTCTCTTCCTGTCAAATAGGATGTCAGTTCCCAGGAGGCCTTGGGAACTTAAACTTTACTTGACCCCTAATCTAAATGGAAGTCTTATTCCAAATAGTTTCTTATATTGACTCAGGTGTCTCTCTTATGTTGGAGTCCATCCCAGGGGCATCTTATAAAAGCAAATACTATAAAAGCTTATACATCGTTGTAGGAAATGCTGCTGAGTACTTGGTTTTGGTCCAAGCTTATTGTGGGTGACTATACAACGCAGTTCTACTGACTTCTATCAAGATTGATTTCCAAGGGTACAGAATATAACAGAATATGTAATCAACTTGAGCATGAGGACTTTTCCTAGTAATAGCAGAAACATAAGAAAGTTTCCTTATAATGGCAAGCTAGCCAGGTAACAGTTACTCATGCCTTACCATTTTATCTAGGCCTTAACCTAAAGGCACAGGATATATATTACAATTCCAAAGAGGAACATAGTGAGGAGCTATGGAACCAAGGCAAGAGCTGGGCAAACAGTATGCCACTTTGCTATTTCCTACTGGGGTCCCTTCCATCATATATGGCATCAGTCTTCTTCAGCCTTCCTGTCCACAGTACAGAGCCTTTGCTTTGTGGGACTCTTTGGTAGCCACACTTTGTTACTTACACTATAGAAGAAAAAGATTGTCTATAATGTACATGGAACTTTTTATTAAGTTAAAACAGAACTCCATCAACATCAATAAAAGAGAACAATGAAAAGTGGGGTTTTTACAGAGCTCTTACCTGCCTTGCAAAATCCTGAGTGATGTAGCGGTATGTGGAAGATCTTTGGAGAATAAGCCATCAGGAAATGATTTGGTCAGTGGAACTGTTGCTCATGTGGTGCGAGACAACAAAGCAACATATATTCCCTTTCTTGTAGTTCATATGACCAAAAAATAAGCAAAAAATCAAGAGCCTCCAAATTATAAATGTTAAACCAAGAACTACTAAAACACAGTAACTTTAAATTTTATATTACTAAATCTATTAAAAATCAAATATAAGATATTTTTCTTGATCAATTTCTTAACTTCATTATACAAAATGTGCTGCTTCTTTCTCCAGAACAAACACCAGAGAGCGTATTGACTCTAACTGCATACATATCAAAAGATGGCCTAGTTGGCCATCACTGGAAAGAGAGGCCCATTGGACACGCAAACTTTATATGCCCCAGTACAGGTGAACGCCAGAGCCAAAAAAATGGGAATGGGTGGATAGGGAAGTGGGAGGGGGAGGGTATGGGGGACTTTGGGGATAGCACTGGAAATGTAATTGAGGAAAATACGTAATAAAAAATTGAAAAAAAAAAAGAACCTCCACAATCAAGGAAAAAAAAGAAATATGAAAAAATTATAAATTCCTCACTGCCAAGGACCAGCCTTGGCTTGAAGAAGGGTTCCTGAGAGAAAGGGTATCTGGGAGCAGGGAACAAATGACTTAAAGTCAAATCATGGGCTAGAAGCTGATGGCCTACTTTCTGCTCGAGACTGCTTTCCACATTAACCCTCTCTATGTATTCTTGAGACAGCTTTCTCCTGCTATTCTAAAAATTCTCTGGATAACTCATCTCTTGCAAATCAAAAGCCCAGTTTTTTTTATTTATATATCAATTCAGTCATTACCCAGGTTCTCTTTTATTCATTCCATGAATCAACATCCATCCAATGACCCAAGCCTCTTGATTGTTAGAAAGAAACAGCACACATAAGCACAAATAATAAAATAGTTAGGGGGACTCTACTCTGAAGTATCATTCGTACCTAAACTCCCTCTATCCTAGGCTGACCTTGAACTCAGGAATCTACCTGCCTTTGTAAACATTGCCCTGTGATCACCTCTCCCAAATTCTCTTTATCTCCTTCTTTAATATCTTTCTGACAAGCTGGCTCATAGTGCAGTTGCCTCTCTTTTTCTCAGTCTGCAAAGCCCCTCATATAATTCATATTGCATCCTTATATTTAGCATAGTTGAGAAATTATGTATTTTCAGCATTCTTACACACAGCCTAAAGGGCTGACCTGAAGGTCACAGTGTTCTACCATTTTGCTGAGACATTAGATATACCCTCACTTTCCAGACTCATACCACATATGTGTGTATGCATATATATTATATATGTATATATATGTATATAAGTGTATATAATGTGTGTATATATATATATGTATATATGTGTGGGTGTGTATATGTATGTGTATATATATGTGTGTATATATATGTATATGTATATGTATATGTATATGTATATGTATATGTATATGTATATGTATATGTATATGTATATGTATATGTATATGTATATGTATATGTATATGTTTTGTTTTTTAACAAATAAGCCTTATGCCCACAGCAACCATCGCCACTCATGGAGGCTCATGCCCTGCTGTTTGAGGGACAGAAGCTATGTCATGCCATCCTTGCCAAGGCTAAGCAAGACTCAGAATCTCATTTCATACCCAGAGATACAAAATATTTCATTCTTAATTCTTTTTATAAAAGAAAAAACCCACAAACATTGAATTTTTAAAATTGTCTCTTGCTGATTAGTAATTTTACTGGAAACACTAATCTGTTGAGTAATTTGAACCATAAAGAGAGGAGGTACCCTGCAGAGCCTCTATCCAAATACAAATCTTTCTACCTTCAGATAGTGCCACTTGTAGGGGGGCAGGGTCCAGATTTGAGTCTTCCAAATCTGGCCCTGACCCACAGGCTCAACCTTATACTGTGTCCTTTCCCCTTCACTTATTAGATAAAATCACATCTTTCCCTACATATCACTTAAATATTACTGTACCCTAACACCAGACCACCTTCCCTGCACAGTTGTTTCCATATCACATATAATAAATTATTGCTGACTGACATTTCTTAAATATAAGGCAAACCCCACTTAGAAAACTGCCCATTCCTCCCAGGTATTCAACAGGCAGACAGCATAGTTCAGGGGTTTCTATGCCTGTTTCTAGTTTTTCCCAAATTGCTTTGCTACCTAACCATTAATAGACAACATCCTTAAAAACCTGTTCTCTGTCCTATCTCCTCATACTAATAAAGGAGAAAAAAAACCACAGAATAATATTAGCTGTGAATAACAGCAGCCAAAGGCCTCTGCAAGTAGCTCCTGGCAATGTTCTTCTATTTGCATTCTGATGTCAGTTTGCCTAGATGGTTATTCCTCTCAGGTCTGGTGATTGGGTATGTGAACTAATTTACCAGCCTGCTTTAATATTTAGAGAGGAGGCACAGCTGACTAATAATTTTTAATAGCTTGCCTGCTATTGATTTCAACCCACACATTAAAGGCCTAATAAAAATTTTAACAGGCTTGCTGAAGGGACATAAGGACAACAGAAAGGCAATAACTTTTTGCCCAACTCTATGAAAGGGAAAAAAATTCCTTCAACTTCTTTTGGAAGTTTGAATGATAAGACGATTGCCAACTGTACCCCATCTCCACAGTGGGTTTCCTTGTGTGTGCGCAAGCAGAGGGTTGCTTTTTGTTTTACTCTGTCTTACTTTGATTTGTTTCGTAAAGAATAAAGTTGCTTTCCTCAGAAATGCGTTATTGTCGATGAAGGATGGATGAATTAGGTTTATGAATCCAAAACTTCTGTAGACCCAGCAATGAAGTCAAGAAACAATATTAAAAACAGACAACAACAACAAAAATCTCCTACGAAGAGGATACTTCAAATGATCACCCAGGTGGTTCCTTAAAGTCCTTCATGAGTCTGATCAGTCATTGGATGCAAGCATACAGAATACAGTGTAAACAAACAGAACCACACATTGGGGGTCCACAGCCATACATTGTGTGCTCCCTGAGGTTTAAAAAGAATGAAGGCCCCTCTATGTTCTGTATGTGAATTTCAGAATGACGTATAATAATTGGTTTGAAATCTATCGTGTCAGAAGGAAAGGGTTCCTTCTCAAGTACCATAGGTAGAAACAAGATCAATTAAAATTTTTCTTCTGGATTGTAGACATTTATCTTCACAAAGAAAAATAGATGTAAATTAATTGTATCTTTGTGTTGTAAGTCCCAGAAAGGTATCTGTTTGTATTTCATTTTCTCTGAGTCTTGCTTAGCCTTGGCAAGGATGGCATGACATAGTTCCTGCCCCTCAAACAGAGCCAGCAGGGCATGAGCCTCCATGAGTGTCGATGGTTGCTGTGGGCATAAGGCTTATTTGTTAAAAAACAATATATATATGTATATATATATCCATACATTTGTTTAAGTTATAATAAAACTTGGGATATTATATTTCGTTCTGACAAAATACCAGGATGCTTGGTGAAACAATTATTATGAACATTGAAACCAGTTATGTACAGAGAAGATGGCTTTTAAAGACAGCTCTGTCTTTGGCAGCTCTGCCGAGCTGTAATTCCCTAAGTGCACTGAAAGTTGTTTGCAGTAGATCAAGTGGTGCAGACTTTTTATGACACTGAAGTCAAAGTAAGTGGACTGTCACTAAAACCCACGAAGTCAGAAAAGAAGACTGGCTTGTTCTCTGCAGCCAGAGGTTTGTTGGTCAAACACAGTGCTGGGAGGCATGGGCAACAAATGGAGGAACAGCATCATTCTTCCTGGGAGATGATTTCAACTTTGTTCTGAAGACAAATCATGTGAAGGGAAGAGAGGGATATGATGACAACCAAGTTACCTGTCTTAGGTGCTAGAGACTAAATGGAAGGAAGCCCTTACCTCTAGAGCTTATTTAAACAGAGAGAGGCACAACAGGGACATCTGTTTGTCCCTGTTTTTTGTCTTTTTTTTATTTATGCACTTATTTACATCCCAAATGTTGCTCCCCCATCCCTCCTCACAGAGTTTCTCCTCCCATCTTCCCTCTCCTTCTCCTCTGAGAGGGTTGCCCCCCCCCCAATATCCTGCCACCCTTGTGCATCAAATCTCTGTAGGATTAGGAGCACTCTCTCCCATTGAGGCCAGACATGGCAGCCCTCTGCTACCTACTTGTCTAGGGCCTAGACCAGCCCCTTTATGCTCTTTTGGTTGGTGGTTCAGTCTCTGAGAGCTCCCAGGGATCCAGGTTAGTTGACACTGTTGGTATTCCTGTGGGCTTGCCATCTCCTTCAAGGCCTTCAATCCTTCACCTAACTCTTTCACAGGAGTCCTTGACCTCTGCTCAATGTTTTTTTCTGTGGATATTTGCCTCTATCTAACATGTTTTGTGTTCAAGGAAACTAAGGCCTTTATACTGCTGTGGTAGAGAGGACCACTACCTTCTTTTACATAGGCTAGTGAACCTTTCATTGTTAACAAATGACAGTCCCAGGGAATCTGAGATGAATTGGTAATTCAATGTGGTAAATCAAGCCCCACATTTAAGATCAAGTGTAGTGATATTTATCCCCAACCTATGGACAGAAGATGGTAACACCTGTGGCTGAAATAGGGAAAAGCTGGAAGAAGCTGAGGAGAAGAATGACCCCATAGGAAGATAAGCAGTCTCAACAAACCTGGACCCCCAAAACCTCTCACACACAGAGCCACCAACCAGGCAGCATACACCACCTGATATGAGGCCCCCAACAAATGTACAGCAGAGGACTGCCAGGTCTGCACTCAGTCAGAGAAGATGCACCTAACCTTTGAGAGATTTGGGGAGGTCTGATGGGGAGTGGGGGTGGGGACATCTTCTTAGAGACCTGGGGTGTGGAGCATGTGGGGAGGAAGCATGGGATGTAGAACAGTCAGAGGGTGAACCAGGAAGGGGATAAAGTCTGGACGAAAGAATAAAAATAAATAAATAGAAATTAAAATTTTAAAAAATTCTAAAGAGAGAGAGAGAGAGGTGAAGAGAGTCATCTGCTATCTTCCTGTCTTCGGAGTAGAAGAGGGCTGTGGTTTAGAGACTCATCCACCAAATTCCCAGTAATGAAGGCGTGATTTCTAGCCCATGGTGCTGTTGGGAAGTGACAAAATGTTTAACCAGTGGGAGCTGATGGGAGGAACCTAGGTCATTGGGAGTATGTCCTCCAGTGGGTTCAAGGACCCAAGCTCCTCCTCCTTCCCTTTGCTTCTAGGACACATGAGGTGAGCAGGCCTCCTTCACCACAAGCTCGTGCCTTGAAATGGTGCATTGATGCAGCCGCATAGCATAGGCCAAGCAACCATGGAGTGACTCCTGAAGCTATTCCTGCTTTTAAATTGAGTAATGTACTTTATCACAGTAAGAGAAAGCTTATTTGCCCTTGGAGACAAATGATCCTTTGTCTGAAACTGTTCCTTTAGGCAAGAGGATAGATCTTGGAGATGGGAACACTTCTACATCAGACAGGGAGGGAGCACCAAATAAGCTTCCATTTCTTACTAATGTGGTCCTTATCTCCCATTCCCACATATCTCCTGGCTATTCCCATTATATCTGTTGAAACCCAAACTTCTCTTTTGCTAAAAGGATATATAAGTTCCCCAGTCTATTTCTTACTTTCTTTCTCTTTCTATAAATTCCATGTATTTGAATCATTGATAATCAACTTTCCTCCAGTTAACCTTACTTTCATTTTGACTTTCAGGCCCCAGTGACTCAACATTAGATACAGATAAAAAAGATTTCCTTCTCTGTATTTATTTAAGCCCCTAAAAAGTTGTGGGATTTCAGACTTGGCTGACTCCAAGCCTCTTGCCCAGTCAGGTGTGTGACTCAGTGTCTGGTTCTGGATTATGTCTTTCAGAAGAGATAAAAAATTATTTCAGAAACTGGAACCCCCTGCAGTTGCAAAAGATAGGGGTTGTCAAGAGAGTAGAAGGATAGCAGCTCCTGCCTTTGGGGATTGTTCTACAGCACAGGCTACCCACAGCTTAAACTCCCTAAGCAAACTGCTGCTGGCAAGAAAGCTGATCAATGTGCCAATGTCTTTAATCAGTTATTTGAGTTGGGTCTGTCTTCTGCATTTTCATTATAGATCACACACATACACACGACGATATCACATCTTACAGGAGATAGATAACTCATGATAAAATATTATATCTCTGTGTGTGTGAGTAAGTGTGTGGAGAGAGAGAGAGAGAGAGAGAGAGAGAGAGAGAGAGAGCGAGAGATCTTTTAATATTTAGCTTCCTCTTTAAAAACAAAATTCGAGTTGAATGGAAGGAGCTGATGATTAATATCTTCTACAAAACAGTATAGAGATCAATTAAAAGAAATATTAGAAAGCCTCAGAGCTTAATTGTTACTGTGATGAGAAGGGGAAAAATACAAGTATAAAATTACATCCAAAACTTATTACTTACAAAAAACTGCAAGGCCTCTCTTCTCCCAAAGGGCCAATCTAGGGAGCTATTAGTGTTTCAGGAAGTGAGAACCAGAGAGGAATTGTTGTTGTTTGTTTACTCTTGACAGTTTTAAAGGGCAATTTCTCTTGGAGAAAAATTTCTCTTCTCTACCTTCCTCTCTACTTAGTTTTTTTTTTTTTTTTCCTAAACCCAAAAATCTTACAGGGGAGTCCTAGTTAAGCCCTTTCTTATATTTTGTCAACAGGCTTCACATCAGCTTGTGGGATTTGTTTACTTAATTCTTCTGTAGAGTATCATTTCTTTAATTTGGAGGCCTTGAAATATTACTGAATATAAAACACATTCTAAAAAGGAAGAAAAATGTTACAAAGACTAGGGCAGCCCAGTGAGTGAACTGTCAGCATCATGTCCAAAGAGGACTCTGACGAGAACAACTGCCACCTGACGCACACAGACCTATTTGTTGTTAATATAGTGTGGCTTAATTTTTTTATTTTTTATTCAGAAAAAAATTAAAATGGCTCAAATAGTTTCCTAAAGTATCCCCAGGTCAGTGAAGGCATTTATATTTGGGAAAGGCAGTTTGTCTTAGTACATTATTTACTAAGTAAAACATACACACACACACACAAACACATGAGTGCATACATGGACACATGAATACATATGCACACACTGCTAAGAAAACTAATTACTGTTAAAATGTTAAAACTGGCTAAAGGAGGGTTATTTTTTCCTTAAGAACACAGTTATTCACAATATTAACGCATTAATTCCCTTCACCTCTCATCCCCTCCAAGCTGTGACTCTGGCCTGTACTTACAAAGGTCTGTTCCAGGTGTTGTTATAACTGCTATGTCCAGAAGCTGCCTGGCTTTGTCCAGAAAACACTGTTTCCTTATGATCATCCAATACCTCTTGATTTTTCTGTCTTTCTACTTCCTGTTCTGCAATGATCCCTGAGGCTTGGGAGGCAAGCTATGATATGAGGGTTCCATTTAGGGCTGAGCATTCTGCATTCTCTCCTTCTGCGTCTTCCTATACATTTAGGGTTTGGGAAGGCCTACTTCTGGAAGACGTTGAAAGAGGAACCAATCTGACCAAACCTCACTGCATGAAATTCTCAAAGAACTAATAACAAGTGTAAGATTTAATCATCTCCAACCCAAAAATTTTATATCAATGTATTTGGTACCAATACTGTATTTAATTTCCATCCTTAATGAAGCATAGTGAATATTTAAAGAGGATAGTTTAGGAAAAATAACTCAGAGTTAGTTTCCTGCAACGTGACGCTATAAGATTAAGGTAGAATTATTAACATGTCCCATTAAAATCTCTTGTTAATGGAGTTAAAAAAAAAAAGACAGTACATATATCTTGAAAATCTGGGCAGGGGGAGAAAGTAGTAATTATTAGAATATATACACTAAATCATTATCCTACCCCATTATTTATGCATTTATAGTGTCTTTCTCTACTACATAATTAATTTGTGATAAACACAAAAATTCTGATTGCTTATGTAATAAAAATTTAGATGCAGTTCACAACTAATTTTAAAGGAAGGAAAAAACCTTAAATTTTATTGCCACATACCTTCCCAATTAATTAATGGCAGAGGGGTTAAACTTCTAAATGCATGGTTGTCTTGTTAACACGTGATTGATTGGCATGCTTCCGACAAGTTTATTCCTTCTGATGCCAGACACCAAGCTTGTAAACATAAGGTAATGCTGGCAAAACACAGAACATTGACAGGAAGTTTCTATGACAGCTTCATTCTCCTAGCTTTAAAAGATACCTTTCATTATGATAGCAATAAGCGTTTGCATACCTTTGATCTACCAAGCACTTTACAAGCTCTGTCTTCTGTAGAACTGGTAAGAACCCTGTGTGGTGCTTTACTAGCGGGCTTTCCGTTAATATAACTTACATTTGAAGCACAAGTTGCACACTGCTAAGACATAATGGAAGGACAAGCAAAGGGTATCTCTCCTAGAGTATAAAGGCAACAAAAGATCAGTGACTCAAAATCCAACAGGACAAAGATTAAACCCTTTAATTCCACTGGAGGCATCAAGGACACAGTGTGATGTGATGTGGGCTTCCTGGGGCTTGGTAAGCTAAACCCCCGGTTTTCAGATTGCTGAACAATTGGGACTGGCTCTGCACACTACCTGCAGTTTTTCTCATTATCCAGGAGAAAGGCTTACTAGGATACAGGAAGTAGAGGACTAGAGAGAGGGTTCAGTGGCAAAGAGGTTTTCCAGAGGACCCAGGTTCAGTTCGCAGCACCCACATGGCACCTCACAATGGTCTGTAACTCCAGTTTCAGGGGACTTGATGCCTTCTTCTGGTCTCCTTGAGTACACAGAAACACTTGCAACCAAATCATTCATACATATAACATAAATATTTTTTAAAAGAATTAGAAAACTCTTGAAACATAAATTTTACAAAAGCCATTTCTCCCAAGGAGTAAATAAAGACCACTGTCAGAGAAGACTCTTCTATCTGTCCATTAGGCTGACTGCACATTGTACAGAGAGTTACAAGATTGCACTTTTCACAAGCTGGTACCGAGGATGGGGTGGATTTGTGATGTAGCTACGTTTGAGCGGTCCAAGCTCCCCAAAGTAACCCCAGCAAACTCATTGGTTTGCTAAGCAGGACTTTGATAGAATCACTTCTTTGGTCTGTTGGTACCAGGGGAGGAGTAATGAGATGTTTATTCATGACTCCCAGATTAAATCACACCACACCCAATATATTGCATCACATGTACCTGAAAAAAAAACAGCATCTTAAGAAGACCACCAAGGCCAGCAGTGGTGGTGTATGCCTTTAATCCCAGCACTCAGGACGCAGAAGCAGGTGGATTTCTGAGTTCGAGGCCAGCCTGGTCTACAGAGTGAGTTCCAGGACAGCCAGGACTGCACAGAGAAACCCTGTCTTGAAAAAAGAAGAAGAAGAAGAAGAAGAAGAAGAAGAAGAAGAAGAAGAAGAAGAAGAAGAAGAAGAAGAAGAAGAAGAAGAAGAAGAAGAAGAAGAAGACCAAAGCCTACTGCTGACACAGCTCTGCCTACGCACTGGGGCCATGATTGCCGGGGCTTTGGAGTACTTTCCCAGCATAGACAATCATAGGTGAACAGAGTACATGGGGACTTCCTTCTTAGAATACTGTGCTCTGTTACAATCCTTTTTAAAAGAAAAAACTTGTCTTTATACATCTTGGAACCTGCTACAAGGGAGCCTTTTTCAGTTTCAAAGATGTCCATATGCAATCCATCTTCCTTACTATCCCTGCCTAAAACCTCTTAATTCTTCTGAAAGGCACTAATTTCATCAGCATCTTTACCCTCTGTAATTGTGTCTTTGCACACTTTTTTTCCTGGCCATGAGGCACATTTTCCTTAAGTTTCGAACCTGTCTCCCTTCATTATTCTTACTACACTGTCTGAAAGCAGCTAGTGATATTCCCACTAGACCTACAACCCTATGATGCCTCAAAATCTTTGCCAAATACCCTGCCCCATTGTTTGTAAGCTTAGTTTCTCACAAAGTCTCAGGGCACGGATAAAGTGTATGTGATGTCTTTGCCTTGCTGTAACATAAGTAGGTTCTAGTCCCATTTTCATTCAAATGCTCATTCCACCATCATTTCAACCCAGGAACTTTAATACATGTATGTTTCTTTTCCATTCACTATTGCCGTCCTGGTATTTTGAGCCCTCACCAGGACTGACAGTTAAGTTCCACCTGCTTCCCCACCCTCCACGTGTTTCTAAGGCCCCCAGGAAAATATTTCCAAATGCTTTGTTGCATTGTCTCAGGTACCATTTCGGTAATCATGTATTTTACTTAGTTAGTTAGTTAGTTAGTTAGTTAGTTAGTTAGTTAGTTAGTTATAACATTTCAAATGTTATCCCCTTTCCCAGTTTCCCCTCTGCAAACCCCCTACCCCATCCCCCTTTACCCTGCTTCTATGAGGGAGCCCCCCCAAACCACCTACCCACTTCTGCCTCACCAGTCTAGCATTCTTCTACACTGGGGCATCAAGCCTTCACAGGACCAAGGTCCTCCCCTCCCATTGATGCCAGATAAGGCCCCTTCTGCTCCTTCAGTCCTTTCTCTAATTCCTCCATTGGGGACCCTGTGCTCAGTCCAATGGTTAGCTGCTGCGAGCCTCAGCGTCTGTATTGGTCAAGATCTGGCAAAGCCTCTCAGGTGATAAATGTATCAGGCTCCTGTCAGCAAGCACTTCTTGTCATGAGCAATCATATCTGGATTTGGTATCTTCATGTGGGATGGGTCCTCAGGTAGGGCAGTCTCTGGATGGCCTTTCCTTCGATCTCTGCTCCACTCTTTGTCCCTGTACTTCCTTTAGACAGAAGCAATTCTGGGTTAAAATTTTGGAGATGGGTGGGTGGCCCCATCCCTCAACCAAGGGTCTATGCCTAACCTCTGGATATGGTCTTCACAGGTTATCCCTCCCCTTTGTGGGATATTTCAGCTAATGTCATTCCCATGGGGTTCTGAGAGGTTCTTTCTTTCCTGGCATCTGGGAATTTCTGGTTGCTACCACCAGTTCCCCATCCCCCATTGCAACACATCTCTGTTCAATTTCCTGACCCTTGGAGCATCTCCTCCATCTCCTCCCATACATGATTCTGCCCTTCTTTTCCCCCTCCTCCTCCTGTCTCCATCTCAAGTCCCTGCCACCCTGTACTTCCCTTGATTATTTTGTTCCCCTTTCTAAGTACTACTGAAGCATCCACTCTTTGGTCTTCCTTACTCTTGAGCTTCATGTGGTCTATGAGTTATATCATGAATATTCTATGCCCTTTGCCTAATACCCACTTATCAGTGAGTACATACAATGTGTGGTCTTCTGTAACTGAGTAACCTCACTCAAGATGATATTTTCTAGATCCATCCATTTGCCTGCAAATTCCATGAAGTCATTGTTTTTAATAGTTGAGTAGTATTCCATTGTGTAAATGTACCACATTTTCTGTATCCATTCCTCTGTTGAGGGACATCTGGGTTGTTTCCACCTTCTAGCTATTATAAATATGGCTGCTATGAATATAGTGGAACATGTGTCCTAATTACATGTTAGAGCATCATCTGGGTATATGCCCAAGAGTGGTATTGCTGGATCCTCCAGTAGTACTATGTCCAATTTTCTGAGGAGCCACCAAACTGATTTCCAGAGTGATTGTACCATCTTGCAATCCTACCAGCAATGGAGGAGTGTTCCTCTTTCTCCACATCCTTGCCAGCATCTGATGTCACCTGAATTTTTGATTTTAGCCATTCTGATTGGTGTGAGGTGGAATCTCAGGGTCATTTTGATTTGCATTCCCCTGATGACTAAAGAGGTTGAACATTTCTTTAGGTGCTTCTCAGCCATTTGAGTTTCCTCAGTTAAGAATTACCTGTTTAGCTCTCTTCCCCATTTTTAATAGGGTTCTTTAGTTCGCTGGAGTCTAACTTCTTGAGTTCTTTGTAATATTGCATATTAGCCTTCTATCAGATGTAGGATTGGTAAAGATGTTTTCCCAATTTGTTGGTTGCCATTTTGTCCTTTTGACAGTGTTCTTTGACTTACAGAAGCTTTGCAATTTAATGAGGTCCCATTTGTCAATTCTTGATTAAGAGCATAATCCATTGGTGTTCTGTTCAGGAAAATTTCCCCTCTGCCCATGTGTTCTAGACTTTTCCCCACATTCTCCTCTATTAGATTCAGTGTATGTGGTTTTATATGAAGGTCCTTGATCCACTTAGGCTTGAGCTTTGTACAAGGAGATAAGAATAAATTAAATTGCATTCCTCTACATGTTAAACTCCAGTTGAACCAGCACCATTTATTGAAAATGCTGTCTTCCCCCCCTCATACCCCCCCTCCCCACTAGATGATTCTACTTTCTTTGTCAAAGATCAAGTGACCATAGGTATGTGGATTCATTTCTGGATCTTCAATTCTATTCCATTGATCTACCTGCTTGTCACTGTACCAATACCATGCAGTTTTGATCACAATTGCTCTGTAGTACAGCTTGAGGTCAGGGATGGTGATTCCACCAGAGGTTCTTTTATTGTTGAGAGTAGTTTTTGCTATCTTGGGTTTTCCATTATTCCAAATGAATTTGCAAATTGCATTTTCTAACCCTAAGAAGAATTGAGTTGGAAATTTGACAGAGATTACATAGAATCTGTAGATTGCTTTTGGCAAGATGGCCATTTTTACTATATTAATCCTGCCAATCCATGAGCATGGGAGATCTTTCCATCTTCTGAGATCTTTGATTTCTTTCTTCAGAGACTTGAAGTTCTTGTCATATAGATCTTTCACTTTTTTGGTTAGAGTCACACCAAGATACTTTATTTTGTTTGTGACTATTGTGAAGGGTGTCATTTCCCGAATTTCTTTCTCAGCCTTTTTATCCTTTGAGTATAGGAAGGCTACTGATTTGTTTGAGTGAATTTTATATCCAGCCACTTTGCTGAAGTTGTTTATCATGTTTATGAGTTCTCTGGTGGGATTTTTGGGGGTCACTTAAATATACTATCATATCATCTGCAAATAATGATATTTTGACTTCTTCCTTTCCAATTTGTATCCCTTTGGCCTCCTTTTGTTGTCTAATTGCTCTTGCTAGGATTTCAATTACTATATTGAATAGATAGACAGAGATTATGCAGTCTTCTCTGGTCCCTGATTTTAGTGGAATTGCTTCAATTTTCTCCCCATTTAGTTTGATGTTGGCCACCAGTTTGCTGTATATTGCTTTTTCTATGTCTAGGTATGGGCCTTGAATTCTTTAACTTTCTAAGACTTTTAACATGAAGGGATGTTGAATTTTGTCAAATGCTTTTTCAGCATCTAATGAAATGGTCATGTGGTTTGTTTGCTTGCTTGTTTGTTTGTTTGTTTGTTTAGTTTGCTTATGTAGTAGATTACATTGATGGATTTCCATATATTGAGCCATCTCTGCATCTCTGGGATGAAGCCTACTTGATCATGGTGAATGATTGTTTTGATATGTTCTTGAGAATTTTATTTAGTATTTTTATATCGATATTCATAAAGGAAATTGTTCTGAAGATCTCTTTCTTTGTTGAATCTTTGTATGGTTTATGCATCAGCATAATTGTGGCTTCATTCAAGGAATTGGGTAGTGTTCCTCTTGTTTCAGTGTTGTGGAATAGTTTGAAGAATATTATTATTAGATCTTGTTTGAAGGTCTGATAGAATTCTGCACTAACACCATCTAGTCCTGGGTAATTTTTGGTTGGGAAATTTTAATGACTGCTTCTATTCCTTTAAGGGTTATGGGAGTGTTTAGATGGTTTATCTGACACTGATTTAACCTTGGTACCTAGTATCTTTCTAAAAAATTGTCCATTTCATCCAGTTTCCAGTTTTGTTGAGTGTAGGAGACTCTGATGATTTTTTTTAATTTCCTCAGTTTCGATTGTTATATCTTCCTTTTCATTTCTGATTTTGTGAATTTGAGTACTGTCTCTGTGCCCTCTGGTTAATCTGGCTAAGAGTTTATCTATCTTGTTGATTTTGTCAAAGAACCAGTTCCTAGTTTTGTTGATTCTTTGTATAGTTCTTTTTGTTTTTAATTGGTTGATTTCAGACCTGAGTTTATTACCTGCCTTCTATTCCTCTCAGCTGTATTTGCTTCTTTTTGTTCTAGAGCTTTCAGGTGTGCTATTAAGCTGCTAGTGTATGCTCTTTCCAATTTCTTTTTGTAGGAACTCAGAGCTATGAGTTTTCCTCTTAGCACTGCTTTCATTGTGTCCCATAAATTTGGGTATGTTGTGCCTTCATTTTCATTAAATTCTAAAAAGCCTAATTTCTTTCTTTATTTCTTCCTTGACCAAGTTATCATTGAGGAGAGTATTGTTCAGCTTCCATGTGTATGTGGGCTTTTTGTTTTTTTTTTTTTTTTTTTTTTTTTGTTATTGAAGATCAGCCTTAGTTCATGGTGATCTGATAGAATACACGGGATTATTTTAATCTTCTTGTATCTGTTGAGGTCTGTTCTGTGACTGATTATATTGTCAATTTTGGAGACGGTACCATGAGGTGCTGAGAAGATATATCCTTTTGTTTTAGGATAAAAATGTCCTATACTTACCTGTTAAATCCATTTGGTTCATAACTTGTGTTAGTTTCTCTGTTTAGTTTGTCGTTCCATTATCTGTCCATTGATGAAAGTGGAGTGTTGAAGTCTCCCACTATTATTGTGTGAGACTGTGTACTTTCAGCTTTAGTAAAGTTTCTTTTATGAATGTGGATGACCTTACATTTGAAGCACAGATGTTCAGAATCGAAAGTTCATCTTGGTAGATTTTTCCTTTGATAAGTATGAAGTGTCCTTCCATATCATTTTTAAATAACTTTTGTTTGAAAGTTGATTTTATTCAATATTAGAATAGCTACTCCAGCCTGTTTCTTGGGATCATTTGCCTTTTACTCTGAGGTAGTGTCTGTCTTTGTCACAGAGATGGGTTTCCTGTATGCAGCAAAATTCTGGGTCCTGTTTATGTATCCAGTCTGTTAGTTTATGTCTTTTTCTTTGGAAACTGATTCCATTGATCAATCAGTTTCTCCATCTATAGTCATGAGAGTTTTGCTGGGTATAGTAGCCTGGGCTGGCATTTGTGTTCTCTTAGGGTCTGTATGACATATGCCCAGGATCTTCTAGCTTTCACAGTCTCTGGTGAGAAGTTTGGTGTAATTCTGATAGGTCTGCCTTTATATGTTACTTGACATTTTTCCCTTACTGCTTTTAATATTCTTTTTTTGTTTTGTGCATTTGATCTTTTGACTATTATGTGATGGGAGGAATTTCTTTTCTGGTCTATTTGGAGTTCTGTAGGCTTCATGTATGTTTATGGGCATCTCTTTCTTTAGGTTAGGGAAGTTTTCTTCTACAATTTTGTTGAAGATATTTACTGGCCCTTTAAGTTGTGAATCTTCACTCTCTTCTATACCTATCATCCTTAGGTTTGGTCTTCTCATGGTGTCCTGGATTTCCTGGATGCTTTGGGTTGGGAGCTTTTTGCATGTTGCATTTTCTTTGACTGTTGGGTCAATGTTTTCTATGGAATCTTCTGCACCTGAGATTCTCTCTTCTGTCTCTTTTATGCTCTTGGTGATGCTTGCATCTATGACTCCTGATCTCTTTCCTAGGTTTTCTATTTCCAGGATTGTTTCCCTTTGTGATTTCGTTATTGTTTCTATTTCCATTTTTAGATCCTGAATGGTTTTGTTTAATTCCTTCACTTTAGTTTATTTTCCTGTAATTCTTTAAGGGATTTTTGTATTTACTCTTTAAGGGCTTCTACCTGTTTACCTGTGTTCTCCTGTATTTCTTTAAGGGAGCTATTTATGTCCTTCTTAAATTCTTCTTTCATCATCATGAGATGTGAATTTAAATCTGAGTCTTGCTTTTCCAGTGTCTTGGGTTATCCAGGGCTTGCTGTGGTGGGACAACTGGGTTCTGATGATATCAAGTAGCCTTGATTTCTTGTCTCTTATGTTCTTTCCCTTGCTTCTTGCCATGTGTTTATCTCTGGTGTTAGCTGGTTTTGCTGTCTCTGACTGTGGCTTGTCCCTCCTGTAAGCCTGTGTATCAGCACTCCTGGGAGACCCATTCTCTCTGAGAGGAATGTGGACATGGAGAGCTGTGGTACAGGGTCAGCTCTGAAGCACAGATGGAAACCAGAAGGATCCTGTCCCAGGCTGCTCCTTGGGTCCTGTGCCCTGGGTATTCTAGAGGAGTCCCTCGGAGCAGAAGTGGTCCTACCTGTGCTCACAAGTGTGTCAGCACTCCTGGGAGATCAGCTCTCTCCTGGTGAGATCTGATATGTGTATGGGGATCAGAGCATAGGGCCAGCTCTGGGTGCAGATGGAAATCAGAATTAACCATATACTTCTTGGTACCAATTTTCTGTGCCCACAAGCTTATATTGCTGAATTGTTCACCTGCTACATTCAACTGGTAAAAGACAAGGTCTGCTTTGGCTCATGGTTTCAAATGTCTCAATCTAAGCTGGATTGGCCCTGATGTTTGATGAAGGATATCATAGAATAACTGTTCACTTCCTGCTAAAAATGGGTGGGGGGGACACACAGAGCGGGAGGGGGGGTAAGACAATACACCAAAGGGGCATGGGTCCCTCTGTCCAGTTCATCAATATTTATTCCCACCCCATGTAAGGAAGGCCTTGATTCAGGTACTGCTTCCTAAGGCTTCTAAAAGTTTTCAATACCATTGGCCATCAATATCTATCCATGATGGGCTGGGTAGATTACTCTGTAGTTAAAGTATTTGCCATGTGAATTTCCTTATGTTCTAGGCCCTGGAGTTCCAGCCCTTGAGGTCTGGAGTTCATTCTCAGAGCTCACATACCTGTTCAGTTGTCATTGTACCTCACCTCCAATGGCAACCTCAGAAAACAGAGACAGAATGCACTAGGGCAAGCAGGCTAGTAAGATTAGCTGTATCAATAGCTTTGGATTTGATGGAGAGATCCTGCCTTAAGAAATGAGGAGGAGGAGAAGCAACTAAGAATGATTCCTGACATCAGCCACAGAAGTCCACAGGTGCTGCACCGATACACACATACATTCTTATACATTAACTCACATACAGAAACACATTCATGGAAAGGGGAGGGGGGAAAGTCTACC
Organism: Mus caroli; assembly: GCF_978045245.1. Lineage (NCBI taxonomy): Eukaryota > Metazoa > Chordata > Mammalia > Rodentia > Muridae > Mus > Mus caroli. The sequence goes on from NW_028227258.1 coordinate 105,773,351, forward strand.
CCAAGTCCAAATCAAACAATGTGAATAAATAGCTTCCTCTTTATACAAGTGGATGAAGATAAGATCCAATGAAGATAAATTATTTGCTCAGGGGAATTCCTCTGGAAAGCAGGAAGGCACCTTGATTTTGAGCTTAGCTTCAATAAATTCTTGAATCTGTGCTTTGACTGCAATTTTCAAAACATCTGATAAAAATTTTCTACAAAATGAAAAATGTTTCGAATCAGAAAAGCTATTTCACCAACTCTTTTTTTGGTGCCTTTAGACTATAAGGGGCCATCATTTGCTGGCAAGCAGAGGCAGAAGCTTATCAGCTGCTTCATTTTTAACAGAATAAGACTCTTGAAACATGCCTGTTTATTTGAAGTCTTGTGTCAGTGATTTATCAGACCTACTGTGGCTTTGGCCTCTTTATGAGAGAAATCCCTGTCTCTTCCCTCTAACTGATGGGTCAAACCAGAGTAATCCCCCCTCAACACTGTCCCTTTGAACTGCAAAGACCCACTGGCATATGAAACGACAGCTCTATGCAATGGCATCTGAAACGACAGCTCTGTGAAGCTTCATTAGTTGTCTCAAACAAAATGAAGTATGTCTGTTTCTATACCACCATAGCATTTAGTCCTGTTTTTCCATTTGAGAGTAAGTCATGGACATTCTAAATTATCCTCTATACTAGAACACAATCTAGTATGGTATTTGAATTTTCAGTAAAACTGTTGATGAAAATAAAAAAAAAAAACCCTCTCTTAAACTAACTTGTATATTCCTAAAACACATGATGATAACTGACTATTATTGTCAACTTTGACTCCTTCTGGCTTAACTACTGTTAAATACACACATCACCCAAATACATACACCACATACATACTACACATCTTAAATTTCTAAATGGAAAGCCAATGAATAGCCCCAAAAGGATTGATCACAAAACTGAAAAATATTTAATATCCATACTTGAGAAAAAAAACTTCTCAAAACAAAGAATATGCTATATTCTGTTTCAGATTCCTTTATACCATAAACATCTCAGAAACCTTTAATCATTGAGAAAATGCAAAATTAATATTCAGTCTTTCAGAAACTAATTTTGTGAATAATCATATTATTATAGCCTACAACTACAGTTACAAATGAGGAGACACTTTATGAATTAATAGTTTGGTCTCTTAAACAAAAATGTGATTAGCTGTGCATCACTGATTAAGATATTATGAGGCACATTCTACCACTACACCATTCTATCCATAATAAATAATGAACACATTAAAACATACACACACACACACACACACACCACATGAATCCTGGAAAAACTAAAAGAAAATGAAAAACATTTTACAGCAAACACACATTTGCTGTTCTTCTGTTAAAAAAAAATTAGGTCTTTAAAAAAAAATTATATGTGCGTGTACTGGATGGCAGTGCATGAGGTACCCATGGAGGGAAGAAGTGAGTGTCAGATTTCCTGGAACTGGAATTATAGATATAGAACACCATGGGGGTTCTGGGAATTGACGCAAGGTCCTTTGGAAGAGCAGCAGTGCTCTTAACTGTACAAGTCATCTATTCAGCCTCCATAAACAGATTAAAGAATCATATGATGCTGTATATTGAAAATCCCCATGAATCACTCAGTCTTATAGAATTTACTATTTACAATTGCTATTACATTTACTACTAAAATAGAGCCATTTTTCATCTGTGTAAACTTAGACATGTGTAGATTTTTTAAGCATCAACATAACTAGAGCTCTAAACTTTGTTACCTTAGAAACTAGTTTTTGGAAGACCTTACCTAGCATCTTTACTGCTATGAAATAAAAAAGTGTTATTTTGCTTTGTTAATTATACCAAGAATGAGTGAGTCACTATACAGTACAGTCAGAATGTTCCAGAGACTTGAATCTCACTTCATCCTGTCCTTGGGAGATCCTGAGTGTGGATGGCAGTTATTTCATGACTAAACATTTTATAGCGTTGAAGAAGCTTCTCTTTGCCTGGGGGAGCATTCTGAAATCGCAGCTGCTTCCAGTGAAGAACTGCAGGAAAGAAGTTCCCATTCAGTAATGGTACCTTGGTATCAGTAGCTTCTGAGAGGAATTATAATCCAATAACATGGCTACTCAGGCTGGAATACAGACAATCCCTCAGCACATACCTAATCCCAAACAATGAAAGTAAAGTTAATTTGTAAAAGAAAGCATCAGTGTTTGAAAATGACATCTACTTGAGAGCCAGACAAGGTGAAAAATCAGAGAGAGACTTGGCAGAATTAAGCTATGCCCAACTCTCACAAGAAGTGAGAGGAAAGGGAAGCAACTTAAAAGGGAGCAGCAGAGGGAGGGAGAAGGAGGTTGTTTTCCTGGGGTAGTTGTACAGAGACAGGTTGCAGAGAGAGAACAAGCTAATCACAGGCTAGGACAGAACAAGCCGGAGAGTGAAAGGGGACCAGATTAGAATATATTGCCAAAGTTAGTATGAGGTCAAGCAGAGCAATTCAGAAGAAGATGAGAAAAGCCAGATTGAGTCAGTCAGCTTGGGGAGACGTTTGAGCCCAAAGAGTTGAGTTGAATCAACCAGTCAGATTTCAGAACTACAAAGTGGTGAGCTTAAAGCAGAAAGTCTCAGTGGCTGAAAACATTCTATACCTAGATTCCATTCTACAGAGGCTCAAAGCTTCCAGGATTAGGCCTAGGTTAGCAGACAGAGGCAGTAAGCCTCAGAGATGGCAATTACTTCAGGGAAATAAAAGATCCTTTTAGAAGCATCCAAATATTTGGGTGTGGATTTTTGTCCAGTACAGGTTTAAGTGCCTAAGTATTGCACTAAAGGGAGTGGTAAGTGGGCAAGTGTGTGAACACAGTGCTCCTGTAGTGTCTACTGCAGAAGCACAGGGGCCACAAGCAACAAGCAGTATAGAGAGGCAAGTGAAACCATCTTCATTCTGTTTTTGGTTGACACACACACAGGGTCATACTTTTTATCTGTTCAAACAAAATTTTAACACCTAGACCAATACAATCTGTATTGTGCAAAATAGTGATGCCCTAATATCATGCCAGTCCCTGAAGCCTATGAACATGTCCTGTCACCTAGTGAATGGGGCCTTGCAATTTTAAAGATTCTAAGATAGAGACTGTGCTGTTCTTCACATGAACCCTGAGGGATCAAAAGGAGAGAAGAACGGATAAAGTGCCAACAGAAGTGCCAGTAAGAGGGACAGAGCCATGAGCCAAGGGATGTGGCTGCCTGTGAGCAGCACAAGGAATGACTGTTCCCTCAAACCTCCAGAAAGACCACAGCTCCACCAATATCCCAATTTCAGCTTCAGGAAAATGGAGAACTCCTACTTCCTTTAGAAGGAGATGGTAACTTTCTATTGTCTTAATCCACTAAATCTGTGGTCTTTGTTTCATCAGCCTTATTGATTCTCATTTCTAGTTTTGAGAAATTCAATACCATCTTAATTTTTATAATGAAGGTACAAACAAATGTTAGCTTCAGAATGTTTTTTAAAAATTTTTTTCTAAATATTATATTTTTGTTGCCCGCCGCTTTTGTTCCCCCTGGTAAGAACACACTCAGGGCAACTGGAATCTTCTGCGGCACAAGCTTTATTGCTTACCCCATCAGGAGCCAGTGGAGAAGAGAGCCAGAGAGAGAGAGAGAGATGGCGGAGCCCCCTCCCTTTTATGGAGGACTGTCCTCCGCCTCGGACGTGTCACTCCCTGATTGGCTGCAGCCCATCAGCCAGAGTTGTCGTCACGGGAAAGGCAGAGCACATGGGGTGGGAAACTACCCCAGCGCATGTGCAGATGGTTTACTACTTAGAACACAGGTGTCAGTGCCATCTTATAATGGCGAATGTGAGGACGGCTCCTTACATCTCCCCCTTTTCTTTTATTTAAGAGCAATAGGCCACCCATAATAATGAGAGTGGAGATAGAGGTCAAATCCCCAGTGTGCAAAATAGGGGCTTTACACAAAACCTCCTCCCAGGCTCATCACCCGAAGGGGTCTTGGTCTGCTCCCGTGTCGTTTTTCCTGGGGGAAGGACACTTGGACACTCAACCTTCTTGAAAGATGACATGTCTCCCTAGAATAGGCTCATATATGCCACAGAGCCCTTCTACTGCAGTGCTTAGCCGTGCAACTCTCTCGGGCTGCTGAAGCACACTCACTCTATCCCGTGCAATGAGACTAGCCTCGTGGGGTGCAAGAGCTGAGTGGCCAGCGACCTATTGCTTAAGCATAGATAACCATATATCAGGGGAAGCACCATGTTCTAGTGCTGCAAGCGCCTGGGAAATAACCACCATGTCTCTCCTAATTTGGGCCTTAAGCTTACAGACCAATCAGAGAAGCAACACTAATCCACAGCAAAGAACAGCTCCAAATAATTCCACCCCCACCCATTCTTTAAAGAAGGAAAATGTTGAAAAGATAGTCCTTAGGTCAGGGACAGGTCCAAGTGCGTGGGGCAAGTCTCAATTTTCAAAGGGTCTGTTCAAATTTAGCCGTCCAATTCTGTATCTCCCAACGCTGCTCTCCCTTTGTTGTTATCGCACTGGACATCACCAAGACGAGGGACATCAGTATTCCCTTGGTCAGTCTGGATTTTTCGGGTGAGTCTTTCTGGTATCCAAAATGGGTTGTCTTCATTCTGTGGAAAAACACAAACAGCTCCCCTGGATCTTATCAAAATAGGATCCGGGCCTTTCCATTTGTTATTTAAAACATCTTTCCATTTAACCATCTCTTTGGGCCTATCTGGCTCTGAACAATGACGTTCAGCCGCTGTATCTTTGTTAATTGTCCAGTGGCTTCACCTGTTCGGGAGAGCGCCTTCCAGGCCTTAATAGCCGCGGAGGAAATTTGGGCATAAGCTCCCCAGTGATAATTTGTTTGATCAGCGGTATAAGCTCCCTGACCCGTTAACAGGTCAAAGGTCCAATCTCTCTGCTCTGGAGTCAAAGCGGCAGCATTTGCTCGGGCCTGCGTTTGTGCAGCCTCTTGCCATAGAGCTCTCCATTCCATATATTTGCCCATATTGGGGAGAGCGGCTTTTGCAATCATTTGCCAGTCGGCAGGAGTTAGTGCCATGCCGGCAAGCCTGTACTCTACCGGAGCATGAACACGCCCACCCTCCGCTCCTTCAAAGACCGGAAATGCCTGTTGCATCTTCCTTTGTTCCTCTCTTGGAATGAACGAGTCTGCGCACTGTTGCTCTGCGCACTGCCGACGCACTATGCAGGGCGGGGGCTCCACATAGGGCGGAGGTGCACTATGACCTTGAAGCCAACTGCCCTGAGGCCAAGCAGCAAGCTGGCCTTTGCCAGCCGCTTTTGGCTTTTTTCTTGACTTAAAAGCTCGAATTTCTCTCTCATAACGAGCTGCTCCCTCCTCCAAGTCTGTTTCCTCAGAAGGGCTAATTTCTTTATCTGATTCACAGCTACTAAGAACTGGCTCTTTAAACTCATCTCTTTTCTCCTCTTTCCTTCTAATCTCTCCCCAGGTATTTTTCCCTGACATTAACTTTTCTTTTTTCCTTTGTTTTTTCTCCTCTTTCCTTCTATTCTCTCCCCAGGTATTCTTCCCTGACATTAACTTTTCCTCGGGTTCAAGACCCATGGAAAGGCCTGTATACTTATTTGGCGCGCCATGCTTTCTCTTTTTTCCTGCTCTCTCTCCCCGCTTTACTTCTGATAGACTGTCTTGAATTTTGTCCAGAATTCTCCATCCTGCCTTAACCACTCGTTGACATGTGAAAAGAAATAAAAGGGCTTTTAACACTAGAGAAAGTTCAAGACCAGACATACCTTGTAAAGCTGTAACGCGCATCCCATCCCCACAGTTCTGGTTCCGCTCCGTTCCCCAGCTGAAGAGTTCTGAACCCATGCCGGATCCTTCTCAACAGTCTGTTTTGCGGGAACACTTCATTACCACAGTTCCCCAGCTGAAGAGTTCTGAATCCACACCGGATCCTTCTCAACAGTCTGTTTTGCGGGAACACTTCATTACCACAGTTCCCCAGCTGAAGAGTTCTGAATCCACACCGGATCCTTCTCAACAGTCTGTTTTCCGGGAACACTTCATTAACCGCTCCTTCTCCGTGATGTAGTAGCTCTCGGGTTTCAGCACCATTTGTTGCCCGCCGCTTTTGTTCCCCCTGGTAAGAACACACTCAGGGCAACTGGAATCTTCTGCGGCACAAGCTTTATTGCTTACCCCATCAGGAGCCAGTGGAGAAGAGAGCCAGAGAGAGAGAGAGAGATGGCGGAGCCCCCTCCCTTTTATGGAGGACTGTCCTCCGCCTCGGACGTGTCACTCCCTGATTGGCTGCAGCCCATCAGCCAGAGTTGTCGTCACGGGAAAGGCAGAGCACATGGGGTGGGAAACTACCCCAGCGCATGTGCAGATGGTTTACTACTTAGAACACAGGTGTCAGTGCCATCTTATAATGGCGAATGTGAGGACGGCTCCTTACATCTCCCCCTTTTCTTTTATTTAAGAGCAATAGGCCACCCATAATAATGAGAGTGGAGATAGAGGTCAAATCCCCAGTGTGCAAAATAGGGGCTTTACACAAAACCTCCTCCCAGGCTCATCACCCGAAGGGGTCTTGGTCTGCTCCCGTGTCGTTTTTCCTGGGGGAAGGACACTTGGACACTCAACCTTCTTGAAAGATGACATGTCTCCCTAGAATAGGCTCATATATGCCACAGAGCCCTTCTACTGCAGTGCTTAGCCGTGCAACTCTCTCGGGCTGCTGAAGCACACTCACTCTATCCCGTGCAATGAGACTAGCCTCGTGGGGTGCAAGAGCTGAGTGGCCAGCGACCTATTGCTTAAGCATAGATAACCATATATCAGGGGAAGCACCATGTTCTAGTGCTGCAAGCGCCTGGGAAATAACCACCATGTCTCTCCTAATTTGGGCCTTAAGCTTACAGACCAATCAGAGAAGCAACACTAATCCACAGCAAAGAACAGCTCCAAATAATTCCACCCCCACCCATTCTTTAAAGAAGGAAAATGTTGAAAAGATAGTCCTTAGGTCAGGGACAGGTCCAAGTGCGTGGGGCAAGTCTCAATTTTCAAAGGGTCTGTTCAAATTTAGCCGTCCAATTCTGTATCTCCCAACGCTGCTCTCCCTTTGTTGTTATCGCACTGGACATCACCAAGACGAGGGACATCAGTATTCCCTTGGTCAGTCTGGATTTTTCGGGTGAGTCTTTCTGGTATCCAAAATGGGTTGTCTTCATTCTGTGGAAAAACACAAACAGCTCCCCTGGATCTTATCAAAATAGGATCCGGGCCTTTCCATTTGTTATTTAAAACATCTTTCCATTTAACCATCTCTTTGGGCCTATCTGGCTCTGAACAATGACGTTCAGCCGCTGTATCTTTGTTAATTGTCCAGTGGCTTCACCTGTTCGGGAGAGCGCCTTCCAGGCCTTAATAGCCGCGGAGGAAATTTGGGCATAAGCTCCCCAGTGATAATTTGTTTGATCAGCGGTATAAGCTCCCTGACCCGTTAACAGGTCAAAGGTCCAATCTCTCTGCTCTGGAGTCAAAGCGGCAGCATTTGCTCGGGCCTGCGTTTGTGCAGCCTCTTGCCATAGAGCTCTCCATTCCATATATTTGCCCATATTGGGGAGAGCGGCTTTTGCAATCATTTGCCAGTCGGCAGGAGTTAGTGCCATGCCGGCAAGCCTGTACTCTACCGGAGCATGAACACGCCCACCCTCCGCTCCTTCAAAGACCGGAAATGCCTGTTGCATCTTCCTTTGTTCCTCTCTTGGAATGAACGAGTCTGCGCACTGTTGCTCTGCGCACTGCCGACGCACTATGCAGGGCGGGGGCTCCACATAGGGCGGAGGTGCACTATGACCTTGAAGCCAACTGCCCTGAGGCCAAGCAGCAAGCTGGCCTTTGCCAGCCGCTTTTGGCTTTTTTCTTGACTTAAAAGCTCGAATTTCTCTCTCATAACGAGCTGCTCCCTCCTCCAAGTCTGTTTCCTCAGAAGGGCTAATTTCTTTATCTGATTCACAGCTACTAAGAACTGGCTCTTTAAACTCATCTCTTTTCTCCTCTTTCCTTCTAATCTCTCCCCAGGTATTTTTCCCTGACATTAACTTTTCTTTTTTCCTTTGTTTTTTCTCCTCTTTCCTTCTATTCTCTCCCCAGGTATTCTTCCCTGACATTAACTTTTCCTCGGGTTCAAGACCCATGGAAAGGCCTGTATACTTATTTGGCGCGCCATGCTTTCTCTTTTTTCCTGCTCTCTCTCCCCGCTTTACTTCTGATAGACTGTCTTGAATTTTGTCCAGAATTCTCCATCCTGCCTTAACCACTCGTTGACATGTGAAAAGAAATAAAAGGGCTTTTAACACTAGAGAAAGTTCAAGACCAGACATACCTTGTAAAGCTGTAACGCGCATCCCATCCCCACAGTTCTGGTTCCGCTCCGTTCCCCAGCTGAAGAGTTCTGAACCCATGCCGGATCCTTCTCAACAGTCTGTTTTGCGGGAACACTTCATTACCACAGTTCCCCAGCTGAAGAGTTCTGAATCCACACCGGATCCTTCTCAACAGTCTGTTTTGCGGGAACACTTCATTACCACAGTTCCCCAGCTGAAGAGTTCTGAATCCACACCGGATCCTTCTCAACAGTCTGTTTTCCGGGAACACTTCATTAACCGCTCCTTCTCCGTGATGTAGTAGCTCTCGGGTTTCAGCACCATTTGTTGCCCGCCGCTTTTGTTCCCCCTGGTAAGAACACACTCAGGGCAACTGGAATCTTCTGCGGCACAAGCTTTATTGCTTACCCCATCAGGAGCCAGTGGAGAAGAGAGCCAGAGAGAGAGAGAGAGATGGCGGAGCCCCCTCCCTTTTATGGAGGACTGTCCTCCGCCTCGGACGTGTCACTCCCTGATTGGCTGCAGCCCATCAGCCAGAGTTGTCGTCACGGGAAAGGCAGAGCACATGGGGTGGGAAACTACCCCAGCGCATGTGCAGATGGTTTACTACTTAGAACACAGGTGTCAGTGCCATCTTATAATGGCGAATGTGAGGACGGCTCCTTACATCTCCCCCTTTTCTTTTATTTAAGAGCAATAGGCCACCCATAATAATGAGAGTGGAGATAGAGGTCAAATCCCCAGTGTGCAAAATAGGGGCTTTACACAAAACCTCCTCCCAGGCTCATCACCCGAAGGGGTCTTGGTCTGCTCCCGTGTCGTTTTTCCTGGGGGAAGGACACTTGGACACTCAACCTTCTTGAAAGATGACATGTCTCCCTAGAATAGGCTCATATATGCCACAGAGCCCTTCTACTGCAGTGCTTAGCCGTGCAACTCTCTCGGGCTGCTGAAGCACACTCACTCTATCCCGTGCAATGAGACTAGCCTCGTGGGGTGCAAGAGCTGAGTGGCCAGCGACCTATTGCTTAAGCATAGATAACCATATATCAGGGGAAGCACCATGTTCTAGTGCTGCAAGCGCCTGGGAAATAACCACCATGTCTCTCCTAATTTGGGCCTTAAGCTTACAGACCAATCAGAGAAGCAACACTAATCCACAGCAAAGAACAGCTCCAAATAATTCCACCCCCACCCATTCTTTAAAGAAGGAAAATGTTGAAAAGATAGTCCTTAGGTCAGGGACAGGTCCAAGTGCGTGGGGCAAGTCTCAATTTTCAAAGGGTCTGTTCAAATTTAGCCGTCCAATTCTGTATCTCCCAACGCTGCTCTCCCTTTGTTGTTATCGCACTGGACATCACCAAGACGAGGGACATCAGTATTCCCTTGGTCAGTCTGGATTTTTCGGGTGAGTCTTTCTGGTATCCAAAATGGGTTGTCTTCATTCTGTGGAAAAACACAAACAGCTCCCCTGGATCTTATCAAAATAGGATCCGGGCCTTTCCATTTGTTATTTAAAACATCTTTCCATTTAACCATCTCTTTGGGCCTATCTGGCTCTGAACAATGACGTTCAGCCGCTGTATCTTTGTTAATTGTCCAGTGGCTTCACCTGTTCGGGAGAGCGCCTTCCAGGCCTTAATAGCCGCGGAGGAAATTTGGGCATAAGCTCCCCAGTGATAATTTGTTTGATCAGCGGTATAAGCTCCCTGACCCGTTAACAGGTCAAAGGTCCAATCTCTCTGCTCTGGAGTCAAAGCGGCAGCATTTGCTCGGGCCTGCGTTTGTGCAGCCTCTTGCCATAGAGCTCTCCATTCCATATATTTGCCCATATTGGGGAGAGCGGCTTTTGCAATCATTTGCCAGTCGGCAGGAGTTAGTGCCATGCCGGCAAGCCTGTACTCTACCGGAGCATGAACACGCCCACCCTCCGCTCCTTCAAAGACCGGAAATGCCTGTTGCATCTTCCTTTGTTCCTCTCTTGGAATGAACGAGTCTGCGCACTGTTGCTCTGCGCACTGCCGACGCACTATGCAGGGCGGGGGCTCCACATAGGGCGGAGGTGCACTATGACCTTGAAGCCAACTGCCCTGAGGCCAAGCAGCAAGCTGGCCTTTGCCAGCCGCTTTTGGCTTTTTTCTTGACTTAAAAGCTCGAATTTCTCTCTCATAACGAGCTGCTCCCTCCTCCAAGTCTGTTTCCTCAGAAGGGCTAATTTCTTTATCTGATTCACAGCTACTAAGAACTGGCTCTTTAAACTCATCTCTTTTCTCCTCTTTCCTTCTAATCTCTCCCCAGGTATTTTTCCCTGACATTAACTTTTCTTTTTTCCTTTGTTTTTTCTCCTCTTTCCTTCTATTCTCTCCCCAGGTATTCTTCCCTGACATTAACTTTTCCTCGGGTTCAAGACCCATGGAAAGGCCTGTATACTTATTTGGCGCGCCATGCTTTCTCTTTTTTCCTGCTCTCTCTCCCCGCTTTACTTCTGATAGACTGTCTTGAATTTTGTCCAGAATTCTCCATCCTGCCTTAACCACTCGTTGACATGTGAAAAGAAATAAAAGGGCTTTTAACACTAGAGAAAGTTCAAGACCAGACATACCTTGTAAAGCTGTAACGCGCATCCCATCCCCACAGTTCTGGTTCCGCTCCGTTCCCCAGCTGAAGAGTTCTGAACCCATGCCGGATCCTTCTCAACAGTCTGTTTTGCGGGAACACTTCATTACCACAGTTCCCCAGCTGAAGAGTTCTGAATCCACACCGGATCCTTCTCAACAGTCTGTTTTGCGGGAACACTTCATTACCACAGTTCCCCAGCTGAAGAGTTCTGAATCCACACCGGATCCTTCTCAACAGTCTGTTTTCCGGGAACACTTCATTAACCGCTCCTTCTCCGTGATGTAGTAGCTCTCGGGTTTCAGCACCATTTGTTGCCCGCCGCTTTTGTTCCCCCTGGTAAGAACACACTCAGGGCAACTGGAATCTTCTGCGGCACAAGCTTTATTGCTTACCCCATCAGGAGCCAGTGGAGAAGAGAGCCAGAGAGAGAGAGAGAGATGGCGGAGCCCCCTCCCTTTTATGGAGGACTGTCCTCCGCCTCGGACGTGTCACTCCCTGATTGGCTGCAGCCCATCAGCCAGAGTTGTCGTCACGGGAAAGGCAGAGCACATGGGGTGGGAAACTACCCCAGCGCATGTGCAGATGGTTTACTACTTAGAACACAGGTGTCAGTGCCATCTTATAATGGCGAATGTGAGGACGGCTCCTTACATATTTTAATTGTGTGTGTGTCTGTGTGTTCTTGAAGGGCAGAGACATTAGATCCCTTGGAGCTGAAACCAGCTGTGAGCCACTTAACATGGATGCTGGGAATAGTACTTAAGTCATATGAAAGAGAAATACACTGTATTAACTGTTGAGCACCCATCAAGCCTCAAGAATGCATCCTTATAAATGCAGAAATGTCCTTTACCTTGAAAAGCTATAACTACTTTAATGCTTTAGAGGTAGTCATTCTCATGTTTTCCTGCCTTATCCTTTTATTCCCTTTCAACACCCCCTCCCCAACCCACATATTCACCATGATTCTGGAAAAGTTTTCAGGGAAGGCACAGCTTTGTGGTAGGCAGTGGGACATGGTGGCAAAATAATCCCAGAAAGGACCAAGGTTATACAAGGTGTATGCAGCCTCGGCCAGAGAAGCCAGCACAGAGATTTGCATCAGCCTAACAGCCAACCAAGAAGCTGTCACAACATACTGCTGCCTAAACAGCAGGAAACACAATGAGAAAGGAATAGAAAACCAAATTAAGAAGTTCAGCACACCCTTGATGGCACCATGAGCTTTGCTCCATGGGAAATCAAATTGGCTCTCATCTCTGTATGTTGGATGGAGCTCTATCTTTGCCTGATAAAGAAGCTGGCTACCTGGAAATCAGTCTGGCGGTTCCTCAGAAAATTGGACATAGTACTACCGGAGGATCCAGCAATACCTCTCCTGGGCATATATCCAGAAGATGTCCCAACCGGTAAGAAGGACACATGCTCCACTATGTTCATAGCAGCCTTATTTATAATAGCCAGAAGCTGGAAAGAACCCAGATGCCCCTCAACAGAGGAATGGATACAGAGAATGTGGTACATTTACACAATAGAGTACTACTCAGCAATTAAAAAGAATGAATTTATGAAATTCCTAGGCAAATGGATGGACCTGGAGGGCATCATCCTGAGTGAGGTAACACAAAGGAACTCACACAATATGTACTCACTGATAAGTGGATATTAGCCCAAAACTTAGGATACCCAAGATATAAGATACATTTTGCTAAACACATGAAACTCAAGAAGAATGAAGACTGAAGTGTGGACACTATGCCCCTCCTTAGAATTGGGAACAAAACACCCATGGAAGGAGTTACAGAGACAAAGTTTGGAGCTGTGACAAAAGGATGGACCATCTAGAGACTGCCATATCCAGGGATCCATCCCATAATCAGCTTCCAAATGCTGACACCATTGCATACACTAGCAAGATTTTGCTGAAAGGACCCATATATAGCTGTCTCTTGTGAGACTATGCCGGGGCCTAGCAAACACAGAAGTGGATGCTCACAGTCAGCTAGTGGATGGATCACAGGGCTCCCAATGGAGGAGCTAGAGAAATAAACCAAGGAGCTAAAGGGATCTGCAACCCTATAGGTGGAACAACATTATGAACTAACTAGGACCCTGGAGCTCTTGACTCTAGCTGCATATGTATCAAAAGATGACCTAGTCAGCCATCACTGGAAAGAGAGGCCCATTGGACACACAAACTTTATATGCCTCAGTACAGGGGAACGCCAGGGCCAAAAAATTGGGAATGGGTGGGTAGGGAAGTGGGGGGAGGGTATGGGGGACTTTTGGGATAGCATTGGAAATGTAATTGAGGAAAATATGTAATAAAAAATATTTTTAAAAAAGTGAAAAAAAAAAAAAGAAGCTGGCTACTCTGCTCACATCCACTCAAGTTTTTAGGGTTAAATCAGGATGTTATTGGTACCTCTCACAAAGGTAACAAGATTGTGCTGGGATAGAGTTGAGTGTACCAATTTGTAACTCCATGTATTTGGGGTTGAGTTTAGCTCCTGCTCTATGTACTTATTGACCAATCAAAAGCCATGACATAAAAACTTATGACAGAAACAAATTCTATGACTGCTTGGTCATGTGCTCTCCTAGAAAAATCAGGGCATTATTCTTAATATGGTGCTCAAGTACCTGATGAATTAAATGGATTGGTATGAATCCCTTTCTCATTTCTCCTAAATCTGCTAATACAGATTCAGTGTCAATCAAAATATACTTCAAACACGTTAGAACACTGCAAGTTAAATTTCAGAAGTCAAAATAATTCTTCAGTTCACAGTGTGCCTGTTAGTTTTTGTCAGCTGGACTGAGACTAAAGTCCCCTGGGAAGAGGTGACAATTTGAGTTGGTTAGCTAGTCCACACTGCATTTCTGAGGTGTCACTTAAGTTTGATATTCAGGGCATATGACTCCCTGTAACACATTTTTCCAGAATACTAAATCATTTTATTCATGTAACAATGGTACTGCAGGTCAGCTTCTTCCTCTGCCCATGTCTGCTGTTCCTACTATCGTATAGTCTGACACTCAAGATTAATATGCAAGAAGCAACTTTACATCTAGAAGTGTTTCCAGGAACACAACTCTGGAAATGTTGCAGGCTTCTCGAAATCTCAAAGCCAGCCCCCAGTGACACATTTCCCCCAACAAGACCCCACCCTCCAGTCCTTCCCAAACAGTGTCACCAGCAGGGGACCAAGTATTCAAACATTTGAGCCTATGGAGGTCATTCTCAAAAGGCCACATGGCCTAATCTTCAATGTTGAGGGATGTGTATGCAGGTGCGTATAAGGGAGCTTTGAGCAACAGTCGCATTGTAGTGATGCTGTCAAGTGTCTTCTGGAAGTGCACATTTAGAATGGCAAATCACCATTTCCTGTACAGTGTCAGTCTTCCTTTTCAACGCCTAGGCAGAAGGTGCCAGAGACTTTCTTTCTTGCAGTTACACTTTAAAGCCTGCAGAGTGTTGTGGAAAATGAGATTACAAAAACCTAAGTTGGAGATCCTGAAAAATAATCATGTGTGGGTCACATCTGATGTTTCTTTTTTTAAAATTTTTAATATTTTTTATTATGTATTTTCCTCAATTACATTTCCAATGCTATCCCAAAAGTCCCCCATACCCTCCCCCCACTTCCCTACCCACCCATTCCCAATTTTTTGGCCCTGGTGTTCCCCTGTACTGGGACATATAAAGTTTGTGTGTCCAATGGGCCTCTCTTTCCAGTGATGGTCGACTAGGTCATCTTTTGATCCATATGCAGCTAGAGTCAAGAGCTCCAGGGTACTGGTTAGTTCATAATGTTGTTCCACCTACAGGGTTGCAGATCTCTTTAGTTCCTTGGATACTTTCTCCAGCTCCTCCATTGGGAGCCCTGTGATACATCCAATAGCCGACTGTGAGCATCCACTTCTGTGTTTGCTAGGCCCCGGAATAGTCTCACAAGAGACAGCTATATCTGGGTCCTTTCAGCAAAATCTTGCTAGTGTACGCAATGGTGTCAGCGTTTGGAAGCTGATTATGGGGTGGATCCCTGGGTATGGCAGTCTCTAGATGGTCCATCCTTTCGTCACAGCTCCAAACTTTGTCTCTGTAACTCCTTCCATGGGTGTTGATGTTTCTTTCTAATGCAAGAAACAGATCAAATTTGTGAACAGATAGAGGAACTATGTCTCATTCTACTTTCTACTGGTGATTTCTGGCCCAGTGCCTGATGCATAATTCTTCAGTATAGAAGGGAGGAAAAGTATTAAGAGGTACGAGAGGCAGTACAAATGTGGCAAGAAGCCATAAGTTATAAATAAGATATAATGACCGTATCCAATGCTTGTGTAACTTAAGTCTTAGCCATGTGGCTTCATTTTAAATGGTTTTTCCACCTTTGTCATTCTGCTTGGTGGTAAGCAGGATGCTAAAGATGGAAATATGCTCTATGCTTGTTTGTGGTGACATCAAGGCTGACTCCAGAGGAAGTCAAGATACACAGAACCCAGTTCATCACAATTCCAGTTATCTTCAGTCAATCATGGTCTACAAGTATGACAAATTTAGCTATAAGCAATGAATAAGCTTTTAGTATGATTTCTTACATCATTGTGTTAGATATTGTAATTTATTACTGTTTCAAATCTGTAACTAGCATGATTTATATATGTTATCATAAGGATGTATGGAAAATATAAACTTCACTATTATCTATGGTTTCTGGAACCTGTTGGGAGTCTTGAAACATATCATCATGGATGAGGGCAGACAGATGTCATAGGATAACCTCAAGAAAAAAAAGGATGAGGCATAGATCAGCACAGCAGTACAAGAAGCACGCAGAGGGCATGTCTCTGCTTGTAAACAAGCCCCAGTGTTCTCAAACCAGGAGATTCCTCTGGAAAGTAGAGGCAGGAGGATCATATGACAAGTTCAAGGCTAGCCTGGAATTCATGAGACCTGTTTAGAAAAGAGAATGAGTGATGACAAAACAAAAGAGGGGAAAAATAAAGCTGGGGGCTCTAAAGGCTCAGTGTGTATGAAGAACTGAGGAGGAATGTCTGGTGTCGATGGCTGAGTGTCACAAAAATTAGTGTTAGCAATTTTTAACTGTGCAAATCTTGGGAGTAAAAAAATAATAGATTTGTGGCTTGAAAAAGAAAATCATTAAGGAGTGTACTGAAGTGGTAAAGAGAAAACATTTCTAGAAGGCAGGATATAAGATATCTGTGGGGTGGAAAGGCCATGACACAAGGCAGCCCTGTGACAGTCACATATAGAGTGACTAACAGAAGGTGCTAAGGATTGGAGAAAGCTACATATGTACATATGCCTTTCCAAAGACCTTTTTCAGTGGAGCTATAAAACAAAACAAAACAAAACAAATAAACTAGCATACATGAAGCCAGTAACTACCTCAGAATAAACATCCCAATAATAAGTAAGAGATGAGCATGAATCTGAGGAGACACGTGAAGAAAAGACCTCGAGCTAAGCCTGAAAATGTGTTTCCAATTTTTTGACAGGTTGTGAGGTGACAGGCAGGTGGGAGGGCATACAGGCTTCAGAGCAAAGCATGACTGGTTGGCTCTGAACGGCAGAAAGGGAATGCTTGGGTGTGTGAAGAATTATTACACTAAATGTAAGCATGAGGGGCAAACAGCAGGGGACTTGGAAAGCTCCAAGAGTCTCAGGCTGGTGTGCAAGTTATGGAAAATTGCCTGGAGTCTGGGAGAAACTAAAGACATGACCATCCTCTGGCAATAAGGGATATTTATATAGTCCCATGAACTTGAAAGAGGCTGAAGCTTGGGAGCAGAAAGGAGAACAGAGAAAGTGAAGTGCTAAGCAACATTTCACAAAGGCCAACAGGAGGGTCAAATACCTACAAAGACTAATGCAGACAAACTGAACGCAATGCCACACAGAGAAACTGAGAATGTGGTCTAGAAAACAGGTACATTTGGTTTAAAACACATCGATCCTGGCAAGGGCACAGTCCCCAGGGAGCGAAGATTCTGCATGCCTGCTTCAATCTCTGGGGCTCCCTAGCTTCCGTGAGTCCAGAGGTTTGCTGTAATTCAGCAAGTCCTCCTGTGATTCCAACACTCCCCATGGATCCCCTAGGTTTGCAAGGTGACCTGGGAGCAAGCAGTGTGTAGGCAAACTCTGCGCTGGTGTGGATGGCTTGTGTGTGTAAGAGTTCAGTGCTACGTTTAATCCTCAATGCTATGAAGAAATAATAAACAAGTATTTTGTCTGCAGACAAAGGGGGAAAAACATAACAATCAACTGGATGTTGATAAAATGGAAGTTCTACTATTTCATCCTGAGAACTATAATGTGCTTAAGTGGTTGTCCTCTAAGACTCACCATTTATTCCTATCAATTGTTTAGATTTAGAATATCTGTTTTGCACACATATACATATATATTCATTGCAGCACATCCACACTTAGATACACACACACACAGGAAGGAGGGAGGAAGGGAGGGAGGAAGGGAGGGAGGGAGGGAGGGAAGAGAGAGAGAGAGATAGATAGAGAGAGAGAGAGAGCAATGCAAATGAATAAAGGAGGGTTATAAAGGAGTTAGTAAAAATGGTCAAAACCTAAATGGATAAGAATTCCAAGTCTACTAGTAGCTACAAAAATTGAATTTAACATAGCATTTTTCATCTACTAAAATAGCCAAAAATATGTTTTAGAATCAAATGGATGGGAATGAGTGAAAAATATGTTTGTATTCTGTTGATTAAACCATAAACTTACATCATCTTTCTAGAGGACAAGATGTAATCAAAATCACCTGAAGATAATAACTCCCGGGAATTTCCAGTATGCTGAAGTATCCATCACAATGTTATTTAAAGTAGTAAAATTCTTTCAAGAGTCTAATGGCCAATGATAAATAATGAGTTAACAAAATTAGAAGTGGCATGCATTAGCATGTACTGCATTTATTCAAAATATCACAGCACATATGAATACACTGCAGTTATTTAAAATATATAACATTCAAGTGTAACTGGGAAATAACATCATACTATTATGTAAAGAAAAGATTGTCTCAAAATAACATTATCCTGTAATGCTTTGTTGAATATAAGATGCAATCCTGCTCCAAATATTAGTAAACACTCTTTTTGGATAATACAGTCTATTGTCTTCTGTGTATTTTCCTGTGGCTTCTAAATTTACTATAGTGAGTATTTATGGCCCTTTTTTATTATCAGAAAAAGTCATATTAAAAAATTAATTCTAAGTCATGCCTGGAGGTATAGGACTGTGATCCCTGCTACTCAGGAGGCTAAAACACGATGATATTAATTCAAGCCTCCTAGGATATAAAGTGAGTTCAAGGTCAGCCTTAGCAACTTAGATTCAGCCTAGAGTCTGTATCAAAATAAAAATACAATATGAAAAGGTTGCTTTTCCAGAGAGTATTTGTCTAGAATTTGCAAGGCTCCAGTTAATTCCCCAGGACTAAGAACAAAGTGTAATTCTTTGAAATCATCTGTTCTACATTTTTGGGAAACACATATACCAATCCAAGGCTTCTACCACAACTTTTTTTCACTGTGTCCTTTGCTTCAGAGAAATGTCAGCCTCCTCAAAACTCCATAATCTAAGCATTGCTTTCCTGAGTGACCCAGCTAATCCCAGTTATTTCTCCAATGACAAATATTTCACGAGAAAATGGCTCCTTTCTTGTGAGCCACACCTTTTCACCCTCTTCATTCCAACCTTTTCATTTACTTATGACTTCAGTGGTTGTTAAACCACCTGCTTTGTGTTAGATAATACACTAGATGCCAGCAATGTGGCGATAAGGGGGGAAGGTCTGTGAGGACAGCTTATCCTCCAATAAAACACTTGCCATTCAAGCATAAGGACCTCACTGGATCCCAGGAACCTACATAAAAATGCTGGGTATGGCGGCACACAATCACAGTCCTGGGGCTGGGAATATAAAGTCAGGCAGTTCCCCAAGGCTTTTTGGACAACCAGACTAACTGCTTAATCAGGTGAGCTCCAAGCCACTGAGACCATGTCTCAAAAAGCAAGGTGGATGGCATCTGAGAATAGCAATACCCAAGGTTGTACCCTTCCACAATGCACCCAGTGTGTACATTTGTACTAAATCAAACCCCTATGAAGACAAACAGAAAAACAGTAGACTGTAGAGTCAGCCTTGAATATACTGTGTGGGCCTCAATCAAGTTGATGGACCCACAGAAGAAGGTGTGTAAACGCAGACTTGGGGAAAGCAATGAAGATCAAAGGCTATGACATCCTGAAAAAGAGGGTGGTACTTCGGTTTACAGTTCTATCATGAGTGTTGTATCTAAAGGAAGGTCCATGAGCAGTGTTGTGGCTGGCCAGCGGCTCACCTGTCTGGGTTCTGTTCTGGAAAGGCATCTTGGAATCTGGAAGAGAAGAGGGAGCTAGGCAGATGAGAGAAAGATGAAGCTAAGACAAAATTCTGATCAAAGCTCCATTTTAATGTCAGCCAACACGCTTTATAAAGAAGAGGGGAGGCCCATCCCTAACCATGCAAAGTTCCTTTGAAGTAGATAGGTCAGCCTTCTAGTGGGAACTCTCAAAGATCACAGTTCGATGATAACCCTGGAAAATTCTTGGAGGAGAACCAGTTTGGCCTCAGGCAGGTTGGGCCTCAGGCAGGTAGTGGCACATCAAAGGAGCAGCACAGCAGGTGGCTCTGCTTAAGTGGTCACAGCTGCAGCCTTGCTAGGCTGGAAGGAGGTAATGGGTTGGAAAGAGCTTTCTATTCTCTGACCCTCAAGAGCTTGACGTGAGTAAGTGACATTGTCAAGAGCAAGTGTCTGGAGATAAGGTTGGAAGAGAAGGCCCCAAATTCGGAGCATAGACTACCAGAAAAATGAAACCATCCTTGGAGAAGAAGAATTTTGAACACACCACTTTTGGAAGCATAGCTTCTCTTATGGTTTGTTATCCTTGGTCCAGGGTGTGGCACTATTAAAAGGTGTAGCTCGGTTGGAGTAGGTGTGTCACTGTGGGCGTGGGCCTTAAGACCTCATTCTAACTCCCTGGAAGTTAGTATTCTGCTAGCAGCCTTCAGATGAAGATGTACAACTCTCAGCTCCTCCTGCACCATGCCTGCCTGGATCCTGCCTTGATGATAATGGACTGAATCTCTGAACCTGCAAGTCAGCCCCAGGTAAATGTCCTTATAAGAGTTGCCTTGGTCATGGTGTCTGTTCACAGCAGTAAAACCCTAGCAAAGACAGCTCCCTAATGCACATCATAGTCTACCACTTACAGCTTCATAATGCACATTACAAGGATGGGAGAACTGCCCTCTCTTGCTTTTCCTCAATATCCCTAGACACGAGCTTGAAAAATAGTGAACAGAAAAATGAGAAGTCTAGGAAATAAAGGCTTGTGTATTAAGCTTTTGTGTAATGGGCTCTTTAGCTCGAAAACTGAGGAGAATCTACAAAGCATGCAATGAGAGGGCCACATGATCAGTCCTGTGATTAAACAGATAACAACAAAACACACTGACATCAGCAAATAGCCCTTAGTAGTAGGGGACAGACAGGCCTAAGTCAAAAGGGAGGAAACAGCAGGATGACAAGTGTATACTAGAGTCTGTCCCCAGACAGAGAGTGACCCTTAGTCATGGCTGGAAACCAAATGGCATTCACTGTTAAAAGCATGAGAAAATGTCTATGGTGAGTCTCAGGTTACCCCTACAGTCACTAGGGAAGAAAGCAGGTTTGGTGTCAAACATGACAAGTTTGGAACAGTTTATGGAGAAAAGGAGGTAGGAGGTCAACACAAAATTCATGATTTAAAAAACTGGTATAAGGTTGAGAAATGAA
Source organism: Mus caroli (assembly GCF_978045245.1). Classification (NCBI taxonomy): domain Eukaryota; kingdom Metazoa; phylum Chordata; class Mammalia; order Rodentia; family Muridae; genus Mus; species Mus caroli. The sequence goes on from NW_028227258.1 coordinate 105,794,265, forward strand.
ATGTCTGCGGAGAGGATGTATACCCACTTGCACTAAAAAATTTTTTTAAAAATGTTTCCTTTTATATGTATGAGTGTTTTGACTGTGTATGTACTTGCAGCATGTGCACGCAGTACCAACAGAAGTCAGAAGAGGGCTCCACTGAAACGAGAGTTACAGATGGTTGTGAATAATGATGTGGGTGCAGAGAATGGAACCCGAAGTCCTCTGCAAGAGTAGCTGGTACTCTTAACCACTGAGGCATCTCTTCTCAGCCCCTACTGTTGATTTTCTTTTTAAAAAAAAAACTTCAACATAGGTTTAAAATTAAGCAGTTGACAGTCTGGGTACAGAAAACAGACACATTAGGCCATCTAATCAGATTGTATCAAAAATCCAAATAACCAGAAAGATTTCCACGCCATGACCAGAGTACTAAAAGAATCCACACCTGGAGGGAAGATTTAGGAGCTATTTTTAGCTGCTTGATTATAGCAAAACATCATCAGTACACATTTTTCCCAAGGAAAACAAGATGCAAACAGTGTGAAAGGCAAATCAAGAGAGATGGTGCTTCTGAGGCTGACTGGTCTCAGACTTCCCAGCCTGTCTCCTGCATCCACAGAGAGGGCCTGAAACGGCCTAAGTGCTTATCGCTTCCAGCCCAGTGGCAGGGAGCAGTCTCAGAAAGGCAACAACATGAGAGAAAACCTAAAGAGGAACCAGTTAACCCAAGTAAGATATAAAGGTCAGAACCAAGGAATTCTTAACAAAAAGATACCAGTTTTGTATCAACTGCTCCTCCCCATATAGAGAAAAACAGTCACGGCAGCTGAGATTCCAGCCTCTTAATTCCCATTTGACAGCAACCACATGTAACTTACCCTCAGCTCCTCATTCTGTTCTGAACCCAGAGTTAACCACCCAGAGTCCTTTAGAACAAAAGAAATTTCACTATCTAATTTCCCATATCTGAAATCTACATTTTTATTAGATATTTTCGTTATTTACATTTAAATGTTACCCCCTTTCCTAGTTTACCCTTAGAAAAACCCCTATCCCTTCCCCTCTTCCCCTGCTCAATAACCCACCCACTCCCACTTCTTGACCCTGACATTCCCCTATACTGGGACATAGAACCTTCACAGGACCAAGAGCCTCTCCTCCCATTGATGACTGACAAGACCGTCCTCTACTACATATGCAGCTGGAGCCATGAGTCCCTCCATGTGTACTCCATGTCCCTCTTTGGTTGGTGGTTTAGTTCCAGGGAGCTCTGGGGTTACTGGTAGGTTCATATTGTTGTTCTTCCTATGTGGTTGTAAACCCCGTCAGCTCCTTGGGTCCTTTCTCTATCCCCTCCATTGAAGACCTTGTGCTCAGTTTAATGGTTGACTGAGAGCATCTATGTCTATATTTATCAGGCACTGGCAGAGCCTCTCAGGAGACAGCTATATCAGGCTTCTGTCAGCAAACAGTTGTTGGCATCCACAATAGTGGTTTTTTTGTGATTAGGTTACCTCACTCGAGATGATATTTTCTAGTTCCATCCATTTGCCTAAGAATTTCATGATTTCATTGTTTTTTTATTTTGTTTTGTTTTTTTGTTTTTTTGTTTGTTTTTTTTTTTTTTTTTGGTTTTTTGAGACAGGGTTTGATTTCATTGTTTTTAATAGCTGTGTAGTACTCCATTGTATAAATGTACTACATTTTCTGTATCCATTCCTTTGTTGAGTGACATCTGGGTTGTTTCCACCTTCTGGCTATTATAAATAAGGCTGCTATGAACATAGTAGAACATGTATCCTTATTACATGTTAGAACATCTTCTGGGTATATGCACAGGAGTGGTATTGCTGGATTCTCCAGTAGTACTATGTAAAATTTTCTGAGGAACCACCAAAGGGATTTCCAGAGTGGTTGTACCAGCTTGCAATCCCACCAGCAATGGAGGAGTGTTCCTCTTTCTCCACATCCTCGCCAGCATCCCCTGTCACCTGAGTTTTTGATCTTAGCCATTCTGACTGGTGTGAGGTGAAATCTCAGAGTTGTTTTGATTTGCATTTCCCTGATGACTAAGGATGTTGAACATTTCCTTAGGTGCTTCTCAAATACCTCAGGTGAGAATTCTTTGTTTAGCTCTGTAACCCATTTTTTTTAAAATAAGGTTCTTTAGTTCTCTGGAGTCTAACTTCTTGAGTTCTTTGTATATATTGCATATTAGCCCTCTATGAGATGTAGGATTGGTAAAGATCTTTTCCCAATCTGTTGGTTGCCATTTTTGACCTATTGAGGTATAAGCTTTTGTTTTAGGATAAAATGTTCTATTGATATCTGTTAAATCCATTTGGTTCATAACTTCTCTTAGTTTTACTGTGTCTCTGTTTACTTTCTATTTCCATTGCTGAGAGTGGGGTGTTGAATTCCCCCACTATTATTGTATGAGGTACAATGTGTGCTTTGAGATTTAGTAAAGTTTCTTTTATGAATGTGGGTGCCCTTGCATTAGTAGCAAAGATGTTCAGAACTGAGAGTGCTTCTTTGTAGATGTTTCCTTTGATGAATATCTTTTTTTCTTATTTTTTATGGTAACTTTAGGTTAAATGTCAATTGTATTTGATATTAGAATGGCTACTCCAGCTAGTTTCTTGGGACCATTTGCTTGGACAATTGTTTTCCAGCCTTTTACTATGAGATAGTATCTGTCTTTGTCCCTGAGGTGGGTTTCCTGTATGCAGCAAAATGTTGGGTCCTACTTAGCTTTCCAGTCTGTTAGTCTATATCTTTTTCTTAGTGAATTGAGTCCATTAATATTAAGAGATATTAAGAAATAGTGATTGTTGCTTTCTGTTATTTTTTATGTAATTTTATGTTTGTGTGTCTATCTTCTTTTGGGTTTGTTGAAAAAAGATTACTTTCTTGCTTTTTCTAAGGTATAGTTTCACTTCTTGTGTTGGCATTTTCTATCTATTTTCCCTTGTAGGACTGGATTTGTGGAAAGATATTGTGTAAATTTATTTTTGTCATGGAACATCTTGGTTTCTGCATCTATACTCATTGAGAGTTTTGCCTTGTATACTAGTCTGGGCTTGCATTTGTGTTCTCTCAAGGTATGTATGGGATTTACCCAGGATCTTCTAACTTTCATAGTCTCTTGTGGGAAGTCTGGTGTAATTCTGATAGGTCTACCTTCATATGTTACTTGGCTTTTTCCCTTACTGCTTTTAATATTCTTTCTTTGTTTTGTGTATTTGGTCTTTTGACTATATGTGACGGGAGGAATTTCTTTTCTGGTCCAATCTATTTGGGGTTCTGTAGGCTTCTTGTTTTTTTATGAGCATCTCTTTCTTTAGGTTAGGGAAGTTTTCTTCTATAATTTTGTTGAAGATATTTACTGGCCCTTTAAGTTGGGAATCTTCACTCTTTTCTATACCTATTATCCTTAGGTTTGGTCTTCTCATGGTGTCCTGGATTTCCTGGATGTTTTAGGTGAAGAGATTTTTGCATTTTGCATTTTTTGACTGTTGTGTCAATGTTTTCTATGGTATCTTCTGCACCTGAGATTCTCTCTTCTATCTCTTGTTTGCTGTTGCTGATGCTTGCATCTATGACTCCTGGTCTCTTTCTTTTCCTTTTCTTCTGGGTTATCTTCCTTTGTGATTTCTTCATTGTTTCTATTTCCACTTTTAGATCATGAAAGGTTTTGTTAAGTTCCTTCACCTGTTTGGTTGTGTTTTCCTATAATTCTTTAAGGGATTTTTGTGTTTTCTCTTTAAGGGCTTCTACCTTTTTACCTGTGTTCTTTTATATTTCTTTAAGGTAGTTACTTAAGTTCTTCTTATGTCTTCTATCATCATCATCATCAGTGATGCAATTTTTTATTAGATATTTTCTTTATATACATTTCAAATGCTATCCCAAAAGTTCCCTATACCCTCTCCCCACCCTGCTCCCCTATCCAGCAACTCCTGCTTCTTGGCCCTGGCATTCCCCTATACTGGGGCATATAAAGTTTGCAAGACCCAGGGGCCTCTCCTCCCAGTGATGTCCGCCTAGGCCATCTTCTGCTACATATGCAGCTAGAGACATGAGCTCTGGGGGTACTGGTTAGTTCATATTGTTGTTCTACCTATAGGGTTGCAGACCCCTACAGCTCCTTGGGTGCTCTCTCTAGCTTCTCCATTGGGGGCCCTGTGTTCCATCTTATAGATGACTGTGAGCATCCACTTCTGTATTTGCCAGGCACAGGCATAGCCTCATATGAGACAGCTATACTAGGGTCCCTTCATCAAAATCTTGCTGGCATATGCAATAATGTCTGGGTTTGGTGGCTAATTATGGGATGGATCCCCAGGTGGGGTAGTCTCTGGATAGTCCATCCTTTCGTCTTAGCTCCAAACTTTGTCTCTGTAACTCCTTTCATGGGTATTTTGTTCCCTATTCTAAGGGGGAACAAAGTATCCACCCATTGCTTTTCCTTCTTCTTGATTTTCTTGTGTTTTGCAAATTGTATCTTGGGAGTTCTATATTTCTGGACTAATATCCACTTATCAGTGAGTGCATATCTAATGACTTCTTTTGTGATTAGGTTACCTCACTAAGGATGATATCCTCCAGATACATCCATTTGTCCAAGAATTTCAAATCAGAATCTTGCTATTCTGGTTTGTTGGGGTAACCAGGGCTCGCTGTGTTGGGAGAACTGGGTTCTGATGACACCAAGTAGCCTTGGTTTCTGTTGCTTATGTTCTTGCCCTTGCCTCTCGCCATCTGGTTATCTCTGGAATTAGCTTGTTTTGCTGTCTCTGACTGTGGCTTTTCCCTCCTGCAAGCCCATGTGTCAGTACTTCTGAGAGACCAGTTCTCTCCCGGAGAAATTTAGGTATGGAGAGCAGTGGTACCTGGTTAGCTCCAGGGTGCACACAGAAACCAGAATTATCCTGTCCCCATCTACTCCTTGGTTCCTGTGCCCTGATGTCTCTGACAGGATCCCTCTTGGGCCAGGAATTTGAAGAGAAGTGGTGGTCTTACCTGTGCTCACAGGTGTGTCAGCAATCCTGGGAGACCAGCTCTCTCCTAGTGGTATTTGTGTAAGTAGCTCTGTGGCACAGGATCAGTTCTTGGTGCTGAGGGAAACTGGAAGGCTCCTGTCCCAGACCGCTCCTGGGCTCCTGTGTCCTGAGGGTTCTGGGAGGGTTCCTCTGAGCAGCATTTGGTGGTCTTACCTGTGCTCACAGGCTTGTCTGAACTCCTTGAGGGGATGGAGGCGGGTGCTAGCTCTCTCCCAGTGCTGTTTGGGTAGAGTCCTGTGGCACAGGATCAGCTCCAGGCCGGACCATGCTGTTCATATGAATTACCCTGAAGACTGTGCAATTGGGTGTGGAAAGTTAAAACCTACATAAGCCCCAACTGTTAAACATGGAGTCTGGCCACGGTTGTACAGCTATCACTGCTTTCAGTCTTATATCACCAACACTAGACCTGACATCAGAGCTAGTACTAACATGGGATGCTGGAACTTAAGGCAGAGTGCCACAGTCTTTACCACAGCAGCATTTCCCATCTGCTTTGCACACTGTAACCACAGACGAGGATTTTGACATCCTGGAGAGGAGCCAGCCATTGTGACCATTGTCACAACGGAATCTGAGTTTGGTATCTTAGGGAGAACATCTGCTGATCCAGATGTGCTCAGGTGCCTGTCCTCTAACAGATGAGGATCAAGGAAAGGAAATTCTTCTCCCCGTAATCTTCCATAGGATTCTTTTGCATAAGAAAGAACAATGAATACCACATATCCAATTTAAATAAATGTCTACTTGATGCTTATGCACTGGACCACCCGCTGTCTGACCCTACTTGCCCTTGGGTGTTGGAGATGAGGTGGGGGTTAGAGGTGAAGTGGATTGGAATCAATGGCACAGACTTTGGGAGCAGGTGAGGAAGCCAGAGCAACCTTGTCTGAATGCTGCTGCAAGCTCCTTTAATACCCTTCACCTGTGCCCCATTGGTCCCAAGAAGGCATAACTCCCAAACATCAGTTCCCAATTGACTGGCATGGTGTGTGTCAGCAATCCTTGGTTTCTCAGGCAGTTTTCAATTAGGTCTTCCTGCAGGAGTTGCTTTTGTAGCTGCAGGACACTCCCTGAACCCAGCATTTATGTAGTGGCAGCCCCCACCATTCCTCCTATATTTACTGATGCAACTTTAAACCTAGTCAGTGTCTAAAGCTGCTCTTTAAGATGAGGAAAAAAAATTTTGGCATTAGAAATAATAGATATGGACTTCATTGAATAAAGCATATAGAATAGAATGTATATTCTGTTGTTTTTAACATCATCAATGTATTTCTCAGTAATGTTGCAAAAGCATATTGACTATATGGAAACTTTTTTGGAAGACACTTCTAAAATGGACCAATCTTCACATTTTGAAAAATATAACACACATTAGGAAGAAAGCAAAATCAGAGTAAATTGCCTCGCAATGGAGGCTTTAATGAACTGATATAAAATTAACTGGCTCTGGTGGAACCTGAGGAGAGAGAGGATGGAGACACAGAGGCCCTCCTTTTGTATGCAGCAGACATCCACAGAAAGGGTACTCTAGACACTCAGGAGGACTGTTTATCATTCTGGGCATTAGCAGAGACCAGACAAGGTGAAACCAGGCTTTGCATTCATAGGAAGAAAAGCTGCATTGCTATGTCCCTTTGGCTGTTGAACTCTGTCTGTCAGCCATCTGACCAGTGGCCAGCAGTAAAGCTCTGTGTGGTTCATCATGCCATGCTTCAGTGAGTAAGGTAGGCCAGGTCCTCGTTTTACTTCTGTCTTTCTTCATTTGGAAATTCCCAATGATCCTGTATGTATGTGAGTCTCTTTGGATGTCCACACAGCACTTCCCAGGGCAGCAAGGAAAGAAGAAGAAGAAATATCCTGCATGTCAGGAGATTTGAGTCAGGTTAGGGCACAAATTAACTATAAAGAGTTCCTTCCTACTTCTACCTTGATTTTTAAAGAATTTGATTTTTATTGGTCATGTGATAAATTCATACATCAGATGATAAAGAACCATAAAATTCTTCTAATTTATCTTGATCATTAAAAAATTCTTTCATTTTTCAAGTTTGTATTTGTTTGGTTTCTTTGTGTGTATATGTAGTTTAAGAGAATAGGCAGTCAATTCAGAATACATTTGGTCCTGTGTGCCATCATATGGCCTTACTACTAAATTAAACCTCTGTATCCTTTCTATACTGACGACACATGGTATCTACAACTTAGCAGAGTCCTTGGCTTTTGATTTATACTGGAAAACACTTCATCGGGGCTGGCTTACAGTTCAGAGCTCTAGTCCATTATTGTCATGGCAGGAAGCATGGTGATGTGCAGGCAGATATGGTGCTTGAGAAGAAGCTGACAGTTCTACATCTAGCTCAGCAGGCAGCAGGGAGAGAGAAAATCACTGGCTTGAGCCTTTGAAACCTCAAAGCCCACCCCCAGTGGCACCCTTTTCCAACAAGGTCACACTCACTCCAACATGGCCATATGTCCTAATAGTATTATTCCCTATGAACCTACAAGGGCCATGTTCATTCAAAACACAGCACAAGTTGAAAGTCACTGATACCATGTACTGAGGCAGTCTGAGGCATCATGGGTTTCTTTCTTAGTAAATAATTATCATTACTGTTCTAGTATTCTTCTGAGTTCAGTGGTATGCCACCCATGGATTCCAAAACTCATCTTCTTTTTTTTTTTCTTGATTTTTAATATTTTTATTACATATTTTCCTCAATTACATTTCCAATGCTATCCCAAAAGTCCCCCATAGCGCCCCCCACTTTCCTACCCACCCATTCCCATTCTTTTGGCCCTGGCATTCCCTATATTGGGGCATATAAAGTTTGCAAGTCCAATGGGCCTCTCTTTCCATTGATGGCCGACTAGGCCATCTTTCGATACATATGCAGCTAGAGACAAGAGCTCCGGGGTTCTGGTTAGTACATCATGTTGTTCCAACAATAGGGTTGCAGATCCCTTTAGCTCCTTGGGTACTTTCTCTAGCTTCTCCATTGGGAGCCCTGTGATACATCCAATAGCTGACTGTGAACATCCACTCTGTGTTTGCTAGGCCCCGGCATCGTCTCACAAGAGACAGCTATATTTGGGTCCTTTCAGCAAAAACTTGCTAGTGTATGCAATGGTGTCAGCGTTTAGAAGCTGATTATGGGATGGATCCCTGGATACGGCAGTCTCTAAATGGTGCAGCCTTTCATCACAGCTATGAACTTTGTCTCTGTAACTCCTTCCCTGGGTGTTTTGTTCCCAATTCTAAGAAGGTGCACAGTGTCCATACTTTGGTCTTCATTCTTCTTGAGTTTCATGCGTTTAGCAAATTGTATCTTATATCTTGGGTATCCTAAGTTTTGGGCTAATATCCACTTATCAGTGAATACATATTGTGTGAGTTCTTTTGTGATTGTGTTATTTCACTCAAGATGATGCCCTCCAGGTCCATCCATTTGGCTAGGAATTTCATAAATTCATTCTTTTTAATAGCTGAGTAGTACTCCATTGTGTAAATGTACCATAATTTCTGTATCCATTCCTCTGTTGAGGGGCATCTGGGTTCTTTCCAGCTTCTGGCTATTATAAATAGGGCTGCTATGAACATAGTGGAGCATGTGTCCTTTTTACCGGTTGGGACATCTTCTGGATATATGCCCAGGAGAGGTATTGCTGGATCCTCCGGTAGTACTATGTCCAATTTTTTGAGGAACCGCCAGACTGATTTCCAGAGTGGTTGTACAAGCTTGCAATCCCACCAACAATGGAGGAGTGTTCCTCTTTCTCCACATCCTCGCCAGCATCTGCTGTCACCTGAATTTTTGATCTTAGCCATTCTGACTGGTGTGAGGTGGAATCTCAGGGTTGTTTTGATTTGCATTTCCCTGATGATTAAGGATGTTGAACATTTTTTCAGGTGTTTCTCTGCCATTCGGTATTCCTCAGGTGAGAATTCTTTGTTCAGTTCTGAGCCCCATTTTTTAATGGGGTTATTTGACTTTCTGGGGTCCACCTTCTTGAGTTCTTTATATATATTGGATATTAGTCCCTTATCTGATTTAGGATAGGTGAAGATCCTTTCCCAATCTGTTGGTGGTTTTTTTGTCTTATTGATGGTGTCTTTAGCCTTGCAGAAGCTTTGTAGTTTCATGAGGTCCCACTTGTCAATTCTCGATCTTACAGCACAAGCCATTACTGTTCTATTCAGGAATTTTTCCCCTGTGCCCATATCTTCAAGGCTTTTCCCCACTTTCTCCTCTATAAGTTTCAGTGTCTCTGGTTTTATGTGAAGTTCCTTGATCCACTTAGACTTGACCTTAGTACAAGGAGATAGGAATGGGTCGATTCGCATTCTTCTACATGTTAACAACCAGTTGTGCCAGCACCATTTGTTGAAAATGCTGTCTTTCTTCCACTGGATGTTTTTAGCTCCCTTGTCGAAGATCAAGTGACCATAACTGTGTGGGTTCATTTCTGGGTCTTCAATTCTATTCCATTGGTCTATTTGTCTGTCACTATACCAGTACCATGCAGTTTTTATCACAATTGCTCTGTAGTAGAGCTTTAGGTCAGGCATGGTGATTCCACCAGAGGTTCTTTTATCCTTGAGAAGAGTTTTTGCTATCCTAGGTTTTTTGTTATTCCAGATGAATTTGCAGATTGCACTTTCTAATTCGTTGAAGAATTGATTTGGAATTTTGATGGGGATTGCATTGAATCTGTAGATTGCTTTTGGCAAGATAGCCATTTTTACAATGTTGATCCTGCCAATCCATGAGCATGGGAGATCTTTCCATCTTCTGAGATCTTCTATAATTTCTTTCTTCAGAGACTTGAAGTTTTTATTATACAGATCTTTCACTTCCTTAGTTAGAGTCACGCCAAGATATTTTATATTATTTGTGACTATTGAGAAGGGTGTTGTTTCCCTAATTTCTTTCTCAGCCTGTTTATTCTTTGTGTAGAGAAAGGCCATTGATTTGTTTGAGTTAATTTTATATCCAGCTACTTCACCGAAGCTGTTTATCAGGCTTAGGAGTTCTCTGGTGGAATTTTTAGGGTCACTTATATATACTATCATATCATCTGCAAAAAGTGATATTTTGACTTCATCTTTTCCAATTTGTATCCCTTTGATCTCCTTTTGTTGTCGAATTGCTCTGGCTAGGACTTCAAGTACAATGTTGAATAGGTATGGAGAAAGTGGACAGCCTTGTCTAGTCCCTGATTTTAGAGGGATTGCTTCAAGCTTCTCACCATTTACTTTGATGTTGGCTACTGGTTTGCTGTAGATTGCTTTTATCATGTTTAGGTATGGGCCTTGAATTCCTGATCTTTCCAAGACTTTTATCATGAATGGGTGTTGGATCTTGTCAAATGCTTTTTCCGCATCTAAGGAGATGACCATGTGGTTTTTGTCTTTGAGTTTGTTTATATACTGGATTACGTTGATGGATTTCCGTATATTGAACCATCCCTGCATCCCTGGAATGAAACCTACTTGGTCAGGATGGATGATTGATTTGATGTGTTCTTGGATTCGGTTAGCAAGAACTTTATTGAGGATTTTTGCATCAATATTCATAAGGGATATTGGTCTGAAGTTTTCTATCTTTGTTGGGTCTTTTTGTGGTTTAGGTATCAGAGTAATTGTGGCTTCATAGAATGAGTTGGGTAGAGTACCTTCTGTTTCTATTTTGTGGAATAGTTTGTGAAGAACTGGGATTAGATCTTCTTTGAAGGTCTGATAGAACTCTGCACTAAACCCATCTGGTCCTGGGCTTTTTTTAGTTGGGAGACTATTAATGACTGCTTCTATTTCTTTGGGGGATATAGGGCTGTTTAGATCATTAACCTGATCTTGATTCAACTTTGGTACCTGGTATCTGTCTAGGAACTTCTCCATTTCATCCAGGTTCTCCAGTTTTGTTGAGTATAGCCTTTGGTAGAAGGATCTGATGGTGTTTTGGATGTCTTCAGGATCTGTTGTTATGTCTCCTTTTTCATTTCTGATTTTGTTAATTAGGATGCTTTCCCTGTGCCCTCTAGTGAGTCTGGCTAAGGGTTTATCTATCTTGTTGATTTTCTCAAAGAACCAGCTCCTTGATTGGTTGATTCTTTGAATAGTTTTTCTTGTTTCCACTTGGTTGATTTCACCCCTGAGTTTGATTATTTCCTGCCGTCTACTCCTCTTGGGTGAATTTGCTTCCTTTTGTTCTAGTGCTTTTAGGTGTGTTGTCAAGCTGCTAATGTGTGCTCTCTCTAGTTTCCTTTTGGAGGCACTCAGAGCTATGAGTTTTCCTCTTAGAAATGCTTTCATTGCGTCCCATAAGTTTGGGTATGTTGTGGCTTCATTTTCATTGAACTCTAAAAAGTCCTTAATTTCTTTCTTTATTCCTTCCTTGACCAAGGTATCATTGAGAAGAGTGTTGTTCAGTTTCCACGTAAATGTTGGCTTTCTATTATTTATTTTGTTATTGAAGATCAGCCTTAGTCCATGGTGATCTGATAGGATGCATGGGACAATTTCAATATTTTTATATCTGTTGAGGCCTGTTTTGTGACCAATTATGTGGTCAATTTTGGAGAAGGTACCATGAGGTGCTGAGAAGAAGGTATATCCTTTTGTTTTAGGATAGAATGTTCTGTAGATATCTGCCAGATCCATTTGATTCATAATTTCTCTTAGTTTCTCTGTGTCCCTGTTTAGTTTCTGTTTCCATGATCTGTCCATTGGTGAAAGTGGTGTGTTGAAGTCTCCCACTATTATTGTATGAGGTGCAATGTGTGCTTTGAGATTTACTAAAGTTTCTTTAATGAATGTGGCTGCCTTTGTATTTGGAGCATAGATATTCAGGATTGATAGTTCCTCTTGGAGGATTTTACCTTTGATGAGTATGAAGTGTCCCTCCCTGTCTTTTTTAATGACTTTGGGTTGGAAGTCAATCTTATCAGATATTAGAATGGCTACTCCAGCTTGTTTCTTCATGCCATTTGCTTGGAAAATTGTTTTCCAGCCTTTCATTCTGAGGTAGTGTCTATCCTTTTCTCTGAGATGAGTTTCCTGTAAGCAGCAAAATGTTGGGTCTTGTTTGTGTAGCCAGTTTGTTAGTCTATGTCTTTTTATCGGGGAGTTGAGTCCATTGATATTAAGAGATATTAAGGAAAACTAATTGTTGTTTCCTGTTATTTTTGTTGTTAAAGTTGGCATTCTGTTCTTGTGGCTGTCTTCTTTTAGGTTGGTTGAGGGATTACCTTCTTGTTGTTTCTAGGGCGTGGTTCCTGTCCTTGTATTGGTTTTTTTCTGTTATTATCCTTTGAAGGGCTGGATTCGTGGAGAGATAATGTGTGAATTTGGTTTTGTCGTGGAATACTTTGGTTTCTCCATCTATGTTAATTGAGAGTTTGGCTGGGTATAATAGCCTGGGCTGGAATTTGTGTTCTTTTAGTGTCTGTATAACATCTGTCCAGGATCTTCTGGCTTTCATAGTCTCTGGTGAAAAGTCTGGTGTAATTCTGATAGGCTTGCCTTTATATGTTACTTGGCCTTTTTCTCTTACTGCTTTTAGTATTCTATCTTTATTTAGAGCATTTGTTGTTCTGATTATTATGTGTCGGGAGGTATTTCTTTTCTGGTCCAGTCTATTTGGAGTTCTGTAGGCTTCTTGTATGTTCATGGGCATCTCTTTCTTTAGATTTGGGAAGTTTTCTTCTATAATTTTGTTGAAGATGTTTGCTGGTCCTTTGAGTTGAAAATCTTCATTCTCATCCACTCCTATTATCCGTAGGTTTGGTCTTCTCATTGTGTCCTTTATTTCTTGGATGTTTTGAGTTAGGATCTTTTTGCATTTTCCATTTTCCTTGATTGTTGTGCCGATGTTCTCTATGGAATCTTCTGCACCTGAGATTCTCTCTTCCATCTCTTGTAATCTGTTGCTGATGCTGGTATCTATGGTTCCAGATTTCTTTCCTAGGGTTTCTATCTCCAGTGTTGCCTCATTTTGGGTTTTCTTTATTGTGTCTACTTCCCTTTTTAGGTCTAGTATGGTTTTGTTCATTTCCATCATCTGTTTGGATGTGTTTTCCTGTTTTTCTGTAAGGACTTCTACCTGTTTGATTATGTTATCCTGTTTTCTTTAAGGATTTGTAACTCTTTAGCAGTGTTCTCCTGTAATTCTTTAAGGTATTTTTGTGCTTCCTCTTTACTGTCTTCTACCTGTTTAGCAGTGTTCTCCTGTATTTCTTTAAGTGTGTTATTAAAGTCCTTCTTGAAGTCCTCTACCATCATCAGGAGATATGCTTTTAGATCCGTGTCTAGCTTTTCCGGTGTGTTGGGGTGCCCTGGACTGGGCGAAGTGGGGGTGCTGGGTTCTGATGATGGTGAGTGGTCTTGGTTTCTGTTAGTAAGATTATTACGTTTACCTTTCGCCATCTGGTAATCTCTGGGGTTAGTTGTTATCGTTGTCACTGTTTAAAGATTGGAGCAGAAGCTGTGTTCCACTCACCAGCAGTCCCAAAATCCTGCGGCGGGGGTCGTGGGTAGCTGGTGGGTGTCAGGCAACCCTGTGCTCCAGCTACCCTAGCGCTGATCCGGCCGGATGAGGCCTGTGGCCCTACTCAGGCCGGTTTCTGCTTCCCTAACTAATGCAGTCTCAGGTCCCGCGCGCAATTGGATTGGAGCAGAAGCTGTGCTCCACTCACCAGAAGTCTTAAGATCCTGTGGTGGGTGTTGTGGGTAGCTGGCGAGTGTCAGCCGACCCTGCGCCCCAGCTGCCCCAGTGCTTTTCTGACAGGAAGAGGCTTGTGCCAAAACTCATCTTCAAACATAGACTATTTTGATAGAGGCCAATTAACAAAGGAGAAAGGGCTCATTTATAAAATAATGCAAACTTAAAGTATAATGATGATGATAGTGGTAGTAGTGGTGGTAGTGATGGTTGGTGATCATGATGATGGTGTGATGGTGGTAATAATGATGGTGAAAGTAATGATGGTGATAGTGGTAATGATGATGATGGTGATAGCAATAAGAGTTGAGTTTTACTGAGCATTTTCTACCTCTCAGCATTGGTCTAAGCTCCTGGTCCAGTTGTATTTCACCCCAAGAGACAAGACATGGTGAAAGTGTAAACCACATGTTCCATTTGTTGGGGCACAAGATTGAAGTCACATTCATCCTTCATATAACTACATATTTACATTTTAGTTACTGTGAATAGCTTAGATGGAGATCGCATGCCAAATTTAGGCGGACAGAAGCAGAAGAAGCAGACTGGCCCATTTGGCTGAAAAGATAAGTACTGTGAGAAAAGAAAGAGTAGGCAGTACAGGGAACTCCTCTGTGCTTTAAGGTACAGCAAGAAACAAGTTCCCACTCGGGAAGCTCACCATGTAGATGTCCTCAGACAAGACACCAGAGAGGAACAGGTAAAGAGTGTAATACAGCAGATGTGCATGCTGCAGAGGCTTGAATGCCACAGGGAGAAATTAAGGTTTCCATGGGCCAGGCTGGTGAGGATCAGAGCCTTTGCATGGATGTAACTCTGTGATGAAATGGAAAAGAAACAGATACCAGGACAATAAAGCATGTAGGCTAGATGCCAGAGCCGACGTAGGTAGGAAAAATAACAAAAAAGGTAAAGGGACCCAAAAGCAGATCTGGAATGAGGAATCTTGGCATTTGAAAGTTGCCTTTTCTCTATTTCTCTTGTCAATCTGATCCTGTTCCAGCAGAAACCTTCCCCTTCCCCTCAGTGTCCTAGAACACTCTGCTATGCGTGCAGGTCTTCCATTGCTAACATTTCTCAGCTCCTGGTGTTGCTACCCACAGCTGCTCTGCTCTGACTATTGTTGTTTACTTCAAGCTCTAACATGCAATGCTGGAATGTACCATCCACCAGTTGCCCCTTGACTTGTTGCATTTTTTTATCATGAGAACAAAGTACATGAGAAAATCTACTTAAAGTAGGAAAGATTTGTTTTGGTGCACAGTTTCAAAGGCTTTAGTCTATAGTCTGCTGCCTCCATTGCTCTGGGCCTGAGACAAAGTAAGGTGTTAGTGAGGGGGGAACATGTAGATGAGGGGGATGCTCACAAGATGAGAACCAGGAATGAAGGGAAACCTCTAGTGCTCATGACTGAGTCACTTCCTAAAAGCCTAAAAGCTGGCAACTAAACGTCTAGCACATAAACATGTGGGAGCAGTGCTGTATCCAAAGCACAACAACAATAGCAAGAACACATATTTACACATGCAAGGATGCAGACCTAGTCCCAAAGATAACCATGTTCTAGACCTTGTGATTCTCTTATATAGAAAAGCTAAAACAACACCACCCACCCACCCCCCAAACAATATATGTTTAAAGTGAAACACTAAAGCCTGGAGCAATAGAAATGATCTCAGAGAATCCCCATGGGTTTGCTCACATGTTTCTGCACAAGGGAGTAAAAGAGATTTGAGTGGAAAAGACGGCAAGACCATGCATGTGTCATGAGCAACAGAATACGCCAGCAAAGAAGAGATGAAAGAGAGGAAGACTTAGTTCTTCCCTAGA
The DNA here is from genome assembly GCF_978045245.1 of Mus caroli. Taxonomy (NCBI): domain Eukaryota; kingdom Metazoa; phylum Chordata; class Mammalia; order Rodentia; family Muridae; genus Mus; species Mus caroli. The sequence goes on from NW_028227258.1 coordinate 105,809,869, forward strand.
GCTTCCAGAATGAGCAATCCCTCCTAAAACCTTGACTGTAGCCCCTAAGGATCAACTGGGACTTCTGGCCTCCAGAGTCACAGGAGAATATGTGTCACTGGGTTCACCCCTAGTATTCAGTTTGCTCCATAATTAGCAAGAGATAGGCCTAATTATTAAAGGAAAAGCTCTGTCAGTATGTCTTTACTGACCAGAAGGACAGATACCATTTTGTTTTCTTTGTGAACAAGCAGAAGGATGACAACCAGTTTGAGAGGGATTGAAATGCAACTTTCAGAGCACTTTGCCAATGTGGGTTTGAATTTACTTGGGTGCCTGCAGGTCAGATGGAGAGGGGATGTTCTGTGCAGCAAAGAATCTGTTGCCTTGAGATAACTAACACTTGGGAGGCAGAGGCAGGTGGATTTCTGAGTTCAAGGCCAGCCTGGTCTACAGAGTGAGTTCCAGGACAGCCAGAGCTACAGAGAGAAACCCTGTCTCAAAAAACAAACAAACAAACAAACAAAACAAACAAACAAGAAGTAACATTTGATCTCTTTGGAAATGGGTACTTTTCCTCTACTTACCTACATTCCACTCCCATCTGAGACTGTTGCCCCTCCTTAATAAAGCACATATTTCTTCCATTATCAAAACCAGCAAGAGATTAATTAAGCCAGGAGCTGGATGGATGGTCTTTGGGTCTGGTCCAAAGATAATGGGCTGCATAAAAAGCAGCAGATGCCTCCATCTTTTGCTCTTGCTGGAGCAATTTTTATTACTTTCATCTATCTATCTATCTATTTATTTACTTATTTATTCTTTTTTCCAAACAACACTATATTGCCTGTCCATCTTTAGCCAATAATTTTATGTGAGAGTGACTGAAGTGGGCAATTAGAGTCTTCTCTTAGCTCCTCTCTATTTTCCTGGGATAAACATTTAGTTCTGTAGTAAAGTTTAAAAAAAATAATTTGTTTTGTTTCATTTTATCCTACTGGCTTCCATCCAGATCAAGCCTGAGAGAAATGTGACTGTTTCCTGCTATACTGGTTATTTTTAAGAGGAAGACTATAAATATGTTTGATTAGCTGGTGTGAGACAGGAAGGTGTGCATGTTCCCTTTGTCTTTTGTCCATCTTGTATTAGTGTTGGCTCTATATCCATTCTGTCCTGTGAACATAATCAGTGACACAGAAAAATGTTCCAGGCACACTAATTACAAAGCTTTTGTTTAGCTCCCAGCGGAATATAAATACTACATTAAAGTATTCATGCACTCATCTTTAACTTTGTCAATAATTACACTAAATTGCAAATGAAGTCTCTACCCAAGTCTCAGCCATGTAAAAGATAACTCCATGCTAATGCCCTCAAACTCTTCATTATTCTGTTTCTTATCCCATCCACAAGAAACTAAGTGCTCACATTTGTCAAACAGTCACTGTGAATGGCAACTTGAATGGATGCCTTAGCTCTCTGTGATAAAGACCATGACCAAAAACAACTTGGGAGGGAAAGGCTTTATTTTACCCTGTGGCTTGTAAAGCCCATCACGAAGGGATGACATCCTGATTATGGTGTTCCCTTCCACTCTTCCCAGCTCCTCCCCACCTTCCCTCTTATCTGGATTCACTCTCTTTCTGTCTCTCCTTAGAAAGCAAACAGGCTTCTAAGGGATGATAATAAAATAGTGGTATAAAAAAGCCTTGGCATGACATTATGGCACAAGGAACCTCCAAAGATTCCATAAAGTTTTGGGTTTTGGGTTTCTTATCCCCTATTGCTGTGCATTCAGTCTGCCCTTAAGAGCTCTCCAGTAAGACTTCCTTGGTGAAAACCAAATTTTAATTTGCAAATGGTTATCAATTGGAGATAACTTTTGGGTTAGGGATGAAGACATGTATCCACTTCTTCTATCAGCTTTAAGACACCATCTGTTGTAGACCCTGTGCATGCTGCCTCAGTCTCTGTGAGTTCATATGTGCATCAATCCTGTTGATTTAGAAGGTCTTGTTTCCATTGGTGTTCTCCATCCCCTCTGACTCTTATACTCTTTCCATCTCATTTTCTACTGGGCCCTCTGGGAGAGAGATTTGATAGAGACATTGTTAGCATTCTGTCTAAACTCCACCCCACAGTTACCTGGCAGCAGCCAGGTAGGCCTCGCCCACTATAAAAGCGGCTGCTTTCCCTCTCCTCTCTCTCATTCTCTTGCTTCCCTCTTGCTTCTCTCTTGCCCTCTTGGGCTCTTTTCTTCCCCCTTCCCTTCCCTCCTCTCTTCACGTGGTCATGTCTGGCCTCTATTTCTCTACTCTCTCCCTCTCTCTGCCTTTCTCTGAATTCCCCTCCCTATGCCCCGAATACACTCTATTCTATACTATAGGTGTGTGTCTGATCCCTCAGGGGGAAGAGATGCCTTGGTATGCACCTGCTGAGGCACCTTCTTCCCCCACACTTCACCATACCCCCATAGAACATATTCTACCTCTTTATCTTTTTATCACCACAACAGACATCCTGCTTAGGGCTGAGTATTCCAGGTCTCTCACTCTCTTCATATTGTCTATCTATGAGTCTCTGTATTTGTTCTTATCTATTGCAGGAGGAAGCTTTCCAGATAATGGCTAAGCAAGACTTTTATCTATGACTATAGCAGAATGTCATTAGGAGTCATTTTATTGCTACATTCTTTTACTGGAGTAGTATTTGGTTTAACCCTATACCCCCAACAAACCTGGTCTCAGGTTCTTGGTCACCCAACCAGTGTCATACATAGGTTACATCTTGTGGAGTGAGCTTTAAGTCAAACCCAATGATGGTGGTCACTCCCACATTGCACTAGCATAGCTTTCAAGCAGGACAGCACTGTAGATCAGTTTGTAGCTGGGACGGAGTCTATGTTTTTCCATTGGTAGCATGCAGACTACCTTCCTTTCCTAAAGTCACTATCATGCAGAGGTTAAGGCTGGTGTCGACACCAGATCAACTTCGCCATGTTCAATGAGTTCTGTGTAGGTTTTCTTCAGCAATAGGACTTTGCAGTCAGTTTGTTGAGGGCAACCTACTGTCTACAACAACCTGCATTATAAAAGACTGTCTGCTGAGACCAGAGAATGCATCATGGTTCACTGTCTGGCTTTTTGTTTCCAGAATCACAGGGCACTAGCAGATAAAACCTTAGTGTTCTACATGTTCCAGGGCCCAGCTTGTTAAAGTCAGAGCAGAGCACGGGGAACTGATGTTTGTCAGTTGACTTCCTTCTACAGAGTGGGAGGATCTTGCCACCCTGCATTCCAGAAGAGACACAACATAAGAACCGGGCAATCTGTTGAAGTCATTGTACTGTGGCTTCATTGACAGATGGTACCTGTGGGTTAATGTGGTATCCCTGCACTCAGCTTTCAGATCTGTTGGAAACCCCTGATTCATGGACCTTGCTGCAACCTGCACACAGATGTGGAATAGTGCTTCAGGGTCTCTGAGGCTAGAACAATCTCCCAGCTATGCTAAATATACATATTGATAAAGACCCTAACTCTTTATTCATTTACAGATGAAATTACATACTGATTGTTGACATAAAAAATGCTAATCTCAGCCTGATTCTTCCCTGATACAGAGAGCCACTCCATCTTCTAAAGCCAGTCTGTCTATATTAGTGAAAATAAACCAATTTAAAATAAGCTCAAACTAAGCAATTGTTGGGGTAAATCCACCATGAGAATTATTCAGAGGGATAAATAGTGCCAGTGCAATGCTTTGCCTGGAAGACTTGACAAATGGGGATTAAATCAACCAACATTTTAAAATAAATGAATATTAATGATTCCCACGCCCATCCATTGTTTAGGTTACCTGTCTCATTAAATTATTTTCACTATTTCTCCCTTCCATTGCTTAGGTAACTGAAAATGTACAGTAAGTAGTCTGAGTTGCCCTGAAAGCTCACAAAACAGGGGTCAGAGTGTGAGAAGAGAAAACGCATTATCTGCTTCACAAAATTTGTTCATTTTCTTATAGGGCTGTGGCAATTTTGTTCGCATTCAAGGTTAGATTACCCTGAAGGACAACAGGCCATCAAATCCAAGTTGACTTATGTTTTGCAGTGGTTTTAATAAGGAGCAGGAGGGAAGGAGAGAAATGTTTCCATCAAATGTCTCACATCACACAGACACACAGATATAAACAGATACACACACACAGACACACACACACACAGTTTGTGTATACAAACATATTTCATACACAACCCTCATTGGAGAAACATATATTTTAGTGGCATACAGAGTACCATCATACACTATCATACAGAAGTGAAGACTCTTCTATATGCATATTATTTTTACTTTTCAAACACTATATTTAAAATGTCACATTAATTTTAAAATAGAGACCCAGAAAATCTTCCAAAAACAGTTCAAGAAAAGGCAAAGTCAGTGATAGCCTGTGGAGACTGTTCAATTCATGTGTGCCTACCAAAATGCCCTGTGGAATGGCCTCTCTGAGACTTTTTGGTGTTTGATGGTAATTTGCGGAGGATGTAAATCCTGTATGACCTACATTTTACAGTAAGGATGTGTATAAACAGGGAAATTAAGTATCGTGTCTTACATCATATCCACTTCTCCTCAAAGCACAGGAATCATCATGGGGGAGGGGGTAGAAAGACTGTAAGAGCCAGAAGGAATGGCCATCTGCAGAAAAGTGTATATGTTAAACATAACAGCATATTTGCATCTATGAACTCTCAGTAGGTGGGCCTGCATGCATAAGATTTGTGTTAAGATCAAGCCAGCCAAACTCCTAGGATTGATGGGGTCAGGAGGGGTGGGGAAAGCTCTGAGGAGCAATTGACAGGTGGTGTCTGCTAGGGAAGAAGAGCCAGTTTTCATCAGAAATGAGGGTCTGGAAAGGCTCTCCATTCTACTCCAGTAGGTGGTCCCACACCCGTGCATATACAGGCAATGACAAATGGACTTGGAGGCTATTCAGTTTTAAAAGAGAACGAGAGAGCAAGTGAAGTTGGAAGGGAAAGTAGTTGGGGAGGAGCACTGGGGAGGAATTTCAGGGAAGGAAATGGGGGGATGGGATAGATCCAAACACATTATATGCATATATGAGTATTAAATAAAATATTTTTTAAAAAATAAGCTTATCCCAAGTTGCATAGTCCATAAATATCAGAGTTCAGGCATTCTAGATGTACACATGTTGTAAACCTTGGATTATAACACTTCTGAGAGGATTAAGGAGGAAAGACTGTATTCTTCGATGGAACTGTCAGCAAACCCATCAGAAACAGGTCTGGCCTGCTTTTACTGTTTTTCCAAGAGCCAGTATTTGGGAGACTTAGAGTCTCCTAATCCCCCTCCTGCTCTTCCCTTTACTCAAGGATCCTAAAGACTGTAGTGTCTAATAGGACTTTCTGTGACATTGAAATCATGTTATGCCTTCTGCACTGTACAATGTAGTAGCCATGAGCTACATGCTCCTCTTGAGAGCTGAACTGTGGAGAGTCCTGCTCATTCTTTCATTTTTAATTAATGTATACAGAAATACCCATGTGGGGCTATTGGCTGTACCAATAAAAGAGACAATGTAGAAATAGGATTGAAATAATAATGACAGTATGACCTAACATTCACTGGATATTTGAGATTTCTTTCAAATTTCAAAATGAGCCTGTGCAGTAAATGCCAGTATTGTCATTTCACAGATCAGAGGTCCTCTCTCACAGAGAACCACAGATCTTCCCAGTATCCTACAGCAAGTGAAGGAGACAAGAAAATAAAAAAAAAAAATAGGGTTTGGAAAATTTGAGACAATTTATTCTTAAATACAGATTCTTGGAGGTCAAAAAATGATTTCAAATGGTTTATATTGTATCAGACTTCATCTCAGAGAGTTCTCCATAGTAGTAGATACTCTAAAACAACTTGGATGAACAAGTTGAAGTTGGACATTTTACTGAAGATGGTCACATTTTACCTTTGCTAATAGTATAGGAGATGTAGGCAAAATGAAAATTTTTGAGATCCAATACATTTCTGAAGGACATTAAAACTGATAGTCTGAGCATGCTGCAAAAAAAAAAGAGATTTTACTTGATCAAAGCACAATAAATTTGATAGGTTCCTACCCACAGAATAAAGGTTTGATTAATCCCATCCTTCATCTCTTTGAGATAATCATTGATTCTTAAAGCAATTTAGACTAGTGTCTAAAGGAATTATCAAGGATTTCCTAAACAAAAGCAATTTGTGAAGAGAAATCCTTACCAGACACAGTACTCACAAAGAGAGTACATGTGTTTTCTATTCCCTGATTAGAAGACTAATGCACATCAGCTGGGGTTATTAGAACAGTGTGGCGTCTATGAGTCATTGCCTATCGATGGTTAGACATTTTTTTAAAGTAGTCTCCATATAACTACTTTACATTTAGTTTATTGTGATTAGATAATCTCCTATGTGAATACTATACATCATTTCCTGTCTCCCAATTCCTCCTCTGTCTGCCTGCCCCTCCTTCTCAATGACCTCTTCTTCCTTGTTGTTACATAAATACAACCAATGTGTCTATGTCGGTGTGTGCATGGCTGACCACTTGTGACCAAGCAGAGTTCCCATCCCTGGAGATTACTACTTCCCCCTCTCTCAGCAGCCATTCATTGATTATCTGTAGCTCTTTACCTAGAGATGGGGGTCTTGTGAGATTTCCAAGGTTTTCCAAAACATATTTTGTGTTAAATGATTGCGTAGTGATTTACCAACTTCTGACCTAAAAGCCTTAATGAACTTTTCCTTTTAAAGAAAATGTAGGTGTTGGTGGCCTTGATATCCCAGTTAGCATCTTCTGGGCAATCATCCGCCATAATACATTTTAAAGCAAGAACCACATCCGTCCTGATCTTAGGAATGCACTTTAGACATCACCTTTCCTCGAGAGAAGAAAGACCCTACAACACACATGTATACATTTTAACATAGCCAAACTTTTCCAATTTCTTTTTAGATTAGAAATCTAGACCTAGTAAAAACTTTATGGTTACCTTCAGAACCAGACAGGATTCATTGAAGAAAGAGAAATAACTCTCCATGCTCCTGCACACTCTCTCTGGGCACCATTACATAGAGGCTGAAGAGCCAATGAGTCTATCAGGAAAAGGTAACCAGGGTTACTAGGCAGAGTAAGACAGTACCAGAGCTACTAAATTCATAAAGGGGAAACTTCTTAATAGGGTGCAGGAACACACGTCACACACAGGAGAGCTGTCAGGCAAAGGTTGGGCCAGGAAGGAGTTGTGATGGACGTGTTGAAAATAGTGCCTGAAAACAAGATGTTGGGGATATATGGTTTCTTCCCTTAGGAGTGAGTTACTTAGGGTACCTTCCCTGGAATGCAGGACACAAGGAAACACTGCCTTTTGAGGTACAGTGCAAGGCATACATGGTCTGAAAGTGGCTCAGAGGAAAACAGAAAATCTATATACATTCTAAGGGTCTAAAATTCACTTTGCCTTCCTCTGTACCCTCATAGCATAGTAAGAAGAGGATAGTTATAACATTCTTTGTTTTATACATGTGTCCACACTTCATTACTATGTTAAAGTATCTGAGAACAATTGGAAAAAAGAAAGTTTGTTTAGATAATGGGTTCTGGCCAGTGAAACTTGACCCCATGTTTCTGAATCTGCACATCGTTGTGAAAGGTTCCTCAGAGGAGAGCTTTCTCACACCAGAGCTGGCAGGAAGTAGAATGAGAGTCAGAGGCTGGGGTCAAGGACAATATCCACTCTTCTAGGACTAGCTTCCTGGGACACACTTCCATTGACAAGATTCCACTTCCTAGTGTCTACCACCTCCGAAAATTCCCATCAAATTTTGAATCTGTCAGTGATTGAATCCATTGATCATGTCAAGAGCCCCATATCCAATCCTCTTCCAAAAACTCCACTTCTGAGCATTATTGCCTGGAGGCTCAAACCTGGAACAAATGAACCTTCATGAGAACACACATTATCTAAACCATGGCAACATGAGGTGCTTTGCTCATCAGTCCAATTGAACTCATATCTCTTGGCTTCTTTAGCACCAGTATGGAGACATCGCAATTTGTGAATAAACTACTTTTAACTAATGAAAAACAAGTGATCGGGGAGTTGTTCAGGTATTGAGGCTGAAACTTGTTCATTATTAATAGCACTTAGTCTGTGGGCAACAGAGCGACACTGAAGCAATCCAAGAAGAGGCTAATAGAGTCATATGTTTGAGATGGGCAGCTTACTCCGGCACCAGAAGAGAGGTTTAATGTAAGATTGGACATGACCAGGTGGTATTGCATATGCATCAGAAAAAGGTAGAATTAGTTTGTCCCTGCACCTTATAAAAATTGTGCTCTTGGCATCTAGCAGTGTGTCTAGTTAGACCTAATAATCATTTCCTCACTATAATGGTCTCTCAACAATTATGTTTCAGTAATTTCCTATATGATCAGAAATTAGTTCTGTCTAGGAAATTAAAACCAATTTTCAAGGAAAATATGCACTACTTTCTCTACATAGTAGGAAATGTTTTACACACAAAGTATTTGTATAAGTTATTCTGGAGATAATGGTTAGCTTATGAATTTTTAAACTGCTATATTATAAAAAAAATCCAGTCTATAGTATATATGAGTGGCTTGTTGATCAAATAAACCAAGTTCTATCTTATAAAATGGTTTCAGGGAGCCAGAGAGATGATGATTTAGTAGTTTAAAAACACTGACTGCTTTTGAGGAGGCCCCAGGTTCTGTTAGCAGAATCTATTCAGTGGCTCACAACCATGTGTAACTCCACTCTCACAGGGCACTCACTTTTGGTGCCTGTGGGTAATGCATGCACAAGCTACAGGGAATACATACAGAAAAAACACTCCTATACGTAAAAAATAAATACTTTAAAAAATATGGTTTCTAATGCAAATGGGAAGATATCTTCTCCCAAACATTTTATTCCTCAACTTTATATCAATTTTCTAGCACAAAATATTTAAGTTAATATTAATATCTGGTCAAACTATGTTATATATTTCCATTATGGTTTGAAATACAATCCTCTAAAACATCATGATGCCATTCCCTGTGACTGATAACCTTATTTAGAGCTAAGTATCCGTCTCAGAACATATCAGTAGGGTTGTTCCGAACCTAATTTGATTTTTATTTTCAAAGGGGGAAATGTGGACACAGAGTCTCACACAGGAATAATACCATATGAAGATAAAGACAGAGAATGCTCAACTCATCCTCAAGGTGACGACAAGGGAACACAGACAATAACTAGCAAAGATTGCCATGAGAAGCCAGCTGAGAGACCTGGAACAGATTCTCCCTCACAGCCTCCTGCCAAAGCCTTGATGCCAGGTTTCCGTCCCATAGAATAGTGGGACAATGTGTTTCTGCTTCTTAAGGAACCCAGTCTGTAGTCCTTTGTCATGGAAGCTAATTCATTATCTTTGGGGTGTGTTGGTTATAGTTTGAATACATTTATTTTAGTGAGATGTTTGTATATTTATCTTCACTTATGCCTGTGAAGGCTTCAATATCAGCTTAGTCTTCATATCTTTCTAGCTCTGGCTTAGTATTTATTTTTCTCTTTTGCCCAAAAACCTGCTATACACGCCAGACTCCTCCCAAACTGACTTCCCTAGAACAGTGTATAATCTCCTATTGATTTGTTTGATTGGAGTGTAGCGGCAGCTATGAGATCAGTCCTGCATTGTGTGCTATCATTTCTTGCCCCTCTGCTCACATTCCTTTGCTCTGCACTTCTGTGCTTTCACACTTAGCCACAAGGTATTGAGGACCAGTTCCCTGTGCCCCCTTGGAATAACTACACACATCTTTCACAGGTTGTTAGTTTTGATTATGTCCCCCACACCTATCATCACTTATACAATTATAATTTATAGTTTCTTTTGCTTAACATTTTCTTGTCTTTCAGAAGCTTTTAATTGTAACCTACTGATATGCAAAGGACTACAGGAGATGCTTTAAATCAGAGATGAGTAAAATATGTTCCTTCAAAAGACCATCAGCTACTTTCCCAAGCAGTTTCTTTTTGGTTTTCATGGGATGTTATTTGCCACTTAGAATGAAATCTTCATTTTTGTACATATCTTACTATTTAATGACTTCTCATGTATACTCATATATATTCTCATAATAACTTCTAAAGTCATGAGATGTAAAGATGAAAGAGCATGTCACTAGCTTCTAAGTCTATAAGCTTCCTGCTCAGATCTTCAAAATCAATGTAAAAGTGTCTCAGGACTTTCTGTGTTTTTGGTGGTGTTGTTGTTGTTTGTGTTTTCTGTTTGTTTGTTTTGTTTTGTTTTGTTTGTAGCAGCTTGTATTCCTAAGCAGACATACAGGCATTGATGATCAAATGAGAAAAGCCACTGGGCTCTGACAGGCTTCCTTTTGTTGTCTTGTTGGTATGCAGTCCTCTACCCTCACCTATCACTGTATGTGATATGGCACAGGTTGGAGAGTTGAGGAGCCATGTCTATCTGGGATCAGAAAAAGATTCTATTCCTTAATGTTTAAAATTGTTCCAAACGTTTCCAGAAGAAATGGTGCACTATTTTCTCTTCAAGCAAGGTTTTAGTCTTTGTGAAAAAAAAAATCCCTCATAGGCTCAAGTATTGGAACACTTGATACCTAGTTGGTGGCACTGTTTGGGGGGTGGGGTGGTTATGGAGCCTTTAGGAGGTAGAGCCTTACTAGAAAAGGAAGGTCACTGGTGTGGGCTTTGAGAGGTTATAGCCTCACCCCAATTCTAATTTTCTCTCTGTGCTTCATGTTTGTGGTTGATGATGTGATCTCCCAACTTCCTGTTCCTACTGTTCCCACTTCCTGTTCCTACTGTTCCCACTTCTATAGCAATCACAGCAGACTCTTGTGCTCCAGAACCATAAGCCAAAATAAACTCTTCCATAAGCTCATTTTGTCCATCGTGCTTTATGGGAGCAACAGTAAAGTGACTAGTACAGGCACGGAGTTCCATGGTGGGAGCATTCTAGCCTTGCCTTTTGTCTCAGTGTCAACTCCATTTACTCCTGTGCCCTCTTAATACCAATATTGATTTTCCCTAGCACTCAAATTGTTCACCTTTTTCCCAGGGATTTTTTTCCCAATTTCCATTAATAAGCTAAAGTACAGAAGGAAATTCTTGACACCATTGAACTTTCCACTAAAGGAAAAATTACTATGTGCTTAGAGTACACATAATTGATGACTACCTCAGCAAAGAAAACAAACATTTGCTTGATGGGTCACTGCAATAAAATTCTTTGTTCTCAAACTTCCCAAATTCACTTGAAAAAGAAAAAGGATGTTGACTTTCAAGGTTGTCATGTAAAGAGATTTTCAGAACACCAATGTCCCACTGTGAATACATCTGTTTCATCACAACATTGATGTCAGGGAAGTCTCAGGTCATAGCCCTACAGTTGCAGTCCTGCCTACAGAAAGCATTAAGGCAACAGCATCCCAAGGTCTGAACTTACTTAAGACAGATGTGTTTGGAACTTCAAATTTGTCTGTATAATTTGTTTGGTATTTTCAACAATAGAAAATTCTTTCTAAGAAAAAAGAGATTCAAGCTATATATTCTCACTTCCCTTTATCCTGAAGACAATATCCAGATCTCTCCCTCTGTGTTTTAAGCACATCTCCTTCAGAGCCCCACACTATTGACCTACTTTAGGACATAATTGAATCCCAGGCTCCTACATATTCATATAGCCACCTAGCTCTCACCTGCCAACTTTTCTAAACTGAGCTAGTACATGCCCATCTACCTGGCCTACCCTTTTGTCAAACAAGTTCTTGAGGCCTCATTTTTGCATGCTGGCATGATTCTTGACAATCAGTCAGGACTGAACTCAGAATAGCTGGTCTTCCTCTCTGCTCCAGTCTGCGCTGCCTTTGAAATTGTGAAGCCCAGCTTAGGTATCTTTTCCCAGAATTTACTCTACCTTTGCTTTGTGGTCAGTATGGAAATGTATAGCCTAATCTATAAAGGTGATAAAATCCCAAATCCGTTCCATTCATATCTGACATGATCTAGAGCAAATGCTTTGTTTGCAGTAGTGATTCCCCTAGTATATAGCAAGGAGATGGTTGACCCATGGTGCCTGTGCCTCCTCAAAAAAGAACTAACCTTCAGGTTGAGGCCATAACTATAATCTAAAGCATGGTTTCTTTCTTAGCTGAAATGCATCCTGTCAACTAAACAGTTTCAACTTATTATACCCAAGTGTGTATTAGTGTTGTCTAAATCTTAACTAGTCTACATATTGCAAATTACTTATTTAGTGGCCACAGTGTCCCCAATATCAAAACAAAGACTTGAAATATAAACCTTTTCTTGTTTAAGCAACAAGCTTACAGAATAAGTCTTTATCTTAAGCTTCAACGCAACTGGGAATCTCCAACTTCATGTCTCCCACATACTTCAAACTTGGCATTCCTTGACTACAGGTAGTCTTTGGTCATAAATTCTTATTTTCCTCTCTTCCTGGGCTCTGAGGAATACTCCTTCTTTAAGATAAATTTCAGGTAACATTTCCTCTGAAACTTTTCCTGGCATGACTTGCCTTTTTTGTGTTCAGAAAAATCTGTGCCCAGAGTTTTTGAGCATATGTTTCATATGATCCAGAAAATTATCTGTGATAGCCATGCTTCTTATTTTGATATGTCAGTTTATTGAATATATTAAAGGTCAAAGTAAACAAATAAATAAAAAGAACTGATGATAGGTAACTGACAGAATAGATAGATGACAGATAGGTAGATAGATAGATAGATAGATAGATAGATAGATAGATAAGGTAGAAGAAAGAAAGAATGAAAGAAAGGAACAAAGAAACAAAGAAAAAAGAAAGTTGGGCCCTCAGAACATCCAAAAGAAACCTACTGAGGAAGCTCCACTGAGGCAGTCTGCTGGAGTTCACTGCTGAGACTCTGAGGCACAGCAGACAGTTCCCTTGGCTGAGGCTTTCAAGTAAAAGAACAAAGAGCATCAGGTAGACATCGCATCATCAGATCAGGTGCTCATAACATCCAGCCGAACCAACTGGAAAGGCCAAGGCAGGAAGCTCACTTTCCTGGTTGAACTTTTCCTCCATGCATGAGCTCCCCATAGCTGAACTTCCAGCTTCTCTTGTCTTTTACAAACACTTTTATATCACAGGATAAACAACAATAACCTCTGTCCGAAATGGTTTACCTTCTGGCTCTTCTCAATGGAATGATGTCTTTAATATTTGGTTGCTTTGCTGTTTTTTCTCCTCCCTGTCTGAGTTGAAGGTGGCAACCCATACCCACACTGGGGGCTTTTAAGGGCATTTTGAGACAAACATGTTTGGATGGGAAGCAGGGTTGGGAGTGCAATCCTGCTTCTAAAGCCAGTTTCTCAATGATAGCAAATAACTCATAACCATTCCCCATGCACACATCTCTGTGGGTTCTTCAGTCTATGATTACAACAATATATTATGCATTATATTGTATTCCTATTTGTCTATGTTCTTTTAATGCAAAGGCCAATACCTCAGCTGTTCCTTCCATATAGTCACAAGTCAGGAAGCATTTCTGTAATCTTTTACCATATGCCAGATGCATGCTCTGTGGGAAAGATTAAACAATGCACAATAAGGGTGTTGTGGTATAGCCAAGTACTAGGGAAGCAACAATTGGTGTTTTTCTGTGAGTTCAAGGCCATCCTGGTCTACATAGTAAGCTCCAAGTAAGCCATAGCTATATAGTGACTTCCTACCTCACCGAAAAAAAAAAAAAAAAAAAAAAAAAAGATGTTCCATCCCAGCAAGAAGGACACATAATGAAGAGTCTATATCAAAGTGCATCACCTCAGAAAGTGGCAAGTAGAAGCTTTCAAAAATGTCAGTAAAGGAAATCACTTTTCCCTCAAATGAAATCCTCATAAACGTAAGACAGAAGAATACTCATAATAAGGACATATTTCATTACAGTCCATGAATTGTTGTGAAGTCTTGAGGAAGTAATGGTGGTTTCTGGGTATAAATTCCTCTTAGGTGTCTGAAGTGAGCAAAGGAGAGTCTCTGCTCTTGTCAAATGCTTCATTTGTAGTTGTTTGGGTCTTTTGTTTTTGTTTTTGACTGAGGTATGGTGTCTTCCAAACCAAAATTTAAAAATGGGACTGAGATGCACTGGCTTCAGCTGAAGAAGACAGAATTCTAGACAGAGAAAAGAAAAGCCTTCCAGCCCAAACCCAAACCACTTTATTAGTTGCTTCATTCCAAAATGTTAAACAGCTCCAGCCTGAGCAGACCAAGGTCTTCAGAGTCAGAACAGCTTTAAAAAGACGAGAAAGATGTTTCATTTATTTAGGAGTTTGATCTAAATCCAAGTTGGAAAAGAAAACCTGAAAGCTTTTAAGATAATAAACCTAGTAATAAAAAAAAATGATGTTTTCTTCCTTGTGGGATGAGCCAGGCTTGGTGTGAAATTTCTTCTAAAATCTTTAAGATTTCACAATCAGGACAGGACAAGCATTTTGAAGTGGTCCATTTCATACTCACTATCATTTCCTGCAAAATATTCAGTTTAAGTTGTGCACATTGCTTGCTAAAGCTCTATTTCAGAAATGCCATTGTGGACAAATGAATTCCTACTGGCAGGGAGTTCTGAAGTACAAAATATATCCAAGGAAATTTGGAATCACTTAGGTCTTAAAATAACAAGAAATGTGATTTCTGGAGAAACTTAAATTCTTAGGTTGTAAGAATGTGCAGACATTAATCTGAATAGAAGATTTCAAGGCTTAAAATATGGCTCCCCACCTATCCAAACCAACACTTTTCCCTTTATAGCTGACAGAAGATGTGGAATATTGATCTTGGTTTGTCTTTACACATAATGAATGAAGGAAGAAAAGTGAAAGAAAAGTAAGATTAAAGGCTTTTTAAAGGGAATCTTCAGGTATTCAAAAACTTAAATTCAGACCCTTACAACTTTTTTTTATTTATATGCCTAGCATTAACTTCAAAATTAATTATAAAAATGTCTCCTATTACTTGAACTATTCACGGTATGGTAATTTAAAGTCAACAGAGGCACAGAAAGCATACTGTCTGTATAACCCCCAATAAGGTTGTTCACACTGAAATGTAAACTTGAAGAACAGAAATGGCCTTTTTTGATGTGAGGTATTCATCTTTCTCTATCCACACAAGCACATTCTAAATTCTTGTAGTTTTCCAAGTATGTTGTGTGGTTTTCTTAAATCTTAACTTTGTTGAGAACTTCACACAAAGCACTGAGCCTACAACAACCCTCCCATCTCTTCTCAACCCTAACCCTTCCTGTGCTCCTTCACCTGCTTTCTCCCGAATTCATGACCTCTAATTCTTTAATTATTGTTGTTGTATGTATGAATTTAGATCTTTCTGAGTCTATTTGGCATTGACTGTATGTACAAGTTTCTAGAGCTTTTTATCCCGAATTCATGACCTCTAATTCTTTAATTATTGTTGTTGTATGTATGAATTTAGATCTTTCTGAGTCTATTTGGCATTGACTGTATGTACAAGTTTCTAGAGCTTTATCAGCAGCTGTCAATTGCCAGTGGCTCTTTATCTAGGGATGGGAGCTTCCAAGATCTCCCCCGTGCACATTGACATATCCACTACAGTTGTCATTGTGTGTGTGTGTGTGTCTACTATGGTACATATTGCCCCTCTGCCTTGTCAAACCTGATATCTTTCTTCAGCACTTCAAAGCCAGAGCTCTGGTCAGCTAGACAAGTCCTCTGCAACTGAATTGAGTCTTCGGATCTTGGTTTCTTTAGACAGGATCTTGCCATATAGCACAGGATAGCTGTCTTATTAGGGTTTTATTGCTATGAATAGACACCATGACCACTACAACTCTTATAAAGGAAACCATTTAATTTGGTCTGGCCTATAGTTTCAGGGGTTTAGTACATCATCATCATGGTAAGAAGCATGGAAACATACAGGCAGAGATGGTATTAGAAAAGGAGCTGGGAATTCTTCATCTTGATCCACAGTCAGCAGGAGGAAGACTGAGACACACTCCTTTCAACTAGGCCACACCTACTTCAATAAAATTACACCTCCTAATAGCGCCACACCCTATGGGCCAAGCATTCAAGCACATGAGTCTATGAAGGTTACTCCTGTTCAAATCACCACAGCAGCATCAAGTATACTATCACACCCCAATTCCCCTTCCACACCCCATTTTGGGGATCAAACCCAGGATCTTACACTTACTAGGCAAGCACATTATCCCTACCTTCAATACCACCCTGAACGCGCCCGATCTCATCAATTTTATAGAAAATGGCCTTCTCAGTCCTTCTTTCTCTGTCTTCTCAGGAAAGTCTATGAGAATATCTGCACTAATTGATTGTGGTTGTTTTGTTGCCTATGTATGGTGCTGGGGCTCAAACCTGTGATCCTGACCATGCTAGTCAAGAATTTTTATGCCTTGCTGATAGGTTATACTATTTAATTTTTAAAACCACCTTCTCTAGTTGAGTACAATAACAAAAACTACTTCTTCCTCATCTTTTATTTCTATTCCTGTTGGTTCTTACAGGAGAATAAGTGTTAAATCAAAGGGACAAGAACAAAAGATAGGGTTTAGATCTTGAGCAATGCTCAAGTAGTAGGCCTATCACCCAAATGATCAATCATACACCTTTTCCTTTTTAAAAATATTTTTATTACGCATTTTCCTCATTTACATTTCCAATGCTACCCCAAAAGTCCCCCATACCCTCCCCCCCAAACTCCCCTATCCACCCACTCCCACTTTTTGGCCCTGGCGTTCCCCTGTACTGGGACATGTAAAGTTTGCAAGTCCAATGGGCCTCTCTTTCCAGTGATGGCCAACTAGGCCATCTTTCGATACATATGCAGCTAGAGTCAAAAGCTCCAGGGTACTGGTTAGTTCATAATGTTGTTCTTTAGATATTTTTCAGGATAGAACACCAGTTAAACTTTTTTAATGTAGCAATTACCGATGTACATATAGCTATATTTACTTTATTACTTTTAATTATGTATCTGTGTTTGTGTATGAGTATATGTTCTTGAATGAAGGTGCTTATGGGGGCATAATATAGTGATATGTCATTGTGAGCACCTTAATGTAGGTGCTGGGAACTAAGTAAATGCTCTTAACCACTGGTGCATCTTCCCAAACCCCAATCCTCAGATTTAAAAAGAAATAAACTAAGTTCATGAATTAATCAGCAACTTGAAGAAACAATTTTCAGAACACCTAAAATTTTGTCAACATGAATAAAAAAAATTTAAATGACAATTTAGAGAGTAATATAGAGTGGCATCTGACTCAAAGCCATATATAAATGTTGGTATTGTTGCATTCTATCATGTGATGATTCATAATAGCCACTAAATTTTCTAAAGCTGCATTTTGCTTCCTGTCTGTAGCATGTGCTTGCACATCCCTGTGTTTTTCCAAAGAACGTTCTCATAAACAGAAACATTACTTTGCTCAAGAAAGAATTTAGGAGGGATGTGACACACAGATGTGGGAGCTGAGCTTTGAAGTTCCTGTATTGTTTTCACAATGAGTATCACAATAATCCTCAAAACAAGGCAAGAAAGTATTACATCTTATGGCCCCTATTCTAGGCCAGAATACACAAAGCTACACATAGTACCACTGAGTTTCAATCAGTATAATACATATAGCAACAGTGAAGATTGCTCCATATTTCAAAGTGTACTTGATCTTATCTCTTAATCACCATCCACCTGATGCTGACTAGGGAGTGTTTATTTGAGGGGGATGCCAGGAGCCAAAAAGCATCATGCTTTGACCAAGCTATGAATTCTATGGACTTGCATAATAGTAGTGTAACTGTGCTAATGGTAACTGACTGTTCTATGATTTAGGTTGAGACCCATGGGATGCCCCATTCTTGGACCTATGAGTCCAAATAACAACCCAGGTTTGGGGAGATATATACCAGACAGGGGACTTAATAATGTTTAATTCACCTACCTGTGTGGTTGGAACAAGAATGACCCCCATGGGCACACACATTTGTATATTTTGTTACCAGTGAGTGTGAACTATTTAAGAAGGATTAGGAAATATGGCCAAATTGGAGAAAGTGTGACCAAATTGGAGAAAGAATGACCCCCATGGGCACACACATTTGTATATTTTGTTACCAGTGAGTGTGAACTATTTAAGAAGGATTAGGAAATATGGCCAAATTGGAGAAAATGTGACACTAGGTGGTGGGCTTTGAGATTTCAGAAGCCCATGCTAGACCCAGTCTTATCTGTTTCTGCCTACAGATTGTGGATCAGGATCTAAGCTCTTGGCTACCACTCCAGTGCCATGCCTTCCTATCTGTCATGACACTGTCTGCCATATTAGCCATGGGCAGAATAATTCTCTGAAACACTGGGCAAACACCCAGCTAAATGGTTTCTTCTAAAAGTTGCCCTGGTTATGGTGTTTCTTCATAGCGAGAGAACAGTAACTCAGATACTGTCAAAGCCTCAAGTTGCTTTCTGAACGTCCATGCTTATAATCATAAGCAAAAGCTGATCCCAGCTTTGATCAGAGAAACCTCTCCTAAATGAACTGTGGTGACCTGTGGCTGCCCAGGATAAAGAACAAGAAATGCTGTGTGCTTTGCTTTCAAAAGGGCATTGAAGCTATGCCATCTAGGTTTCAAGGAACACTGCAAAAGAAGGGGGCAGAAAAGTCTTTAAGACAGGAGTAAGTTCTATGGAACACCACCTGTAGACTCAGCACAACTACTACAGTCATTACCTAACTACAAGTATATTTACCTGCATTAGGCCCTAGCAACAGTCAGAGTCAAGGGAGGGAAGGAGATCATGGGGACCCACTCCTCACCTTTTAACTATTGGCTATTAATAGAATCTTGGAAAGGACAAGTCCTTGACTTCAGTGGTATTTCCATTGCTGAATCCAGCAGGCTCCAAAGGAACCACAGCCATTGGCTCAAAGACATCCTTGGGTAATCTCAGTGGGTCACAGAACAAAAAACAATAGAATGAATATGATGAAGAGATTTGCAGAGAACCTACACTAGTTACTGATGGAATTGTAAACTTGTGTGGTCACTATAGAAATAAGTATGAGTCTTCCTAAAAAAAAATCTGAAAGTTGAGCTATGATAGCATTTATCTGCACATCTAAGAGACTTTTAACCAACATTCCACAGAGATATTTGCATATCCATGTTTATAACTAAAGTATTCATGATAGCTAAGAAAGAAATCCACCCTAAATGTACATCAACAGAGGCATGAATGAAAAAAGAGTGCTATGTATACAAAATTAAAGTTTATGCAGCTGTAAGAAAAGTTAAATATGGTATTTGTAGCAAAGTGGATACAACTAGAAATCACCATGTTAAGTAAAATATGCCAGACTCAGAAAGAGAAATACTTCATGCTTTCTATCATAGGCAGAACCTAGATTTACAATAATGTGTGTGTTTACATATGCATTTCTGTAGATCACAAAACTAGAAAGGGGATCATGAGAAGGGAGGTAGAGGTGACAAGGGAGGCAGAGAGTAGAGAGGGTATTGGAACACAGGCAATAGGAAACTAGAGCAGGGCCTGACTGGGGACAAAAGCAAAACAGCTGGAGGAGGGAGGTGGTGAGAGGCATAGGACAGAGAGGGAACTCAGGGAGGGAATGAGCATAAAGTAGGAAGACATGAATGAAGATGCTGGCATGCAGCCCATTACTCTGTATGCTAACCTGAAAACTAAATTAAAACTAAAAGACCATGGCTTACATGGAGGCCATATCGCTCCATCAAAACCATATACACTGGAGAACAAGAAGCCAGCACGTCTGCCTCTCCAGTGAGATCTACAATAGTCTACCAAAGTGTAAGTAATAATTAAATTGCCATGTCTAATTGCAGAGGATTAAGATACTTTATTCAACTTAGTTACCTACTTAATAAGACCCTAGTGTATCTGGTTACAAGAAAAAATGCTATAGTATTTTATTTGTACAAGGAATACAAGAGGCTTGAAGATAAGGTAACAGATGGTCAATTATATATGTCTTTGTCAGAATGTTGATGCTTTTTGATGACAGGAGATCTCAAATATAAATACATGTGTGATTTGTAGAGCATCTCTCAAAACAACAAAACAGACTCTTAAGTCATGCAGTAAGTGAATATCATAGAATGGATGATATGCAAATGAACCCTAGGCTCAAAGCTCATTTTAATGCCCTGGCAAGTCTGTCAGTAAATCCATGTGAGAATTTCAGAATGTAAAGTGACAATAGTAAATTTTAGGCTTCTTTCCAGTTTAATCTAGGGTGTGAAACTTCTGACTTACAAGCTGAAATTCTTGGAATCTTATAAGCAAGTATGTGTGTATGTGTGTTTCTGTGTCTGTTTGGTGGAATATATATATATATATATATATATATATATATATATATTCTCAGAAGAATATCTTCTGAGAATCAGAACCTTAGACCAGACTAGACCTACACTTCAACACAGACTTCACCTTGAAAGCATGTCATAGATCAAAGCTAGGCAGGAGGTCATGACTACACAACACTGATCCCAGGGTACTGTAGATAAAGCAAGAAGTGTTTGTGTGGATAACAGAGATGGAAAGAAGAAGATGGAGGGAAGAGGGGGAGGGAGGGAAGTGGGAAGAGAAAGGGAATGAGAAGGGGAGAGAGAGGGGAGGAACTCACTCTAGAGAGTTCACTACATGTGTACATAAATTTCAAAGTGCAGAACTCCAGTGATTTTTGTCTAAGAAAGATAAAGAGTATTATGGATTCAGCCAGACTCCTGTGCATGCACGCGCATGTGCAGGGGCACACACACACACACACACACACACACACACACACACAAAATCTTATAAGCAAAAGAGAGCAAGAAACATCACCATTGTAACTGGGGCAGTGTGACGGCTCAAATTCCTTTCCAGGTCAAGTGTAGGATGTAAGAAGCAGGAATGGGTGCAGAGTGAGAATCTGTGTTCTGTTTGAGCCAGGGGAGCTACCTAGAGAGTCAGGTTCGAAAAAAGAGTCTAGCAGGGTTCTAGGAGGGGTTCCATCATCATCTCTGGACTGAAGGAGCAACACACAGTCACCCAGAATGGGGTGCGTCTTTGCTCATAGTGATTTCAAATGATGGGACCCAGTTTACAAAGAACTTAAAAATCTACTCCTCTGAAATCACCAGGTATTCATGCTTGTAGTTGAAAACATGAGCTCTGGGTTTGCTGCTTCAGCCACTATCACTGACAGTGACCTTCTGTAACCAAAAGCCTAAATAAAGCCACCTTTCTCTGAGTTATCTTGGTATTGCTTTATCACAGCAATATAAGAATAACTAATATACCAGTCCTCTTCTCCTGCTTCCTGGTTCACGAAGGTCTATGTCACAGAAGGTCATCAACTTCACATAAAACTAAGTTAAATGTCCTCAAACAGACCTCTCTCTGAACATTAGATGTTTGAAATTGAGGGTTCTTGGTCAATCTGAAATCATTACATTTTTCTCAGAGTAACCAAAAAGGTTCTGGAATTTGCCAGATACTCTCCCGAGCTGTTAAATAAGAGGATGATGATAAAAAAAAAATTTTTTTTTTGAGACAGGATTTCTCTGTGTAGCCCTGGCTGTCCTGTAGACCAGGCTGACCACGAGATGATAAAAAATAATAATAATAAGCTTTGTCTACAAAGATTCCATCTTACACCTGTCAGAATGGTTAAGATCAATAATACAAGTGACAGTTCATGCCGGCAAGGATGTGGAGCAAGGGAACCCTCCTCCATGGCTGGTGAGAGTACAAACTCATACAACCACTGTGAAAATCACTGTAGCAGGTCCTCTAGATGGTTATCAATCGCCATCAAGATCCAGCTATAGCACTCTTGGGCACAGACCCAAAGGATGCTCCATCCTACCACAGAAACACTTGCTCAACCATGTTCATCGCTGCACTATTCATAATATCCAGAAATTAGAAAAAAATCTAGATGCCTCTACACAGAAAAGTAGATAAAGACAATGTAGTACATTTACACAATGAAATATTATTACTCAGCCATTAAAGAAAATAAAATCATGAAATTCTCAGGCAAATGGGTATAACTACAAACAAACAAACAAACACACAAAACAAAACTCCTATCTTGAGTGAGGTAACTCAAAACTCCTATCATGAGTGAAGTAACCCAAACCCAGAAAACAAATATGGTCAGTGCCTTGCTCAACCGTTATCAGAGACACTTCCTTCTGCAGCAGATAGAAACAAATGCAGAGAATCATGGCTGGACACTATGCAGAGAATAAGAGACCTTGGAACATTTAACGTACAGAATGTCTCCATCAAATCCCTCCCCTCACAGGCTAAGGAAACCTATGGAAGAAGAGGTGGAAAGAGTACAAGAGCCAGAGGGGATGGAAGACACCAGGAAACAAGGCCCTCTAAATAAACAGGATAGATTGCATATGAGCTCACAGAGACTGAGACAGGGTGCACAGGTCTGCATCAGATCACATCCTAGAACTGAAAGAAGTATATATATGCTCCCATCCCTGAAACTGAAACAATCTCAAACTGATAACCACAGTTTTCTCAAGGGAATCTCAATGGAGAAACAATCTCTCTCTCTCTCTCTCTCTCTCTCTCTCTCTCTCTCTCTCTCTCTCTCTCTCTCTCTCTCCCTCTCTCTCTCAAATTTAATTAGTTACTCACTTTACAACCCCATATCAACTCCTCCTCTCCTCCCAGTACCTCCTCATGCAATTCCTCCCTCTATTCTACCTTCCCCTTCTCTTTTGAGAAGGAGGAACGCCCCCCTGGGTGTCATCCAATCCCCCACTCCAATCCACACTCCCCATTGCCCACCCCCACCACATAAGTCAAGTTACTATGAGAGTTGGTTCATCCTTTCCCACTGAGGTCAGACATTTAGGGGCAGGGTATCCACAGGCAGGCAGGCGACAAGATCAGGGACAGCCCCTGCTCCTGCAGTTGGGGAACCCGCATAAAGATCAAGCTGTTCACCTACTATAAATGTGCAAGGGGCTTAGGTCCAGCCCATGCTAGCTCCTTGGTTGGTGGGTGATTCAGTGTCTGGGAGCTCCCAAGGGTCCAGGTTAGTTGACTCTGTTGGTCTTCTTGTGGAGTCCCTGTCTTCTTCAGGTCTCTCAATCCTTCTGCCAACTCTTCCATAAGACTCCGCAAGCTCTATCTACTATGAAACATGAAACAAACTACTGTCGAAGGTAGGCTGAATGCCCAGTAGCAGATGGTCAACAGAACATGAACTCAAAACATCTTTGGAGGGTCCTTGTCTCGTAATGTCATGTCAAGGCACATATACACATACATGTATACACACATACACATATATTCATACACACACAAAGGACCTGCAAGTTTATATACACACATCTCTCTCTCTCTCTCTCTCTCTCTCTCTCTCAATCTCTCTCTCTCTCTCTCTCTCTCTCTCTCTCTCTCTCTCTCTCTCTCTCTGTGTGTGTGTGTGTGTGTGTGTGTGTGAGTGAGTGTATACAATTTATACAAAGTATATAAATTACTAAGATGTGGCTTTCCAGTTTGTGTTTTCATGGCATCCCTGAGTATGCAAATAAAGAGGTCTCCACTTCTGATTCAGGCTCTTGTGCCCTCTCTTGGGATCTTTTCTTTCTGTTTGTTTGTTTGTATGTTTGTTTATTTGTTTGTTTGTTTGTTTGTTTTCTCCAATTCCAATGTGTTAATTTTTGCTCTATCTTATTATAGTATATTTTATTTTCTTATCCTTTAGAATCTTGTTTGTTTTCTCATGAGACACAGAAAGGTGGTGGATCTGGATGGAAGGGGAGAGGGAGGGAATGGAAAAGTACAGGGAGGGAAAAGTGTAGTCAGGACATATTATGTGAAAGAAAATATCTGCTTTCAATAAAAGAAGAGACAGAAATTTTTAAAATATTCATTTTTTAAAAATTTTTAATTTTTGTTTCTTTGAGATTTGACCCTTTGCTCAACTCCTCTGCTATGTTCCAGAACTTAGAAACCACAGGGAAAATGCAGTTAGGGGATAACAGATTATCATTCAGTTCTAAAGGAAAGAAAATGTGTAACATTCAGACATTTTGAGCTGGGGTTTCATATCGCTTAGTCTAAAAGTTCCACAAGTATCTCTGGAGTAGCATGTTCAAAGGGGACTGTTCCTACCTCAAAGCCTCTGCCCCCATGGTTCAACATTCAATTTTGAGAATTAGTTTTTCAGGTTTTTTGTTATTGCTGTTGCCTCTGCCTCTGAGTACTGGGGTTAAAGGCATGCAAGACTGAACCTAGCCTGTTATATATTTTCTTTTAAAAATAATAGAATGAATTTAAAATATTTAGTCCTTTTCTGGCCACGGGATTCACATATTACAAGCTAATCACAGAAGGAAAGGAAGGATGAGACAAGAAAGGAGGGATGAAGAGAAAGTTAAGGAGAGGAGGAGGGAGGGAAGTGAGAGTGAGGAAGGGAGGAGAGAAGGGGAATGGAGGGCCTGGGAGAAGAAGGAGGAAGGGGCTGAAGAGGAGGCCAGGTTTATTTCCCATCATATATGCAGGTGTATGCCATTCCATAGCATATTCATGGCCCGATATCATGTGAAGTTGGCCACATCTGAAGATACAAAGTTCAGCCACAGTGGCTCACTGTAAGAGGAGGCATGTCAACACCACAGGTGCAATGTACTCTTTCCTTAGCCACACAGATTCTGTGGCAAGCAGATGGAGAGTGGGTTATTGTGATTGAGGAATGGGTGTTGCCACATCAGAAGGCCAATCTATGGCCTCGGTGCATCACATGGAACCTTGGAAACCCAAATAGTGTATTTAATCCTTTTAAACTTCAGTTTCCTTGCCTATAAAGGAGGTAACAACATAACTATCTCACTGGAAGGCACGGAAACTGTGATGGACTCCATGATCAGATCCCCCTTGAGGACCAAGGCTCTCAAGAACGAGGCTGCAACAGGATCCTTCTGCACACGTTTATTGGGAGAGCTTGATTGTAGAGGCAAATAGACCCTGAGCCCAGCCCTGGTGCTGCTTTATATACGCCTAGGAGAGGCGTGTCTCACACCCGGATTGTGTTGTGCTTGGTTGATGCTTACCACCTCATTTGCATTCCTACATCTGATTTGTTACTTTCTCTCTCATCTGATTGGTTAACTTCTCTCTCTTCTGATTGGTCAATTTCTCTCTCATCTGATTGGTCAATTTCTCTCTCATCCGATTGGTCAATTTTGTTAATTCTCAAAACCTCATCTTGGCAAAAAACTTTCCTGCCTATGTATGCGTGGTGGCCAGCAGAAACCTGTGCCACTCTGCAACGGCACATGTGGCTTCCCACAATGAAGACTGTCAGTGGCTCTGCTCTAAGTTCCCATCTGGGAACTGCCCTGTGCCTTCTCTGTTTCAAGGATTCATTGATCCAAGTTTATTAGATTTCTTTTCACTTATGTGTATGAGTGTTTGCCTGCACGCGTATGTGTGTCTAACATAACCTGGACCCTTGGAACTCTCAGAGTCTGAACCACCAACCAAATAGCATACATGGGTTTCAACTAGCGCCCCCCCCCCTCCACACACACACACATATGTAGCAGATGTACAGCTTGTTCTTCATGAAGGGTTAAACAACCAGAGTAGGGGCTATCCCTAAAGCTATTGCCTATCTGTGGAACCCTTTTCCTTAACTTGGCTGTATTGTCACAGAGATCAGAAGGTGTTATATCTTCTGGAACTGGAGTTTGAGATTGTTATGGGCTGCCATGTGGGTGCTTGAACCTGAACCCAGGTCCTCTGCAAGAGCAACAAATGCTATCAGTTACAAAGCCATCTCTCCATCCCCACAGTTAATGTAAGTTTCAAACATCTGTATAGCCGAAACCTTTTCAAGTGAATCTGCTGGTGTCACACACTAGAATCTACCCAACACTCTTCTTGTATCACTCTGGCCATTTTTTTAACCTTTCTTTGATACAGCAGACATGCTCTAGACTCAATATCTTTGCACTTAAGACTTTTCCCTCCATTCAAGATGTTCTAATTGTGCATGATGCTCTCCACACTTCCTTAAAATCTTTGTATAAATGAATCCTGACATAAAATCCTCCAGGCTACCGTACTCAGCCTGCACCCCTTTTCCTCTTTATTTTCTTCCTTTTGGTCTTATCGCCATGATCTCAGTATGTATTTTACTTGGGTTGTATCATTTTTTATAATCTGCAGTAGATTGGTTGAAGGATTTTTATACTGATGACTCCTGAACTTACAACAGTGATTAGCATATAAGAAGTGTCCAATTCATAGCCAGAGATAACAATTAATCCATAATGGTGATGAATTTCTCTAACAAACAATGATTTTCATTTTTGTTCTGTGTAGTGTAGAAATGTCCAACATCAAAATATTCTGCACAGTTAGTTTAGCAAGGCAGCAGTGCATCCTGGGAGGTGTTATCAGTATCTAGCTCCTTCATCTAGTTTCTATGACATGGAGCCAAGGATATGCCTGTATTGCAGCATTTTTTAATTTTTTATTTATTTATTTATTTATTTATTTATTTTGCTTTACCAGGGAAACTGAAATTAATGCTGAAGGACCACAGAGCTCTGAGAACAGAAACTGCCACCAGTCTGTGGGAGCATTCTCCTCTGCCACTTTTCCATCACTAAAGCTTCTGAGTGCCTGATCATAACATTGTTTCCCAGGAGAGATACAAAGCATAAGAGTGTGTCATTCCCCAAAAGCTCTACCCACTTGGTGGAGACATGCCATCTCTCCTCTGCAGTTTACCCTGGCTACTCTTCTCCCCTTGCCTAGATTCCAGGTCTCAGGAAGCACAGAAGACTCTTCATTCAGTTGACAAAGGCCAAACCCAGTTATCTCTGACTTTAGCTATTAGCCTACAATTCCTGTGAGGAATTTGCCAGTGATATCTTTGCCCATCCAAGCTCCTGGAGTTCATATAGTTGGCAGTGACAGAAAGGGAATGGATATCCCAGCAATACCTGACAGGGAAACAATTACAAACCAGAAGCTCTTTGGTCTCTGTGGTGATCTGTGTGCTTTCAGCTCTGCCAAATCGTTTCTTGTTTTTGTTTTGTTTTGTTTTGTTTTTCCGGGCAGCCTTTGAAAGAGAAAGAGAAGACGAGACAGAAAAATCACACTCGCAAACTCTCAGACATTCTAAGAAATGTGACTGGACCTTCACAAGCTCCATTGAAGCTTTCACATAAACTGCTGGGATCAATCTTACCCCTGGCATGTGAGACAGCTCTCATTCAGATCCTGTGAATGGATGGCACCCTCTGATTGTCCTTGCAGATTATCTCTAGCAACTCAAGAGAACTTCATTGTTGTGGCACACTATAGAAGAGCCTGGGTGATTTGCATTATGCAAAATGGAGCCTTTGGGAGTACCAAGTGCTTCAGAAGGAGCAAAAGTAACAACCCTAAGGCTTTGGAAGCAAGCAAGGCAGTGGAGAGTATGCCCAAGTGACCTTAAACACACTTAAAATATAGTGGAATAATTGGTCAGTCTTGGGAAGTCTTTTAGACACTTACTAAAAATGTAAAGGGTGCATATGGAACAGAAAAAGCCAAGGTTTTTTGTGGGGTTCCTTTCTACCATTTCTGAGGGCAACAAAAAAATCCCATCACTCTAAACTTGGCAGCTCTTCAATGAGAAAACAGTCCCGTCTCTCCTCCATCTTCTGGATGTGCTGGTGGCTTGGGTGCTATTTGTGTCTTGATTGGCAAGAGTGTGTTCTGTCTAGATAAGTAAAGAATCATCTCTTAAAACATCCTTCAAAAGAGCAGCTGTCTGGGAAGATGAAGCAATGCCAAGAGAGGTAAAGAGCTGGTCCAAATTCCAGTCTCTTAGGTAAACACCAACAGGTGACACAAACCATTGAATATGAGGATCCCACAGTCCACTGGAGAGAGACAATGTGATACAAATTCTTGTTTATATTTCATTGAAAGGTCATCTGAACAAGATATAACCTTTATAGTTTATCTCTGGTTACATTATTTGTATCTATCTTATTATTCCCAAAATTAGCAGTAAAGAAAGATCACTTGACTCTCTATTATTTTAAGTATGTTAGCTTGGCATTCAGTGTCCTTAGCGATCTTGAAAAGCATACTTTCACATCCCATCTATTGCCATTCCACTTCTCCCATTGATAAAGATATCTCTAAGTCCCTAAATACATGGCCACTGTTGAGTGTTTTCTTCCACATCTTTCACCAGAACACCACCAGGTCAGCCTCTCTTCACTTCCCAAAGCAAAGCCAAGTGGCCCTTCCTTTGTGAAAATTCCCAATGATCTCCCAAAGCAGTATTTGTTTCTGCACATAGCATGATCCTCCTGCATTGTGTAATGGGGTTGCCATGTTATATGAGTTCACAATGCACAGGTTCTCTCCCCTGCTTTATCATGAAGTTTTCAGTGATCTGAGTCGTACCTTCTGACTACCACAACAAACATTTGATGAATGGATATATGGAAGATGAAACTCATAATTATTTTCACTTTTTCACTTTCTGTTATATAGAGAGGAAAGTCACAATCCAGAGAGAATCAGTGTTGCCCTTAATATCAGGGAAGCTGAAAACAACATTACAGCCAAAAATCTTTGCTAGGTCCCTGTTCATGTATAATGTTAAAACTGCTACAGAGTTTTTGCTACTGACAAGAGTGTGTATGTAGTGAGAAGGGATCACAGATGATGATGAAAATAGAGAAAGCAATATTTTATTAAATTCCTAGAATGAGAGGTCAAGAAGCCAGGAAAGGAAAAGAGCGGGGGCTGTCTTTGACTCTGTCGCCTACATTTGGATCCCTTTCCCCTAACTTGGCTGCCTCGTCTAGCCTCAATAGAAAAATGTAAGTAGTCCTACTGCACCTTGATATGCCAAGGCAGGTAGATATCCATGGGAGATCTTCCCTTTTCTGAGGAGAAAGGGGGTGGGAATGGGGTCAGGGGAGGGGAGAGGAAAGGAGTAGGAGAAGAGGAGGAAGGGGAAGCTGTAATCCAGACATAAAGTAAATAAATAAAATTAATGGGGAAAAAAAAAGAACCCAGTGAAGGACCTGAATGTCTATATCTATACAGAGTGATCCTAGATGTTCCCTAAAATGGTAGGTAGTGGTTTTGCCTTTCCCAAACTCACATTATGCATACACATGCTGCACAGTTAAGGTCATATGTAGAGTAACATGATGTTGTCAGAGCAGAATTGTCCCCATGCTCCTGGAATGGTGTGTCGTGGCATATAAACAGGATTTTTTTTAAAATCTACTTCCCTTTGTGTCTGCTTATACCCATCAAGGCATATTAGTGCTCAACTTGACAATCTCCAGCCAGGGATAACTTTAGTTTAGAGAAAGGGAATATTAATAATTTATCTAAATTCAATGAGCAAAAGAACCTCTGAGGGTCCTATTAATATTATGCTTCTATTTCTTACAGATGTAATGCAAGTTAAGACAAATGCAGGGATCATCACCCCTTGGGATCTAATCTCTCTGCCTCCCAGAGCTTCAGTCACTATAAGAACTGGTGACCAAGAAATTTGCCCTTAGACCGAGAAGCATTCCCTTGTGAGTGACTTTCAGCAAACTGCTGAAAGCAAGACAGTGTAATTTTATCATTATCACATCCGCTGGCTCACTGATGTGTTTATAACGTGCAGAAATTTTCCTAAAGCACATGGTCATAATTGCAGGGTCAATTCACAGGGCAGTTGATATTCTCCAAGAGTGCGATGGAGCAGGACTCTAATGGCAGGGAGCAGCGATGGAATGTTGCAGCAATGGAAGTCTAAAATATATGAGACAGCACTAAGGGTAACAGGCAAAGAATGAAGTAAAATGTGAGAAACAGCTTGGTTGGGTTCAAATGCCACATTTATGTCATGATTATCATCATCATCTTATCATCTTTAAGACATCACTATCAGTCACTTCAGGATCATGACACTGCTGCACCATACACACATGTGCACACAATGCACAGATACATGCACAAAAAGATTTAGCTCGATCTTTGTTCATTTCCAATTTTAGTATGTGTTAGTAGGTGAATTCAGAAATAACTATATATACATGTGTGTGTGTGTGTGTGTGTGTGTGTGTGTGTGTGTGCGTGTGTACATGCACATACTACATACAGAGAGTGTCTTGGTCAGGGAATTAATGATTTCACCAAAAGCAGTAACAATATGCAAACACAGAGTGGTTTGCCTACACTGGGATGAAGTCACTCTTGAATGAGTGTTTCTATGTAAGTTCTAGGACTCAGCTCGTTTCACTAAGTCTAAGACTATCAGACTTCCACTCTCTATCCTATGCTCTCAATCTAAGTATCTCCATCATTTCTGACTCTAGCTATAAATAACATCCTAACATCTGAGGTTCTGCTTTATAATAGCTTTTTGCTAGATGTGGATGCTCTCCAGATCCATACAATGTACTGTATTATAAAGGTGACTGCATGAAGGCTGGAGAAATTCCTTGGCAGTTAAGAATATTTACTGCCCTTTAAGGGGATCTGGATTCAATTGCCAGTACCCATGTAGCTACTCATAATCATGGGTCACTCCAGTACCAAGAGATCTGATACCCTCTTTTGGCCTCTGTGTTAGCATGCATGCAAGTGGTGCAGACACACATGCAAAACACTCATAATCTATATTTCTCTCTCTCTCTCTCTCTCTCTCTCAATCTCTCTCTCTGCCCCCCCTCTTTCTCTCTGTGTGTGTGTGTGTGTGTGTGTGTGTGTGTGTAAAATGACTGTAGCCAGTCAAACTTTAGGTAGTTTTGATTTTTAATAGGCAGGCCATGGAATTATGCACTGAAATAGAAGGTTCAGAGTGGGGAACATCATCTAAACACTTCATAGCACACATAAATCAAAATCTGATGGTTTAGAGGATTAATGTGAACACTACAAGTACTTTTAAGAATATTTTATTATTTGTATTTATGTACATGTAAATGTGCCTGTGTGCCTTTATGTGTGCCAGCTGTGTACAAGTGCCTTCAGAGGGCTGTGTGCATCAGATGCCATGAGATTTGAGTTAAATGCAGTTGTGAGAAGCCCAGTGTGAGTGATGATGACCTAACCATAGTCTTCTGAAAGATCAGCACACACTTCCAACCTCCAGTCCTGAATCATACATCTTAAACTGAGGTCAATGCTATATTTTTTTAATGCCCAGAAGAGAATAGTGTTATCTCAAATTATAATTGATTAGTAAACAGTTTGCATCTGTTTCAACTAATACCCCAAGAAAACAGGAACAAGGCTCTTCCATCCTGAAGTATGAAGCTGTCTATAAGGGGGTGGGGGGAATGGTCTCACTGGAGAAAGTTACTGCATGTCAAAGTACATTCCCTCTCTCTAACAAACTGAAATTGCTGGACACTGTATCTCTTCCTCCTCCATCTTTGAGCCACGGAGAAGCTACTCCAGGAGCTCTGTATGGGCACCTAGAGTTTTGGGGACAGAGTAAGCCTACATCTAACAGCAGGAGAGATATAAATGGAGAAAACCGAGGAAATGGAGGCTGTCATGACATACCAACATTTCCATCATCCCCAGTAGATGAGAATGTTAAGAAGTCAGGGATATGTAAACAGATCAAATGAGGAAAAGTCAGGAAAAATTAACACAGCAGCTGCAGAAACTACAGCACCATCAGGTGACCAGACACAAATATAAGAATATTTGTGTATGTATTCAAGTAAACATAGAGAGTTGAAGTGGAAACTTAAGGGTTCTTTGGAAAGTCGGTTGTGTTGGATGGTGTTTTGCCGAGGCAAACATGTAAAGGAACATTTAGCTAAAGTGGACACAGGCTAAGGCAGACTCATGAAAGAATGTTTTGCTGAAGCAGACACAGGAGAAAGGATGTTCTGCTAAAGCAAGCACATGAAAGGACACACGATGAAGGATTCTTCGCTAATGATGCCTATATTGTTCCATCTTACATTGTGACTTTGAGCTGCATCTGTCTGGACTCCATATAGAGGAATGCACCAAAAAACTTCTGGTGCAATTTCTTGCCACTTCTGCTGACTAGGGCTGATTGGCAGAGTGATGTTGACTGAGACAGACACACGTGCTGAGGCAAGACCTGAAGAGAACATGTGATGTTAGGAAGGCTATAAAAAGTACAGTAACGAGGGCTGAGCCAGGCTTGCTTATAGTGCTAGCTATGCAAGCTTGTTGGTTTTGAGTCTTTGCTGATCTTTGCATCACAGCTGAGAACTCCTGGTGTTCATACTGGTCCCTCCTGCTGACTTGTGCTCAGGCTGAGGTCTGGTTGTCTCTGCTAGGTTGTGCCACCACTGCTGAATGATGTTTGCTCTCCCGACTCTTCTGAACTGGACTGCTGGTGTAGCTCTGAAGTGTTTGTGAGTGGATCAAGCTGCCTCCACTAACCTGTGAGCTGAACTGCTGATTTCCAGACACCACAGATGGGAGTTGCTCCAAACAACTAAACAGGTCCACTTCCCCCATATCCTTTCTTTTCTTTTTTTTTTCTTTTTTTTTAATTTTTAATATTTTTTATTACATATTTTCCTCAATTACATTTCCAATGCTATCCCAAAAGTCCCCCATAGCGCCCCCCACTTCCCTACCCACCCATTCCCATTCTTTTGGCCCTGGCATTCCCCTATATTGGGGCATATAAAGTTTGCAAGTCCAATGGGCCTCTCTTTCCAGTGATGGCCGACTAGGCCATCTTTCGATACATATGCAGCTAGAGACAAGAGCTCCGGGGTACTGGTTAGTTCATCATGTTGTTCCAACTATGGGGTTGCAGATCCCTTTGGTCTTCATTCTTCTTGAGTTTCATGTGTTTAGCAAATTGTATCTTATATCTTGAGTATCCTAAGTTTTGGGCTAATATCCAACATTTGGGCTAATGTTCAACATCCTTAATCATCAGGGAAATGAAAATCAAAACAACCCTGAGATTCCACCTCACACCAGTCAGAATGGCTAAGATCAAAAATTCAGGTGACAGCAGATGCTGGTGAGGATGTGGAGAAAGAGGAACACTCCTCCATTGTTGGTGGGATTGCAAGCTTGTACAACCACTCTGGAAATCAGTCTGGCGGTTCCTCAGAAAATTGGACATAGTACTACCGGAGGATCCAGCAATACCTCTCCTGGGCATATATCCAGAAGATGTCCCAACCGGTAAGAAGGACACATGCTCCACTATGTTCATAGCAGCCCTATTTATAATGGCCAGAAGCTGGAAAGAACCCAGATGTCCCTCAACAGAGGAATGGATACAGAAATTATGGTACATTTACACAATGGAGTACTACTCAGCTATTAAAAAGAATGAATTTATGAAATTCCTAGCCAAATGGATGGACCTGGAGGGCATCATCTTGAGTGAGGTAACACAATCACAAAGGAACTCACACAATATGTATTCACTGATAAGTGGATATCCTTTCTTTTCTAATACCTCTGGCAGATGCTGGGCTAGAAGGTGGGTTAAACTGTTTAAGAACTATTATTAAAAGTGGGTCTTGAAAAAGTTAAAGATATAGAGAGTTAAATTACCAAGTAACTTTTAAAAGAATCAGATGGTGAGGCTGGTGAGGAAAGCTCTGGTTGCCAAGCCTAAAGATTGAGTTCCATCCCCAAAATCCAGAAGGTAGGAAGTAACAGACTTCCATATGTTGTCCTTTGACCTCCATCTGCATGCTATTATCAAATGGGGGTTATAGAGATTAAAAATAAGGTAGCAAAATTCATAACTTGGATAACGAGTTAAATAACAGACTAAACATGGTTGAAGAAAGAATTTGAGAACTAGCCATGGATCAATAGAAAATATTCAATCAAAAAGAGAAAAAAGGAATTGCAAATACAGGGATAAAACACAAGCCATATATGACATTTCTTTAAAAATTTGACACTTTTTTAATTAGGTATTTTCTTCATTTACATTTCCAATGCTATCCCAAAAGTCCCCCATACCCTGCCCCCCCACTCCCCTATCCACCCACTCCCATTTCTTGGCCCTGGTGTTCCCCTGTACTAAGGCATATAAAGTTTGCGAGACCAAGGGGTCTCTCTTCCCAACGATGAGATACATATGTAGCTAGAGACACGAACTCTAGGGGTACTGGTTAGTTCATATTGCTGTTCCACCTATAGGGTTGCAGACCCCTTTAGCTCCTTGAGTACTTTCTCTACCTCCTCCATTGGGGGCTCTGTGATCCATCCAATAGCTGACTGTGAGCATCCACTTATGTGTATGCCAGGCCCCGGCATAGTCTCACAAGAGACAGCTATATCAGGGTCCTTTCAGTAAAATCTTGCTAGTGTATGCAATGGTATCAGCGTTTGGAGGCTGATTATGGGATGGATCCCCAGGTATGGCAGTATCTAGATGGTACATCCTTTTGTCTCAGCTCCAAACTTTGTGTCTGTAACTTCTTCCATGGGTGTTTTGTTCCCAATTCTAATAAGGGGCAAAGTGTCCACACATTGGTCTTAGTTCTTCTTGAGTTTCATGTGTTTTGCAAATTGTATCTTGTATCTTGGGTATTCTAAGTTTCTGGGCTAATATCCATGTATCAGTGAGTACATATCATGTGAGTTCTTTTGTGATTGGGTTACCTCACTCAGGATGATGCCCTCCAGGTCCACAGAGGAATGGATACAGAAAATGTGGTACATTTACACAATGGAGCACTACTAAGCTATTGAAAAGAATGAATGTATGAAATTTGACACTTTGTAACATGTCATAAGTGGCATGTGACTACAGACCAACCAGAAACCTTGAAAAGTCAATAAAAGGTACAAGAACACAGAGTCATAATGATTCTGGAATGTCTACCAAGGTCAAATAGTGTGCACACCAAGCAAACTGCACTATGGAGAACACAGAAATGCGTGATAGTACAAGAAACGCTTGTGAAAACTTGAGTGAATGAACAAAGGCTGCCTCCCTTCATGGGACAGTAAGAGATCAGTGGGCTTTTCTACCAAAACTAACACCAGAGAACCTGAGTAATCTTTTAAAGTCCCGGAGGAAGGAGTAGTGCCAATTCAAAGTCCTATAGCTGGAAAAAAAAATAGATTAAAAGGCAAAAGAGAAAAAATATTGTTTCTATCATATTCTCTGTAGCAATCTATTTTAAATAGATAGAAATATAAATGTAAATAAAAAGTAAAGGAGGAATAAAAAAGCTAAATTCTAGAAATAAAATGAAGAGACTATTCTCGAATATGATTAATGCTAGCCTCTTTTCTCATTCATTCAACACAAAAGTTACTATATGTAGGGGGGAAATGACCGTTTACATTTTCTTGAATTGAGAACCCTGTACAAACAAAACAAAACAAAACAAAACAAAACAAAAATAACCAAAAACCAAACCAAACCAAACAAACAAACAAAAAAAAAACAAGCTAGTAAAGACATGCAGATGTGGTGACCCATATCTATAGTCTCTGTACATGGAAGGCTGAGACAGGAAGGTTTTGAACTTGGAAAACAGGGAGGCTATACAGGCTATACAGGGAGAGACTGTCCCTAAGACAAACAAACAAACAAACAAGATATTGAAAAATCCAAGTCCCAGGCAAAAAGAAGATACTTGCAACCCCCAAACAAAAGCTATAGAACTCTTATAAAACAGTGAAGAAGAACCAATGTGCCAATTTTAAAGCATTACTCAATTATTTAATAAAATGTTCAGGCAGTCAATAGATAGCAAAGTAGTGTGACTATCAAAGTGTTGCCCACCATCATCTTGAAGATGCAAACTGCACTTGGCATTCCAACAGGTTGAGTGCAAAGACATCCAGACCTTGGTGGAGCCCATTGAGTTACATGCCATTCACACTCTGACCAGCCCCACAGGTTCCCAACTCTGGAAACTTGGTGATGAAATGAACTTTTCTGTATTTTAGAGAATTTTGTGTATCAAAAGGAGATAAAAGACCTGATGAGTTTTTGGTTGGGAGGATGTTGATTGTTTGTTTGTTTGTTTGTTTGTTTGTTGGAAATTAAATGAAATCTCTCAGATCGTATTCAGCCTGAGCCTGGCGCGACAGATACAGAGCACACAATGATGAGTAGCTCATTATTATCATCATCACAGACAGACTATTTTTACTCTCTTATCTGAACAACTTCTCCAAGAAAGCATACCACTGCTGCTTGAAATCGGTGCAGCTAGAAATAGCCCTCCCCTGTTCGACATCATTTTTATGCACAATTATGAGCCCAGGATGGGTGTGCTTTGTCCCTTTTATTAAAATACCCTTGAGCCAAAAATAACATTTAAATGAATAGCATCAGAAATAAACACACACCAAGCGCCTGTGGCGTTCAGGATGGATGGAGGGGTTTGGCACCTGCTATCTCTCCACCCCCTCATGCTTCAGGGCTTTCCTTATCCTTGCCTGAGAAACTCACTAAACATTTTTCATTTTATGTCTTTAATCTGCCATCCAGAATAGTGTTTGCTTTTTTAACTCTAAGAAAATATATTTCTCTTATTTTGCTTCGATGGTGGTATTCACAAGGTAGACAGATGGCAGAAGTCAGAGCCAGGCAGTGACTGTGGAGGCCAGCCAAGGAGTCACTTGGGAGAAAAGCAAGAGCCTTGTCTGAAAGGATGAGTGAAGGTTTAACCAGGCAGGGGAAAGGCTGCAGAGATGGTAGGAGCAGCAGGCATCCGCCCTCTAGGGACAGGAAATAATGGCAGAGGTTGCGGCTGAGGGTAGCCGAGCAAGCTCCTCTGAAAGCAAATAGCCAGGTCTCAAGCAGTTGAAGGCTAACAAGCCGTGTTGAGGTGTTTGTACTTGATGTAGGAATGAAAGTAATAGGGAACAATGGAGAAATTTAACTTTTGCCTGATCCTTCCTTCTGCTCGCTAGTCTATTACTAAGCTGCCTCCGAGACAACGTGGGACTTAGCAAGCTGATCTCCAAGATAAATGGATTATATAAAAGATGATGATGACTTGCGAATAATTAGTGATTGTGGAGCTGTCAAGGAAGAACACATTCTGGATGGGGGAGTTAACATGCGCTGATGGGCATGACCTATGAACAGGAGCAGAGAAACCAGCAAGAATCCAGGGCTCCACGGTTGGAGACAATACAAAAAGCAAGAACTCACAAAGAATAGGATTTTCTTAGTTTATAAACATTTATAAACGATTTTAGTATTGGGCATGT
This sequence comes from Mus caroli, assembly GCF_978045245.1. NCBI lineage: Eukaryota > Metazoa > Chordata > Mammalia > Rodentia > Muridae > Mus > Mus caroli. Next base: position 105,847,245 of record NW_028227258.1, read on the forward strand.
TGAGAGAACAGATATATGAATTTCCAAAGTTTCTAATTTCCAAAAGCAACAAAGACACCGAGTAAGGGCCCTCAGTGGGACGACAGGAGGATCCCTCAGCATTGGGAGCTGCTACTGCCAAACGGAGTCACACGCCAAGTGCAGGATTGTGGGATAAAGAACCAAGTGCTGGGTGGAGATTACAGCTCACTGGTGGAGGGTCTGCTTAGCACGTGTGTGGTCCTAGGTTCAATTCCCGCACTAGAAATTGACAAAAACAAAACAGCACTTGTGAGTTTATCAGAGAAAAATCATCTCTGGATGTGTGGAGGAGGCCATTCCCTGGAGGAGCTGTTCCCAGGGGAAAAAATGAGAAAGAAAATTATGTCACATCCCTAAGGCAGAATATTATTCTGCTAGTAGAATGGTGTGTAATCCTGCTTGTTACGTGGAAAAATGTCACCATCTGGGGACAAGGCAGGCAGTACACCCACAGGTCCAACCCAATCCTCTCATACCAACCTCTTGTCTCTCACCCTCTCCAAATATCAACTCCCTGCATAAGTCTTCTCTGGTTGTATCTCTGAAGTGTCAACCATCTAACATAGTCTACTTCTTCACAACTCATGAAACTTCTCAATCACCCAAAATATTTCTTAAAGAGAAAAATCCCATATGAATGGTAGAGAGTATTTGTGAGACATAAGACAGTGTAAATATACGTAAAAACATATATTTGACTCGAAGTATGGAATAGCTGCCAATCATAGCTAATACCCTTCGTGTCTCTTTGATACTGTCTTGGTTTTCTTTCTGTTGCTGTGGGAAATACCGTGACCAAAAGCAACTTGTAGGAGAAAGATTTCATTTGGCTTACATGTCCTGATCACAGGCCATCACTGCCGGAAGCCAGAGCAGGAACTGGAGCAGAGGCCAAGAAAGATTGCTGCTTACTGGCTTGCTCCCCAGGGCTTTCTCAGCCTACTTTCCTATACAATTTGGAACAAACTTCCCAGGTTGTGCCATCCACAACCATCTGGGCCCTCCCCCATCAATCATTAATTAAGAAAATGCCCCCACAGGCTTGCCTATGGGCCAATTTGATCGAGGTGTTTTTTTTTTTTTTCTCAATTGAAGTTCTCTATTCCCAGATGACCAAGGGTTGCATCAAGTTGACAAAGAGCTAACCTCACAGCAAGGCAACTCTGTGCTGCAGATATGGTTTTGTTTTTAAAATTGCTTTGACAGCTCTCAGAGCTCACAAGGAATAAATAGATTTTTTTTTTTTGGTTGAAAATGATGAATGCACAATAATGTAATTAGGAAACAGACTACTCTACCTCATTCTGTAATTAATATTAGTTATCAAGCAAACACACACATACATAGTACTAGTTGCTAAACAAAAAATTATAGGAATGATAAAGCCAATTCCTGGTTCAATGTTTACATTCTTAATCCCCCATGGTAGTGATCATTGCATCCCAATTTTATTTCATGAATTCACTTGTCATTGCCTCCAATTCATTTTTCTGATGGGCTTATACAGAGGCTAATGAGCATGCCAGGGTTTTGAACAACACAGACACATCCTTTTTCTTGTATCTTTCCTCTCTGTCTCTTTTGTGACTCTCATACTTTTATGTATCTCGTCTATTGTGGAGAGATGAATGGCTAATTGTTCTCCCATACGTGAAATGACACTTTAATGAGAGTATGCTAAAAATAAAACATGCATGAGGCAAGGTTCTTTCGCTGGAATCCAGAAAGTTAGAAAGGGCAAGCCCTGTCTCGGTGGGAGGAGCTTGTATTCTAGCCTCAGGATAGACATGTGGTTACCAATCCACTGAAATCCCCAAGAACCCATTTTGCTTTTCTGTTGCTGTAATAACCAACACCAGACAGGGGGAGGGGAGGGCTTATTTGAATTATAGGTTATCATCACTCATAGATGAAAGCCAGAGCAGGAACTCAAGGCAGAAACCTGGAGCCCAGAACTGAAGCAGAGGCTATGGAGGAGCAACCATAGTTGGCTGGACCCTCTGGCATAAATAAACAGTCAAGAAAGTGCCATCTAGATGTGCTTATATGCCAGTTCAATGGAGGCAAGTCCTATGTCAGTCACTCTTCCCAGGTGACTCATGTGTATAAAGTTGAAAACTAAAGCTGACCAATGACACATCTTTATAGGATGACCACATTGTAGAACTACAGTTAAAAAAAAAGTGCTGTTTATTGGGTCAAATTTCTGAAACATTGTGATTATGGCTGGCTTACTTAGTAACATGGATTTGTGTTCTAATTTGAAGATCAATTTTGATAACAAACTAGGACATAAAGATCTCTCCTTCCCCAAGTTTATCAGTTAAGAGCACTGACTGCTCTTCCAGAGGTCCTGAGCTCAATTCTCAGAAAACACATGGTGGCTCACAACCATCTGTAATAGGATCAGATGGCCTTTTCTGGTGTCTCTGAAGAGAGGGACAGACAGTGTACTCATATACATGAAATAAGTAAATAAATCTTTTTTAAAAAGAGATTTCTCAATTTTATGAGGTTCCATTTGTCGATTCTCAATCTTAAAGCACAAGCCATTGCTGTTCTATTCAGTAATCTTTCCCCTGTACCCATATCTTCGAGGGTTTTCCCCACTTTCTCCTCTATAAGTTTCATTGTCTCTGGTTTTATGTGGAGTTCCTTAATCGACTTAGATTTGACCTTAGTACAAGGAGATAGGAATGGATCAAATCACATTCTTCTACATGTTAACAACCAGTTGTGCCAGCACCATTTGTTGAAAATGCTGTCTTTTTTCCACTGGATGGTTTTTGTTCTCTTGTCAAAGATCAAGTGACCATAGGTGTGTGGGTTGATCTCAGGGTCTTCAATTCTGTTCCATTGGTCTACTTGTCTGTCGTTATACCAGTACCATGCAGTTTTTATCACAATTGCTCTGTAGTACAGCTTTAGGTCAGGCATGGTGATTCCACCAGAGGTTCTTTTATCCTTAAGAAGAGTTTTTGCTATCCTAGGTTTTTTGTTATTCCAGATGAATTTGCAGATTGCCCATTCCAATTCATTGAAGAATTGAGTTGGAATTTTGATGAGGATTGCATTGACTCTGTAGATTGCTTTTGGCAAGATAGCCATTTTTACTATATTGATCCTGCCAGTCCATGAGCACTGGAGATCTTTCCATCTTCTGAGAACTTCTTTAATTTCTTTCTTTAGAGACTTGAAGTTCTTATCATACAGATCTTTCACTTCCTTAGTTAGAGTCACGCCAAGGTATTTTATATTATTTGTGACTATTGAGAAGGGTGTTATTTCCCTAATTTCTTTCTCAGCCTGTTTATGCTTTGTATAGAGAAAGGCAATTGACTTGTTTGAGCTAATTTTATATCCAGATACTTCATTGAACCTGTTTATCAGGTTTAGGAGTTCTCTGGAGGAATTTTTAGGGTCACTTATATATACTATCATATCATCTGCAAAAAGTGATATTTTGACTTCTTTTCCAATTTGTATCCCCTTGATTTCCTTTTGTTGTCTAATTGCTCTGGCTAGGACTTCAAGTACAATGTTGAATAGGTAAGGAGAAAGTGGGCAGACTTGTCTAGTCCCTGATTTTACAAATGGGACCTCATAAAATTGCAAAGCTTCTGTAAGGCAAAAGACACAGTCAATAAGACAAAAAGACCACCAACAGATTGGGAAAGGATTTTTACCTATTCTAAATCAGATAGGGGACTAATATCCATTATATATAAAGAACTCAAGAAGGTGGACTCCAGAAAAATCAAATAACCCCATTAAAAAATGGGGCTCAGAACTGAACAAAGAATTCTCACCTGAGGAATACCGAATGGCAGAGAAGCACCTGAAAAAAATGTTCAACATCCTTAATCATCAGGGAAATGAAAATCAAAACAATCCTGAGATTCCACCTCACACCAGTCAGAATGGCTAAGATCAAAAATTCAGGTGACAGCAGATGCTGGCGAGGATGTGGAGAAAGAGGAACACTCCTCCATTGTTGGTGGGATTGCAAGCTTGTACAACCACTCTGGAAATCAGTCTGGCGGTTCCTCAGAAAATTGGACATAGTACTACCGGAGGATCCAGCAATACCTCTCCTGGGCATATATCCAGAAGATGTCCCAACCGGTAAGAAGGACACATGCTCCACTATGTTCATAGCAGCCTTATTTATAATAGCCAGAAGCTGGAAAGAACCCAGATGCCCCTCAAAAGAGGAATGGATACAGAAATTATGGTACATTTACACAATGGAGTACTACTCAGCTATTAAAAAGAATGAATTTATGAAATTCCTAGGCAAATGGATGGACCTGGAGGGCATCATCTTGAGTGAGGTAACACAATCACAAAGGAACTCACACAATATGTATTCACTGATAAGTGGATATTAGCCCAAAACTTAGGATACCCAAGATATAAGATACAATTTGCTAAACGCATGAAACTCAAGAAGGATGAAGACCAAAGTGTGGACACTGTACCCCTTCTTAGAAGTGGGAACAAAAAACCCATGGAAGGAGTTACAGAGACAAAGTTTCAAGCTGTGATGAAAGGATGGACCATCTAGAGACTGCCATTTCCAGGGATCCATCCCATAATCAGCTTCTAAACGCTGACACCATTGCATACACTAACAAGATTTTGCTGAAAGGACCCAGATATAGCTCTCTCTTGTGAAACTATGCCGGGTCTAGCAAACACAGAAGTGGATGCTCACAGTCAGCTATTGGATGGATCACAGGGCTCCCAATGGAGAAGCTAGAGAAAGTACCCAAGGAGCTAAAGGGACCTGCAACCCTATAGTTGGAACAACATGATGAACTAACCAGTACCCCAGAGCTCTTGTCTCTAGCTGCATATGTATCGAAAGATGGCCTAGTCGGCCATCACTGGAAAGAGAGGACCATTGAACTTGCAAACTTTACATGCCCCAATACAGGGGAATGCCAGGGCCAAAAGAATGGGAATGGGTGGGTAGGGAAGTGGGGGGGGGTATGGGGGACTTTTGGGATAGCATTGGAAATGTAATTGAGGAAAATACGTTAAAATAAATAAATAAATAAATAAATAAATAAATAAATAAATAAGAAATTCCTAGGTAAATGGATGGACCTGGACGGCGTCATCCTGAGTGAGGTAACTCAATCACAAAAGAACTCACATGATATGTACTCACTGATAAGTGTATATTAGTCCAGAAACTTAGAATACCCAAGATACAAGATACAATTTGCAAAACACATGAAGCTCGGGAAGAATGAAGACCAAGGTGTGGATACTTTGCCCCTTCTTGGAATTGGGAGCAAGGCACCCATGAAAGGAGCTACAGAGACAGAGTTTGCAGCTGAGATGAAAGGATGGACCATCTAGAGACTGCCATACCCAGGAATCCATCCCATAATCAGCCTTCAAACGCTGACACCATTGCATACACTAGCAAGATTTTGCTGAAAGGACCCTGATATAGCTGTCTCTTGATATAGCTGTGCTTGCTGGGACCTAGAAAAACACAGAAGTGGATGCTCACAGTCATCTATTGGATGGATCACAGGGCCCCCAACGGAGGAGCTGGAGGAAGTACCCAGGGAGCTGGGGGGTATCTGCAACCCTATAGGTGGAACAACAATATTAACTAACCAGTACCCCCCCGCTGCCCCCCCAGAGCTCGTGTCTCTAGCTGCATATGTATCAGAAGATGGCCTGGTTGGCCATCAGTGGAAAGAGAGGCCCATTGGTCGTGCAGACCTTATATACCTCAGTACAGGGGAATGCCAGAGCCAAGAGGTGGGAGTGGGTGGGTAGGGGAGTGGGTGTGCGAGGGTGTGGGGGACTTTTGGGATAGCATTGGAAATGTAAATGAAATAAATACCAAATAATAATAATAAAATAAAAGAGAAAAAAAAGAGAGAGATTTCTCCTCCCTTTCTAAAACAAACAGCTGCAATAACTATGTGAAGCCTTTGGTAGCTTGGTTTGTGTTAAAGCCTTGCCCACAGCACTGGGTCCTTCATGCTGGTGAGAGCCACACATCAACTCTTAGGCAGCATGCATTGAACAGCGTGGTGCATTAAAGGGAGAACAAATTTCTTTTCTCTACACCAGATGGGAAAAGAGATGTGAGTGTCATACACAATGAAGCAATATCTCTAAAGCTTCCATTTTACCATCTTATTTCAGACTAGAGAGCTGTAGGGCTTATCGGTTTCTTGAAATAGACCCAATGTGGTACACAAGGTCTCTGTGGTGGGGCAGATACTAATGACAGCTACAGAAAGGTGAGGCATAATTAGCATGGCCATGCAACAATTGAAGCCAGTCACAGGGTCTGCTGAGAATGTCAGTAGAGGGTCAGGAGACAGAATTAGTAGGAATCAGCTTATGATTTAGCTTGGTAAATTCACAGGCTGTGTGGAGACCTGATTTCCCAGCTTCTTTCCCCATATGGAAATACTCTATAAACTTAAAGTAATATTCAAAGTCTATTTAAAACATACTTTTATGATTAGAAAGTTACTTTCCTTAGAGAGAAAAATGAGCTGTTTTTCTCACATTTCTTCTCATTCCTCTTTCAACAAGTTTCTAATCCTGACCCTCACCAACGCCCATTGGCTTTATGATTGTAATGACATATGAGATGTGTTAGGTGTTAAAAACTTTGTGAGCAAGCCCCTCCCGTCTTTGTTATCTCAATCTGCAATCAACCTGGGTGGGGGAATGGAGCAGAAATGTTTAATGACTTAGTTGTGAGTTGTCTGAAAACTCAGATTTCCTGAGACGTTTTTCAGTACTTTACCCCCTTCTGTATGCTATGCTGTGGTATTTCTAGCCCCAGAGTTTCAGAGAAAATTACCAAACGAGGTAAAATATGGACTAGAGGGGCTTTATTTTTAGATGCATCATTACTTTCTTCTTTTAATGGAATGAAAGCCTATGGAACCCTCTGGCCATTTCCTCTCCAGTTGAGTCACACTGGGTGACATCATGTGTAGTTACTGGACACCAGCGTAGTGTATCCTGCCCTCCCTCAGGAAAGTACATACACAAATTAATTAGCTGCACATAGTAAATTTCTCCAAAACTTTGTAACATGAAGCAATGAATATTTATGGACTTTGACAATGTCTGTGTTTCAAGAATTTGAGAGAACCATAGCTGGGCAATTTGGCTTTGGAGAAATTGTTCAGAACTATAGTCTAAAATTAGCCAGAACTTCACTTAACTAAATACTGGACTTAGGTACCAGAAGTACAACTCTGAGATGGCTCATTCACATGGTCAGATAGCTCTGGCTTTCAGTAGGGGCATCTGTTCTCTCCCATAGAAACATCCTTGCAGCCAGAGGAGCAGAGCAAAAGAGCAGCACATAGAAGTGTGAGGAGCCCCTGAGAACCCAGACCACCAAACCGCATCGCCTTGAAACCTTACTTGGCCAGCTCTACTGTTCCACAGATCACCTCAGCCTGCCTGGATTTGGCATGGGCTAAAATCACATGTGTGAAAAACCCCTGGTCAATCTGGAGTTCTCCTGGGATTGCTATGAGAAGGTAATGCTGAGGGGTGGTCTTGGCAATCCTAGACAGCCAGCAGAGGGCAAGTGTCATACTGTATAATGGCTATACTTTCAGTATCACTGAAAGTATCACTTTCAGTATCACTGAAAATTCAACCATGAGTTGAATGTGTGTCCTCTCACAGTTTATATCCTGAAATCCTGTTAAATAGCACTTGGAGATGATGCTATTGGGTGATGATGTGGGGGTCATAAGTATGGATATCTTAGTATGAGATAACGTCAAATGATAAGAAAGAATTTATATTTCTTCTTTGTCAGTCTCTGTCTCTCTCTCTCTCTCTCTCTCTCTCTCTCTCTCTCTCTCTCTCTCTCTCTCTCACTCTGCCTCTCTTTCTCTCTCCTTTCCTCCATTTGTTCCCTCCATCTTGCCATCTTTTCTCCTCCTTCCATATCTCTCCCTCCTTCCTCTTCTCACCACCATGAGCTGATATAAAAGCTCTTTTTAAATCAGGAGCAAGGGCCTTCACTACAGTTCAATCATTCTCATTCTGAGTTGATATTTCTCAGCCTTTAGAAGGATAAGAAATAAATTTCCACTGTTTATACTATCCATCTTATATTGTTTTTTTTTTTATGACATTTTGGAATGGCCAGACATTTACCGTTCTCCTGTGAACTGTCCCTCAGATACATGACTGCCATGGAGACCACCATTCACTTACTTGTCAGCTTAAAAGTTAGCCTTTGATCCAAGAAAGATTGGCATTTTGGGGATTAGAAAAAAGGCCTGACTGTCAAATTTCCCAGTAGGGTTAATAATGAGGGTCTCTTTACATTAATCCTTACAAGAAAAAAGAGAGCTAAAATAATTTTATATTAACTCATTACTACCTTATCAATATGTGATGTCTGTCTGTCTTTACAAGGACAGCGACTTTGAGATGACTACTCTTGTTCTGTTTTGTTTCATTATCTATGTAGGAAACCAACCTCTTCTCCTCAGCCCAGAAGGATACTTGCTCTATTGCACAGAATGAAGTGTTAACTTCATCTAGAATTTTAAAATGCCATTGAGACCTTTAAATGGAACCTTGGGAATTTTGTCCTTTGCCAATGTAATCCTAGAATCTTAAACAGTATAAGCCAGAGACATCACCAGTCAGTCAGCCAAAATGTCAGTACTGAGCATCCGCATGAACTTAGAACTTGAGTGTAGTACATCTCCATCATTAAGTCTAAAATGTAACTGACACTTGTAAAAGGGGTGAGGGGAGGAGAGAAAGGGGCTGCAGAGGAGGAGGAAAAAAATACAACAAATTCACTATGTCCCCAAAGAAAGGGATAAAGAAAATGTTCCCAGCCAGGCGTGGTGGCGCACGCCTTTAATCCCAGCACTTGGGAGGCAGAGGCAGGCGGATTTCTGAGTTCGAGGCCAGCCTAGTCTACAGAGTGAGTTCCAGGACAAGCCAGGACTACACAGAGAAACCCTGTCTCCAAAAAAAAAAAAAAGAAAGAAAGAAAGAAAATGTTCCCAATAAATGGATGCATGACAAAATCTTAGGGGAGAAATAAGGCATCCTCCGGCTCTAGGATTAATGAACCTATCCTTACCAAGACTGCATTTGTGTGAATCAAGCAAATGCACAGCACAGGCACAACCCCAGTGCAGACGCTGAGCTTCTGATAGCCGTGTGCACAAATCCAGAGGCTGCACATGCATGCTGATATAACAAGTGTAATGCAAGGACCATGGCTATTCTCAAGGATGATAAAGGCAAGGCATGTGAATACATGGCTTGTTAAACTTTAGGTTGATCTAAAACTTTTCCAAAAACGTAAATTTTTAAATCTGAAAACAGGAAGCACTCCATTTCAGTAAATAGTTGACAGCCAACTAAAAGACTGAATATTCACGGGTGCTGTTTACTATTAAAAATGAATGAACAGAAACAAAATCCTCTGAGATTTTTTTTTCCATGTACCAGTTTTCATTCAGCTGTTTTCACTGTCACATGATGACATCTGAAAAGAGGCTGGACTGTCTGTTCTAGTCAGCATTGCTTTAAACAAAGACCACCTTCTCTGAACTGCTGCTAGCACTTAGAGGAAATGCTCAGAGCCCCCTGCCTGTCTCATACCACCACCCCCCAACCCCAGAAGAACTACTCTCTCCAGTCAACTTACTCTGGTGTGGATAAACTCAGTCCTTTCTGTGCAGACTGTGAAAGTCATTTGCTCTGCAGTGACACTTTTTACCTCCCTTGCAAAGACCCCTGTAATTCTTCTACCTCGACCTCAGCTTTTGAAGCTGGAGGTGCTATTTGCAGAATGAGGCTGGGGAAATGAGCCAACGTGAATTTCAGGCTTGCCAGAGCTTACAATCTTAATGTAAATCCAACAATTAGCAATGCCTCAGCTGTGAAAGCTGGAAAAGAGCCACACATCAGATGGTTAGAGAGGCTGGCTGGGGAAATCACTTCCATTTTCTTGTTGTTACTCTGTCTATCCCAGCTCAGCCCACAACCTTGAGAGAAGACCTGAGCCCTTGTCATAACTTCATTAAAGAAGCTCAATATTCATCCACATAGAATTTCAAACCTAAGTAAGAAAAGGGATTAAAATGTGGAATAAGAAACAGGTAATATCAGCTTTTGAAACAGTCTAGGCCAAGGGACACTGGAGGCTAAGGGGGTCCAATTACCCTGAGTTACTTCTAAGCACAGGCTACCAGTGCTAATGTGTCCTTGTCAATTTGAAATACTTGGCAGATATCAGTAATGAGGCTTTTTATTTTTTCTCTTGAGATACTTTAAGAAGACAGGAAACAGATACATTTCATACAGGCACCATGGGGTTAGTAAGTCCCTCCATATCACTGGGATTTCTTTGTCTTACTTCCCCGCCTGAATCTTCTAAAGAGAAGGAAAACATGTAACTGTATATATGTGTGTGAATGCTTTTGAAAATGTTATTAAGAAAAATATCATGAGAGATAGTGAGATGGCTCAGCCAGGAAGGATGCTTGCTACTTACAGTTGATAATCTGAGTTCAATCCCCAGAGCTTGGATAAAGTTAGGAGGGGAGAACAGACATCACAATGCTATCCTTTGATGCCCCATGTACATTCTATGTTATGTGCACACGCATACATTCACACACACACAAAGCAAACCAGTAACAACTAAACAATGATAAGATGGGGAAAGGCAGGTACTTGTAGAGACTCTATCCACTTACTTGACAGACAGGAAGCTTCCTGTGAGCTTGAACAGAATATCGCACGGCTGGAGTGTATATTCAAAGAATGTCTTTATTTCCTGGTACCCCAGAAGCAGAAGCAAAAGAGCTGGTGTATGTGTGTTTGTGTGTGTGTGCCCACGCAAGTGTGTAGGGGTTGTGTGTCTGTCTGTCTGTCTCTGTCTCTGTCTGTCTCTGTGTGTGAGCACTGTGGAGGATACTTTCAAAGACATAATCTTGGAACCTATTCCTGCCTCCTTAAGTTTCAACACCTTTCATAATATCGCCACTAGCTACAGACCAAGTATTTAACACATACTCAAACCATCACACCCACCAAAACTCCAAGAACTTCAGAGAGGCATTGGAGACACAGTCAGGTGTTCAAGGCAGTGCTATAACAATCTACAGCTGAACCCCTGAGTGATCAACTAAGCACACAGTAGGCAGTTATATTTATTAAATTAGTATCCAAATATCCCCTCATCATATGTTCTGCAACTGAATTATGTGTGTGCTTCCCAGAGAGAACCTTTGCCCTAATCATTCATCCACACATTGTTAAATCTGTACAAAAGGCTTCTTGTCTCCGTTCGGCAAACACTTGTTTTGAACCCAATTATCTCAGAGAGCTACTCCCTCTCATGCACTGTCAAGGCAATTTACTTCAAATGAGCAAAGAGCTTCAGCTCGCAGCCTCTGCTTTTGAGTCTCAGAAAATGAGAGCATCTATCTCTAACATGGGGACTGTGCTAAGGGATTGCTGCTGTTTCAGGTATATTTAATTATTTCAGATGTACGTTACTATTCTCTGCGTATTCTGTCTGCATAAGTAGAAAAGGTAAAGAGTCTTTATATGTTAGTCTCTTACTGAGTTAGACTCTCATTGAGTCAGCAAATGTGAGGTCAGGAAATTTCATCCCTGCAATTCCTTTTGGTTTCATAGGTTTCATAGTCCTGACTGATGCTCTATCTTAAAAAACAATAGCAACTTTGTACCAAAGAGCACAAGCAGCTAGGAAAAAGACATACTTGTACCCCAAAAATGTGAGTTACCATGCACTTATTTGCCTTACTTTCCATATAGACTATTAGTGGTTTTGCATGGTTCTCTTATACCTCCCTCTTGTAGCAGATGCTTCCTTTAGACCATGGGTGTTACCTGTTCTCTAAAGAGTTTCCAAATGACTATTTTTCTGCTGCAGCATCTGTAAGAACTTCAGTGCTGTAAACACATGTATTGGGGATCTGAGGGTATCACTCCTCACCTTCTGGCAGCCGCAAAGCACTGGGTTTTCTTAAAGGCTGGAGAAATGGCCTCCTGGCTATTGATGGGAGTTACTGCCTCCAGTCTGAATCACATTTGTAATGAACCTGCCTTTGGATTACAGCAATAAAAAAAGAAGACATAATCCTTAAGAAGGTCTTACCGGAGCGCCTCTGATTTATGCAGCAGGACTCAATCTAGGGTGAAGGTTTAATGAGAATAGCGTAAAGGATAGCATGCCCTCTGCCTCTGAGACAGCAGAGGGATGCCTGTGAGAACAAAGGAGGTCTAGAATTAATAACTGACAAGGAGGACCTGGGGAGAGACTGGGGAGAAAGTGGGAAAGTATTTTTAAAAGAATAGAAAAAGAAAACCTATATGATAAATATTGATCCATTATATTCCTTCGAGCAGTTTCTGAATGTTTCCCCAAAGAAATACACCGCGTGGATAATTTATGTGCCTATTGAAAGTAATCTTCCACACATGAGCATGGATAGTTGAAGGGTTATCATTCTTTCTCCCTGATGATAGGTCTGGAAGTCTTGCAAATAACGACCATCCTTTCATCCCAACCAGGATGAAGCTCAGGTTGAGAAATGAGCCTATTAAAATTCGGTTTAAAAAAGCATTTTGCTGATGATCTCATTTATTAATTGCCGACTGCCTGGAAGACAAAGGGACTTTCCAATCCTTTCTCTGAGAACTAAAGCTTTTCATTGAAGGACTCCAGATGGGCTGCATTTAAGTACGAAAGTTCTCATGTTAGTGCCACCAAAAGATGAAAGGAATTTTACCCAATTTTGTTCCACAATTACCACCCACGAGTTCTTCAATCCTGGCCAAATTGAGCATCAATTTAAATGAGATTTACTCATGGGACCCTCTGCAATCACAATCAACACAAGATATCAGAGAGTTTAGGAAATGGGTCTATTAAATGGCAATTAAAGCTGTCAGCCTTCCCAAGCTTGTTTTCAGTTAATTCAATCCTACTAGACAGTTGAATTTGCCTGCCAGAAGCAAAAAAAAAAAAAAAAAAAAAAGGTTCATCTTACTTCAGGACTCAAGAGTTCCAGGGATGGTTGCCTGAACTCCAATGACTGCACACATTTAACACTAAGGTGGCTTCTATTGCTTCTATAAACAAGTGACTTCCTGTGAGAGTGTGAGTCCTCTAGGATCCCTTGACACTCCACAAAGGACTCAGCCACACCTTTAAAAGATGCCAGAGGTCCTAGCAAGGCGATCTTGGGTACTCAGTGGCTTTTCCTTTGTTGGCTATTACCTGATAATTATTCATGTCTTGGTGGACCCCACCTAACATTTAGTCCTGCTTTTCACATAGACGATGTCTGACATAGGCTATCAAATATAAGTCAGGAGTGCTCAATATGGTGGCACCTTCCCTTGGTCTGTGCTAAAAAGGCAGAGGCAGAGGCAAGACTATCATATGTAAGAAGCCAATCTGCCATTACTTGGTGAAAATACATCACAAAGCAAAACAATTTAGAAAATCATATAAAACATTGATTTAGCTCAATGGTAGAACATTTCTTTAGCTGGGTCTGATCCCCATTATTAAAATAATATAATAAATCATCCTTAGGTATCCGTACCCTTTGATACACAATTTTCAAGTCAAGAGTCTATCCTGAAGATACTACCAGGCATTTGTGCCAAGATGTATCACCTACAGTTTGTTACAATATCAGATTTATTCAGGAGGCAAAGTGATTTGAGGAGCTGGTGAGAAGTGGCTCAGTGGTTAAAAGCACTGGTTACTCTTCCAGAGGATCTAGGTTCGGTTCCCAGCACCTACATGGTAGATAGCAACCATCCAGGTCCAGGGAATCTGATGCCCTTTTCTGGCCACCATGGGCACTGTATATCATATGACACATAGACACAAAGACAGACAAAATAGCCAAACATAAAATAAAAATAAATAAAAGGATAAAAAGGTAATACAATTTTTGACACACACACACCCCATAAACTACTACATCCCATCTTTCTCCAACATAAAAATGTCTTTCATGTCACTACATCATCTAAGGTATGTAGAACTCTAAGAAATGGGTCATACATAGGCAAAACCTACCTGTGCCCTCATACCCTTGGATTCAAACCCTTTGCAGTCTGCCAGGCTAGGGAATCAAGTTCACTTTCATACTGAGGTGTTTGTGGATTAACATTCCCTATATTATGGAGAATTTCATATGTTGAAATGAGATTTTTCCAGAAGGCAAGATTTTCAACCACAAATGAGATTAAAATGAGAATTTCAGGCTTCATGTAGTTAGGACTTTAGTGGATTAAGATGCTTTTTTAAAAGATATTTTCAGAATGTATATATTATGTATGTGGGTATTTCTAAGTTTTAGTAATTAGTTTCATAACAAAAAATTTCGAGCTTATTATAGGAAACATAGGAAATAGAAAGGGAAGGCAAAAATGTATCTATGTTCCAACCATGCAAAAATAACATTTTTAATATGCTATTGCTTTAGACATATGTACAGTTTTGTGGCTTTCTTCTGAGCTTTGGTTATAGTCTATGTACAATTTGATTTTTTCCCCACTTTGCCCATTTAGTGAAAATGTTGTAATGATTTCAACCAAACAAGGCCCTATATGGGACCACACTGTACAATCGCCACTTTCAATCAGCCACCTGTATACTCACCAAGACTGTTTTAGAGGCTTGCTGGTCTGTCTTCCCAGGTTCTTATCAAGTTCAATTCACAAATTAAATGGAAGGTCATTACAGTATCTAGTGAACGTCTACAAATAACAACAATCATACCCTGTCCTGGAACGGTTAAGGCCTGTTATGTGTTAATACAATATACAGAGAGACATAGCTTCTGAAGGGCCCCCTGTCCAGAGGTCAAGGCCACTGTCTGCCATTGGCTATGAGACTCTATGGAGGCTGTCCACCTTTATTACAGGAGGGTAGGTTGCTGACCTGTCTCTTCAGCTAGCTGCTGCAGACGCCACAGGAAGCCTCCAGGATAAACTCATACCCAAGGAACTGAGTCCTCATACAGTCCTGAGGAAAGATCATTGCTGCCACCAAAGCCTAGCTCCCCCTCCTTCTCTGCCCCTGATTCCTTTGTTCTTTTGCACAGGCTCTTTGTCCTGGCTCACAGACTAAAGGTGTGAAGCTAGAGTAGGGCTCTTATTGTTATTTATGTTTTGATGAATACATCTGCATTTCCATGTGGGCTACTGCTTTCTAGATTAGCTGAGATGACCAGGCTGCAAAATGCAAGCACTTAGCTTGTATAATTGGACATGGAAAAGTGCCAATGGTTTGCAGAGAAGTTTTAGATTAAGGGGACTGGTACCCTCACAGCCAACTGTTTCTGGATGAAGTATACTGGGGACACGTAACGGGTTTCTTTTCTTTTTTCTTTTTTCTTTTTTACTTCTTCTTCTTCTTCTTCTTCTTCTTCTTCTTCTTCTTCTTCTTCTTCTTCTTCTTCTTCTTCTTCTTCTTCCTTCTCCTTCTCCTTCTCCTTCTCCTTCTCCTTCTCCTTCTCCTTCTCCTTCTCCTCCTCCTCCTCCTCCTCCTCCTCCTCCTCCTCCTCCTCCTCCTCCTCCTCCTTCTCCTTCTCCTTCTCCTTCCTTTTTTTGGATAGAGCTAATTATTCATATGCTTTGAGTGACAGAGGACATTAAGATGAAAAGAAGATGGAAAGGGATGGGGTGGGGAGAAAAGGTGTGTCACATGGATGTCCTTTATTTGTTATAACATGCCGTTCTACTAATGGGGTTGAATTTCACCTAATATTTCTATAAATGTTGGTTTGTATTAAATATGTTATGAAGAGCCTTTTGCTCTTTGTGTCAAACAAGACAGCTCAGAGTGCAGATTTAATAATGTTTAATGAACACTGGGGGAAATATCAGATTTCTAAACACTAACGATGCAAGTGTCTAGCCAGCAACTCAGCAGATATCGAGCAATCTATGTTGACTGGCATGTCAGTGTCTTTCACACAAGATTCTCCACAGCACAGTGACAGTAGGGCAGAGAGGTAGACTTTCCCCACCAGGCAGCTGTTAATCCTCTCAGGTGCAAGTGAGCTGGGGAAGAGAACTCAGGAGGCAGTTTCAGAGTGTGGGTGCTGATCAGGCGCCCTGAAGTCAGTCTTCTTCCAAAGCTGAGGCTGTGACTGCTGTGAGCCTCTTTACCGGAGCCCCATTGTTTCTATTGATCTCCAATGCAAGGCTATTCAGTCTCCTAATAAAAACAGACAAAACAAGTGACTAAATCCAGATAAAACACAGGGTGTACTGAAATCGTTGAGAACACACTTTATGGTTCTACCACATGACTGGATAGGCACTAGCTCATAGAATAGAGTGAATGATATACTTCCTTATCCATTTTCTTGTGTCGACAACAGAAACCAGGAAACTAGAATAAAAACAATGTTTTTATGTATCCCTTTATTTATAGATACACAGAGTTGTGTTTTCCAGCTTTTGTGGATTTTTTCTCCACAAGGAGTCTCCTGATGGAGACAGTGCTGAATCCTGATGATGAAGCAGGGCAACGGAATCATGTCAGCCCTGGACAAATTGAAGAATCCACACTGGATAAATTGAACCCTTCACTTAGAGGGAAATAATACACTTGTATATTTCCTGACTATCAACATTTCAGAATTAAATAAATTCTGAAAAAAAAAAAGAAGAAATGCCCAAGGCCCTTTTCAAAATCACAAGAAACCAGAGATTTGAAGGAATTATGTAAACCAAATACAAGCATTTACGTGTGTGTGTGTATGTGTGTGTGTGTGTACATGTGTGTGTTCACATGCCATGTCTTTAAAATGAACACATTCCTATTTAGACTTTTTAGTTTGTAAAAACCCAAGGCATGAGAAAGTAACAATGAGAACTGGTAGGATTACATCCTTCTGTCTAGTGCTGTTCAGGTCCAAAGAGAAAGCTAGTGCCTTCACAATGGAAGACATGGCTGCCAGAGCTATCAAGGTGAATCTCACCAGGAACGTATTGAGATATTCCTGCCAAAACACATGGCTTGATTTTGGCCGTGAACAAAATGCAGACAGACACAAACCGAGGGAAAATTCACAAAATGACAGGTGAGCTCTTTTCAAAAATTCCAAAGCCATGAAAAAATACGCAAAGATGGACACTCTTCTAAAGCTGTAGAAACTGGGATATTAGAAAAATGAAATGCAACGTATTCCTATGGGGTGGAGAACGCACATGAGAGAGATGGTTAGAAAAATATGAAGCCTGTAAGTCAGTTTCTAGTATTGTAAAATATAATTTCCCAATTTCAATATAAGATAATGAAGACTAATGTAGGATTGTAGCAATAGGGGAAGCTGGGTAAAGGTGTATTGGAATGTTTTGTAGTATTTTTTAGGTCTAGGATTATTTCAAATAAACAGTTAAGACTAAAATCCTAAAGAGACTATGTTTCACTACATTTTTAATGGACATTTAACACATTTTAGAACAAAAGGAAATCAAGGTTGCAAAACTTCTGACTTTCCCCTTATATGCCAGGGAACCTGAGCAGTTTGTTCTTCTAATTAAAGAGAGAGACAGACAGAAAGACTCTTTCAAGACATCCAAGGTTGCTATACTGCACAGAGAAGGAACTTCAAAGCCAATCACCTTCATCTTACAGTCACACCAAGGAGGCCTCTTTCCTGTCATAACCAGCATTCTGCTCCCAGAATCAAAGGCAGGCTCTACAGTGATGGGATGGGTCAGGCTGCTAATGGAGGGGAGGTCATGGATTAGATATGTCCCCTAGCATTTCACTGATCACAAGACAGCAAGGTGATGGAGCCTTGGATGCATCCACACAGCTCTTTTGAAGAAAGTGACTAAAACATCCACCATACTGGGATGCAGGGTTACTTTAAAAACATGGACAAACTTCAATGAACTACCATCACCTAATATATATATATATATATATATATATATATATATATATGAATGAATAGTCCTGTAAAAGAGCCAATTAGTGAGCTCTGCTCCTCTCCTGAACCTGTAATTAAGAAACCTGGAAAGGTGAAGCTTATTGACCTCCACGGAAGACACAAATGCCCAGGAATTCTGAAACCCTGTGTTCCTGCTTTAGCAGATGCCTATGACAGCTCTGAAGGCTGCTCTCTCTGATTTCATGTTGCTTAGGCAGACACCAAAGCCCATCACGAGTGAGGCTGCTTGCCCCTCTCCTGACAGTTGATGTTGTTCAGCTTTCTGATTTCAAAGCATTATGTGGGGGGAGGGATGTCTTTCCAAAAGGTTGTTCCCCTGAGTCTCTGTGTTTACAAGGAGAGCTTCCCTGATGTACTTGGGATTCCAAGGTGAGAGGTGAACACTCTCCAGGAAATTCTCAATTCTAAGTATCAGCAGGTTTTAGAGGCAAAAGCAGTAAAGGGAGAAAAGGTTCCAGTATATGATTAATTTTGGATCACAGAAAAACACAGCAATCCAGATATAACTGTTCTCATGGGGTGAGACAGAAAATGAAGGTAGCAGGCGCCACGTGCTTCCACCTCAAGCTACAAGAGTTACTTTATACTCTACAATGAGTTAGCCCCTGGACACTTTATAAACAAGAGGAGTTGAAGATATAAGATTGAAGAACAGTTTTCATTTGTTCTCTACTTCTATACTATAATATCCAAGACTATAACGGCTGGGTGGGATAGCTACCACAGTAGTGGGGAAGGGGTTAGAGGGCAGTGAATAAACCCAATTCTCCCTAGACAAGAATAGGAAACAAAGAACAAGATGGTGATGAGCTAAGCCACAATTTGAGTATGCGTCTCAGTAAGACAATGGGTGACAAGGGACTCTATCTGGGAGAAGTATTTGTTCTTTTGATTTTGTTAATCCTGAGATTCAAGAGAGAGAAACCAGTTCCACAATTCTGAGCCAAATTCGCAGCAAGCTTTAAGTAAATCCTGGTCAGCAAAAGGGTCTCTGGCCAGGTCCACCTCTAGGTTCCCAAGATATGAGCACAAAACATGTTTTACAGGAGCTTAAAAGGGCAAAACCCACAATACATTGCACTTTCCATTATGTCCAATCAGGGGCAAATATACATCTGGACATACGTCCTGCCTTTGTGTGACCAAGCACATGTGGTGTAGTTGGTTCAACCAAATTTGTTTAGGGAAATTAAAACATGTGCCTTGATATTTCCCAAGGACTATGACTCCCAGCATTCCAGGAAGTTACCTTGTGGAGGCTTACAGGTTAACTTTGGCTCTTACAGTTAGGGTGAGTTTCTTTGTGTGAAGATTCCTCGCCTAAATTATCACTTTTGTTCTACAAAGGCTGAGTAATTTACAATGAGCAGCAGGTTTATTTGGTTAAAATTTCTGGAGGTTAGGAAGCCATAAAGAATAACCTGCCTTGATGGTCTTTCTACCACATTTTAACAGGGCAGAAGAAGAGCATACGAGCACAGAGAACAGGAGATGAAACTCACTTTTCTACCATGCCTATGCCCACAGTAGCTACTAGCCGTGGTGCAGTGTTAACCTGTTCATGAGAGAAGCCCCTCAGGACCTAATCACATCATGTAAGCCCCATTTTTCAAAATTCTGAGGTTTCCACCACCCGAGACTTATTCAGAGCATTACTGAAGTTAACAAGAAGGGCCCCAAAATGGGCACACAGCTCCACCCTCAGCCTTCTCCACGGAAATAAGGATTTGCAGCCCTTCCGCAACACTTCATGGACAAGGTGAGGACTGTATACATAAGCAAACAAACCAGTGGACATGTTTGTAAATCTCTCTTGCTTCTCCTGACACAAAGGGCTCTGGGGAATGTTTCACAAGGCTGAGACCTGCCAGAAGCTCCTTGTGATAAGAGAAATGAAATGAAATCTACACACACTCTCTCCATCTAAAATTTATGAAACTCTATCCCACTTCTGTGGAGTAAAGCCAAGCACAGCTGAAGAAATCAATGTGAGAAAAACCAACAACTGTGGGATAAGAGAAAACTAAAACTCCTTAAGACCCCAGTATCAGTGCTTTAATATTCCTATCCTCAAGCGTGTAAGACAAAGATGTTGGCCCATATTTTTCTAAAATGGCTGTGGTGTTTTCAGATGAAAGAATTCACATCTGACCACTCATTCTGATTCATGTTTTACCAAGTGTAGATTTGAACAGACACCTCATTGTTCTCTCCTTTTTACTGTCCAAAACAACAGAGTATTTTTATATTTGTACTGCATGGTTCCATTATCCGCTATAAGAAAAACTTATATCTCTCCCTCAGGAAATCTTTATTAAAGCTTATCTCACAACACATACACTTTTAGCAGAGAAAGGTAGGAGAAAATATTGCCTATAATAGACTGATATATGAAGAAACACATGGCAGTGTTTGAAAAGAGGATAAAATATAATGGGAAATTAGGTCTTCATGACAGCCCTATCTCTACATGCTATAGACTGAATTCATGTTTTGTGCAAGATATCTACTTATTCCAGATTGGAAACAAAGTAAAGATATCACCAAAGTCCAACTCAGTGGACCAATGAGTTTTATTAGGGTTACTTACAAGAATGTATGTAAGGGATTACTTGTGCGAGCAGAAAGAACTCAAAGAAAGCTGAATTACCAAAAGCCCACCCAGATATGTTGGACAGCTCATAACACCCAGACATGTGGGATAGCTCATGACAACAGTGTCTCTTCCAAGCATCTCAGTTGACCAGACCCTGCCCCCCAGCTTAGACATAACTAATCTAGTCTTCTAGGAAGTTCAGTTCATATGAAAGTGTTTCTTGGCTTCTATGAGCTTGAGAAAGGAGGGAACTAGTAAACCTGGTGAGTTTCCAGAACTTCCTGAAGGGTGTGAGTTGTTTACTTCCTGAGATTTACAAGTTTCACTGCAGGACTGAGTGTATCCCCTCCCTTGAACACCTTTTGTCTTAAGGAGCTTCTTTCCAAGATGGAAGGCTTCATCTTGGAAGAAGTTGCCTCATGATAGATCATAGAGTATGTGAAGAATCACACCACTCATTTGAGAGACAAAAAGGTGACACGAACTATCATGGGAACTAACCCCCCTCACTCACTTGACCGTCTTTTGTTTACCTGGGTTTGGAAATCATGAAGAGATGATTTTTTTCCTGAGTTTTCCAGCACACTGGCACACATTTTATCTCAATGTGTACAATCATTATGGCTATCATTTCATAAGTGACAAAGTTAAAACTCAAAGGCCAAGGCAGCCATAATGACACAGCCAGAGCCCAGAGACAGGTAGATGCCTTCATCAATGTTATAGTCAAGTTCTTTCTCCCAGTGAGAGTTGGCTACAGGTCAACATCTTTGTCAGCAAAAAGCAGGCATCATCTGTTTAAGATTCTCTGTGTTTATGTTGCCAGTGCCTTCTATCACCTCTCTTCTTTCCTCAAAATGCATGTTTTCACAAAGAGCCACCATTAATCATATTTAAATGTCACTTGTAACTGAATGTGATATGTCCTTTGCATCCTAAGTTCTCATCTCAATGACATAATGACTCCATTTGTAATAGGAGTGATTTTAAGGCCTTACTTTCAGCCACAAGAACCAATAAGCTAAAAGCCCCCAGACACTCAGGAACACACAAGCTTTAAGAAACCCATCTACAGATGAAGAATCCAGATGCAATATGCAATCTGAGCAAACAGATTCCATATATCCAATTTCTCAGGAAGCTGGTGACATTCCAGAAAGCTGAATGCAGATGGCTCCAAAGATGTGTCACTTCTTCCTTCATGGAGTCCAGCCCACACCTGGACACTGCTTTTATAAACCCCAATCCTGGATGCCCCTTTGCCTCTGCCAACACACAGATACCCTCAACTCACAGGATCTGCTTCTTACAGGATCTGCTGCTCACAGGGAAGAACGTAGAGCACTGAAAGCTCTCCTAGGGATTTTGGTGACCAGCATCAGGAAAAGATTGTCCCTACATCAGCAATAGCCACTAAGTATTAAATAACTGAAACATTTCTCATTCAAACCACCACAAGGTGGGAAAGACCTGAGTATGTGCAGACTTATTCATGGAAACCTGGAGATGTTAGAAACATCCTACATTTATGCTGTCCAACATGGCAGCCATTAGCTACATGGGGGCTACAGTGATCATTTGAAATGTGGCTAACACAACTGAAGAATGTTTTCATTAACTTAAATTTAAATAACCACCATGGATATAAACAGACCCACCAAAATACAAACAAGCAACGCCTGTTTGTTCAGAGATTGCTGTAGCGGGGAACTGGCTGCTATTGTCTGTACTTTGGCAGAGACTCGTAGGCAGGCATTACAGAGGGAAAATATTTAGAGTAGAAAAATGAAGGTTCAGGTGTGTCCTGGTGAGGCTGCTAGCATGGAGTGGCTGCAGGTGGACCAACTAGAAATGGGGCATCTTATAGGTTAATTGGGAGGTACAATTAACTCTTTCTGATTAATCCAAAGTTGGGAACAGGAAGAAAAATTAGGAGAAGATGTCAGTTATGAGTCAAGTCCTGGCTGCTTGAGGCTGTTTATAACAGGAGTTGCTGCTGGCTTCTCAGGTTGTTGGTAGAGATATAGCTGAGTGACTTCTCACCAGTCTGACTCATTAGGTAGAAAACTGGCATCCAATCTGGTTACTACAAGTAATGGGTTGTTTTCCTGCGCTGATCGATGGAACTTTGTGAAGCACGGGTTCTAATATATACATGATTTATGCAATTCCCTTCTGTGCACTCACTTTGTGAACAGTTGCTCCTGGGAGCAACATGGAGCAAGGAAGGCGTGCAGTAATAAGAGATCTACTTTGGAGAACCATGGAGTAGGTCTCAGGAAAATTTCAATGACAGTGACAAGATGGAGATGAGAGATAAGGGCAGAATGTGTAAATCTGGGCACTGAACTATGAACTCTGTATTTGTTTTGGAATATATAAGAATCAAGGAACAATTAAGGGCAGGAAAGTATATGATCACATCTTTGCTTTATAATGATTCAGTCAGTTTTACTACATAAAACATAACCCAAAAGGAAGCTACTAGAAAAAGAAAGTTCAGGTAGGAAGAAAGTTCAGAGGAAATGGGAACTGTACTAGATAGGTAGATAGATAGATTGATTGATTGATTGATATGAAAGTGTGGATGGAAAGACAGGAACAAGAGGAAATAGAGTTGTGGGAACAACTAGATATAAGGGATGTCTTCACAAGTACTTTTAAGTCTAAGCTAGGTGACAGACTCTGGCTCTTTAGAGGGCTGAGGAGTAAAGAATTAGCATGGTAAGAACAAGGGAGAAGGGAAGATGATGAACCCGAGTTTTAAATTTGAAAACGTCAAGAGAAAGGGCTGGAGAGATGATTTAGCAGCTAAGTGAACTTGTTGCTTTTCCAGAGGACCTGAGTTCAATTCCCAGCATCCACATAGTGGCTCACAACTACCAGGAACTTCAGTTCTGCAGGATTCAATGCTTCCAGAGGACCTGAGTTCAATTCCCAGCATCCACATAGTGGCTCACAACCACCAGGAACTTCAGTTCTGCAGGACTCAATGCTCTTTCCTGGCCTCCTGGGTGCTTACACACATGCAGGAAAATACATATATACATAAAATAGATGTAAATAAAGACTGGAAAGATTAGGACAGATAAAAACTAGGAGATAAATTAGAAGAAACCAGAAAGTATGTTTTCAAATGAAAGGACCCAGAAGAGATTCATAAGAGGCAAAGCCAAAAATAATTTACATTTTCCACTTAGTAATAATCATATTTTGCCTAAAATCAATAAAGTGTATTTGACAGATAGTTTTCAGAGAGTCACAGTTAAATTAAAACATCACTATTTATGTATGCAATGACATCTGGTGTCTGTCTGTCTGTCATCGTTGTCATCTTCCCTTTTAAAAATGTTTTCCTAATGTTGCTCTCTGATCAGCTTAGGTTTTATTAGCTAACTAAGCTAAACAAATCAAAGCAAGAGTCTTGGGTAGTATGGCCATTAGTAATTAGTGCTGGCTTTCTAAGTGCAGGATGCACTTATCCAGAGGTTGAAACATGTTTGGCTTTGAGGCATAGAACCTGAATTTCTTCCCAGAATTCACAGTCAGCTGGGATCTCTTCAGGGTTAATAGGGGTAAGAAAACTTTCTGTTCTCATTTCATTATCTATCTATTCTTGTTAATTTTTTTCTTTTCTTTCATTTTTTTTTAACATTTTTAATCCTTTTTTATACTCTAGTCTTCATTCCTCTTTCAGTTTGGTCCCTCTCTTGTCAGCCCCCAACTGTTCCCCATCCCATACTTCCTCCACTGCCCCCAACTCCAAGAGGATGTTCCCACTCCCACCCCTACCTAATCAGACCTCCCCACTTCCTGGGGCCTCAAGTCTCTTAAGGGTTGGCTGCATTTTCTCTCACTGAGGCCAAACCAAGCAGTTTTCTGCTATATATGTGTTGGGGGGCCTCATACATTAGCTGGTGTATGCTGCCTAGTTGGTGGCTCAGTGTCTGAGAGATCTCTGAGGTCTAGGTCAGTTGAGATTGCTGGTCCCATGGAGTCGCCCTGCTCATCTTGTTCCAGCTTTTCCCCAATTCAACCACAGGAGTTCCCAGCTTCTGTCCATTGGTTGGGTGCTGGTATTTGCATCTGACTCTTTCAGCTGCTTGTTGGGCCTCTTGGAGGGCAGCCATGCTAGGTTCCTGTCTGCAAGCATACCACAGCATCAGTAACAGTGTCAGGCCCCAGGGCCTCCCCTTGAGCTGGATCCCAATTTGGGCCTGTCACTGGACCTCCTTTCTCTCATGCTCTTCTCCATTTGTGTCCCTGTAGTTCCTTCAGGCAAGAACAATTCTGGGTCAGAGCTTTTGACTGTGGGATGGCAACCCTCATCCACCCACTTGATGTCCTGTCCTTCCATTGGAGATGGACTCTTCAAGTTCCCCCTCCCCACGGTAGAGCACTTCATCCAAGGTCTCTCTCTCTCCCTTTGAGTCCTGAGAGTCTCTTACCTCCCAAGTCTCTGGTACATTCTAGAAGGTCCCCCTACCTCCTACCTCCTGAGGTTGCCTGTTTCCATTCTTTCTGCTGGCCCTCAGGGCTTCAGTCCTGTTTCCAATACCTGATCATGTCCCCCCTTCCCCCCCCCCCCCCCCGTCCCTTCTCCCACCCAAGTCCTTCTCTCCCTCTGCCCCTCACCCCCGGCCCCCCGGTGATTGCTTTCTTAGAGGACTAATCCCCTGGTTAGCTGATAACTCAACTCAAGATCCACTCCAAAAGAAATCCTGAGAATAGCTGCCAACCAACTGCCATCATAAACATAGTTAAATGTGTGTGGGGTGTGGGCAATTAAACTGGTAACAAATATGGAATACTTAAGTGGTGTCCTTCCTCTTTGTGCTCCCTTCTGCATTCTAAACCTCACAGAGAGCAAAGCAGCCACACACAAGATTTAGTTCAAAATCATTGCCTGGCTTTACAGCAGTGTCACCATGGTAATGATATACAGTGAATTGAAGGCCAATCCAGCCTCAGGTGTCTGGTTCTTAGTCTAAAGGAATGGCATCACTTCTGATTCCCAGGGGGCCAGAGGAGCATCTGCTCGACAGTGACTCAGAAGCCACTTTTTGTACCTGAGAATTTTCAGAATTCCAAATAAGCCTCAGAAAATGCAATAGGCAATGCAATGATCTAGACTCACCCTCAGTGGTGAATTTCCTCACTAGGATTTGGGCTGGCCTAGAAAAGGGACATCAACACAGCATTCAGATAGACTTGTTTCCGATCTAAAAATCACATATGGAAGGTCACCTAATGTGGTCTTGAGAGCACACCCTCCTTCCTTTCTGCTCCCTCCTGCTGTCTTTCTTGGAAGCAGGACAGGCCTTAAGGGATGTCTCTGGAGCCCTTGCATGTCCCTTCTGTGCCCTCTTCTCACCTTGACTATATTCTGTTCTCACTCTCCTGGGGTCCCATCACATAAATACATGCTTATCTGTTCCCTGAGGAATGAAGTTGGCACTTTGAGGAAACAGCTTAGGCAGTGAGCCGAAAGAAGAACACATTAAGTTCTTTTTCATTTCATGACAGTAAAGCTTTGTATCTGTGCAGAGGTTTCTGGCAAGTGAAACTATCCAACACAAGCTAACATAAGCAGAAGAGATTTAATCAAAGCACACAACCAAGCTCACAGGGCCAGGAAGATCAGAAAACCAGGCCTGGAGTAAGCACAAAGGGAAAAGGGGGTCCCCTTCTTAACTATGAAAGATCTATCATAAAAATAGCAGCAAAGAGCAAAAAGAAAAAAACCTCCAGGCCCACGGTACCTCAACCTCCAGATCCTTGCCGGGCCAGTGAATGCAGGCCCGACTCATGATGCTTCTGCCTCTATCATGACTACAAACAATAGTGGCACTGATATCCACAAGTCATATTCAAAGGAAAAGACAAGAGTCTTCCCATTTGCATCCAAGTATGCACAGGAAGGTCATTCCATGGAGAAATCTGCACAAAGCTAAAATAGAATGTGTAATCATTTGGGTATGGAATGGACTCCACAGATCCCTCTGGTCAAGGCTTAGCCCAGTGGTACTATTTTGGAAGATTCAGGGCAGGCTTAGATGGAGGAAGTAGTGTGTCTTTAAGGGTTACCCAATCTCTTCTTCATTTCTTGTTTCTTGTCCATTTTCAGAGTAGATTCTTCCTGCACACGTTCCTGCCTCCGTAATATCCTACCAGTCCATGGAACCAAAAACAGTGGCTCTTGGTCTTGTTTATTATCAGCTATTTGGTCACAGAAACACAACCCAACAAGACAGAATGACAAACACCGACTTGAAATTGTCAAAGGCTAAGTAGATCAAGACAAAATTACCAATAGTCATTTGTTCACAAATGCATAGTAAGGAGGTACCCTGTCCACTTTCAGTTTAGTTTCAATAGGGTGTTCAAGTCTGTTAGGAAGTTTATGGAAAGAAGTACTGTGTAGGGAGCTTTTAATGGGGAGATTCCTGGAAATAGACATTGTCACTGGCATTAAAATAGATATGGTAATTCTTTATAGGTTATAAGGGAGCAAGCTAGCAGTTTGGGGATATTTCAAATGAGAAGGGGTCTTTTTATATGTCAGGACAGAGTAACTTCTGCACCAATCATTTTTGTAGGACAAGATGGGATCAAGAACGGGTTTTATAGAAATGGTTCTTACGTCAAGCTGTCAGAACAGAGTTTCTGGATGTCTAAGAGAGATGTGCAGGAAAATGGAAGTATCAGTTGGCATAGATAAAAAGCCAGAGAGGGCAGGCGTAGGGGCACTGACAAGTTTTTCTGGTAATATTCAGCCACCTCAGCTGGATTTCCCCAGTTCAGTCTACGGAACAACTGCTTCCCATGCACCTCCTTAATCCTTCATGCTCTGCCTGACTGTGGGCATGCTGAGGTATTGTGCCATGCATAATTTGTGATTATGGGCCAGCTGCCTTTTCCCAGTTACCCTCCATGCAATCACATGGAACTGTAGGGGATGCGAGTCAGAATGCTACCTAAAACCTCTTCAGACATCGGGGGGCTGCCATTAAAAAGGGATAAAGATGTTGGGTGCTCCCTGACAAAGGTTCTATAATACAAAATTACATAATCATCCTCAAAACTGCCCAAAAGATGCTCAAAGGGTTTTGCATTAATAAATATTCTCTCTATCATCCCTTCCTAGAATTTATATGCCGGAATTGAGGATCAAAATTGAAATAAACAGAAAGAGATAGAAGTTAAGGGTGTTAAATTATAACTAGAAAAAACCCAACATTTCTACCCAGCCTAGTGTAAGATTTACATAAATATATGTACTCAAGTTCTGCTTAGCTTTCAATAAGAAGCAAGAGGCAGCATTATCTCAATCACCCATTAGATTTGTCTTATACTCCTTATAAATTGACCCAGTCAACTTTCTCATGCCTTATTAACCTGGAATACTAAGCACTAATTCCTTTGATAAAATACCTTCTTCATACATAAAAAAGAGGGGGAGGGGGAATGGAACAAAGGCAATTTAGTTTTTTCACATGTTTTAGTTAAAACTCAAACTTCTACAATGGCTATCTTAACCAAAGACTCTTCACATTGAGACTTTTAAATAAACATCAAATATCACAATCTATAAGCCACTCACAGCTTTGAGAAAAGGGCTGAGAAGGCCCCCTTTTCCTAGTTACCTAGTTATAAATCCAGCAAGATGCAATTTGTAACTTGAACGGTTTGTGTGTGTTTTCTGATATTTCCTAAGGTAGAAGAGGGAGGATATTACATTTTCTTTAAAAACAAACTTCCTTTCTTCTACAGGAAAAGTTAGTTTGAAAAGCAGCTTTCCATCTTGTTTATTAAATTCACATCTGTACACAAACTGTCCTTGTTTATAGAATTTTGGTCTTCGTATGATTGCGGTTTACTTTTCATTGTTTTGCAATTGTGCGACTGTTGCCTTGGTAATGGAAAAGTGGGCTCAATCCTTTTAAAATGATAACCATCTCCATTCTCCCTTATTTACTGGATTTCATGCATATTTTCCTTTCTATTTTTCTCCTTTATGAATTTAAGCTTACTCTTTTCTTTGTCATCCTGATTTCCATTTTCTAAATACTTTCCAAACTGCCAGTATTTCTTACTTACTCTATTGAAATGGGAAAAAAAAAAACAAGTCCAAAAAAATTTATAGGAAATAGAAAAATAGACATTTGCATTTGTATTGTGACTCACCACACTCTGCCTATACAGAAAACCTTCCAAAAGACTGTGTGAGCTCCCTGGCCTGGAGATTCCAGGATGAAACAGGAATGGCAGAGCTGCAGAAGGTGCAGGTGCAGAAGGGTGGCAGCTGGCCCTAGCACTCTGTCTTTGTGCTCAGAGTCCTTAGGTGAAGGTGGCTTTAGTGGCTACCTGATGCACTCAAGTACCATAGTGGCTGTCAAATGTGTCTCTCTTTATCATGGGTGGCTACTAGGGGAGGCTACACTCCCACACTAAAGTGTAAAGATCCTTAATTGTACAGGAATATAGGTGCTGATCAGTGACCCAGAGAGAGAGAGAGAGAGAGAGAGAGAGAGAGAGAGAGAGAACTGTCCAGAATGACCTGAGCCAAAGACTCATGGGGTCACCTGATTTACATAATCAGATTTATATAATCTAGATTTATATAATTATTGATGGAATCACAGGGTTCTCGCGAAGAGGAAATTTGAAGTATTTTTACTCGAGATTTTTTGTATAGTCCCATAGGTAGACCAAAGTTGATCCTGGACCCTTCGGGGCCTATAGAAAATTTAAGGAATAGAGATGTGTGTGTTTCTCTAAAGGGAGTCTAGGGTTTTTCACATGCTCAAAGAAGCCTGCAACTGCAGAGGCCATGTTCCATTTTGTTTGGCATGTGACCATAGACATCTCTACTGTCCTAAAGTCTTAGAAATATTCTATTTTATTTTCACAAGATTCCAATATCACTGCCAAACTGTCTGAACTCCACAAAGCACTTTTTCGTGGAATGTTGGTTTATAGACGATGCATAACAGAGTCACAGGAAACTGGCTTGTTTGGATAAATGATAATCATATTTCACAAAAATCTGAAAACCAAAAAAAAATTCTTTAGAGTTCATTAAGATATTTATTTTAATTGTCAAAATAAGTTTTGTCACAGGTCAGACATATATAGCCATGGGAAAGAGCTGGTGTTCTAAGTTCCATTTTAGATGAAGGAGTGCACTTATTTATTGCAATTTGAAAATTATACTTTTCAAATCATTCCTCTTCCCATTTATACGATTTCAAGAAATATGAAATTCTATGATGGACAATTTGCATATTTAATTCAAGTGGCCAAAGCATTTCTGCTTTGACTAGGTCCCAGACATTTTTCCAGGAGCTGTGAGACACATATAATAGATATTAGTGAAAGTAGATAAATCTGGATAAGACTATAGGATCACAAGAGTAATAAAACACAACATAAATACTATCATGATATAAAAGACATGATCATTTATGCAATTATTTTAGCTTTCTGCAATTACACACACCTGGGATAATTAAATTCTAAAGGAATCCTATGATTCCCTTCTTACTTCTAGATGTTTTACTAGATATGACAGGCACAGTTTAGTTGAAAATTATTATACATTACATTATTCTGAAGTGATTTTAACTTTCTTACTTCATAGAAAGATATCTAAAATGCAAGATGTTTCTATAGTCAACCCTGGAAGAAGTTCTGAGAAATTATAAAGTGCCATTGAACTACAGTCCCTGAATTGTTGCTGCACAGTGTAACTATATAAAAAAGACAGGACAAAAGGCTGATGGAAACATGGGTGACTGACCTTCATAGACATTTCCCAAAAGAGACTTCAAAAGTAGCCAAGTAGAGCATAAGGAAAATGTCAAATGTCATTAATCATCAGAAAAATGCAGCTCAAAAAGCACAAAGAGATATCAGTTTTCAAATGGCTATTATCAAAAGGACAGAAAGTGAATGCTAGCAAGGATGTAGGAAAATGGAATATCTCACACACTGTTGATGGAACTAGAAGCAAGTACTATCTGAAGGAAAATAGTATTGATACCCCTTGCCAAACAAGAAAAAAGCACTACCATAAGATCCAGCAATCTCATAACTAAATAAATTTACTAAGAAATAATTATTTGATTTTCATATTAACTAAGATACATAATTAACCAGCTGTCCACTGATAAATGTATGGGCAAGAAACGGTGGTATTTATACACAATTGAGCATTATTCGGCCATAGAAAGAATGAAATGCTATCATTTCAAGCAATGTGAATGGAAGCGGAAGGCATTATGTTAAGTTCAATAAGCTGGACACAGAAGGATAGATTCTGCATGTTGTCAAGTGTATATATTCAGAAATGAAAAGGTTCATTTCAAAGAAATAGACGATTGGGTCATGATTCTGAGAGAGGTGAGGAAATATAAGAAAATGGTTAATTAGTGTAGACACACAGCTGGGTAGGAAAATAACTTCAAATGTTCTACAGTACGGTAAGAAAACAACGATTGATACATTACTTTTCTGTTGCTGGGATAAAACCCTATGACCAAGACAACTTGGAGAAGGGTTTATTTGGGCTTATAGTTTCAGAGAGATAAACGTCTTTCATGCTGGGATGTCATGGCAGACAAGATGGCAGGAAGAAGGAGCTGAACCACAAGAACAGAGCATACAGGATAAGCTGAAAGTGGCACAAGGTCTTTTACATCTCAGAGACTATTGCGCTGTCTTGTTGTTCTTCTTGTTGTTGTTGACCTGACACAAACTAGAGTCATCTGGGCAGAATCCTCAATTGAGAAAATACCTCTGTCCCATAGAGTTTGTAGAGCACTTTCTTGATTGGCCATTGATGTGGACCCATCCCACTTAGAAGGTACCCACTCTGGGCTGGCAGTCCCAGTGGGACAATGAAACAGGCTGAACAAACCCTGGAGAGCAAGCTAGTGTGCAGCTTCTCTCCATGACCTCTGTTTCTGTTCCTGCTTCAGGCTCCTGCCCTGCTTGAGATCCTGCGCTGGCTTTCTTAAGGATGAACTATAAGCAATAACATGGAATCACTCCTTTCTTTTGGTCACGACCTTTATCCCAACAATAGAAACCAAACTAATAGACTTGGCCCCAGTGACACACTTCCTCCAACAGGGCTCCACCCTCTAAGCATTCTCAGGCAGCACCACCAACAGGGGACCAAGGATTCAAAACACCAGAGGCTATTAGGGAGGGAGTGATTTCTTGCCCAAACCACCACAGTTGTCAAGAGTTAACTGAACATTTTGAATAGCTAATAAAAAGGGTTTCAAATGTTTTCAGCTGAAGAAAATAATAAGCATCTGCAATGATGGGTGTGCTAATTATGTGAATGATCATTATATGTTGTATATATGCATTGCAATGCCACTCTGTTCCACACAAATATGTACAATTACTGTGTGTCATTACAAATAATTATCATAGGAGATTTAAAAACAGTGTTTGCACATTTAAGTACAAATTCATTATACATACCATGTACAGATAATTCCTTTATTTGCATTGGAAAAGGTGTTGCTACCACATCACTTAAAACCATGGGTCTTGGAAGTCCATTAAAGTACTTAGGAACAAGTCACCTTCATTGTACTACAAGAATCTGAGAAAATTGGACATAGTACTACCGCTCCATCCAGCAATACCTCTCCTGGGCATATACCCAGAAGATGTTCCAACTGGTAAGAAGAACACATGCTCCACTATGTTCATAGCAGCCCTATTTATAATAGCCAGAAGCTGGAAAGAACCCAGATGTCCCTCAACAGAGGAATGGATAAAGAAAATGTGGTACATTTACACAATGGAGTACTATTCAGCTATTAAAAACAATGAATTTATGAAATTCTTAGGCAAATGGATGTATCTGGAGGATATCATTCTGAGTGAGGTAACCCATCACAAAAGAAGTCACTTGATATGCACTCACTGATTAGTGGATATTAGCCCAGAAACCTAGAATACCCAAAACACAAGAAAATCAAGAAGGAAGACCAACGCATGGATACTTCATTCCTCCCTAGAATACGGAATAAAATATTCATGGAAGGAGTTGCAGAGACAAAGTTTGGAGCTAAGACGAAAGAATGGACCATCCAGAGACTGCCCCACCCGGGGATCCATCCCATAATCAGCCACCAAACCCAGACACTATTGCATACACCAGCAATATTTTGCTGAAAGGACCCTGATATAGCTGTCTCCTGTGAGGCTTTGCCAATACCTGGCAAATACAGAAGTGGATGCTCACAGTCATCCATAGGATGGAACACAGGGCCCCCAATGGAGGAGCTAGAGAAAGTAACCCAAGAGATGAAGGGGTCTGCAACCCTATAGGTGGAACAACAATATGAACTAATCAGTACCCCAGAGCTCGTGTCTCTAGCTGCATATGGAGCAGAAGATGGCCTAGTCAGCCATCATTGGGAAGAGAGTCCCCTTGGCCTTGCAAACTTTATATGCCCCAGTACAGGGGAACACCAAGGCCAAGAAGTGGGAGTGAGTGGGTAGGGGATCAGGATGGAAGGAGGGTATAGGGGACTTTGGGATAGCATTTGAAATGTAAATGAAGAAAATATCTAATAAAAAATGTGGGGGGGGGGAGAATCTCAGTGTAACAAGGTGCCCCAATTATAAAGCTGCTCCCACCTTATAATCTAGGTATGATGACAATGTGAGGTCCATAAACATAATATTCTGCACAAAATCCAAGTATTTTATTTTAAAAGTTGATAAAAATATATTTTATCTAATTTAATGACACTAATAATTCTGTTTTCTCTCCAAACCAACTAATTGTTCATCCTTTCCTGCCCTGCTTACCATTTGGAGGCTTCTGTCAATCATTTCAGCAGCCCTGACAACTGGGCCTGGTGTCACTTTGGGTTGATATCTGAAGGTCCTGGCTGGGGTATGGCACAGGGCTGGATGCAACCTGTGTTCACACCTTGCACAGATGGCTCCTATCTTGTTGCAGACATACTTCACAGCAGAGCCCAGTGACAGAAGTTCCCTTTGCCCTTAGAAAGAGCAAAAAAATTAGCTTTCTGCTCTGCCAGTGCCTAAGTGCCTCAGTGTTCCAGAGAGATGTGCTTAACCTTACCCACTCTTCTGGAAGTAATCATTCCTTCAATGGTCTTTAAAAAAAAAAAAAAAAACCTCCACATTGGGGTTAATTGGGATTAATTCACCCTGCTAGACCTGAAGGACACTTACACTGACGGTTCTACTAATAAACCCAGTTTCCCCAGCCTAATCAGAAGCAGGTATTGAAGACCTTTGTAATAAGCTCGGCTCCTGAGATAGGAATAACCAGGTGTGACAACCTAAGACTCATCTAGGTGAGGGCTGAAGCCACTCCTGCAGACCTAAGGCAGGATCTGAATTTTCGAGTTCAAGAATGGTTTCTGACAGTCTCTCCCATCAATCTTAATCCAAAATGTTGGTCATTTTGCTAGCTATGTTTTGTTCCTGTGATAAAGCACTATGTCCAACAAAACTTACAGAAGAAAAAGTTATTTAGAGTTATAGTTTCAGAGGAAGAGTCTGTAGTGGTAGGGGAGACATGGCAGTGAATGGCCAGAGCAAGAAGCTGAGTAATTACATCTTCAACCTCAATTATGAAGCAGAGAGAAAAAAGAGGAAATGGTGTGAGGCTATAAACTCCCAAAGCCCATCCTCAGTATGTTCCTTCTCCAACAAGGCTATATCCCACCTACCCAAACACTACCAAATGAGAACCAAGTGTTCAAACACATGAGATTATGGGGAAATTTTCTCATTCAAAACCAGTCTTCATGGCCAGATCTATATGGTTTAGCATATCTTGATTTTTGTCTCCAAGCCAAGTTCCTATACCCTGGTCCTGACTACATGTCTGTATCTCCCTAGAGGCTACCCTGTGCTCTACCAAAGCACCCTATGTAACTCTGAAGCCATATTCACATTTGAAAGCAAAGAATCATGGCCACCAATACAACCATGTGATATCTTCCTGGAGGATTCCTATGCAGCTCATAAAGGACAAATCACATTCCCTTGGAGCATGAACTAAGTATATCCAACTAGGTTTCTCTTAAGAAAAAACTGATTCTGCAAACACAGTCCATTGGTCATATACTCCTATGTCCCAGGGTGACTTCCTTGTTCCCATCATCTTCTTCTTCATCTACTGGTCTTGAAAAAAGGTGATCAACTCTAAGACATAATTATTTCTATTTAGAGAGTTTATCATAACTGTCTTTTCCTTCTGATACACTGGCCTTCATCAGCTGTTAAAATAAAAATGAAAATCTCAACCATTATTATTTTATGTGCTCTGGTACTTTCTTTCCCAAGGAAGAATACTGTAAAATGCTGTTTCATCCAGTCTGTCCAGTTCTTGAAAAATCCTTTTTTCATTCTTGAAAATGTCATGAGTCACAAAAAAAAAAAAAAATCCAAACACATTTTGTGAGTTCCAGGACAGCCAGGGCTATACAGAGAAACCCTATCTGGAAAAACCAAAAAAAAAAAAAAAAAAAAAAAAGTCACGAGTCAAACTTAGATAAACCATCGATTATGTCAGCTTTCTTAGTTATTCTTGATGTGAACTTTTCATTGAAGCCATTTACAAGTGCATACAAACATTTTAGTCAGTGACAGTATGCACCACCATGGTCCCATCAGATTACACTGCTCAGTGACACTATAGCCAACTTAGGTTATGTGAGTGCATTCTATGTAATGTTCACAACTGGCCAAACATCACAGGAAGATGCATTTCTCAGAAACTGTTCTTGTTAGGAAGCATTATGCAACTTTTCGTGTTCTTCTGTTGTTCCTTGGAGGCTTACGCATGGTGTTCCTTCTGCTCTGAGTTGCCTGTCTGCTCATTTCCATGTAAAATCTGAACAGCCTTCAGGACTCACTCCAAGAACCCCTCTAATTGGGAATTCCCTTCTGATTCTTTAATAATTGAAGTATATATAAATATGACCCCACAGAGAGTGGGAGCTTGAGCATTGGTTTGCTTTGCTCTGCTTTGCTATTCTTCGCTGGTGACATGCATTCACTTGTTTGCCTTATATTGCATTTGTTGAGCTCCATCTGTGGTGGCCACCATAGAAAGAAACTAGCCAAAGAAGATCTCGTGACATTCCTGTGACATCTTTCCTCTTCCATGGCCTAAGGTGACCAAGCCCACTCAGTCAGTCAATGGGTTCTCCAGCACAGGAGTGAGGATTGAAAAGAAAGAGACAATTAGACACTGCTGCAGCATGACCCCAGTCAATTCTGAGACTGAAGGCAAATCTTTATTTTTCAACCTACTTTTTATACCATTTTAATTACAAACAAGTATTTTGGGCAAGCAGTACCATAAGGAGCTAACAAAGCAGCAAGTAAAGTCCTGAAATTATTCCCATGACAGTTGTTTAAAAGGGCTTGTCATAATGACTGAAGTACTTGAGCCCACTTCTTCATCCAAGCCCAAAATCTTGCCTGAAGCCTAGTTCCTCTGTTCCACCCTAAGACTAAAATTCCTGCCTTACCATACTCCTCTATTACAGCCTAAAGTTAGATTCTTGCAGAAACTTACTTCCTTATTATGCCCTAATGTCAGATTCCTGTCTGAAGCCCATTTCTTTGTCCTTAGCCAATGTCAGACTCCTGCCAAACAGTACCCCAGAAGGCTTTCCACACTAAGGACAGTTGGTAAGCCTTGTGTTTTTTATTTCTGGATTGAACTGCCCTTGCTGGTTCATGTGTGGTGACTGCCAAGTGGACCAAACTGCAGTTGCTGGTTCATGTGTGGTGTCCACTGAGAGGCCTCGACTGCAGCTGCTGATTCATATTTGGTGTTTGCTACTGGGATGGACTGCTGATATCCTGACAACAAAGATTGGACTCACCCCCAAATAACTATTTCTAAATAGGTCTACTTCCCTTTATCCTAATAACTTTTCTCTTCTGCTACCTCTGGTGGGTGATGGGCTAGAGGAGAGGGTGAACCGTTATTAAAGTAGGTTGGGAAAAATTTATGCCTACATGTATATGTAACATATTAAACTATCAGAATTCATACATTAACTACTATTTATCTAC
The DNA here is from genome assembly GCF_978045245.1 of Mus caroli. Taxonomy (NCBI): domain Eukaryota; kingdom Metazoa; phylum Chordata; class Mammalia; order Rodentia; family Muridae; genus Mus; species Mus caroli. The sequence goes on from NW_028227258.1 coordinate 105,883,986, forward strand.
CTCAATTACTAGCTTATAAAATTTTTGGAGGAATTGTTCATGCTGGTAATCCTAAAGCAGATTCAGAGTGTGAGTAGAAATTAGACAGAGGGCTGAGAAAGCAATAAAACTATGAGAAAAGGCAAATTTCTGAGGCTAGGGAAGGGAATTGTGAAGGGCATTTATCTTGGAAAAGGCAGAATGTAAAAGAGCTTTTCACACACATGATGTATTATCTCAACTATAAATAGGCACACTTAAGAGACTTGCTAGAATTATATCCAAAGAGTACACTTAAGCAAGAAGAAATATTTTTTACCATAGCTGGGACCATAAAACATCTTTCCTAATACATTAAAAAAGTCATGTCTAGAAATATTTTTTAGATGAAAGGAGCGGAGTATCTTATGTAGTAGTTTGAGAGGAACATATGCCTAAAGGAAAATGCAAATGTGGCCATCAGGGTAGGGGCACAGGTGTCCCACAGGACTACCTGCCATTTACCAAGCAGTGTTGGAAAAGCTGAATGGTAAAGACACAATAATACGACATTATTCTAATTCTAGCTTCAATTTTTGCTATTTTTCTCTTACTCTTTATCATTTGCAAGCCATATGATTAAGGCCTAAGTATCTAAAACTCACATGCTGTCCTAAGGATAATAATTGATGGTGCCTTCTGTAGTGCCTAACAGGATCAAGGAGATAAAACACGTAACTATTAGCACCCAAGAATTCAGTGATGTAATCCTACCATCAATGTTGTTATATTGCACAGAAGAAAGCTATGATCTACACCCTTTTAGCAACATCTCAAAGAGCCATATAAACAGTTACTATCAGAGTTAATACTGGATCTGGGGAAATCAAAACAGAGGACACCTTAGTTATTGTGAACAAAATAAATGACAGACACAACTTAAGTAGGGAAATCTTTATTTTCTGAGGCTTTCAGTCCATGATATATCTCAGACTATGGCAGTTGAAGTGTGTTTTAGATGTTGTTCACATGATGAAAGACCATTAAACAATGGGACCAGAAACAGGGGCAGGATACCCTCCAAACATCCACCATAGTGATGGGCATAGTGACCAGGCAGGTTCTGCCTTGTAAACAATGCACAGCTTTTAAAATAGTGAGATAAGCTGGACCCTAAGGATTCAAAGCATGAATCTGTGAAGGATAGTTTAGTTTCAAACTGTATCAGAAGAGCTGGAAACTGCAGGAACCAAATGTCTCCTAGATCTTGTGCAGTAGGAACAAAAACTACAGCAGGTGAATGGTAGCACTCAGAGGGTGCTCCTCTTCTCAAAAGAAAAGGGAAGGTGAAATGGAGGGAGGTCTTGCATGAGGGGGTACTGGGAGGAGAGGAGGGGCTGATAATGGGTTGTTAAGAGAATAAATAAATAAATTTTTAAAAAGAAATTAAGGAAGGAGGGAGGGAGGCAGAGAGAGAGAGAGAGAGAGAGAGAGAGAGAGAGAACTGAACATAAATTTATTGCACAATCCAATTACTTCATTTTGGGATATTGACTTGAGGGACTCCATGTTATATCACAAACATACTTTTACATGAATGTGCATTGTGGCAGTACCAGCTAATTTATGGAACAAACCTAAGAGTACAACAACCAAAAAAGTACAGAAAGAGAATATTCTTTGTGTGTTTGCATGTGAAAGTTTTCCAATCATGTAACTGGAGATGATCATATTAAGCATATTGAGTCAGTTTCAAATAAACAGACTTCAGACATTTTCTGTCATTTGTGGCTCCTAGGTTTTATATATACACATAAAATTAAGTATGTATATATAACATGAAAATAGAAAAGAAATTGTCTACAGGAACAAAGGAGACTGGTAGGAAGGGGAGGGGCAAGAACAGTGAAGATAATGGTTATGGGTGATATGCCCAACATACAGCATATACTCTTGAAAGAGTTGTATTTTGTTTTTGTCTTTTAAATAAATCCACACCATTAAACTATAAAAAAAAAAAATCAAAACTGTCCTGCCCCAAAGGCATTGTACATGTGGCTGCTGTGTTATATGTTCATCAGTAGGTGGCAGAGAGTAGAAAGGCTAAGTCTAGGCCCAGTGTCCTAACCTGTGAACATCTAAATGATTAGTAGTCTAACATTCCCTTAAAAGAGCAAGACAAAGATGACTGCCACTCAGCGCCAGGGGACCTAGACAAGAAGCTAGCCTGAGAAGACTACCAGTCCTAGGCCACACATGCATGGGAGGAGGGGCAATAGACTATCCAGAGCTATAATACATGAGTGACGCATATGTTTATCTCAAGTTCTAAATGAACATTAAGACTGTGTTTTATTGTATTCTAAGCTTTTTGTTGGTTTAGTTGGGTTTTATGGTTTGTTTGTTTGTTTGCTTGCTTATAGAGATGTGTCTCTCTATGTCACCCTGTGAACCCTGTTTATAGACCCGGCTGGCCTCTGCCAGTAGAGTACAGGATTAAATGTATACACTACAAGGCAAGCTACAGAATGGGAAAAGATTTTTACCAACTACACATCCTAGAGAGAGATAATATCTAAAATATATAAAGAACTAAAAAAAAAATGGAGATCAAAAAAAAAACCCAAATAACCCAAGTTTTTAAAAATGGATACATATCTAAACAGAGATTTCTCAAAAAATAAAAACAGAAAAAAACAAAAACAAACAAAAAAAAACCCAACTCAAGTGGCTGAGGAACACTTAAAGAAATTTACAACACATTATTAGTCAGTGGAGAAATACAAGTCAAAATTACTTTAAGACCAGTCAGAATGGTCAAGATCAAAACAAACAAACAAAAAACAAAAACAAAAAACAAAAAAACAAGTGACAGCTCCTGCTGGCATGGATGCAGAGAAGGGAAACACTCATCCACTGCTGGTGGGGTGCAAACTTGTATAGCTGCTATCATATCAGAGTGTCAATGCAGCAGAAAGATGGGAAATAATCTACTTTAAGACCCAGCTATACCACTTTTGGACATATACTGAAAAGGTGCTTCATCCTACCAAAGAGATACGTGATCATTGCTGCTGTATTCATAAGAGACAGAAATTGGAAACAACCTAGATGTCAATGGATAGATCGATGGATAAAGAAAATGCAGTACATTTAAACAATAGAATATTACTCAGCCATTTAAAAATAATGAAATCATGAAATTTGCAGGTAAATGGAAAGAACTAGAAAAAATAAAAGAAATTATCCAGAGTGAGGTAATCATATGGCTACATATAGACCTATATGGTATGTACTCACTTTTATGTGGGTGTTAGTTGTTAAGTCATCAATAAGCAAGCTACAATCCATAGAGGTTAGGTAAAAAGTAAGGTACTGGGTGGGGAGTAAGGGAGTTGTAATAATAGCTATAGGGGACAAAGTGGGGGATCAGGATGGGAGGATCAAACAGGGAGAAATAGGGAACTTGGGAATGGATAGCTAAAACTAAGGGGAATTTGACAAAATCCCTTCCCTCGGGGCTCAGGAAACCCTGCAGAAGAGGACATGGAAAATTGTCTAAGAGTCGGAGGAAATGGAGGAAACCAAGGGATCAAGTCTTTCTGGATACAACAGGTCTAGCATACAAATGAATGCATAGAGACTGGCAGTATACCCGGGCCTTGGGCAGGTCTGCTCAAAGAAGTGAGCACGTGACCTATCCCTACGCCAAAAGTTATCTCCAATCAATAGCTACTTTCAGATGAAAAATTTGTTGTCCTCCCCCCCCCCCCGGCCCCCAGGGGAGTCTCCTTGGTGAAACAAAGTACTTTTAAAGGTAAGTCCCGTGCCCAGTAGAAGACAACCAACAGGACATAGAGTCAATGGCATCTTTGGAAATATCATAAATTGGACGGCTTCTAAATATTCAGCGTACTTCTGTGGGAGAGGAAACCTAACATAAAGGCTCCAGAGATTGTGTGGTGACAGCCTGTTCCTGGTTTACAGATGGTGTCTTTTTACTGTGTCCCTCTATAGTAAGAGAAGGCGAGCTGTTGGGCATCTTCTATATGGGTTCTAATACCATGCACAAGGATTCCCTCTACTATGACTGACTTGCCTGCCCGAAGGCTCCACTTCCTGACATGCATGGACTTGTGGGTAATTGTGATGTTTGAGTTTGGGGGAAGAGAGGTAAAAAGATATTCCGACCATAGCAAAGAATATCTTCAAGTAGGAGGTTGAGAAGATACTAGAATCTAAGTGCTGGCTTAAGGGGAGAAAAATAAATGTGTGATTATTAGTCATAATTCTTCTAGTAAGAAAACAGGAAAGATGACAAAAATGTGTTTGATAGTGAGGTGGGCAAGCAAAGGAGATAGTTTCATATCCTAAGGCCCCCATTTTGTTTGTGGTTATACACTTGGCAGCCTAGTTCCTTCAACCTTATACTCTATGCATACATACTCCTCTCTGAACAATGCAACTTGAAACCTCAGAATCCCTCAACACCCTCCCACACACATACCTGCACTGGACTAGACATTCCTACTTCGGAACAAGAATACAAGTGTCCCTTTTCTATAATGATCAAACTTAGGTAGAGTCTATTCAAGTGTATCCCCGACAAATGGGGGAATAAAAGATGTCCTATACAGCCTGAGTTCATTTCAGGTGCATACACAGTATGGCAAAGCTGTGTCGTCTAGTAACCTAAGGAAGACCCTCTATATGTCACCTATGCCTATGTATGGTTTCATGTGCATGTGATTAAAAACAAACACATTATGGGAAAAGGTATGTGCAATAAAAATGAATATATAACTTGATTTATCAATCAAGATAGGAAAAAACTGTACCCCTGAGTAACCAGGTCCCCCTTTTGGATGACCCCATAAAAGAAACGTAAAACTAATCAGGAACTTTGAGAATCTTCACTTGCGTGGCTTGACATCAGTCTTGACAGTGTGTCTCTCTTTAATCTACATGAGGCTTTATTTTCAAATCTGTGTTTGAATTCAAATCTGTTTGAATTCTTTACATAAGAAGCCAAGAACTTGATAACACCTGGCTCAGACCCTGCCTACCAGTCACGATAGCCTTGACCTTTCTCCTCCTTACCCAATAATAAAGCAGTAGTGTTAAGTCTATAACAATTGAGAATTACCAAACTCCCATGAAATTTGAAAACAAAAATGCGGAGCTTATTCATCTAAAGAAGTTTCCACACATTTCACCCCTTGATTCACTGAGGTACTTCATAGTTTGGAGCCTTTATTACTGAGCAACTTTTCATGACTACTCTCAGGTAGACCAAATATTAGTTAGGACTATGTTCAAGTTCTTCTATGGAGTTTATTAATCACCATAATAAATAGATAGTTCTCAAAAAAGATCTTGGTAAACCCTACTCTGAAATTTATTATACTAAATACCTTATTTCCAAGAACTTAAATTGTTTCATTTACCAACTAAAACAGGTGTGATTTCTCTTCAACCATCATTAATGGCTGTTAATTAATTTCAGGTAATGTTATTAATAGCACTTAAGATTTGATAGACACAGAGTAATCTCCCATGCTTTACAGTATAAGCAAATTTAGGTGTAACTTTGGATTTTTAAAACAAGTAAATTATGAGGAAAGGTCTTCCATTATAGACAACATGAAATCTGTGTGGGGTTTAAACGCTAACTAGTCTAGTTAAGAATAGAGTTGCTGGAGCAGTGGTGGACTGTCCTGCGAATGTCAGGCTCCTCTTAACAGGCAGATGCTGCTGCAGAACCCTGGAGCATTATACTTGACTATTTATTCACAGCAACACAGAATTCTATTTTTGGTTTCATTCAAAACAAGCACAGAAATTCAGCGAGACGTGAGCAATCACAAATGCTTCCTGTTGTCCACTCGAAAGTTGAGTTCATGATGAAAGCAGCAAGGTCAAGTTTCACAGCAAGTAGAAAGCTAATGACTCCAGAAATATCTAGCACAGCTTCAAGTACAACAGGCCCTGGAAATCTGAAAGCTCCTCATTTAGGTTTTTGGTTTCTGAAGACCTACTGAGGGCATCTTGATCTTAGAATCACTGGATTCTCAAGTGTTGCTAATGGAGTGAGATTCCATTAGCAACACTTACCACTGATCACAGCACATGTTCACCCATTGATCACATTAATAAGGCAAACACTACTAGCTGGAGAGATGGAACAGTGATGAAGAGCATTGGATGTTTTTGCTGCAGATTTGACTCCCAGCACCCACATGGTGGCTCACAACCATCTGTAACTGTAGTTTTAGAGGATCCACCACCCTCTTCTGGCCTGCACAGGCACTGCATGAATGTGGTACACAGGCTACCAAAAACCCATACATATACAATAATAAACTAAAAATTTAAATATAAAGCCAAATATTAACCTATTAAATAATAAAACGGTCCAATGACATCAGAAAATTTGTTTGGAAATACCAAAAACGATTGTTGCAGATAGTAACCTCTGTTGGTTTCTACTTAGATGTACCTCCCTGGTACTCCTGCCCATCCCTCAGCTGCGTTGCTGGCTCACCTCTCATCCAGCTCCAGGGGCTGAGGTGGAGGAAGGGGAATCCATTTATAGAGATTGTTGGGAGGTAATAGCACTCTAATCCTCCATGTGGGGTGACCATTAACTAATACTAATTCACTTAGGCTCAACCTCCTTCCCTTTAGGTGCAACACTCTCTGTAATATGATTCATACTCCAGAGTCCACTGTGAAATTTTACTCAAGCCAAATTCCTCCCAACATAAAATTATATCGAGGTCATTGTGCTGTCCTTTCCTGTTCCCTCTCATTTCTTACAGGTTACTTCTGAAAGCACGCCCTTAGAAAAACAAAACTTCCTTTCTAAGGAGGTTTACTAAGAAACTACCTTGAACACTTGAAAAAGTCATTGAAAACAATAAAAATTGTCAAAAAGATATTATATGACATAGGTCAGTATATAAAAATGGAGATAATGGGGGGTGGGGACAGAAATAGGTTCACACTTGTGATTGGTTGAGAAGGAAATCCAAGAAATTCAATAGAGAAAGAATGATCTTTTTAAAAAATGCGCTGGAACAGCTATATACCATTCAAATGACATGGGCCATTCACCCTTATCTCAGATCATACCTGAAAACAAACTTAATTGTAAAAGGAATACTTAGGCTAAATGTGGGAGTGCTATTTCAAGAAATCAAAACTAGTGAATCTTTGATGAGAAAGGAATGAGACATCATAATAACAAAGGCAGACTCCTGGCAGGGTGGACAGGGTGGCAGGTCCTGTCTTTCCATAAATTAGATTTTCAAGAAAGATGTGATCAGAATGAGCAGTCTTCCCAATAGCTTACAGTTGCAAATTTGGACATCAAATTTTTTGAAAACTGAAGTATGTAAACAACACAGATATTAGTAAGCATCACACATATTAGTGTGATGCTTGACACATGTGTTCATTGTGCAAGGCTCAAACCAATTAGACATATCTACCTCCATAGACATTGAACTATTTTGCTTTATTTTGAATTTCATTAATTTTACTACAACCTTTTAGTGTCAGAAAATAAAATCAATAACAGCTCAGTGAACCAATATAGTACCAAGCATGGTTTGTTATACAGTATTTTGATTATTTTTTATATCTAATTAGTCAAGTTTTTCTTTTGCTTTTCCTTCTAATCAATGTAACAGAAAATGCATTTGTCAGTTCCAACTCTCTGCCCTGAAAGCTTATGCAGAAAGTCTCTTTACACTGTTGTACTTCATCAGAACTAAACTTTTACAATTTAGTCTTGCCTGGGCCACATGCCAAATCAAGTAAATTGCAATCTCCCAAGGCTGGGGCGATGGCACGGAGGTTAAAGATACTGCAGAAGACCTGAGTTTGGTTTCCACAGAGAAACTCATAACCATCTGTAACTTTCAAATGGCCCCAACGCCCTCTTCTGCCCTCTGTGGCACTGCATACATACGGTGCACATATACATACATGCAGACAAACACTCATATACACAAAATGAAAGCGAATATCTTTTTAATCTGATACTCTTTGAGAAAGCCCCACTGATCCAGCAGCAGACTGATAGGTCTCCTTTCCTTTTTGTTGTTCTGTTTTTATTTAGGTATTTGTTGAAATTTCCATTTGTGAAGTTTCATGTCCATAAAACCTTTTCTGGGGGTGGGGTGGGCAAGGAGGATAGAAGATAAGCAAATTTATTGACCCAGATTCTTCAGTGAATGGTTACACAATCTACAGCTTCTATTCACCCTTTCATGTTCTATGCCTGCATGCTCCAGATGACTTATCACAAGCCAAGAACAATTGGAAGACAAAAATCAGTCATGTTTCCCCGCCATCCTTTTCATCTTTCCTTATTTCACAGAAAACAACGGAGGTCCCCCGTGAATTCAGCAAGTAGAAGGTCTCAGAAAGCAACTGGAAAAACCACAGGCTTACAGTGCAGGTAGTCTTCAACCAATGGAGATGGAAAGTACCAGTTTTCCTAACTAGGTTCCCCAGGCGGCTAGCCTTCCAAAAGTTCAGTGTTTGGGCTCTTATTTCCACGTAGAGTTGAGGTAACTTAAAGGGATGAACCCACGTTTTAGCATCCCCTTCCTTTCTCCTCTCCAAGTACATGGGGGGGGGGTGTGTGAGAGGTGCTAGACAGCTATTTAGACTGCCTGTGTGAGCACAAACAGCTGGGAATACTGGGGAGCGGTTGGGGGGAAGGCGGGATGATAGCTGTTTAGCTTGCCTGCTACAGTACTTACATTACACATGCATGTGGATGCCTAATAAGCCGTGCAGTGAAATTAGCCTGATTCTGCTCAGCTTCCTTGTTCCATCAGCCTTTGGGGAGACAATGATAATTAGCTGAAATGTCTGGAGAGTAACACTTAATCATAGAAAACCAATGCAAAAAAATATATATCAAAAACAAATTATCTTTGCCTAAGGTAAATTTCTGTCTGGCAAAAACAAAAACCAAAACAAAACAAAAAAGAAAAAACAAAATGAAATGATTGCCAAGTTCTTCAAGCTTTGTACACAAAAATGCTAAGTTTTCCCTCCTTCTTAACATAATCACGTTGGACAGACATTTGACTCAACTGCTCAGATGGGTCAAGTCTCACGCTGACCTTAGCAAATAATTAATGTGAAAGTGTCATAGAAACTGTCACAGTTTATTTAACTTGTTAACATAAAATATAATTAAATGCACAGCGCTGACCCACAACTGCTGGATCCTCTCAGGTTTACATAAGTACGCTTCTCGTGTAAAGACAGGCAGCATTTTTGATGAGCTGACCTCCATAATGTTCAATAGAGTAATTAGAAAGCAAAAAAATGAAAGGAACCTTTTTTTTTTCCTAAAAAAAAAAAAAAGAAGTCACTTTTGGCTGTTTGAGTTCAAATCAACCACCTCTCTGAAAATTCATAGTCTGATCAAATAAGAATATAGTTAGCAGACGTGGGTGGTTAGATAATCAGAATTGCAGAATAGTTACAAGCTGTGCTCTTCCCATCCCAGACAGCCCTTTAAGGCTTGTGAATGATTAACATGTCAATTAATGGAAATTTTTTCAAACAAAACTTAAGACTCCAGGCAGGAAACTTTTGTCTGTACACTTCGACATTGTAGCACAAGCCCAAAGAGTATACCTGCAACCACTTTGCGATTGCTTCTGTTCATTTCCATGCTGTCAGTTTTTGGCAGCAGTGCAGGGGCTGGGTTGGTAATCCAGCCCGGTGGAGGCCTGAAGCCTGCGGGCTGCTGCTGCTAGCTGCAGAGACAAATTTAGGGGGCTGCATCACAGCATCCTAGAACAAGACCTGGGTGGCTTGAACTGTTCCCACCCCCTTTCATTTTTGGAAAGAATCTAAGCAGGATTAATGGCTTCTTAAGACCAAGGGCTATCTATGCAAACAGGTTAGATTGGCTCTATCCCTCATTGCCTTTGTATGTGACCTCTAATAAAATTGTCTTCTGCAAAGGCTGACCCACAGAAGAGAAACACCATCACCAAGGTGGAAGAGCCTGTGTAGAGGACTGCTAAGCAGAAGGGGAGAAAATGAGAAGATTACAGGGAGCCTCCTGCCTTCCCAGAACCCTCAACTGCATCCACAGAGAACATCATTTCAGAGGTACCATCAGCTCTGACTTCTTGTGAGCCAAGATCAGCATTGCTTCCCCTTATGTAGCTAGTTTAAAGTAGCCCCCCGTAATGTTCTTGGATGCCTATTCTCTATATATTTGACTTTGTACATCATTGTGACATTGAGATACAAAATAGGCTGCCTTACCTAAGGGCTGGCTTTAAAGGATCAGATCTGAAGCTCCCACTACTGTGGTGTGCAGGTTAAAAGTATACATATACATTTGCCTGTTCAGAGATTGCTATCCAGTGTTGTATTTAGAATTTAAAGTATTGATTCTATGAACAGGAAATGCCTTGACCTAGACTTGATAAATGTTAGCCAGAGCAGAGCTAAAATCTGAAGCCTAAAACAGCCAACTGAGTTCTTTAAAATCTGGATAATCTCTGGCATGGAGTAGCTGTCCCAAAAATATGTTTATTAAGGATGCTTAGGTATAGATATGAGTGGAAGAGAACAAGTTGAAGAGAGCAATCACCTGTCACCATTTCTAGCTGGCTCTGGGTTCACCTATATGTTGGGTGTTCTCCAGATTTTCTTTTCTGTCTCTTCCAGCTTCATGACAGGTCTAAGTCTGCCTCCCTCTGAGGCCTGAGTTTCCTCCCTGGGTTTTCTTTCTTTCCCATACATCTTCCACAAGATCTGTGAATCCATTCATGATGCTACCCCAGTTCACCTGCATGATGTCTCTCAGGAAGACAGAAAACCTGGTAACCCTCTGATTTAAATGTTTCAAAGACAACCCAAAATAAAAGTGGCCAAATCTTACGTCACAGTCTCCCTCATTGTCAATTTCATTCCTAACAATTATGTGGCTTTTGAATTACCCCATTCTAAACTATGTAGTTTGTATCTGAGATGTAATTTAAAATCTGAACACAAAAAATAATGATAAGATTTGTGTTTGAAAACACAAATGCAGTTGTTATGGCTAGTTTAAAACTGCAATAGGGTGTCTATTTTCTGTGGTATGGCCTCAACTTAGGGACTCTATGTTGCATGAATATGGGAATCTGTATCCATTCGAAGGCTCAGAGATGGATAGGGTGTGACCAGACAATAGAAAACAACTCATGTTTCCCAACTTGTAACACCACCAGCAACATCTTCACCTTCATTGAGCTATTGTGCTTTAAATGCCAGACAGTAAGTGATCCAAGAAATACTACACATTTCTGGCCCTCCTTCCAACTTTCATCCACACGAATCTATTGTGTTGTATTTAATGTTCATGAGGTGAAGAAGGAGATAGTAGATCCTGAATGTGGATACTTTCAAGGCAGTGTCCTTTGCATCAAAGAAACATGATTAAAAATGATTTTAAAATGTGAGGTAACCCAATCACAAAAGAACACACATGATATGTATGCAATAAAAAGTGGATATTAACCCAGAAACTTAGAATACCCAAGATACAAGTTGAAAAACACGTGAAACTCAAGAAGAAGGAAGACCCAGGTGTGGATACTTCTCTCCTTCTTAGAATGGGGAACAAAATACCCATGGAAGGAGTTACAGAGACAAAGTTCGGAGCTGAGATGGAAGAAAGAACCATCCAGAGTTTGCCCTGCCTGGGGATCCATCCCATATACAACTACCAAACCCAGACCCTATTGCATATGCCAGCAAGATATTGCTGACAGGACCCTGATATAGCTGTCTCTTGTGAGGCTAGGCCAGTGCCTGGCAAATACAGAAATGGATGCTCACAGTCATCTATTGGATGGAACACATGGCCCCTAAAGAAGGAACTAGAGAAAATACCCAAGAAGTTAAAGGGGTCGACAACCCTATAGGAGGATCAACAATATGAACTAGCCAGTACCCCCGCCCCCAGAGCTGTGTCTCTAGTTGCATATGTAGCAGAGGATGGCCTAGCCAGCCATCAATGGGAGGAGAGGCCTTTGGTCTTGAAAAAAATCATATGCCCCAGTACAGATAAATGCCAGGGCTGGGAAGCAGAAGTGGGTGGGTTGTGGGTTGGGGAGCGGGGCAGGGCGGTGGGGAGGTATAGGGGACTTTCAGGATAGCATTTGAAATGTAAATGAAGAGAGTATCTAAGAAAAAAAAAAGAAAACCGAAGGAAAATATAAAATAAAATGTTCAGTAGTGGTCTTGTTCACATTTTATGGTTGATTATGATATTTCAGAAGGGAGTTATAGATGAGAAAATTGTGATACCCTTATTGGTTGAGAACATTCATGCCTTGTTCAGTAATTTAAGAGTTTTTGCTCCTAAACTTAGCATTGACCTCAGTTCCCCACTTCTGGAGATGTTCTAGATTAAGCACAAAAATTACTCTGCCATGTTTTAATAAAACAAGAGTTAGGACAGGGCCCTAGATACTCTTTGCATTACGATTTAAGGAGATCAAGAAACACAGGATGCTAACAATATTTGGGAGAATGAAGATGAGGTAGGAGAGGCAGAGAAATGATGCAAGGCTAAGAAGACAGTCATTTAATAAGAAGGCATTTTACCTGTAGTCTACATGTCCAGCACTCCAGGGACTTAGCCAAAGGCTTGCTACCAAAGTCTGGGTGACTTTTATCTATCATGACAACAGGTATGGTGATGGCAAATTGTATTTCCTGTATTTGTTCCATAAAAGTCTTCTATAAAATAAGGATGACAAGAAGCACTATGCTTTTTCATCTTAGACAATGTGTTGTGTTTTATGCATACAATACCTATACAGCAACAATATCAGCCTCAGCACTGAGCACCAAGGACATACTGATGACTCTGACCAATCAGGAAAGCCCTAGTAATAAGACATCTGCAATGAATGTGAGCTTGGCAGTAGTGAGCCGCTAAGACAGCCACCTTTGAACCTCACCTCCTGAACTGCATGCCCTGATGCAGTTGCCTCCCATCCTGAACAAGGGTGATCCAGTATGGGACTGCGCAATTGCCAATGTAGGGCTTCAGGCTAGGTCAGAAGATAAACTGAAGCTACAATTTTCTCCTGTTTTGAATCACTTGCTTGGTGAGAAGTCAGCTGCCACGAACCTCAAAAGCAGCCTTGCCAGTAAGACCCATGGTGAGGAACTGAGGACTCCAGCCAGAAGCCAGTGACAAATTGAGGCTTCCTGCCAATACTCTTGTAAATGAGCCATCTTGGAAGCCTTGAGTCAAATCTTTAGTTGACTTCATCCCAAATTTTTGTTTTAACCTGTGTGATTTCAAGCCAAAACTACTCAGCCTAGTTAGTCTCCATTTGTGACCCACAAAAATGGTGAACAGATAGGTGCTTCTTAAATTCAGCTACTAAGGCCTGCAATCATTTTTGCGTAGCGATGTCTATATATTTCGGTACTTTGGTAGCTGCAAATGAGAGCTAGAGTAACAAACAACTAAAAGTACTCAGAGGCTTTAGAAAAAGCAGTGGGCAAAGGCTGGGAAGTTTGGGGAGAGTATTCCTGAGACCTTAAATATGTGAGCAAACTTTCCAGAGAATCCAGTGTCCTACTGCAGAGCGAAAATATGAGGGAGGCCTAAGGGAGGTGTGGAAAGATGGAAGCAAAGGAAACTTGTATCAGGAAGCTTAGCAGCACTTTGTCCTGAATATGTGTAGAAAGTGGAAAATGGACCAGGAATGGCCTGACTAAGGAGAGTTAAAACAATGTAGAAGGCACTGCTCAGATTCAGTGTGCTGCTTATAGCATAACAGGAGTAGAGAGATAGCCACAGAAAGATGCCCCCCAACTTCATTAAGTTATAATTGACACATTAAATTTGTACATACTTAAAAGTTTAGGTATCTAGTATTTCAATCAATTCTTATGGTGAAATTCCTAAATCAAACTAGTCAACATATCTATTACGTTATGCCCCTATCAATTTTTGTAGTAAATATAGTGTTTCCATTTGCTTTTTGTTACTGTGATAAAAACACTGACCCAGACTAGTTTTGTGGAGGAAAGAGATTATTTCATTACAGGTTCAGGAAAGTCACAACAGGAATGCAAGGCAGAAGAAGAAGCAGTTGAGGAACTCTGCTTACTGCCTAGGGGTAGCAACGCCCACAGTGGTCTGGGCCCTCCCATGTCAATCAACAATCATCAATCAAGAAAATAAACCTCAGACATTTCCACAGGCCAATCTGATGAAGACATTTTCTCAGCCACAGTTTCCTCTTCTCAGGTGTGTCAAGTTGATCATTGAAGGTACCTAAGACATAAATTGAAGATCCCTCTTAGCAAATACACAAATCACTTCTGCTAACTATCCCTTTGATGCTGGACACAAGGCACTTAGAAATTCTTGTTTGTTTGTTTGCTTGCTTGCTTGCTTGCTTGCTTGCTTGCTTGCTTGCTTGCTTGCTTGCTTGTTTTACCAAAATAGTAGGAAGAAAGATCTTTCTGGGTTTTTTTGAGACTTCTCAGTCTGTTCAAAAATGCCAAAACTAAAAAGGAGCTTCCTTTAGTCTCCCATACTGTCTATGTCCCTCTCTAAGGAGATACACTTGTTACAAATGATCAACCTACACATCCTAATCAAAGCCCAAGTCTGACATTCTAGTTCATTTGTGTTCATCCCGTGAGTCTGGACAAATGTGCAATGGGAGGTACCCACCCCACAAAAGTACCATGGAACAGTATCATTGCTCTGGCATCTTCAAGCTGCCAACTGGTCCATCCACCCTGCTTAGTTTTCACTGCTCTTCCTAATTCACTCATTAAGTGAAATGAAGTATTGAACAAAAGTAAGCCTCTGAGGTCAAGAAATACAAATATTTAGATATGATTTTTTAAGATTTATTGAAATTCACACTTGTTACGCCTTCTCAGGTATGACCCAGGAACTCTTGGCTTCTTCTATCTGCTTGATTGCCCTGTGCAGTATTAAAATATCTCCAAGCTCTTCAAATTACTCATGTTAATAGCTTCTCATATGCACTTTGAATGAATAGTAACTGGGTTTTGTTTTCCAGATGTCAGCTCATGTGTGGGAATAATTCTCCCAGACTTTTATAATTATGACAATTTGGGATAGGAAAGAACAAACAGCACATTTCATTGGAAACAATTTTCCCAAAGACTGTCTTTGCTTATCTTCTGAGTCCTCCACTATTTATGAACTTGGCACAATCAATACCACGGTGGGCCTTTATGAAAATGACCTAAAAGCTGAAAAGCTTGGAGCAGAAAAGGATGCAGTCTGGCACCTTATGTGAGAAATAGAAACCACATGGCCCACCATGAGAGGTGAGTTGTAAAGGTGGTGATCAGAGAAGCGGGCTTTGCTCAGAATATCAGATGGTGCTGACAAGTGAACCATACTGACTAAAGTGTTTTCTCAGAATGGCATAAAAGTTATCCAGATCAAAGGAAACTGTAGTGTCCTAATTGTCCTACCTTCCTTGGGAAGAAAATGTGTCAGTTACGTTAGAAGGGGCTGGATAGTAGTTGGGAAAAAAGATGGTGTTTCAGTTGCGGTTTCTATTGCTGTGATGAAGTACCAAGACCAAAAGCACCTTAGAGGTTTAAGAGTTTATCTCACCTTAGAGCTTGTAGTCCATCACTCAGACAAGTGAGGGCAGGAACTCAGAGCATGAAGCAGAAGGCAGGAACTCAAACAGAGGCCATGGAGGAACACTTCTTACAGGCGTGCTCCTTCATCACTGGCTCAGTTTATTCCTTACAGCATCAGGACTGCCTGGGTCCTGGTTTTGGCACCACCCATGGGGGTCTTAGATCTCTCACATCAATCATCATCCAGAAAATCCACCGCAGGGCAATCTTGTAAGGGGATTTTCACAAGTGTACGCCTGTTTTCCCAAATGACCGTAGGTGGTGCCAAGCTGACATAAACACTAACCAGTACAGATGGCAAAGATTTGGGTAAGTAATCTAATATTTTAGGCTATTTTTGGCTTCAAATACCTCTAGACAAAAGTTGATAAATCCTCCAATAATATGGTCCCACCTTTCTGAGTTAATGACCTTCAAATGATGTCTTTATATATTTTAAAAAATTACTTAAGCTCCCAAAGAACTTCATATTGTATGTCTATTGAGAATAGTAATCACAAAATAAGACATTTTATACTGTGCAGTACATAAACATGGAGCCTGTTAGTTCTGAGAATGATGGCACACATCCCTAGGCCTCTTACAGCTCTTTACTCCACTAACTGTAGAGTATGAAAGGGGTAACCTCTCAATGTGCTAATTTCACAGACCACCTCCCACAGTGCAAGGTCCCAAACAGTCCCAGAAGTCCTTGGTATGCTACGCAGGAACTTGGAGGCAGAAACTAAAGCAGAGATCATGGAAAAACATTGCTTACTGGCTTGCTCCCCATGGCTTGCTCAACTCACTTTCTGATACAGCCCTGGACCACCTACCCAGGGAAAGCATCCACACTGGGTTGGGATCCCACATCAATCATTATTCAAGAAAATGCTCCACAGAAATGCTCACCAGTTAATTAGATGGAGGCAGTTCCTCAGCTTATATTCCTTCTTCCCAGGTGACTCCAGTTTGTATGAAATGGCAAAACTAACCAGCAGCAATCTCCATGTTCTTAGATGAACGTTTAGCATAGAAACCATCAGCTGCTAAATGCGGTTAGAATGAAAGAATCTTGGAATTGTCGAATTATAAAAGATCATCAGTACAATATAGCTAAGTAGACAAAGTGATTTGCGTATGAATAGACAGACTATCTGAATCTATGTAACAGTCACCCTGTCCATATCATATTGGCATCTATAAAGACAACAACTTTGATCCACTGGAAATCATTTCAAGGTCTTCTTACACTGTAACTCACAGAAGACTGGGGGAAGCTAGATTTTAAACCCCCATGCATTGTTGTGGTGGTGGTGGTTTTGCTTTGTTTTGTTTTGAATGGCCTTAGTCTGAACATTTATAAAACCTCTCATCTATCAAGCTGTTTCAGGTTTTTTTTCCAGAGAAGCAAAGTATTAACACAGACTATACTAACAACTGTATCTTCAGCAGTAAATTTTATCCATGAAGAAGTTTTTGAGAGGACGACTAAAATTATTTTTCAACATACAGGCATCCCCTTGTGACCCTGGGTTCTATACCCTTGGACTCTGTGGCTTTTGTGGCCATACACATTCTCTCCTCATCATTATTCCTTAAGCAGCACAGCATGTCAGCTGTTTACTTTAGGCTGGGTAGTAGAAGTGACTGAGAGATGAAGGTGATGCAGATAGCATGCTGTTGTGTATAAGGGACTTTAGCATCTAAAGATTTGGGATCTCTGGTGGGTTCTGGAACTCTTTCCCCATGGAAATGTGACCACACTTAAGATATCATTCTCTGTCTTCATCCCTAGGGGCGATTTACTTGCCCTGTTGGTGGTTCTGACAACGTAGGCCTCTGAACTCTAGCAGAATGCAGCTTCATTTCCATTGGTAATCACTTCAGGTAGGTTCCTCACTAGCCATCCAAACATAAAGATGAACTCAGAGGCAGTCCTTTGGTATTCTTTGATAATTTCAAAGTGGAAAGAAATTTTAAATCTAAGAACTTTTCAACTGAAGAAAAAAAAAAAGGTGCCAGTGAGAACTACATAAACCCTCTTTGACCCCCTGTGACATTTAAATACCATTCTTCCAACCTGACTCTCCTTTTATCTCAACCAGGCAGAGACTTGACTTCTGAGATGGTGGGGCGGGGCAAGGCCCACTGCAGTGCTTGTAGAAACACCTACATTCTCTTTAGTTTTTTCTCTCCTTCTCTCTCTCTCCCTCTCTCTTCTCCTCCTTCTCCCCTCTAATCCAGTCTTCTTTTCTTCGTCCTCAGTAGTACAAGTTGTTTGTCCTCACAAGTTTACTTAAACTTGTAAAACGTGTTCAATTCCTCTCTAGAAAAAAGTTAGAGTGTAGAGCTATACCTCAGGTCCCAGTGACCAAAAAGGTTCCTTTTTAAAGTTGTTTTGATTGTTTGAATGAAAAACCACTCCCCCAAGCCCATGTCCCCAACAAAGGCTTGTGATCTCATAGACATTTGATCCCAACTAGAATTTTTTCTTCAAGGATTATGGCCTAGCTGGAGATATAAGGTATCATGGTGTCAGTCTATGTACTGGAGGCTGTTGTTGGAGAGCTCTGGCCTGGCCAGGCAGTAGAGTTCAAGAGAAGGGGAATGAAGAGAAAGGGCATGAA
The DNA here is from genome assembly GCF_978045245.1 of Mus caroli. NCBI lineage: Eukaryota > Metazoa > Chordata > Mammalia > Rodentia > Muridae > Mus > Mus caroli. Next base: position 105,902,252 of record NW_028227258.1, read on the forward strand.
CAGGGTAGGGTAATTGCCTCCACTACCACCGCTGCTGCTGCTGCTGCTATTGCTGCTCTCAGATGATGGAGTAATTCTCACACCGCTTTATTCCTTCTAGGTAGGATCTTATATACAGTTTTGGGGTGGGTTGGGGTCTGAAAGCAGATGCTTCCTATTGGCTTGGTCTGAGATGTTATGAATGCCTCATCTACATGTGGAAGGGCCCTTCCCTATGTGTCTTCGGGGGCCCTGTCCCTATGTGACTGATGGCCACAATTCTCTCTATGGGTGGCTGTGGCTATGTGACAGGGGCCTGGTGCTGGGAGCAGGTGAAGCTCTACCTCCCATCCCTTCAGGGTTCTCGGGGCTTCTGGCTTAGCTTGACCTTACCAGGCTTCCTTTCACAGTCTACCACCCTACAGCATATTATATGTGTAAGGTTACATAACAACTCAAACTGAGATGTTCAAGATAACCAACTTTTATTGTTTTCTGTAGCCTGCAGGCCCAAAATCTGAGAGCTGCTTAACCAGCTAGGAATTAACTCAAGATATCTAAGAAGCTTACAGTGCTGGGGCTAGCTGGGGCTGTGGTCTCTTTAAAAGGCTCAGCTACAGGAAAAGCTGCTTCCAGCCTCAATTACACAACCACCACCAGGCCTCAATTAATCCTGGCTATTTAGGGGACAGCTGTTCCATACCACTTAGCTCTATCCATAGACAAGTTGAGTCATCTTATGACATGACAGTTCACTTCCTTCAAGGAAAATAATAAGAGAACAGGGGAGGAGAAAAGGGGGAAGAAAAGGGGAGGAAAGGAGAAATGGAGAGAGAGAGAGAGACTGGGAGATATAGTCTTTTTATAAACAAATATTAAAACATTCTATTTAAACCATTCCTTTGTCACACTGCTCTAGTTCCACAGATCAACCTTCAGGGGTAAAAGGTTTGTGACAACCAGGAGGTGGGGGTTTTCCCTTACAGAAAACAAGCATACAGCTCCACTGTTAATTATGAGTGACTCAGAAAGCATAGCATAGACAGGGCTAATGAGGATGACCAGGAAGCTGGCAGAATTTCCAACAGTCTTTGAATGATGGGAGATGGGAGATCCTAACAGGTGGGCAGAAGATGGAAACCATTTCAGATGTGTGTGTGTGGGGGGGGGGGGTGTCAAAGGACCAAGGAGGAGATGATTGTCAATGAGCTGAAGAAACTAGTTCCAGTTATATTTTATTGTGACAAACTTCTGCTTCCTAGAACCAATAAATGTCTCAAGAGAAGATAACATTGAGTTTTACTGCCTCAACTTCTGATTTGTAACTCTCTGACACTGCAATCTATGATGCACTGGTGTCTCTTGAAAAATTGCTCCACAGATAATGTGCAGATATCAACCCCAAGATAAGGACAGTCACATCAAGATCACTCGTAACACAAGCCAGGAAACACCTCCTGGAGGTACTAACTCACTGTAGCCGTGCTTTGTGCAACACAACAAACAGCTACCAGATGATAAAGCCATGACCCTTATTTTTCATATTAAAGAAGTAATCACAAAAGATAGGAATAATAAAACATGAAGGAGTTTTGGTGAACTCCTTTTATGGTGTCTATTAGGTCTCTTATCAATGATAATTCTCATCTTATTTAGTCTCCTAAATTATTTAGATTTGAAATAAACAAAATAAAATGATCCTTCCATGTTGAATTTTTTTGTTTGTTCCCTCTCTAATAGGATGAAGGGACCCACATTTATCAGGCATGCAGTACTATTTACCTGTAATCCCATCAATAGATCTGAGTACTGAATGACAAAAATACTACGAAGTACTCATGCTAGGTCAAATTTGGCTATTTCTGAACTTCACTGTCTTTTGTGTATGGGGTAAAATAAACACCTTCACAATGTTGGCAACCTTCACTACCATATAACTCAAGAACCTTTTATCTTCCCAAGCTGAACTCTCAGCCTGTTAAACATTAAGCTCTCGTCTCTCTACCTCACCACAATAATAATCACCATTCCACGATCTTTTTCTATGGATTTGACTAATTAATATACTGACTATACATGGAATCATACCATACATGTGCCTGGCCTGCCTTATTTCACATATCACAATGCCTTTAAGGGTCATTCGTGGCCCATCACTGCCCTAAATATATTTTGTTCATAAAGAAAGCCAGATCCTTGCCTAAGTAAGTGGAATTTGTTTAGATCTTAAAGAAAATATATAGTTGTTTTTCCCACAATATGATACATGTAAGGATGGATAAGAGCAATATACTTTAATCTCTGAAGAAAAAAATGGAAAGATATATGCTGCTGGCATCACCTCTGAGGATTTAGGCAAAATTGTCCTCCTGGAATGCACATCTGTATTCTATGATATAAGGCAGGAAGGAGTAAGAGCTGTATCTCCTCATCCATGCTGCCCGCAGTCTTCTTGTATGTATGCTTCTGGAAGATTTGACTTTCCAGACCACAAATTCTCCCTCCAAACAAATATGTGATATGAAGCTGCCCTAGTCTTATGCATTTTTCCTGCATTGACTAAAATTGGATAAAGGATTCCAAGCATGTTTAATCTTTAATATATTTTACTACCTGTGAAGAGCCGTGTATGTTTTGGCAGTTAGTTATTTCCATGTTCTAAGCATTGGTATTATTATGATCTCATTGTGATAAATGTATATCAGATTATGTGTGTCCATGAGGCTCAATAACTCAGTAACTTTCAATGGGGAGAACTGACCATTTAAACTATTCCCACCTATGATATTAAAAAGGCATTGCGGATGATACCACCTTAGCCCCCTGATGTAAAATGCAGAGAAATTTAGAAGATGAAAAAAGAGTCTTTGATAACAATTAGACATAATTTAAGTTTCCTGGAAATCTTTTTTTATTATTATTTCATTCCCTGAGAATTTCAATAGAGTATATTCTTATCAATTCATACCTTTTCCCCAACTCCTCCTAGATATTCTGCCACACACACTTCATATCCTCCTAGAGTCTCCTTAAGACCCAAACAAAACATAGAAATTCCTTTGGAAAGAATTTTGATTGTTGCACTACTGTTTACATGCAATTCTATGGCAGAAAGTATGGACACTGTCTTCTTCTTCTTCTTCTTCTTCTTCTTCTTCTTCTTCTTCTTCTTCTTCTTCTCTCTCTCTCTCTCTCTCTCTCTCTCTCTCTCTCTCTCTCTCTCTCTCTTTCTCTCCTTACATCAACACTGCATGGCTTCAACAAAGTTCATTTTCAGGGGACAGTTTTTTAAATGACTATATAAATATTTCTCATCAACATCAGGTCTTATTTGTGGAGATAAATATTTGTAATATTGGGAGGTTTGGTTTGCTTTGCTTTGCTTTAGTGAGTTCATCTAAGTCTCATCTTCTAAAGTTCTACAACAGGAGAATAGAGATGTGAAAGAGATCCATGTTCTTATCCTGTGTTGAGGAAGTGAGTCACTTTCTTGTTTCTCCAAGTCCATTGTGCCTCATCAAAGGGTTCTGGGAAATGTAAGAAAGCACACAGCAATTAGTGAGCAACAAGCACTTACCTGTGTCTTGCCCAATGTGAAACCCCTGTCATCCATGGGAGATCATATCTAACTTTCATTCAAAGTGGTCTCTGTTTTTCAATAAACGAAAGTTCATCACAATAACATTAAGAACTCAATGACTATCTTCAGGCAATAAATTTGTCAACTTTAAGATGCTTCTGGCAGGAAATCATGGAAACAACACCCTTCACAATAACTACAAATAATATAAAAATGGTTTGGGATAACTCTAAACAAGCAAATAAAATACTTATATGACAAAAACTTCAAGTCTTTGAAGAACAAAATTTTAAAAAAGAATAGAAGATGGAAAGAGCTCTCATGTTCATGGATTGGTAGGATTAACATAGTGAAAATGCACTTACATGAGTTGAAAATGTTACTTTCTCATAGAATGGAAGATGATCATCTCCATGGCACCTGCTTTGAGGGTATTTTAATCAAATTGAACTTTGAGTCATTCTGAGAACAAACATGCTACAAGAATTCAGGCCTCAGGTCAGGTGTGGAGGTGCACACCTTTGATCGATCCCAGAACTTGGAAGGCAGATGCAGGCGAATTTCTCAGTTCAAGGCCAGCATGGTGTACAGAGTGAGTTCCAGGACAGCCATGGCTAAACAGAAAAACCCTGTCTCGAAAAAACAAAACAAAACAAAACAAAACAAAACAAAAACAAAAAAAAGAATTCAGGCCTTTATATGAACTGTATAATTATTCTACATATTAAATATATTTATCAGTTCCCAAAATAAATTTATACATATATTTTAATGAATGTATGCTTATATTTATAAATATACTCAAATAAAGTATTTTGATTAAAAAATAGTAAAAATGTCCATCCTACCAAAAGTAATATACAGATTCAATGCAATCCCAATCAAAATTCCAAGACAATATTTTACAGACTTTGAAAGAACAATACTCAACTTCATATGGAAAAACAAAAGACACAGGATAGCTAAAACAATCCTGCACAATAAAAGAACTTCTGGAAGTATCACTATCCCTAATTTCAAGCTGTACTATAAAGCTATAATAATAAAAACTACATGGTATTGGCATAAAAACAGATTGATCCATGGAATTGAATGGAAGGCTCAGACATAAATCCAAACACATATTGTCACCTGACTTTTTTATATATATATAAATAAGCCAGAAATACACAATGGAAAAACAGAAAGCATCCTCAACAAATGGTTCTGGTCTAACTGGGTGTCTGAATGTAGAAGAATGCAAATTGACCCATACCCATCACCCTGAATAAAACTCAAGTTCACCTGGATGAAAGACCTCAACATAAAACCAAATACACTGAACTAATAGAAGAGAGAGTGGGTGATAACCTTGAACTCAGGCGACAACTTCCTAAACAGAACACTTATACCACAGGCAATAAGAACAACAATTAATAAATGGGACCTCATGAAACTTAAATGCTTCTGTGAGTCAAATGGCACCATCAATAGGGCAAAAGGACAGCCTTTAGAATAGAAAAAGATCTTCACAAATCCCACATCCCACAAAGGGCTAATATATTAATAATAATTAATATATATAAAGAACTCAGAAAACTAGACACTACCAAATCAAATAGTCCAATTTAAAAAAAAATGGGGCTTCTGGTCAGCACCACTACCGGGTCACCTTGGGCATGGAATCAGTGGACACCCCAACGGTCCCCAGAGGACTCTCCAAGCAGTTTTAGGATCACTGGTGAATGGAACACAATATTAGTTCAAATCCAATCGTGCAGGACCTGAGATAGCAGTAAGGAAGCAGAAAACAGGCCTGACCAAAGGCACAAGTCCCTTCCAGTAGGCGCCAGCACGGGGTCACGTAGGGCACTGAGTCATCCTACACCCCTACGGTCCCTAGAGGACTCTCCACGTGATCTTAAGGTCACTGGTGAGCAGAACACAACATTGGTTCCAATGCAATTGTGACGGGCCTGTGACAGCAGGAGCAAGGACACCAGAGCCCTTCCTGACCAGAGGCTCGGGGTCCTTTTGATCAATTCTGGTTTACCTTGGTTTCAAACAGACCAGACAGCTCCACGGTCCTCAAAGGAAACACCACTTCCAGGCACTATAGGACGCCCAGAATCTTAGGAAAACAGGATCCCAGGATAACAGGAACTGGGTCACACCAATATTTCAGGGTCTCAGATGAGTTTGACTGCCAAGAACTCTGACACACCCAGAATCTCAGATTCTCAGGAGCCCACAATCAAAGGATCACAGAGAAAGCTGGACTCTGAGGAGTACTGAATCAACTGGGATTATAGGAAGGACAGGCTCCATTCAGACATATTGAGGGCAGCAGAGCACTTGAGATAATCAGATGGCAGGAGGCAAGTGTAAGAACAGAAGCAACAGAAACCAAGGTTACTTGCCATCATCAGAAACAAACTCTCCCACCATAGCAAGTTCTGGATACACCATCAATCACACCAGGAAAGCAAGACATGGATCTAAAGTCACTTCTCATGATGATGATGGAGGACTTTAAGAAGGAAATACAGGAAAACACAGGTGAACAGCTAGAAGCCTTTAAAGAGGAAACACAAAAATCCCTTAGAGAGTTATAGGAAAACACTACCAAACAGGTGATGGAATTGAACAAAACCATCCAGGATATAAAAATGGAAGTAGAAACAATACAGAAAACCCAAAAGGAGACAACTCTGGAGATAGAAACCCTAGGAAAGAAATCAGGAACCATAGATGCGACCATCAGCAACAGAATACAAGAGATGGAAGAGAGAATCTCAGATGCAGAAGATTCCATAGGGACAAGGACGCAACAATCAAAGAAAATGCAAAATGCAAAAAGATCCTGACTCAAAACATCCAGGAAATCCAAGACACAATGAGAAGACCAATCCTACGGATAATAGGAGTAGATGAGAATGAAGATTTTCAACTTAAAGGGCCAGCAAATATCTTCAACAAAATTATAGAAGAAAACTTTCCAAACCTAAAGAAAGAGATGCCCATGAACATATAAAAAACCTACAGAACTCCAAATAGACTGGACCAGAAAAGAAATTCCTCCCCACACATAATAATCAGAACAATAAATGCACTAAATAAAGATAGAATATTAAAAGCAGTAAGGGAAAAAGGTCAAGTAACATATAAAGGCAGGCCTGTTAGAATTACTCCAGACTTCTCACCAGAGACTATGAAAGCCAGAAGATCCTGAACAGATGTTATATAGACACTAAGAGAACACAAATGCCAGCGCAGGCTACTATACCCAGCAAAACTCACAATTACCATAGATGGAGAAACCAAAGTATTCCATGACAAAACCAAATTCACACAATATCTTTCCACAAATCCAGCCCTTCAAAGGATAATAATGGGAAACCACCAATACAAGAACGGAAATTGCACCCTACAAAAAGCAAGAAATTAACACTTCAACAAACCTAAAAGAAGACAGCAACAAGAACAGAATAAAAACTCTAACAACAAAAATAACAGGAAGCAACAATTACTTTTCCTTAATATCAATGGGCTCAATTCTCCAATAAAAAGACATAGACTAACAGACTGGCTACACAAACAGGACCCAACATTTTACTGCTTACAGGAAACCCATTTCAGGGAAAAAGACAGACACAATGGAGTACTACTCAGCTATTAAAAACAATGAATTTATGAAATTCCTAGGCAAATGGTTGGATCTGGAGGATATCATCCTGAGTGAGGTAACCCAATCACAAAAGAACTCACATGATATGTACTCACTGATAAGTGGATATTCGCCCAGAAACTTAGAATACCCAAGATTCAATTTGCAAAACACATGAAACTCAAGAAAAACTAAGACCAAAGTGTGGACACTTTTTAGAATTGGGAACAAAACACCCATGGAAGAAGTTACAGAGACAAAGTTTGGAGCTGAGATGAAAGCATGGACCATCCAGAGACTGCCCCACCTGGGGGTCCATCCCATAATCAGCCACCAAATGCAGACACTATTGAATATGCCAGCAAGATTTTGCTGAAGATTTTGCTGGTATAGCTGTCTCCTATGAGGCTATGCCAGTGCCTGACAAATACAGAAGTGGATGCTCACAGTCAGCTATTGGATGGAACACAGGACCCCCAATGGAGGAGCTAGAGAAAGTGCCCAAGGATCTGAAGGGGTCTACAACCCTATAGATTGAACAGCAATATGAACTAACCGGTACCCCCAGAGCTCATGTCTGTAGCTGCATATGTAGAAGATGGCCTAGTCGGCCATCATTGAGAAGAGAGGCCCCTTGGTCTTGCAAACTTTATATGCCCCAGTACTGGAAAACACCAGGGCCAAGAAGTGGGAATGGGTGGGTAAAGGAACCATGGGGGGCGGGGGTATAGGGGACTTTGGGGGTAGCATTTGAAATGTAAATGAAGTAAATACCTAATAAAAAATTGGAGAAAAAATGGGATGTAGATCTGAACATAATTCTCAACAGAGAAGTCTCAAATGGATGAGAAACATTTAAAGAAATGTTCTCTCTCTCTCTCTCTCTCTCTCTCTCTCTCTTTCTCTCTCTCTCTCTCTCTGTTTTTTGCTAATAAAAACTGTTTTTATTATTTCAGAACTTCATGCATATATTCAATGCATTTTGATTAAATCCAACTCCCATCTCCTCTCTCCTGTCCCCTAATTCTTTTCCCTTTCCATTCCAATTTCATGCATAGCTTTTTCCCCCCTGTGCCTTCTCTCACTCACTGAGTCCACTGAGTGCTGGATCATCTACTAGAGCATGGCTGACCTCCCAGGGGGCCACATTCCCAAAGAAAACCAGCTTCCTCTCCCCCATCAGCTATCATTTGCCAATAGCTCCTCATCCAAAGGTGGGACTTCATGAACCCCTCTTCTGTCCATGGTGGGATTTGCTCTGGCTTAATTTTGGTTGTGTGTTGGCCTTGTACTTGCAGTTGCAGCTGCTGTGAGTTTGTGTGCAATGTGTATAATGCATGTAATGGCCCTGTCAGGTCCTCAACTACCATTTTGCTGTAGACAGCTACTACCTCTGGTTCTAAAAATCTTTCTGCCCTCACTTCAGGGATCCCTGAGCCTCTCAGGAAAGGAGCAGGATATAGACCTCCCATTTATATCTGAGCACCAACATCCTTAGCCATCAGGGAAATACAAAACAAAACTACTTTGAGATTCTATTTTACAGATGTCAGAATGCCTAAGGTCAAAAACACAAGTGACAGCTCATGCTGGTGAGGATGCAGAGTAAGGGAAACATTCGTCCATTGCTGGTGACAAACTAGTATGGCCATTATGGAAATCAATATGGTGATTTCTCAGAAAATTTGGAATCAATCTACCTCTAGACCCTGCTATACTACTCTTGGGCATATACCCAAAGAATGTTCTATCACCCCACAAGGACACTTATTCAACTTATTGCTGATTTTATTTATACTAGTCAGAAATTGGAAAGAACTTAGATGTCCCTCAACTGAAGAATGAATAAAGAAAAACTGGTGCATTTACATAATAGAGTTGTTAGTTGGCTGTTAAAAGCAGTGACATCATGAAATTTACAGGCAAATAGATGGAATTAGAAAAGATCATCCAAAGTGAGGTAACCCAGACCCAGAAAGACAAAAATAGTATGTATGCACTTATAAGTGAATGTTAGCTATTAAGTAATGGACAATCACACTACAATCCACAGACCCAGAGAGGCTAAGTAACAAGAAGGTCTGGAGGGAAGATATATGTATCTTCCTGGGAAAGGTAAACAGAATAAATTTGGGAGATTGAATGGGGCCAGGTGGGATGGATATGGGAGAGGGTACTGGGGGAGATGAGTAGAACTGGGGGGTGGGGTATTTGGGAGTGGGGTGATGTGGAAACCTAGGGTGGTGGAAACTTGCTAGAATCTATGTGAGTGAATCCAGTGAAGATATCTCCTAGTAACTGTGATACAGAACCCAAACTGGCCATCTTCTATAGCCAGACAAGATGTGGGACTGGGACAGCAAATCAGCCACAAAACGTTCAACCTATAATCTGTCTTGCCTGCAAGAAGTGCTGGGGCAGTAGTGGTAAGGAACTTGTGAGAGTGGCCAACCCATGACTTGTCCAACTTGTGGTCCATACCACAAAAAAGATCCCATGCCTGGTACTCTCTAGATGGCCAGGAACCAGAGGTTGGATACCCCAAAGACCCAAGATAAAAACCTAGCATTACTGACAAAGAAAGAAAGAAAGAAAGAAAGAAAGAAAGAAAGAAAGAAAGAAAGAAAGAAAGAAAGAAAGAAAGAGGAAGGGAAGAAGGGAGGGAGGGAGGGAAGGAAGGAAGGAAGGAAGGAAGGAAGGAAGGAAGGAAGGAAGGAAGGAAAGGAGAGAAAGAAGGAAGGAAAGAAGGAAGGAAGGAAAGGAAGGAGGGAGGAAGGAAGGAAGGAAGGAAGGAAGGAAGGAAGGAAGGAAGGAAGGAAGAGAAAGAAGGAAGGAAAGAAGGAAGGAAGGAAAGGAAGGAGGGAGGGAGGAAGGAAGGAAGGAAGGGAAAGAAGGAAGGAAGGAAAGAAAGGAGGGAGGAAGGAAGGAAGGAAGGAAAGAAAGGAGGGAGGAAGGAAGGAAGGAAGGAAGGAAGGAAGGAAGGAAGGAAGGAAGGAAGGAAGGAAGGAAAAGAAAGAGCGAGCCAGTGAAATGATTCCCAATGATATTCAACTGTACTTACATACCACTGCCTAGCCCAATTGTCATCTCAGGGGTGTCATCCAGCAACTGATAGGAGCAGATGCAGAGACCCACAGCCAAGAACTAGACAGAACCAGCGGGATTCTGCAGAAGAGGACAAGGAAATATTGCAGGAGTCAGAGAGGTTGAAGACAACACAAGAACCTGGGCTACTGAGTCAATTAAGCAGGACTCATAGGAGCTCACAGAAACTGAAGCAACAAATTTGGAACCTGTATGGGTCTGAGCTAGGTTTACTGTATATACCTTATATTTGTGTAGCTTGGTGTTGTTGTGGAACTCCCAACAATGGGAGTAGGGGTATGTCTCTGCCTCTTGCCTGCACTTGGGACCCTTTTTCTCCTACTGGGAAGTCTCATTCAGCTGTGATATGAGGGTTTACACCTAGTCTTCTTGTATCTTGTTAGGCCATGTTCCATTAATATCGCTGGGAAGCTCTTCCTTCCTTCCTTCCTTCCTTCCTTCCTTCCTTCCTTCCTTCCTTCCTTCTTTCCTTCCTTCCTTCCTTCCTTCTTCCTTCTGTCCCCCCCATCCCTTTCTTTCTCTTCTTTCTTTCTTTCTTTTGTTTTGAAGGGAAACAGAAGAGGAGTTGATCTAGGTGAGAGGGAAGGTGGGGGGAGGGACTGGGAGGAGTGGAAAAAGGGGAAACTGCATTTGGGATGTAATATATTTAACAATAATAATAATAATAGTAATAATTAATAATAATACAAAGATGCTTCTAACAGTGCACATAATGATCTGAGACTATAGGATTGGCAGAGATGGAGAGAGTAACCAACTAACTCACCAAACAACTAGCCAACCTCTCTTATCTACATTCTTTCAAGATCTTAAGTTGAAGAAGAAATGCCAAAGTTTAAGTTTTAAAAGTCTAATTTCTACTAAATACTCATATTCTTTAAAATACTAATATTAAGTTATAATTTAGAAAGTAGATTTGTAATAAATTCAAATGTGTAAATTATGTTTGAAAGGCGATTTAAAGATTAGGAATGAGGTCTCCTTCTCTGAAATAGTTATTTCTTGATTAAAAATAGCAACCTTTCATTAAAAGTAATGCTTAAAGGTTATAGCTAATGTGATTACTCTAGCAGATGATACATTTCCTGAGTCAGTATTCCCAGAAAACCAGAATAGTAGATTTTCTTTTAAAGATACATTTTCACCTTATAGTAAAACGGACATTTTTGATGTCAGGAAGTACTTTATATATACTTAGATGTTAAAAATAATAATTATGTAAGGTATTGGATATATTAATTGATTTGCTTTAATGACTCTACTCTATAGTTCTATATCAATACATTGTAGAGCCTAAAAACAAAAAATTTTCATTTGTCAATTACACTTTACTAAAGCTGTTAAGGGAACAATGCTATGTTACATCTTAGTTTATGTATGAAATTTAGTAGTTCAAATTGTCTTGTCAACAGAAGTTTCCCACATAAATTCAAGATATAAGTCAAAAAGAACTTTTTGAAGGATTAATAAAAAATCATTTTTGTCATAGACTAGTCTCCAGCTCAGCTAAATTCCTGACCAAAAGCCTTATGAAATAGAAAACCAAGGTTGAGATACCAATATTTCTAATCCTTAAAATTTATGGAAAATTCTTAAAACAGGTACACATACACATATGATACAAAGTTTAGCACAGACCAACACAGGCTTAGCTCATCAAATGCTGGCATACACTCATGGGAAGGAAGGTATTTTCTTTTTTTTTTTTTTTTTTTTTTTTTTTTTTTTTTTAATGTCTCCTTATGTAATCCAAACTGATCTTGAATTTACTGTACAGCTCAGGCTAGCTTTGAACTTTTAATCCTCTTGCCTCAGTCTTATTTTTTTTTTATATTTTTATTACATATTTTCCTCAATTACATTTCCAATACTATGCCAAAAGTCCCCCATAGCGCCCCCCACTTCCCTACCCACCCATTCCCATTCTTTTGGCCCTGGCATTCCCCTATATTGGGGCATATAAAGTTTGCAAGTCCAATGGGCCTCTCTTTCCATTGATGGCTGACTAGGCCATCTTTCGATACATATGCAGCTAGAGACAAGAGCTCCGGGGTTCTAGTTTGTACATCATGTTGTTCCAACAATAGGGTTGCAGATCCCTTTAGCTCCTTGGGTACTTACTCTAGCTTCTCCATTGGGAGCCCTGTGATACATCCAATAGCTGACTGTGAACATCCACTCCTGTGTTTGCTAGGCCCCAGCATCGTCTCACAAGAGACAGCTATATTTGGGTCCTTTCAGCAAAATCTTGCTAGTGTATGCAATGGTGTCAGCGTTTAGAAGTTGATTATGGGATGGATCCCTGGATACGGCAGTCTCTAAATGGTCCATCCTTTCATCACCGCTACGAACTTTGTCTCTGTAACTCCTTCCCTGGATGTTTTGTTCCCAATTCTGAGAAGGTGCACAGTGTCCACACTTTGGTCTTCATTCTTCTTGAGTTTCATGCGTTTAGCAAATTGTATCTTAAATCTTGGGTATCCTAAGTTTTGGGCTAATATCCACTTATCAGTGAATACATATTGTGTGAGTTCTTTTGTGATTGTGTTACTTCACTCAAGATGATGCCCTCCAGGTCCATCCATTTGGCTAGGAATTTCATAAATTCATTCTTTTTAATAGCTGAGTAGTACTCCATTGTGTAAATGTACCATAATTTCTGTATCCATTCCTCTGTTGAGGGACATCTGGGTTCTTTCCAGCTTCTGGCTATTATAAATAGGGCTGCTATGAACATAGTGGAACATGTGTCCTTTTTATCGGTTGGGACATCTTCTGGATATATGCCCAGGAGAGGTATTGCTGGATCCTCCGGTAGTACTATGTCCAATTTTCTGAGGAACCGCCAGACTGATTTCCAGAGTGGTTGTACAAGCTTGCAATCCCACCAACAATGGAGGAGTGTTCCTCTTTCTCCACATCCTCGCCAGCAACTGCTGTCACCTGAATTTTTGATCTTAGCCATTCTGACTGGTGTGAGGTGGAATCTCAGGGTTGTTTTGATTTGCATTTCCCTGATGATTAAGGATGTTGAACATTTTTTCAGGTGTTTCTCTGCCATTCGGTATTCCTCAGGCGAGAATTCTTTGTTCAGTTCTGAGCCCCATTTTTTAATGGGGTTATTTGACTTTCTGGAGTCCACCTTCTTGAGTTCTTTATATATATTGGATATTAGTCCCTTATCTGATTTAGGATAGGTGAAGATCCTTTCCCAATCTGTTGGTGGTTTTTTTGTCTTATTGATGGTGTCTTTAGCCTTGCAGAAGCTTTGTAATTTCATGAGGTCCCACTTGTCAATTCTCGATCTTACAGCACAAGCCATTACTGTTCTATTCAGGAATTTTTCCCCTGTGCCCATATCTTCAAGGCTTTTCCCCACTTTCTCCTCTATAAGTTTCAGTGTCTCTGGTTTTATGTGAAGTTCCTTGATCCACTTAGACTTGACCTTAGTACAAGGAGATAGGAATGGATCGATTCGCATTCTTCTACATGTTAACAACCAGTTGTGCCAGCACCATTTGTTGAAAATGCTGTCTTTCTTCCACTGGATGTTTTTAGCTCCCTTGTCGAAGATCAAGTGACCGTAGGTGTGTGGGTTCATTTCTGGGTCTTCAATTCTATTCCATTGGTCTATTTGTCTGTCACTATACCAGTACCATGCAGTTTTTATCACAATTGCTCTGTAGTAGAGCTTTAGGTCCGGCATGGTGATTCTACCAGAGGTTCTTTTATCCTTGAGAAGAGTTTTTGCTATCCTAGGTTTTTTGTTATTCCAGATGAGTTTGCAGATTGCACTTTCTAATTCGTTGAAGAATTGATTTGGAATTTTGATGGGGATTGCATTGAATCTGTAGATTGCTTTTGGCAAGATAGCCATTTTTACAATATTGATCCTGCCAATCCATGAGCATGGGAGATCTTTCCATCTTCTGAGATCTTCTATAATTTCTTTCTTCAGAGACTTGAAGTTTTTATTATACAGATCTTTCACTTCCTTAGTTAGAGTCATGCCAAGATATTTTATATTATTTGTGACTATTGAGAAGGGTGTTGTTTCCCTAATTTCTTTCTCAGCCTGTTTATTCTTTGTGTAGAGAAAGGCCATTGATTTGTTTGAGTTAATTTTATATCCAGCTACTTCACCGAAGCTGTTTATCAGGCTTAGGAGTTCTCTGGTGGAGTTTTTAGGGTCACTTATATATACTATCATATCATCTGCAAAAAGTGATATTTTGACTTCATCTTTTCCAATTTGTATCCCTTTGATCTCCTTTTGTTGTCGAATTGCTCTGGCTAGGACATCAAGTACAATGTTGAATAGGTATGGAGAAAGTGGACAGCCTTGTCTAGTCCCTGATTTTAGAGGGATTGCTTCAAGCTTCTGACCATTTACTTTGATGTTGGCTACTGGTTTGCTGTAGATTGCTTTTATCATGTTTAGATATGGGCCTTGAATTCCTGATCTTTCCAAGACTTTTATCATGAATGGGTGTTGGATCTTGTCAAATGCTTTTTCCGCATCTAACGAGATGACCATGTGGTTTTTGTCTTTGAGTTTGTTTATATACTGGATTACGTTGATGGATTTCCGTATATTGAACCATCCCTGCATCCCTGGGATGAAACCTACTTGGTCAGGATGGATGATTGTTTTGATGTGTTCTTGGATTCGGTTAGCAAGAATTTTATTGAGGATTTTTGCATCAATATTCATAA
Source organism: Mus caroli (assembly GCF_978045245.1). Taxonomy (NCBI): domain Eukaryota; kingdom Metazoa; phylum Chordata; class Mammalia; order Rodentia; family Muridae; genus Mus; species Mus caroli. Next base: position 105,917,278 of record NW_028227258.1, read on the forward strand.
GGGATATTGGTCTGAAGTTTTCTATCTTTGTTGGGTCTTTTTGTGGTTTAGGTATCAGAGTAATTGTGGCTTCATAGAATGAGTTGGGTAGAGTACCTTCTGTTTCTATTTTGTGGAATAGTTTGTGAAGAACTGGGATTAGATCTTCTTTGAAGGTCTGATAGAACTCTGCACTAAACCCATCTGGTCCTGGGCTTTTTTTGGTTGGGAGACTATTAATGACTGCTTCTATTTCTTTGGGGGATATAGGGCTGTTTAGATCATTAACCTGATCTTGATTCAACTTTGGTACCTGGTATCTGTCTAGGAACTTCTCCATTTCATCCAGGTTCTCCAGTTTTGTTGAGTATAGCCTTTGGTAGAAGGATCTGATGGTGTTTTGGATGTCTTCAGGATCTGTTGTTATGTCTCCTTTTTCATTTCTGATTTTGTTAATTAGGATGCTTTCCCTGTGCTCTCTAGTGAGTCTGACTAAGGGTTTATCTATCTTGTTGATTTTCTCAAAGAACCAGCTCCTTGATTGGTTGATTCTTTGAATAGTTTTTCTTGTTTCCACTTGGTTGATTTCACCCCTGAGTTTGATTATTTCCTGCCGTCTACTCCTCTTGGGTGAATTTGCTTCCTTTTGTTCTAGTGCTTTTAGGTGTGTTGTCAAGCTGCTAATGTGTGCTCTTTCTAGTTTCCTTTTGGAGGCACTCAGAGCTATGAGTTTTCCTCTTAGAAATGCTTTCATTGTGTCCCATAAGTTTGGGTATGTTGTGGCTTCATTTTCATTGAACTCTAAAAAGTCCTTAATTTCTTTCTTTATTCCTTCCTTGACCAAGGTATCATAGAGAAGAGTGTTGTTCAGTTTCCACGTGAAGGTTGGCTTTCTATTATTTATTTTGTTATTGAAGATCAGCCTTAGTCCATGGTGATCTGATAGGATGCATGGGACAATTTCATTGTTTTTGTATCTGTTGAGTCCTGTTTTGTGCCCAATTACATGGTCAATTTTGGAGAAGGTACCATGAGGTGCTGAGAAGAAGGTGTATCCTTTTGTTTTAGGGTAAAATGTTCTGTAGATATCTGCCAGATCCATTTGATCCATAACTTCTGTTAGTTTCACTGTGTCCCTGTTTAGTTTCTGTTTCCATGATCTGTCCATTGGTGAAAGTGGTGTGTTGAAGTCTCCCACTATTATTGTATGAGGTGCAATGTGTGCTTTGAGATTTACTAAAGTTTCTTTAATGAATGAGGCTGCCTTTGTATTTGGAGCATAGATATTCAGGATTGATAGTTCCTCTTGGAGGATTTTACCTTTGATGAGTATGAAGTGCCCCTCCCTGTCTTTTTTGATGACTTTGGGTTGGAAGTCAACCTTATCTGATATTAGAATGGCTACTCCAGCTTGTTTCTTCAGACCATTTGCTTGGAAAATTGTTTTCCAGCCTTTCATTCTGAGGTAGTGTCTATCTTTTTCTCTGAGATGAGTTTCTTGTAAGCAGCAAAATGTTGGGTCTTGTTTGTGTAGCCAGTTTGTTAGTCTATGTCTTTTTATCGGGGAGTTGAGTCCATTGATATTAAGAGATATTAAGGAAAAGTAATTGTTGTTTCCTGTTATTTTTGTTGTTAAAGTTGGCATTCTGTTCTTGTGGCTGTCTTTTTTTAGGTTTGTTGAGGGATTACCTTCTTGTTGTTTCTAGGGCATGGTTCCTGTCCTTGTATTGGTTTTTTTCTGTTATTATCCTTTGAAGGGCTGGATTCGTGGAGAGATAATGTGTGAATTTGGCTTTGTCGTGGAATACTTTGGTTTCTCCATCTATGTTAATTGAGAGTTTGGCTGGGTATAGTAGCTTGGGCTGGAATTTGTGTTCTTTTAGTGTCTGTATAACATCTGTCCAGGATCTTCTAGCTTTCATAGTCTGTGGTGAAAAATCTGGTGTAATTCTGATAGGCTTGCCTTTATATGTTACTTGGCCTTTTTCTCTTACTGCTTTTAGTATTCTATCTTTATTTAGTGCATTTGTTGTTCTGATTATTATGTGTCGGGAGGTATTTCTTTTCTGGTCCAGCCTATTTGGAGTTCTGTAGGCTTCTTGTATGTTCATGGGCATCTCTTTCTTTAGATTTGGGAAGTTTTCTTCTATAATTTTGTTGAAGATGTTTGCTGGTCCTTTGAGTTGAAAATCTTCATTCTCATCCACTCCTATTATCCGTAGGTTTGGTCTTCTCATTGTGTCCTGTATTTCCTGGATGTTTTGAGTTAGGATCTTTTTGCATTTTCCATTTTCCTTGATTGTTGTGCCGATGTTCTGTATGGAATCTTCTGCACCTGAGATTCTCTCTTCCATCTCTTGTATTCTGTTGCTGATGCTTGCATCTATGGTTCCAGATTTCTTTCCTAGGGTTTCTATCTCCAGTGTTGCCTCATTTTGGGTTTTCTTTATTGTGTCTACTTCCCTTTTTAGGTCTAGTATGGTTTTGTTCATTTCCATCATCTGATTGGATGTGTTTTCCTGTTTCTCTTTAAGGACTTCTACCAGTTTGGTTGTGTTTTCCTGTTTTTCTTTAAGGACTTGTAACTCTTTAGCCATGTTCTCCTGTAGTTCTTTAAAGTCCTTCTTGATGTCCTCTACCATCATCATGAGATATGCTTTTAAATCCAGGTCTAGTTTTTCAGGTGTGTTGGGGTGCCCTGGACTGGGCGAAGTGGGAGTTCTGGGTCCTGATGATGGTGAGTGGTCTTGGTTTCTGTTAGTAAGATTCTTACCTTTACCTCTCGCCATCTGGTAATCTCTGGAGTTGTTATAGTTGTCTCTGTTCAGAGGTTGTTCTTCTGGGGATTCTGAGTATCCTCTGTCAGCAGACCTGTACAGACTAAGTTCGGTGGAGTCCTGGAGCCAAGATGGCGCTCCCTGCAGGGCAGGTCACTGTTCTCCGGCTGGGAGGGTGTCGGATGTCTGCGGCCCCAAAAGGGTGCTGCCTCAGCGGTTCTGTGGCTCCCGCCTGTCCCAGAAGCTGTCTGCCTCTGTGGTCCTCACTCTGACCTGTACAGACTAAGTTCGGCGGAGTCCCGGAGCCAAGATGGCGCTCCCTGCAGGGCAGGTCACTGTCCTCCGACTGGGAGGGTGCCGGATGTCTGCGGCCCCTAAAGGGTGCTGCCTCAGCAGCTCTGTGGCTCCCGCCTGTCCCAGAAGCCGTCTGCCCCCGTGGTCCCCACTCTGACCTGTACAGACTAAGCTCGGCGGAGTCCCGGAGCCAAGATGGCGTTCCCTGCAGGGCAGGTCACTGTCCTCCGACTGGGAGGGTGCCGGATGTCTGCGGCCCCAAAAGGGTGCTGCCTCAGCGGCTCTGTGGCTCCCGCCTGTCCCAGAAGCTGTCTGCCTCTGTGGTCCTCACTCTAACCTGTAGACTAAGTTCGGCGGAGTCCAGGAGCCAAGATGGCACTCTCTGCAGGGCAGGTCTCTGTCCTCCGGCTGCGGAAGGTATTTTCTTAGTGTAATTATTCATTTTTCTGCACTTCTCTCCTGACAACCTGACTGAATGTACCTCCCTATGAGCTATTCATTGAAATCTTAAAACAAAGAGCAAAGCGGATTACTAAGATTTATGTGGCAGTGATATAGTCACCTCTCAAGGAAGGAGACAATCCATCACATCTTGAAAAGCTGAACAATCAAGCTCTGACTATATTTATATGATATCATAAAGCTGTTTGCTTGAAGAATGACCAAGCAACCAACTGAGAGATGGGGATAACTTTCTCTGGAAAGACATTTTGAATAAGAATGTTTTAGAAGCAGGGAATCTATTTGCACAGAGTACCTAAGGACCTTTTCTGTGGAAAAGAAACTCAATACCATAATTATTTTGACCCAAGACTGTAGCATTAGGTGATTAAGTCCTCTCAAATCACCCAACAGCAGTGACACAAATTCCTTGCTACCAGCCCCAATGTTCTGAGTTCCCAAAAGAAACACAAAGACACACACATTCACACCCACACACACAGAAACACACACACACACACACACACACACACACACACTGCCTTATATTTAAATATGCCTTAGTTAGCTCAATGGTTGGGCCACTTCAATCCTCCATGTTACTAGCACATTCTCCCCATCTGATATACATGAACTATTACTTCCTAAACTGGCTACCCTGGACCCAGGCCTGCAGTACCCTGGGCCTTGATCCCCTACTCTTGCATGTTAGCAGTCTCTCTGCCTCTCTGTCCCTCTATCCTATAGTTCTCAGGCCTGGACCTTCTCTTTCTCAGGCATGGCAGTTCTTCCTCTGTGTACCTTGCCCAGGAATGCTAAAAGTTCTGCCTCTGTCTCCCTGCCCAGCCATTGGCCACTGACAAATTTATTTACCAATCAACACCAACTGGGGGTAGGGACCTCAGCATCTTACAGGCAGATGTGCAGGTTCCTGTGTAAGTTTTGGAGCCATATTATCATAAGTAGCATTAGACCCAGTCCACAGCACAACACAAGACAGCAAAAACCTTTATAAATTTGTATGGAAAAAGATGATTAGAGAGCAACTATGGCTAAATACTTAGCTGGAGGCATCATGACTTCTGTCAACCAGGGCCTTAGAGAGGCCTACATTATAAATAAGAGATATATACATGAATAAATGAAGTTATTAATTACTAAAATTAAAATTGACCCTAGCCAAACTGAGGATTTCTGAATCTTTCTACACAAGAACATAATCATGGAGTGACTTCTGGCTGCTGTCATGAAAGTATTTTCAGCTTTCTAAAGTAAATTCTAAATATTTAAAAATACATTTTTACCACATCAATAAACCAGGAAAAAAAGATTAAAGAATGGAACTACCAGTCAACCTTTTCTCTCATATGTTTCTCAGAATTTGCCTGTTATGGGTTCTCTTCCATCTCAGTTAGACCTTAAGTTGGGAAACAGTTTGATAAGTCATTACTAAGGTATTAATGCTTTGCTATGTGGAACAGCAGTAAGCTAAGAGATATAAATACCAGTAGGACACTTAGAAATAAAAGTCTTAACTCGCTTTCAAAAAGCAAATATGATTATAGGACTTTTATCTATAAATCCTAGAGTTCTGCTCTGACTTCTTCACATCAACATATTAAAGCATTCCCCAATTCCAGATGGAAAAATCATTGGCCCAATCCACAAGGGTTTAAAAAATCTTTTATTGGAGTGGCATTAATATAAACTTCTATGACATATGATTCAATAAAAGCAATCTAAATTATCACTTATTATGACTATTCTTAAAAAGAATGGTTGTTTGAACATCCCTAATCCAAAATCAGAAATGGAAATGCTTTTATAAAAGCCATGTTGGTCAAAACTCAAACTGTTTTAGATTTTAGAGTATCTGGGATTTTAGATTTTTTAAATTAAAGACACACGAACAAGTATATATAAATATCCTCTCCCCCCCCCAAAAAAATTGAAAACCAAAATCAAACAAAGTTTTAAAACACTCAAATATGAACTTTTTTCAGATAAGGCATAATGGACATGTTCTCCTGGGAAATGACTGTCTTTTTAATGGCCTGGGCCATAGTTCTGTTTTCTGTTTTCATATTATACAAGAAAATTTTCAGGGCCACAATTAAGCAGATATTAAAAAGATATATATATATATATATATATATATATATATATATATATAATTTACTACATATATATTGTTTAATATATATGTATGAATGTATATGTGTGTATACACACACACATATGTGTGTATATATATATATAATTTACTACATATATATTGTTTAATATATATGTATGAATGTATATGTGTGTGTATACACACACATATGTGTGTGTGTGTGTATATATATATATATATATATATATATATATATATATATATATCATATGGTCTATATATATAGTAGTTCCCTATAGCCCTCACATATAATAAGGATTCCACTAGTAAACAGAATGATGCACAACCATCAATGAACAGATAATTTGAAATTCATACCACTGCTGAGAAGAAAAAAATGTAAAACTCCTAAGAAGACCCTACTACAGTAAAAATCCATGTCTTGTTTAAAAGGACCTTTTATATAAATCAAAATGAAAGGGGCAGTTGTAGAGACAAGCCACCCAAGCCCAGGAGCTACCTAGAAACCTTCCTCTGGCCCCCATCCGAGGAATTTCCCTGGATTTTTCAAAGTTCACTCCACTGGGATTCTGAAAGCTGAACCCAAGGGTATGGAAAACTTACCTGAGTTCTCAAAGCAGTAACACGGAGGAGACTAATAATATTGATAATTTCCAAGCAAAACCAAAATTGTAAAACAGTCCAAATCAAGTATCAAAACAAAGGCTTAGTCACAGAGGTGGGAAATGTGCATAGAGTGTTGTCCTGGCCCCCAAAGCAGCAAGAGTGAGGAAGGGAATGTGTCCTGTGAAAAAGAGCTTGGCTTCAGTGTTGGCAGCTTTACTGGGTGAAGAAAACAGAGATTTAAAGAGAGGGATATCCTTTCACAGGAGTCAGGACAACATTATCTTCAACTAGAAATAATAGCTTCTGGAACAGACACAGGTTAGGCAGCAGTGGGCACGGTTAGGGAGCCAGAAGTGATGAGAGTATATGAAATTCCTCTCAACTTTATTAAAAAGATTTTATTTCCCAAAGTGATGAAGCACTTGGGTCTCACCAAACTGGATCCCCAAATCAAAGCTTCATTAAAATAACAACACCTAGCATCTTCTGAGGCTAATTCAGACTGTTTCAAACACTACCAAGGTCTTTTTTTTTTTAATAGGTTCAAGTGAATTACACATTAAAACTGCTATTGAGATTACCTGCCAACAGAACTAATTGTATACCATAAACTCATCTAAACCCTTAGTTATCAGATCTTTATCTAAGTATAAATATCACACTCACTCAGGGCACACTGTAAAAATGCACAGAATGGCCAACAAGAAAGACTACCTAGACTTGATGAAAAAACTCATTTACATATGCAAAAAAAGTCAATCTAATATACACAGTGCACATTTACCAGAAGAAATTCTTTAATAAGTCTCTATTTACTTATCCCACCTCCTGCCTACTGTAACACTCTGTTTGAATCAAATACCCACCCTGCTCAGTGGCATTCTATCCAGTATCATACCTCTTCAGCTTGAATGATTGATCCTTTAAACACGCCCAAGTCAGGACTCAGGTTGCTGCTGCTGGGCTTGATCTCATAATGAAGATAACTGCAGTTTTACTTATTTTAACAAAGAATTTGCTTCCATGCAAATAAAGTTACAACAAATATGAGGAAGACATCTAATAGTCAATGCTATAGGGTTACTTTTCTGCACAATAGTTAGCATATTCCAAAGTCTCATTAATTGTATTATATCTGACATTACCAGACCATCCAACGGTAGTGACTGTGTCTTCATAAATATCATATGTGTGCATTTTTTGTGTGCTGAGGATTATAGACAGCATGTTTTAAGAGTTCTACAACTACACTACATGCCCAGATCAAATATTTCAATATTATCTTCTCTCCCATGAAAGTGACATTTAAATAGAAAACAAAATGTTACCTTATAAATCATTAACCATGAATAGTTACCATATAGAAGCTTTAAGATTTGCTTTTCTACTCTAATTTACAAATTAATCTTTAATATAATTGGTTTCCAAGTGAGCTGTATAATTAGTGTGTTTTTAGTGAATGGGCTATTGTAGTCCATGAATAGTAATTAATAATAGAGTTTTTATTTACAACACATTAACCCATTTTTTTATTCAACCCTTAGTATTTATTTTTAAAAACTGATTAACAATGGAGTATTCTGCTCCTTGTTCTTTGGAGGCATCAAAACAGCTTTAGTGGCAAGTCTTCTGGCTCATAAAACAAAAACAAGGGTTTAAAACTTAAAGCCTTTGTGATTCTGGAACCTACAGATTGACTTAAACCATTTATGTCTCCAATCAGTTAATTGTGTGTTTAAAGCAGTCTAGAATCTGCTCCCTGTAAGATTTTGATGTATGGCCTACATCTACACTAAAGGTTTACATACTAACCTCATCCTCCTCCATATTTCATGACTGGTAAAAGTTTGAATGAACTATTACAGAAAGACAACTTTATCCATAAAAGTAGCTTCCCACAGAGAGAGCTTAGTTTGATACTGCAGAATTCTGAAAGCAAAACTAGTCATCACTAGACATTTAAGAAATCTCCAATCAGTTACCTCTTGCTTCTACTTAGAAAACTGAGCCAGGCCCTTACACTGCATAGGGCCCTGAGATTAAACAGAACCTTTCCATGAGACACTGGGAAAGCATCTTAACCATAACAGAGGAAAAATGACCCCACTTGTTGAGAAGTTGGAAATAACATGATATTTAAGAACCATCCCAGTTAATTGTGCTTACATCAACAACCTTAACATTAAAATGTCATAGAATGTAAAAATTTTAAAACCAACCTAACAATGTACTCTACTGTTGTAGAAAGCCAATGTCAGACACACTCAAAGTCAAAATATAAACCAGGTTCCACTTTAAACATAGATGTGATTTGCTTTAAATCAACACAACATGCTCTTTTTGAAATATGCTAAGATCAGATCAGCTTGGGGCTTCCACAGGGGTTCTTTATTGTACAACTTTCTCAATGTCAAGTTCTACTCTGAGTTCTGCACTGCTCATGTCTCTGCTGTATAGTGCAAATCCCTCCCGAACCAAGTCTTTCAACTCATTAGAATTGAGTTAGTAGCACAAATTGAACTAACAAGTAACTTTGATCCTTCTAATCAAGAAAGGACTTTTTTTGTTATCCCGTTTGTTAACTGTTGTGCTTTTGCATGTCGTACCCCTGGATACACACGAGGTAAGATCTGTGAAGTCAATGGAAGTGGCATGATTGATGTACTTACCATAGTGAGCTCTGAAGAAAGACACCGGGGTTAAGTACTGGTTCTACCATGCCTTTTAGTGACGTCTTATACAAGGGAATGCACATAATCCTGTTTCATTGAATGGGGAAAAAACATCAATAGTTTTCAAGGTTTGCAGAAAGAGTTGACAGAGGGCACACACGAATTCCTGGTACAGTGGCTGGCACATAGTCAATGCCTAAAAAAATGGTAGTTATTACTGCTAATGATACGTAACACTTGTAGATGCGCAGTCACTGTTGATCAGATAGATAGATGGAGGAATGGTTGAAATAAAACAGTTGGTACTTGCAGGCAAACAGCTCATGATATGAACATAACTCTCTCTCTTTCAATCTCCTCACCATCATTCCTCTGTCTGGACAGAGTGGGAAGAGCAAGAATGTTGAGCCAAACAATTTGCATGAAGGCATCAGCACAGCAGAATCATTCAAGAGCATTGGGCAGCCCTGGTGCTCCGGTCTTACCGTTTTGGGTTATCTTTCCTCACCTTTTCAGTGCACATGGACATTTTTTCCCTTTTATTCAAAATAGATTTTTATATCCTGATTATGGTTTCCCCTCCCTCTACTCCTCCCAGTTCCTTGCTACCTTCCCTTCATTCCAATCCACTCAAACAGGTTTCTTAGGGATAATGATATGGTAAAAAATAAAATAAATTATAATAAGATAAAACAAAACCTAACACATCAGAAGTGGTCCAAACACCTGATATAGCTGTCTCTTGTGAGACTATGCCGGGGCCTAGCAAACACAGAAGTGGATGCTCACAGTCAGCTAGTGGATGGATCACAGGGCTCCCAATGGAGGAGCTGGAGAAAGTACCTAAGGAGCTAAAGGGACCTGCAACCCTATAGGTGGAACAACATTATGAACTAACCAATACCCCGGAGCTATTGACTCTAGCTGCATATGTATCAAAAGATGGCCTAGTCGGCCATCACTGGAAAGAGAGGCCCATTGGACACACAAACTTTATACGCCAGGGCCAAAAAAAATGGGAATGGGTGGGTAGGGAAATGGGGGAGATGGGGGAGGGTATGGGGGACTTTTGGGATAGCATTGGAAATGTAATTGAGGAAAATACGTAATAAAATATATTAAAAAAAAAAAGAAGTGGTCGAAACAAACAGAAGGAAATAAACCCAAGAGAAAGTAAAAGAAACAGAGATCAGCTTGTTCACACACTCAGGGACTCCATAAAAACACTAAACTGGCAGCCATACTATATAGGCTGAGGACATGGTTCCGACTGGTGCAGACACTGTGCTTGCTGTTTGAGTCTCTGTGAGTGAGTTCATCTGAGTTTGCTCATGTTAATTTAGATGGTCTCATTTTCTTAGTTTCCTCTGTCCCATCTGCCTCTTACATTCTTTCTATGTCCTCTTCTATGGGGTTCCCTGGGCACTGAGAGGAGGGATTTGATGGAGACATTCCTCTTAGGGCTGAGTGTTTCAAGGTTTATTTATCACTCTCTGCAGAATGTCTGGCTGTGTCTCTATGTTTGTTCCCATCTGTTGTAGGAGGAAGCTTCTTTGATGACAGCTGAGCAAGGCACTAATCTATGAGTATAGCAGAATGTCATTAGGAGTCATTCTATTCCTACTTTTTTTTGGCAGGGTGACAGTAGTATTTGATTTTTCCCTAGATTCCTGAGCCATATATCTCAGGTTCTTGGTCACCAGAGCAGTGTTGTGTGTGGGCTCCATCTCATGGAGTGGGCCTTAAACCAAATCAGATATTGGGTGGTCACTCCCACAACCTTTGTGCTACCATTGCACTGCACTAGCAGTTCTTGCAGGCATCACTTGTAGATGAAAGGTTTTGTGGCTGAGTTGGTGTTTACATTTCTCTTTTGTTAGCATGCAGAGTACCTTCCTGTACCAAAGATGTTACGACATAGGGATGAACGCTCTATGTAGGCACCATCTCAACTCCTCATGTTCAATGAATTGTGTAGGTGTTGTCTTCAGCAATAGGCCTTGCTGTCAGTTTGTCAACAATCTATAGTCTTGGAAATAACCTGTGTGATTTGTGGATTCCCATGTCATCTCTTTGGCCAAAAGTTCAATTACATGTAACCCAATCCTGGAACTAGGTGTTTGCTTCATTTGGTGATAAGAGATAGATTGTTAGGACTCTGTCTTTCCTCATTATTTGGCAATTTTATTTAGATTGTGTTCATATATATATAAGCTTCTACTGTATTCGGTTTCTATTCTACTACTCAAAAGACCTTTAGTTTTAGCTATCTCTCACAATATTCCTTCTCCTATCTCCTCTCTAACCCCCTCACCAATTGTCCTCCTGTTACAGAAACCCCCATCCATTTATAGTAACTATTCTATTTCTGCTTCCTAATGAAATCTACCTGTTCCTCCCTGGTTCTCTATATATAACCACTGTGTTTCTATGTTATTGACTTAACAGCTAATATCCACTTGTATATATAATATCAAATACATACTGTATTTCTTTTTCTGTAGTTGGGATAACTTGAGATGATCTCTCTAGTTCAATCCATTTACCTGCAAATTTCATTTTTTAAGCTGAGTAATAGTCCACTGTGTAGGTGCCACACTTTCCTTATCCATCCTTCTGTTAAGGAACATTTAGTTGTTTCTAATTTATGGCTGTGATGAATAGAGCAGCCATAGACAAGGTTGAACAAGTGTCTTTGTCGTACGATGAAGCATCTTCTGAGTATGCCCGAGAGTGGCATGGCTGGATCTTGAGATAGATCGATTCCCATCTTCCTGAGGAACCATCACATCAATTTCCATAGTGGTTTTATAAGTTTGTGCTCCTACCAGCAATGGATTAGAATTTCCTTATTCCACATCCTCACCAGCGTGAGCTGTCACTTGTTTTATTGATCTTAGCATTTGATGAGTGTAAGATGGAATCTCAAAGTAGTTTTGATTTGCATTTCCCCAATGACTAAGGATGTTAAACATTTTTTAAAAAGCATTTCTCAGCCTTTTGAGTTTCCTCTTTTGAGAATTCTCTGTTTAGATCTGTACCCCACTTTTTAAAGTGAGTAATTTGTTTTCTTGGTATCTAGGTTTTATTTCTTTATATATTTTGGACATTAGCCCTCTATAAGATGTAGAGTTGGCCAAAATATTTTCCCCTTCTGTAGACTGCAGCTTTGTTTGAATCACAGTGTCCTTTGCCGTACAGAAGCCTCTCAGTGTCATAAGATCTCATTTATTAACTGTTGATCTTAGTGCCTGTGCTAACGGTGTTCTATTTACAAAGTCATTCCCTGTACTCACAAGTTCAAAAATATTCCCCATTTTAGCTTCTATCAGGTTCAGAATATCTGTTGTTTTGTTGTTGTTATTCAGTTGTTTGTTTGTTTGTTTTTTATCAATTTGGAGTTGAGTTTTGTATGAGGTGATAAGTATGGATTTATTTGAATTCTTCTACATGCAGCCATCCAGTGGACCAGCACCATTGCTGTCATATATATATATATATATATATATATATATATATATATATATAATTAGCCATGTGTGTGGATTTATATTGAGGTCTTCAATTCAATTCCGTTGATCAATGTGTTTGTTTGTTTGTTTGTTTTTTGATGTTTTCTTTGGTTTGCCAATACCATGCTGGGCTTTCTCCCTTTAATTGAAAATGGATTATATTATCACATAATATATCCTGATTATTGTTCTTCCATCCTGTACTTCTTTCAGCCCATCCCACATCCCTTCCCACCCATATCTACTACCTTACTATCTATTAGCAAAGAACAGGCTTCTTGATTATAATTTATAGAAACCACTCTGTGTTTATTTCCATAGCCTTGTAACTTGAAATCTGGGATAGTGAAACCTCCCGCAGTTCTTTTATTCTTTAAGATTGTTTTGGCTATCGTGGACTTTTTTTTTTTAATTTCCAAACAAAGCTTAAAATTGTCCTTTCAAGATCTATGGAGAATTATGTTGGAATTTTTATGAGGATTGCATTTAATCTGTAGACTGCTTTTGGTAGAGTGGCCAGTTTTACTATATTAATCCTACTGATTCATGAGCATGAATGATTTTCCCATCTTCTGATATCTTCTTCAATTTCTTTCTTCAATGACTTGAAGTTTTTTTATCACAACTCTTTCACTTGCTTGGTTAGAGTTACTCCAAGATATTTTATACTATTTAAGGCTATTATAAAATATGTTGCTTCCCTGATTTCTTTCTCAGTCCACTTGTCATTTGTATATAGGAGGGCTACTGATTTTTGTGAGTTAATTTTGTATTCAGCTACTTTTCTGAAAGTATTTATCAGCTATAAGAGGAAGATTTTTTTGACAGAATTTTTAGAGTCACTTATCTATACTCTTCAACATACATAAGTTGATAAATGTAATCCACCATACAAATAAGCCAAAAGTCTTACCTGGGGCACTAAGACAAATAAAGGAAATCAGAAAAGTGGGGGAGGGGGCTGGTGAGATGGCTCAGCAGTTAAGAGCACTGACTGCTCTTCCAGAGGTCCTGAGTTCAATTCCCAGTAATCACAGAGTGGCTCACAACCATCTGTAATGGGATCTGATTCCCTCTTCTGGTATGTACTACAGTGTACTCATATAAGGTAAATAAATAAATATTTTTTAAAAAATTAGAAAAGAAGCCAAAGTATCTTTACTTTTATACAATATTTTAGCAAACTTTCCTTTCACTTATCAAATACTGACTTCCAGCTGTGGTTTCTAGTCATTAACCCTCTAGTAATGTGTCCTGGTATCTTCATGATACCATGCCTGCTCTCTTGAGATGACCAGCCAAGACTCTGATATGCCCACCCGTTTCCATTATCACCTGTAGGAATGCCCCAGTGGAACTTTTAGGGCCCCCTGTGTTTACTAGCATATACCATTTGCAAATAAAGATACTTTGACTTCTTCCTTCCCAATCTGTGACCCCCTTGATCTCCTTGAGTTGTTTTATTGCTAGCTAAGACTCTAAGTGCTGTTTCCCTGGTTAGAGTGGCCTGTGGGATCCCAGGGAGTGCCTGCTGCTGGAGTTAGAGTATGAGATAAAACAATGGGTGAAAAGAGGAAAGTTAGGAGGGGGATATCTGTGTGATGCATTGGAGATGGGAGCTCACTGCAGGATGGAGAGGCAGTAGCCTCAGCAGGTGGACTGCTATAGCTCTAGGGGTGAAACTGGGGGATTCTGAGGAGCTGAGGGAATGGTAAAGTTATATAGTTAGTCTTCCTGATTCCCTGACTAATATTTAATTGATCAGTAAAACTCCCTTCATTCTAGGCATTCTCACCATTCTCTGAAGAGTTGCAAACCATATTTTGCTTATGGATACTGATTTTTTTTAACTAAAAGAAAGACACTTTCAACACTTACAACACATGAAATACTACTTACATCTGTCTCTTAACTACATAAAAATAAGGCATAAATTTCCCTTTTGTAAAAGAAATCACATTTATAAAGGTAAATTTCTTTGTTTACCCAATATCCATACCAGGAAAAGATTCTCTGAAACATCTTTTATTACCTGGCAGATGTTATCTACAGAACAACAATTTTACCTACAGACCTTGATATAGTGGACATTTCCTGCACTTTCACTTTCCATAATCCATCACCCCCACCTCCCACTCAGTCTACCAAGCCTGTATTCCCTTAGCTATTCCTAGAGCTCATAATGATATGAGTCTGAGTTTCCTTTTTGTTACTGCCAGGAAACACTCTTACCAAAAGAAACATGTAGGAGGAGACGGTTTATTTGGCTTACACTTCCAGGTTGAGGGAAATCAAGGAAGGAATTTGTACTGGCTGGTTTTATGTGTCAACTTGACAAAGACTGGAGTTATCACAGAGAAAGGAGCTTCATTTGGGGAAGTGCCTCCATGAGATTCAGCTGTGGGGCATTTCCTTAATTGGTGATCAAGGAGGGAGGGACCATTGTGGCCGGTGCCATTGCTGGGCTGGTAGTCTTGGGTTCTATAAGGGAGCAGGCTGAGCAAACAGGGGAAGCAAGCCAGTAAAGAATATCCCTCCATGGCCTCTGCATCAGCTCCTGCTTCCTGACCTGTTTGAGTTCCAGTCCTGACTTGCTTTAGTGATGAACAGCAATGTGGAAATGTAAGCTGAATAAATCCTTTCCTTCCCAACTTGTTTCTTGGTCATGATGTTTATACAGGAATAGAAACCCTGACTAAGACAGAACTCAAACAGAAACTTGAAGCAGAAACCATGTAAGAAAGCAGTTTACTGGCTCTTTCGCAGACTGGTGCTTAGCTAGTTTTCTTGCACAACTCAGAACGCCCTGCCCAGGAAATGTTACCTCTGGATCTTCAGGGTCCTTCCATATCAATTAAGGCAATCAAGAAATCCCTCACAGACATGCCCAGAGACCAACTTGATAAAGACAATTACTCAGTTGAGACTCTTTTTGCAGGCGACTCTAGGCTGTATCAAGCTAACAGCTAAATGCTATCTAGGATTATACAAGCCTTGAGCAGCTGCTCTGTTCTTTGAGTTGCACATTTTTGTAAGATTTCTCTGTGTGTGCAATTAATGATTTTCCTCTCCTTAAGCCTTTGTCATAGCTGTTATATACATGAATTCATAACAACTGCGGGCACTGCTTAAGATCTGCACAAGATTATGCCTTATTTGATTTTTAAAAAATCAGAATGGAGTGAAGAGAAGGTTCTGTTACCCCTAGCTGATGTCCACAGCTGAAGTTGGTGGATGCCACTGGCAGGCTTTTGGATGCCCAATAAATGACCCCACACCCAAACACTAATTATACCAGGAGGTTATTAATATCAAACAAAAACCAGAAGATGAATCCATTGCAGAAGGAGGAGCTGGGGGAAGCAGTTGAGGTGTTGAATTTTAATTAAGAAGCATTGTATAGGTTTTGGTAGATAGCTCAGTTGTTAAAAGGCTGCTCTTTCAGAGGACACAGGCTTGACTCCCAGCACCTACATGGCTGCCCATAACTTCTTGTCACTCCAGTTCCAGAGATATCCAATGCCCTTTTCTGGCCTCTGAGGGCACCAGAAACACTTGGTGCATAGATCCAAACACCTCCATCCAAACATCCATCCAAACACCCATTCAGATGAAAATAAAAGATGTAATGACAGTCTCAAAGAATAACTTAAACTTAAATAATTTATTGATTAAAAAATAAATGATTGGAATATGTTTGAAAAAAGTCTTTTGTCAACTTAATTCATAAAATAGCCAAAGAGCCTAGAAGAGTATAAGAAAATAGTTTATCTAAGGAGGTGTAAATTTTTAAATATTCATCTAAATATGATTGCATTCATAGTAATGATCCATGCTTCATTTTCACTCCAAAGTACTGGTAGGCATTCCTGTTTTATGGATTAAAAAATCAGGAGGTAGGGGGATTCAGTAATTATTCAAATATATACCTACCAAAGCGTAGACCCAGGACTCAATTCCAAGTGATAGGATGTTACCACCAGTATAGTTAAACTATTATTTTAACAGTAACATGCTTTGAAACATTCCTACATGTAATGACAACATCAGCCGATGTGTTAATGTGAACGGGACATACATCTCATGAGGACTCATCCCTAAATGGAAAGCAAATGTTCAAAGGCTGCTTAAGGATATGGTTTTCTCCATTGGATGGGTTACTCATCCAATCCAAAGTAGCTGTCCCGTGTGTGTGTGTGTGTGTGTGTGTGTGTGTGTGTGTGTGTGTGTGATGTCACTGAGTGCATGTTCACATGTACTGTGGTGGGCATGTGGAGCTCAGAAGTGCTTGGTTCTCAGTTCTCTTCTCTCACAATGGGCTCTGAAGAGCACACTCAGGTCTTCAGGGAGAAGATGATCAGCAAGTGTTGTTACTTGCCAATCCATTATGCAAGGTGATATGCATGTCCTGAGTGAGCCATTTAGATGGAGAAAATTTAGTGGGTGAGAAAGATTTAAGGGCACTAATGATTAGAGGTAGAGAAGACCCTCAATGCCTAGAGTCCCAGATCTGAAACAAACAGGAAGGCAGAGAGGACTGGTAGCTTCTGTCTAAGGGTGAAGCCACACAAGGGCAGCTTGCACTCTTTGTTCCCCTCTGATCCCCAGGTTATGTAATGAGAATTTTGGTTTCTTTTTTTAAACCCAATTATGTTACATGAATGTGCTTTTGTTTTAATCCCAGGTGTGGGGGATGAGGCTGCTTCAGTTTGTCCACAGCCATTAACTATGATTGTCTCCTACTCTAGGAGGGGCATAATTTTTGCCAGCTGCAGATAGTTTAATTCTGGGGACTCTGGAGAAGGAATAGATGCCAGAGCCCAGAAGAGGAGGCTGCTATCAGTCGCTACTGTTGTGGTTTGTCAAGTGTTTGCGAGCAAAGTGACAAGAAGAAGTTGGAGGTACCTTGACAACAAAGGCTGGACTTACCCCAAGGAACTGGACACCCTAATAAGCAGGAAGAAGTCAAAAGTGTCCCCTTTGCCTCTAATCATCTTTCTCTCCTGCCTAGTATTGGGGTGGGTGAGGGATCAGGGTGTAATAAATGTTGGAATGGAGGTAGAGATATAAAAACCCAATAAAATAAAGAAAAAAGAAGAAAAATTAAGGCCAACCCTACATAGAGAATTATATGCATTTATTCTTAAATAATTAATGTCCCCTGAAACAGCATCTTTCAGTTAAAACCTGTCTCTAAAGAGCATTTGAAACAACCCAGTAGCAGAATTTAACATATAAAGCACATATTTTGAGATGAAATGGAGAGTTTTCAAATTGGATTTGAGTCAATACAGCCTCTGAAGCTAATGAAAGTGCAACAGAGATGAGCTCAGATTAGTTGGTGTTAATCTTCAGCTCTTTGCCTTACCATGACTGAAGCTCCTTCCCCTCAGGTACGCTGAGCAAATGTTAAACTATTATGCCAAAGACCTTGTCCTGCTAAAAGGCTTCTTTAATCTACCTGCTGTCAAGGTCCCTGGGCTCCAAGGCATAAGAAGTCACCTATTTTATATATGCCATGACCAATCTGTGTCAGAGAATGATGCCCATGGTCCACAGCTTTGATTGGCAGCAAATGGATCTAATGGATGAACTTGCTGAGGTGAATAAAGAAAAGGACAAAAATGCATGCCAGCTCAGACAGTGGCACAGCTACTGATCATTAAAGAAAGAATAGTAGGCCAACCTTGTAAGTCAGAAAGATGGAAAGAGGCAATTCCAGCTATTTGTGAAGCAAAGACACAGAAAGATTTACCTTCAGCCAAGGTTAGGTGCTCAGTTAGCCATCTGAGGCAAGGACACCATGTAGCTACCCCATCAAGAGGCTATACAGCAGAAGAATCCCAAAGGCAGAATATCCAGTGGCCCACTACTCATGGTGTCTCTCATTGTGACACTTCAGAATTTTTCTGCACAATTCTTTCTTTCTCAAGGCTTTTCCATTTACCGCGAAATGTTTATTACGTCTGACCCTGCATACAAATGCCCAAAGTGACTGAGTTATCTCAGAATCTAAAATGCATTCCATATTTCCAAGCTGTCCATAATAGAGCTGGTATCCACCTCATACACACACAGTGTAAAAAATTTTTAATTCCTGAAGAGGGCTTTCAGGAGCACCTTCTCATTTGTACATAAAGATATACTTTTCAAAGCAGGTTCTGCCCCAGAACACATCCCCTAAATTGTAATGACACGAATTATCCCTTCCTCCATACCAACATCATCTCCGTATTATCTGAAAAGAAACAATATGAATTTCTGGCAGCTTTTCTTTGGGCAGCGTTTATTCTATGGTTAGTTAGTTAATTGCAATATTCATTTTGAATAGATTAAGAACCCTTAGGGCACCACCCTAATGATAGCTACCTCTGAATGTGTCTGCTTCCAGAAATGTGCAACTGGGGAGAAAAGACCCATACTGAATGTGGGCAGCACCAGTCCATGGTCTGGACCATAGACTGAACAAAAGAGGAGAAAGTGGGCTGAGCACAAGCATCCATCTCTCTTCTTCTCCACTGCACAGTGTGGCCAGCCACCTAGTGTTCTCATTGGCATACCTTTCCCACCGTAAGAGTTTGGATCTTCTAAAACTATGACCCAATATAAGTCCTTCTGTCTCAAGTTGTTTCTTGTCAGGCATTTTGTCACAGCAATGAGGAAATCACATTGCCCACACTAATACTTTTTTAAAAAAAAAAACATTTTTAATAGCTAGTATGCTAAATGCAGACAAAAATGTCAACTGAAAGCAAAAGGAAAGTTGTTTATTTTAGCTGGGAAGTAGGGTAGGACTCATGAAGAGACAAATACACAAGTAAACTATTCCCCAATATATTTCAGAATAACAAGGATAAATAGAAAATGAAATAGACAATAAAAATAAGAACTTAACCGCCTCACTGGAAATGAAACATTAACATTCTTCAAATGAATAAAGTCTAATTGGTCACATAACTGTTACCAGGGCCAGGCGTGGTGGCGCACGCCTTTAATCCCAGCACTCGGGAGGCAGAGGCAGGCGGATTTCTGAGTTCGAGGCCAGCCTGGTCTACAAAGTGAGTTCCTGAACAGCCAGGACTATACAGAAAAAACCCTGTCTCGAAAAAAAAAAAAAAACCAAAAAAAAAAAAAAAAAAAAACTGTTACCAGAAATATCAGATGCTAATACAAGTGATCCACTAATATTCTATTAACCAGCAGATTAAGGAACAAAACCATTACCATTTTGAGAGAGAAAATAAAACCTTTTGTAATTGGATGGTTGTATCAGTAAATTAGAGGATTTTTGAAATTTACATTGGATGAAAACAGTTTACTTTGTCATATAAAAATCATACTTGTATATGTGTTCAAAAAGAAAATTTTAATTTAAGCAACATATTAGTTTCATAGCATATAAACCTAATCAAGATAGTTCAAGAGTACAAGATTGATAACTGTACATCAGCCCAAAGGCCCACAGGTACTGTGAATCACATATGCTTCAGGGCCCATAAATAAGGAGAGGCAGCTTATGGGAGTGTTGGTCAGTTTTAGGTTACCAAAAGAAAGAGCAAAGCAAGATACAGGAGGAAATGTTACTTAGCACCAAGATTTCAGAGAATTCAGACTGTAATAAGATGCATCCATTGTTCTGTGTATGAAATAGGACAGAAGACCCTGGTACCAGAGCATGTGATATATTGAAGGAAACAGCCTCATTGAATCTAAGAAGCAGAGAACCAGGAAGGCTAAGAACAAGGTATACCTTTCCAGGGTAAGTCACCGGTGACCTACTTCCTCCAGATACCCAATCCACACCCTGTAATTCCCCCCATCTCCTCCAAATACCATCTTATTGTGACTCCATTGGTAGCTGTATTTCAAGAAAACTCTATTCATGCATACAAATCTTATTTTCATATACTTTCCACATGTCATGAAATATTTACCCTTTATTTTTAATAGTGTATAAATATTAATTATGCATGATGGTGTATACCTATTATCCCAGCATTCTGGAGCCTGAGGCAAGAATAATACCAGAATTTTGAGGCTATCCTGGGATACTAGTGAGTTCAAGTCTAGCCCTCTCTACTGAGTGAGTCTTGGTCTCAAAAACTATTATGTGAGTACATATGTGCATTTACATTTATAGTAAATAAATACATTTAAATTATTTATGTAAATTATTGTAAATAATTAAATTATTTATGTATTTTTTTATAAACACATAGCTCATAGGCTGTCTTAATGATAGTAGGAAAGGCACTGAGAGCTGAAGCATGACCTAAGCATGGGGTGGTACCCAGCCTGAATAAAAAGCTAAGAAGAGATGGGTCTGAGAGTGAATACAAAACTTGCACTTATCCTCACATGATTATATGTTATTTGATTTTTTTTACCTGTGACTTATTATAGTTAGCATTTACTGAAGACTTTTAATCTACAGTATTAAAAAGACTATAAAATATAATCTTTAAAGAATCATGAGATGGTCTAATTGTTGCTTTTAGTACAATAGTTCTCAACCTGTGACTCATGACCCATTTGCTGGTCACATATAAGATATCCTATGTATAATTTATTTACATTATGATTCATAACAGTAGCAAAATTACAGTTATGAAGTAGCAACCTAATAATTTTATGGTTATGGGTCACCACAACATATGACATTAGGGAGGTTGAGAAACACTGCCTTAGCATGATCAAGCACATGCTTGTCTGGGAACAGGACGGGTCTTTATTAACCAAGGGGACTGGATGGGTGCTGCAGGCATAGTCATGGTGGGACAGAAAGGATTCCAGGTCGTAAGAGAAAAAGCAGATTAGGTAAGAAGAGCACTAAGAACTGAAGGAATGACCCAAGCATGGGGTGGTTCCCAGCCTAAATGGCAGAGGCATAGATGTCATTTCTTAATCTATCGGCCATGGACGTGGGGTAAATATAGCCACACTGGCCAGAGCCATGGTTGACTTAACAACAGACCACAAATATGATAGTCATTCCTTAAGGTTACCATGAAGCTTAAAAAAGTCATATCATCCTGGTTTAATTTACTTGCCTGTTGCTGTGATAAAGTACTCTTACAAAAGCAACCCAAGGAAGAATTCATTTAGCTTGAAAACTCCAGGTTACAGGCTATCATGGGAGGGAAGACATAACCTACAGTTCAAGGAAGAGAGCGATGAATGTTTGCATTTGTGCCAGTCAGCTTGCTTTCTCCACCCATACAGTCCAGGATCTGCCTATGGAACTGTACTACTCACGGTGGGCAGGTCTTCCTTCTTCAATCAATATACTCAGGATAACTCACCATAAATATGCTCAGAAGTCCATAACTGATTCAAGATTCTATCTCCTTGAAAATTAACACTAACCATTACACATAATGTTTATTATATCACAGGTATCTATGGTATTTAGTAGAGTGACAGATTGGCAGGCTGTAGCCTAGCAGCAGTACTGTACCACAGTGCTTCCTGTTGTAATAAGCTATAGCAACTGACTTAGTCAGGGTTTCTATTCCTGCACAAACATCATGACCAAGAAGCAAGTTGGGGAGGAAAGGGTTTATTCAGCTTACAATTCCATACTGCTGTTCATCACCAAGGAAGTCAGGACTGGAACTCAAACAGATCAGGAAGCAGGAGCTGATGCAGAGGCCATGGAGGGATATTCTTTACTGGCTTGCTTCCCCTGTTTGCTCAGCCTGCTCTCTTATAGAACCCAAGACTACCAGCCCAGAGATGGTCCCAACCACAAGGGGCCTTTCCCCCTTGATCACTAATTGAGGAAATGCCTTACAGTTGGATCTCATGGAGGCATTTTCTCAACTGAAGCTCCTTTCTCTGTGATAACTCCAGCTGTGTCAAGTTGACACAAAACTAGCCAGTACAGCAACTATGTTTCTGTAGGCATACTCTATGATGGTCACGCAATGAAACTGCCAGATGTGCATTTCTCAGAATGTACTGTTAAGGTGATCTATAAGTCAAGGTATATATCTGCTCCAACAGATTTCATGGATAATATGCACCAAGTTCTACTGCAATCAAGTAAACTTATAGCTGACTTATTTATATACTATTAAATTAGTTTATACTGTATTTTCTCTAGTCAATATTAAATTACCACTTTATTATTAATAGTAAATTATCATATTAAATTATAACAATAAAGGACCATTTCTCCAATAGAGAAGTGAACAATCTTTTTACTATTAAATGAGATTTTGATAAATGTAAAGTCATGAAAGCTCATGTTACTAAATACAGGAGGGTCCATCCTCCAACAAAAGTTCACCAAAGGCAGAGGAAAGCTGGTGCACAGAAGCCAGAGCAGCTCCATCCCAGCACAGAAGAAAACCACTCTTCTAACTGACACATGCATGACAGAGACAATAAAGCAGAAACTCTCAGACTTTTCAAAAGTAACAGAAAAGTTTCCTATTCAGACCTCTAGGTCAAGACAAGATTTACAGGATAATTTTTAGCCTCTTCCAGAAAATGCAAATTATCAAAACTCAATCTTAAAAGAAATGGAAGAGCCCAAATGGTCCTAAAGACACAGACAATACTGAGAATGCTTTTAAGTAGCTATATTTCAAAAGGGCTGTCCTTCCAAAGGAAAGATTATGCCTGTCATGTTTAAACAGCTTCAAAGAATACAAAATGATAACCATTTTCCAACAAAAATTTTAAAACCAGTATAACCTAGATACTAAAATTGAAAAATGGATTGGAAAAGAAAATAGAAACATGGACAGAAATGGCTTATAAATGGGATACTAATAATAGGCACCCTAATACTAGCTGATTGAGAAAAATTTGGAATGAGGCATCATAAATAGATTCAGTAACACTTTTAAATGAGTTTGACTTTAATTATAACAGCTAATTGGATAAGTATGGTGAGCAGAACTCTTCACCAAACTCCTTAGTGAAGCACTAGAAAGACAGCTATGAATTTCACGACTAACCAAAGTAGGTCTGTGACACTCAGGTAGTACTGGGGTTTAAAGCAGGAGGCTTCCAAATATTAATCCCTTATGACATACATTTATTTCTCACCAAAAGGCGACATCACCTTTGCTAATTACCTTTAAAGTCTGACTTTGTCTCCACTATATTTGGGGATCGCAAATTTCTCTTCTTTAGTCTTTACCAAACAATTTAGCAATACATGCACAACATTCAGCTTAAAGATATTTATTAAAATTCTGCTTATATAAAAATTTTGAAGCATCTTAAAATCTATCAGTCATTTATTCCTCTTGTTCTATGGCAGCTTCAGCTTCTTGGGTTTAGCAGCTACTCCTTTCCTGACAGCTCAGCCTCTGATTATATGACACATCCCCTTATAATTCCTTATAGAGTGTTTTGGTTTCCCCAAGAGATCTATAACTAATAAAACCTAAAAATTCTAGACAGTCACCTTGTTGCATGTGTGAAGGAAAACAAACCCCTCTTTCTTGAGCCACCGAATTTTGCGGTGTTTTTGCTACAGAACCGTCTGACTCACATGCCCTTTTACCCCACACCTTAATGCAGTCAGATCTTCCCCTTCCACCAACTCAGAGAGCAGCCTCGAGTAAAAGTAAGTTACTACGCGCTAGTAAACTAATTCCAGCAGGTAGCACATAGTAAGATAAGTCTTGTCAGGGTCACAAGATTTTAAAGATACCTTGCTAAATTTTAAGCTACAAAAGGATGAATGTTTCTTCCAAGATATTAGTAGATGTTTACCCTTCTCTCAAGGAAAGCGATGCCTAACAGTAGAGCTCAGGGTGGCATGCTAAAATATTATAAGGGAATACCAGGATGATTAAAGACTTCATGTATCGTGTGAATTCTGGACACGTTTGAGATGGATCTGATCAGTTCAAGAATAAGAGTCCTGACCTAAAAATCATGAAAGTTGCTTTTACTCCCAGTAGCCTGAGAGGATAACCATAATCTGTAATATTTTAATTTATCAATTATTTCATGATCCTTTAAGGAAAGAGCATGAAGCCACCCCTGCCTCAAAATGTTTGCCCATATCTAACAAACATTTTTTTCCTACCAAGATCAAGTTTGTGTCTGCATCCCTTCATGGCTTTTGATATAAGTGGTGAATCATTGTTTTCAGGCTTCCTGAAGATGTCTTAAATAGCAATGGAAGTCAACATTTATGTATCAAAGTGAACTCTTAATTGAAAGAATGACAATATAAACCTCTCTGACAAATGTGCCCAGCTCCATCACAACAGGCTAATGACAATCATAACTCCCACTGTGTGACTTATTTTTTTTAATATTTTTATTACATATTTTCCTCAATTACATTTCCAATGCTATCCCAAAAGTCCCCCATAGCGCCCCCCACTTCCCTACCCACCCATTCCCATTCTTTTGGCCCTGGCATTCCCCTATATTGGGGCATATAAAGTTTGCAAGTCCAATGGGCCTCTCTTTCCAGTGATGGCCGACTGGCCATCTTTCGATACATATGCAGCTAGAGACAAGAGCTCCGGGGTACTGGTTAGTTCATCATGTTGTCCACTGTGTGACTTATCTTTGGAGTTAAGAGCAAAGAGAATCCTGGATAGCTTGAAGTGTATTCACAGTGAACAAATGAGGAGGCCCATGGTTAGGGTCTGGGGAGTAAAGATGGGAATTGTCACCTGAGTTTCCATAAGAGATGTAGAAGAAACAGCTATTCAGCACCACCCCCCCCCCCAACGAGAAGAAACTGGCAAACAAAAGTAGGGTGGCTTAACTAGAAACAGGCTCTAGCACCAACTCTGCCTACACACATGAACATAATAAACTACAATTCAGAACTGTAAGCTAGCCCCAATTAAATGCTTTATAAGAGTTGTCATGGTCACAGTGTCTCTTCATAACAATAGAACACTAAATAAGACAGGAAGAGTCTATCTAATCTAGCTTAGCAAAATGAGTAAATTTATTGGGTTACCAGAACATAGATCACACATGAGCAGCATCACAACCAAAATGTCCCACTCCCAGTCCAAGACAAACCATAAATGGAAAAAATGCCTGAACTAATCTCTTCCGTTTACATTTTTTAAATTTTTAATTTAATTTTATCCATAGAAGTGTTTTGTCTGTACAAACGCCAGACGGCGTATCGGCTCCTCTGGAACTACAACTACAGATATGGGTGATAAGAATGAGAGTTGAGTTCTTTGCAAGATCAGCCAGTGCCCTTGACCACTGAGCCATCTCTCTCTCCACTTGATGTTGTTCTTAGATTAAGCAGACATTTTGGAATATAGAATTGTGTTATAATGCAACCACCAGCAGATCTCCTTTTCAGGAAACTTAAATTTTGATGGGACTACTGTGCTTGTATTGGGAGTAATTTAGATGGGACTACTGTCTCTAATTGAGGATTGGTCAGAACATTAAACCTAAAAGACACTGAATGAGAAAGTCACAATTTCTTCCTAGCTCTATGGTCCATGTAAGAATCATGGACCAGTGAAGACATGACAAAATGCGGTCCTCTCTCAATGAATGTCATGGTCCTCACATAAAGAGCATGCTGACAAGTATAATCAGCAGAACAAGTATAATTAGCAGAACACCTTTTTCGAACATTTGCGGTTGTTAATTATGACCATTCCTATCTCACAGATGGTATGTGAAATCGTAGCGCTATGTTTTAGGTAATGAGGGGGGTGGTATCATAAATAAATCATTGTGAAAGCAAAGGGGGCAGTTGGTTAGGAGCGTGATGGATGGCTGTTTACCATTCCCAGCACCTTGGCTGCTAACAGTGCTTTCTACTTGGTTTCTAAGCACTATTCCATCTGTCACTCTGTCTTCCATGGCTCCCAACACATTTGTGTGCCTCTCTTTCCACTTGTCCTATCCAGCCTCAGTCCCTCTACCTGGGGCCATGCCTTCACAGTTTGACACAAACTTGTCAATTTAAATTATTTTCCACCATGCTTTGTAGTGGGTTGACCTGATGCTGCTTGTATTCTAATGCTAACACTGGTTCCTTGAGACCTGGTTGCTCCAGAGACAAGAGTGTCTGCACATAGGCCCAAGTGATGCTATGTGTCCTTGCCCCCAAGTTACTTTTGATTGATGAATAAAGATGCCTGATAGACAATAGCTAGGCAGAAGAGACATAGGCTGGTTCCCAGACTTAGAGGTGGGAAATGGATGGGTCAGAGGAGAATCATGAGGGAGAGAAAAAGGTGAGGAGAGTGAGAAAGTTGCCATGGCTTAGAAGTCAAGAAAACATAACCATGAAGACTGACCAATTGAAGTTAAGAGCAGATCAAGTGAAACACAGTAAGTAATAATTCAGGATTACTGGTAGGAAATAGATTTTAATAGCATAGAGGATAAGCATTGGCCCAGTTCTTGTACTAATTAAGGCTGATTGTAAATATAAAGGTTGTTTGTATCTTTTATCCAGGAACTAAGTGGTCAGAGGCAGGATAGAAACCCTGGTTTGGGATTAAAAATTTCTACAACAATGTTCAACAAGCAATGTATCTTCCAGTTAGTACAGTCCTCTACATAACTCCCTATGCCCTCTGCTCACTGCTTGTCAGGCTCCCACTGTTGACATTACCACATACATACATGCATAGTCTATTCTCCTTTCTTCTACCAAAATATAGCTGAAGTACCAGCAACTCCAAAAAGTGGTGCCAACTCACCAATTGCCACAATATTCTGAGTCCCAAACATGCACCCAGAATAAGCCACATAGTTTTACATGCATTGATCCATGATTTTGGCTCACACAGGTCTTAGCTAAATAACTGCACACTTGCCATGTTTTCAAGTGGCCCAGAAAATGGAAATGCAAGAACAGAAAAGTGCAGGAGGTTAATAAAGACCTGTCAGGTATCTAATAACATGGACAGAATTTAAAAAAAAAAATAGCCAGAAGAATTTTCAGGTTCATTTTCTTTAAGCAAAACACTTGAAATCCAGCAGGTAATAGAAGGTTTCCTCTACTCATTCAATAACCCTTCTGAAATACACCAGCTTGCAAGCTGTCAAGGACCACTCAGGTTGTGTGCTATGAGGACCAGAGGTCAAGATAGCAAGGGCTCTGCAGTCCAAGTGATATTGTGCAAACAAAGGGAAGCATCTCTCTCTAGGAGCCAGTGACCATCAATTAAACTAGTTAGGGTCCTTTTGTGTTGAATCATAAATTTGGCATAGGCTTTGAGTGATTTCATCCAATTCATCCAAATCAAACAGCATATCTACTGTTAAGATTATTTAAAAGTGAAATGTAGAGAACCTGTTCAGTGCTTAAAAGCACTAGCTGCTCTTGCGGAGGAGCCAGACTCAGCACATGATGTCTTCATAACTGTTTGTAACTGCAATTCCAGGTAATCTAATACCTTCTTTTGTTCTCCTCAGGCACCAGGAACATACATGGTATACATAGATGTATACATGAGGTATAACATCTATGAATTAATTAATTACTTTAATAAAAAGACTTTTGAAAGATTCCTTCACTTTTAAAAATGTGGAAATGGGTTTCCAAGGTGCCTTGTGGGACCCCAAGACCATCTGTTTCCCCATAGAGGCCTGTAGGGCAACAAAAATATCCAGCACAGAAACCCACTCCACAAATCCCCTCCCAGTCTGGTTTGCCTATAGAACAGCCATCAGAAAGGCCTGTAGGGGCCCCAAGAACAACCAGTTTGGAACATTCCCCCCATCAATTCCCTTGCCAGTAAGGTCTGCCTGAGGCACAGCCAGCAGAGTTGGGTACCCTGATCTTCATTGTCTGGTCCATGACTACCTCTGCCTTCCTGAGAAGTTTTGCAGTCATCAGGATCATCCAGTCAACACCAGAGAAAAACAAGTGCCAAAAGGACAGCATAAGAACAGAATCAACAGAGCCAGAACAATATGGCACCACCAAAATCCAGCTATTCTCCTACAGCAAGCCCTAGATATCCTAAGGAAACTGAAGCACGAGAGGGTGATTTTAAATCCGATCATATGGGGACTTTAAGGGAAAAATGAATAAATCCCTTAAAGAAATACAGGAAAATGCTTAAACAGGTAGAGATATTAAAAGAAGAAGCAAATAAATATAAAGAAATACAGGAAAATACAATCAAACAGGTGAAGGATATTAATAAAACTATCCAAGACATGAAAATGAAGATAGAAGCAATAAAAAAAAATACAAACTGAGGCAATACTGGAGATGGTAATCCTAGGGAAGAGACCAGGAACTATAGACATAAGCATCACTAACAGAATACAAGATATGAGAGAGATCTCAGGTATAGAAGATATGATAGAAGAAATTGCTACATTAGTCAAGTAAATGCAAAATCTAAATAGTTCATAACACAAAATGTCCAGGAAATTTGGGGCACTATGAAAGGACCAAACCTAAAAATAATAGAGAGAAAATTCTAAGAATAATAGAGAAAATACTAAGAGAGAAGATTCCCAGCTCAAAGACTCAGAAAATCTTCAACAAAATCATAGAAGAAAAAAATCCCTAACCTATGTACAAGAAGCTTACAGAACAACAAACAGATTGGACAGAAAAGAAAATCCCCCTACCTAATAATAATCAAAACAATAAATAAACACAACAAAAAATATTAAAAGCTACAAGGGAAAAGGACCAAGTAACAGAAAGATAGAACTATCAGGATTACACCTGACTTCTCAATGGAGACTCTAAAATCTAGAAGAACCTGAGCAGATGTCTTGCAAATCCTAAGAGACCACAGATGTCAGCCCAGACTACTATACCCAGGAAAATTTTCAATCACCATAGATGGAGAAAACAAGATATTCCATGACAAAACCCAATCTGAACAATAGATTTCCACTAACCCAGCCCTACAGAGAATACTAGAAAGAAAAAAAAAACTCCAACCCAATGAGGCAAACTACACTCAAGAAAATACAAGAAATAAGTAATTTCACAGAATTAAAACCAATAGAATAGAAACACACACACATTCACTACCAACATCAAAATAACAGGAAATAGCAATCATTGGTCATTAATATCTCTCAACATCAGTGGACTCAATTTCCCAATAAAAAGACACAAGCTAACAGAATGGATACATAAACAGTATTCATCATTCTCTGTACACAAGAAACACATCGCAGCAACAAAAATAGACATTATGTCAGAGTAAAGGGCTAGAAAAAAAGAGTTTCCAACCACATGGGCCTAAGAAACAGGCTAGAGTAGCCATCCTAATGTCGAATAAAATAGACTTTCAACCAAAATTAATCAAGAGAGATGGGGAATAACACTTCATACTCATCAAAGGAACAAACCACCAACAAGACATCTCAATTCTGAACATCTATGCCTCAAATGCAAGGGCACACACTTTTGTAAGAGAAACATTTAATGTAACATTAAAGCTTAAATCACACATTGACCCCACACATTAATAGTGGGAGACTTCAGTACCCTACTCTCGCCAATGGACAGGTCATCAAGACATAAACTATACAGAAAAATATTGAAATAGAGGTTATGACTCAAATGGACCTAATAAGTATCTATAGAACAATTCACTCAAACACCAAAGAATATAATTTCTTCTCAGCATCTTACAGAACCTTCTCCAAAATTGGCCATATAATTGGCCACAAAGCAAGCCTCAACAGATTCAAGAGGATTGTAATAACCCCTTGCATCTTGTCAGACTATCATGAATTAAAGCTAGACTTAAACAACATCAAAAACAATAAAAAGTCAACATATTCATGGAAACCAAATAACGCTCTATTCAATGATCACTGGGTCAGGGAAGAAATAAAGAAAGAAATTAAAGTCTTTCTAGAACTCAATGAAAATGAGAGCACAACATACCCAAACTTATGGGACACGATGAAAGCAGTGCTAAGTGGAAAGTTCATAGCACTGAGTTCACTCAAAGAATTGGAGAAGTCTCATACTAATGAATTAAAAATATTCCTGAAAGCTCTAGAAGAAAAGAATCAAACACACCCAAGAAAAGTAAACAGTAGGAAATAAACAAACTCAGGGCTCTCTCAGAAACAGAGAGAACAATGCAAAGAATCAATGAAACCAAGATCTGGTTCTTTGAGAAAATCAGCAAAATAGATAAACCCTTAGCCAAACTAACATTAAGGCAGAGAGACAGTATCCAAATGAACTAAATCAGAAATGAAAAGGGAGACATAACAATGGACACTAAGGCAATACAAAGAGTCATTAGATCTTATTTCAAAAGTCTATATTACACAAAATTGGAAAATCTAAGTGAAATAGACCATTTTCTAGAGAGATACCAATTACCAAAGTTATCATGCAAACTATCTAAATAGTCCTAAGGAGTTCAAACAAGTCATTAAAAGTCTCCCCCCCCCCCAAAAAAAGCCCAGGGCCAGATAGTTTAAGTACAGAATTCTACCAGACTTTCAAAGAAGAGATAATATCAATACTTCTCAAACTAGTCTACATAACAGAAACTGCAAGAACACTGCCAAACTCATTCTATTTGGCCTCCATTACCCTGATACCTAAACCAACCAAAGACTTAACAGAGAGAGAGAGAGAGAGAGAGAGAGAGAGAGAGAGAGAGAGAGAGAGAGAGAGAGAATGAATTTCGGAAGTACTCAATAAAATATTTGCAAAACAAATCCAAGAGCACATCAAAGACATCATCAACTATAATCAAGTCAGCTTCATCCCAGGGATGCAGGGTTGATTCAATATATGAAAATCTATCAACATAATCCACCATATAAACAAATTGAAAGAACAAAAAACACATGATGCTGAAAAAAGCCTTTGACAAAATCTAACAGTCCTTAATGTTAAAAGTCATAGACATATTAGGAATTGATGGCACATACCTAAACATAATAAAGGTAATATACAACAAGCCAATAGCTAACATAAAATTAAACAGAGAGAAACTTAAGAACAATTCCACTAAAATCAGGGACAAGACAAGGTTCAACACTCTCTCCCTATCTCTTCAATACAGTACTTAAAGTTCTATCTAGAGCAATAAGAGAACTAAAGGAGATGAAGGGGATACAAATTTTAAAGGAAAAAGTCAAAGTATTGCTATTCAATGATATGATAGTATACATAAGTGACCTCATAAATTCTACCAGAGAACATCTACAGTTGATAAACACCTTCGGCAAAGTGCCTAGATACAAAATTAACTCTAAAAAAATCAGTAGCCCTCATTTACACAAGCAATAAACAGTCTGAGAAAAAAGTTAGGGAGAAAATACCCTAAACAATAGCCAAAAATGATATAAAATATCTTGGTGCATTTCAATCCAAGCAAGTGAAAGATATATATGACAAGAACTTCAAGTCTCTGAAAAAATTGAGGAAGATATCAGAAGCTGGAAAGATCTTCCATGCTCATGGTTTGGTAGGATTAATATAGTGAAAATGGCCATCTTACCAAAAGCAGTCTATATACTTAATGTTAATCCCATCAAAATTCCAATCCCATGATAGCTAAAATGATTCTTAACAATAAAAGAAATTCTGGAGTTATTACCATCCCTGAATTCAAGCTATACTACAGGGCAATAGTTAAAACAAACAAACAAAAACCTGCATTATTTTGGTATAGAAACAGACAGGTTGATCAATGGAATCAAAACAAAGACCCAGAAATGAACACACACACACACCTACACACACTTGAATTTGACAAAGAAACTAAGATATACAATGGAAAAGGGAGAACATCTTTAATAAATGGTGCTGGCCTAACTGGATGTCTCCATGTAGAAGAATGCAAATAGGTCCATACTTGTCACCCTGCACAAAACTCAAGTCCAAATGGATCAAAGACCTCAATATAAAGCCAAATACACTAAATCTAATAGAACAGAAAGTGGATAATAGCCTTAAACTCATCAGTATAGGAGACAACTTCCTGAACGTAATACCAATACTCAGATATTGAGATAAATCATTAATAAGCGGGACCACATGAAATTGAAAAGCTTCTTTAAGTTAAAGGATAAAAGTTAATAGGACAAAAATGACAGCCTACATATTGGGAAAAGATCTTCACTAAACCTACATCTGATAGAGGACTAACATCCAATATATATAAATAAGTCAAGATGTTAGACCCCAACAAACCAAATAACATAACTTTTAAAAATGGGAATAATTCTATCTGAAGACACAGCTATACTACACCTGGGCATACACCCAAAACATTCTCTACCATACCACAAGGACACTTGCTCAACTATGTTCATAGTACTCTTCTTTGTAATAGACAAAAACTGGAAAAAATGTAGATGTCCCTCAACTGAAGAATGGATAAGATAACATGGTGCATTTACACAATGGAACACTACTCAGCTGTCTACAAAGATACCATGAATTTTTCAGGCAAATGGATGGAACTAGAAAATATCCTGAGTGACTTAACTCAGATTCAAAAGGACAAGCATGATATGTACTCACTTATAAGTGAATATTAGTCATAAAGTACAGGTTAACCATGATATAATCAAGAAACCCAAAGAAGCCAAACACCAAGGAGGTCCCAAAGGAAGATGGTTGAATCTTCCTCAGAAGGAGAAACAAATAGATATTAGAAGTGAATGGAGGGAGGGAACTGGGTGGAAAAGAGGATGGGGAAGGAGAACACAGGACTGAGTAGGGAGGGGGAATCAGTTATAGGGAGAGCAGGGGAGAAAGAATGGAAATTGAGGATGAATTGGGTGAAAGTACAAGGATGTGGCAGAGACCTGAGATGGAGGGAGGACCCTAGGGGCCTATGGAGGGGACTCTAGCTGAGAATACTAGCAGTGAGGGATATGGATCCTAAAGTGGCCAATTCCTACAGCCAGGAATAACCCACAGTAGAGGAATAAGAACAGCAAACTACCCACAAAACCTTTGCCCCAAATGTGTCCTACCTACAAGATATGCAGGGACAAAGATAGAGCAGAGATGGAGGGAATGAGCAATCAGTGACTGCCCCAAATTAAGAGCTATCCCATGGGTAAAAACCAATTGTTAACATTATTTTTTATACTGTGTTTTGCTTGCAGAGTGATCCTAGCATAACTGTCCTCTGAAAAGGCTCCACCTAGCAGCCAATGGAATGAGATGCAGAGACCCACAGCCACACATTAGATGGAGCTCCGGAGTCCTAGGGAAGGATTGAGGGACCCAAAGAGGACAAGGCCTCTATGAGAACAGAGTCAACTAATCTTGA
This sequence comes from Mus caroli, assembly GCF_978045245.1. Classification (NCBI taxonomy): domain Eukaryota; kingdom Metazoa; phylum Chordata; class Mammalia; order Rodentia; family Muridae; genus Mus; species Mus caroli. Next base: position 105,950,914 of record NW_028227258.1, read on the forward strand.
CCATTGGGAATTCCCAGAAACTGAGCTACTAACCAAAGAGGAAGCACAGGCTAGACCTAGGATCCCTGCACATAAGTAACAGATGTGCAGTTTGGTCTTCACATAGGTTCCCCAACAATTGAAACAAGGGCTGTCCCTGAACCTATTGCCTCTTCTGTGGATCCTGTTCCACTAACTGGGCCACGTTGTTTGGCTTCAGTGGGAGAGGATATGCCTAGTACTGTAGTGACTTGATGTGCCAGGGGTGGGGGAGAGAAGCGGTAGTGTGTGAGAAGATGAGGGGAGAGGAATGGGGGAAGGAGCTGCATGAGGAAGAACTGAGAAGAGAGGGTGGGGCTAATACTGTGATGTAAAGTAAACTAACTAATTAATTAACTTTTAAAAAGGAAACAAGAACTCTCTGAGATGGGTCCACTCAGGAGTGCACAGGCCTCAGAAGCAACAGAGCAGCTGAGACAGGCTACTGTTGGCCTGTATCTGGACCCAGGAGGTGGAGCTGATCCTTAGTCCTCTGTGCACCTTCCCTGCTAGAGGAGAGCTTGCCTCCAGGCAGTGTCTGACCCTGGGACTCAGGTGAGATTGCCATTTTCTCTCCACTGACTCTTTAAGGCAGGTTTTCTCAGGAGCACACAGGCTATAGAACCAACACAGCAGCTAGAACAGGCTCCTATGGGCCAGCATCTGTACCCAGGAGGTGGGGCTGATCTGCAGCCCTCTGTGCACTGATCTTGCCAGGAGAGAGCTGCTCTCCCAGGAGTGCAGGCTTACAGACTCACAGGAGGAACAAGCTCCAGCCAGAGACAGCAAGAATATCTAACACCAGAGATAACCAGGTGGCAAAAAAACAAACGCAAGAATCTTACCAACAGAAACCAAGACTACTTGGCATCATCAGAACCCAGTACTCCCACCTCGGAGAATCCTGAATACTCCAACACATCTGAAAAGCAAGATTTAGAATTTAAAATCATATCTCATGATGTTGGTAGAGGATTTAAGAAGAACATTAATAACTCCCTTAAAGAAATATAGGAGAACACAGCTAAACAGGTAGAAGCCCTTAAAGAGGAAACACAAAGATAACCTTAAAGAATTACAGGTAAACACAACCAAACAGGTAAAGGAATTGAACAAAATCATTCAGGATCTAAAAATGGAAGTAGAAATAATAAAGAAAACACAAAGGGAGACAACTCTGGAGATAGAAAATCTAGGAAAGAAATCAGGAGTCATAGATGCAAGCATCACCAAGAGCATTAAAGAGATAGAAGAGAGAATCTCAGGTGCAGAAGATGCCACAGGAAACATTGATGACACAACAATCAAAAAAAATGCAAATGCAAAAAGATCCTAACTCAAAACATCCAGGAAATCCAGGACACAGTAAGAAGACCAAACCTATGGATAATAGGTATAGATGAGAATGAAGATTTTCAACTTAAAGGGCCAGTAAATATCTTCAACAAAATTATAGAAGAAAACTTCCCTAACCTAAAGAAAGAGATGCCCATGAACATACAAGAAGCCTACAGAACTACAAATATTTAGATGGAAAAAGAAATTCCTTCTATCACATAATAATCAAAACAGCAAATGCACTAAACAAAGAAAGAATATTAAAAGCAGTAAGGGAAAAAGGTCAGGTAACATATAAAGGCAGACCTATTAGAATTACACCAGACTTCTCACCAGAGACTATGAAAGTCAGAAGATCCTGGACAGATGATATACAGACACAAATGTCAGCCCAAGCTACTATACCCAGCAAAACTCTCAATTACCGTAGAAGAGAAACCAAGATATTTCATGGCAAAACCAAATTTACACAATATCTTTCCACAAATTCAGCCCCTCAAACGATAATAAAGGGAAAACTCCAACACAAGGAGGGAAACTACATCCTAGAAAAAGCAAGAGAGTAATCTTTCAACAAACCTAAAAGAAGATAGCCACATGAACAGAAGCCCAACTCTAACAACAAAAATAACAGGAAGCAACAATGACTTTTCCTTAATACCTCTTAATATCAATGAACTTAATTCCCCAATAAAAATGATGTCTACGTATATTGTTACTAAAAAACATTTAAAAAGTAATTTTCTCCTCAAAAAGAGTATAAAAATAAAAAGTTTCTAAATAAGTTAAATTTAAGAATGTGGAAATGGAAATTAATATATAAATGCATATTAGAAGACTTTAAAGGTCACTTAGATATAAACTGGCAGGAGATTCAATCAATTATAAAATAATTAACACAACAGACACTTAAGGTTTAAAAACAAAAATTCCCACAGGTAATTATTTACCAAAAAAGACATAAGAAAGGGAGGGTTTGTGTGTGTGTGTGTGTGTGTGTGTATAAGGAGAGGAAATATAAATACATATATATATATTTGTGTATACATATATGTGTAAATGTGTGTGTGAGAGAGAGAGAGAGAGAGAGAGAGAGAGAGAGAGAGAGAGAGAGAGAGAGAATGCAATCACAGTGATGGAGGTCTAGGAAGATAGACTAGATCATGTTGTAACATCCATTTCTCACATTGCATCTTGACTTGGAGCCCCACAATCCTCTTCGGGTATATGTGCTTTCCTAATTTAATTATCTCAAGCATTCTTTCTTCGAAAATCTCTCCCTTAGAAGCTGGGATAAGATTCTGTGGGAAATGTGTCATTCCTATGGGCCAAGTATTCCAATACATGAGTCTACAAGACCATTTCTAGACCACATATGCCTTCTTTTACAGAGAGATCTCTTTCATTCATGGTTAAGAGTGTTTGTTTGCCCATTGCATACACTAGCAAGTGTTTGCTGCAAGGACCCTGATATAGCTGTCTCTTGTGAGACTAGGCCGGGGCCTAGCAAACACATAAGTGGATGCTCACAGTCAGCTATTGGATGGATCACAGGGCCCCCAATGGAGGAGCTAGAGAAAGTACCCAAGGAGCTAAAGAGATCTGCACCCCTGTAGGTGGAGCAACATTAGGAACTAACCAGTACCCTGGAGCTCTTGACTCTAGCTGCATACGTATCAAAAGATGGCCTAGTTGGCCATCACTGGAAAGAGAGGCCCATTTGACACACAAACTTTATATGCCCCAGTACAGGGGAACGCCAGGGCCAAAAAAATGGGAATGGGTGGGTAGGGAAGTGGGGGGAGGCTATGGGGGACTTTTGGGATAGCATTGGAAATGTAATTGAGGAAAATACGTAATAAAAAAAATATTTTAAAAAAAAACACTAAAAAAAAAAGTGTTTGTTTGCATGGATTTATGTACAGCACATCCATGCAGTCCTCACAGCAGCCAGAAGAGGACATTGGATCACCCAGAACTATAGTTACGGGCAGCTTTGAGCCACTATGTGGGTGCTGGAAACAAAACCCAGGTCTTCTACAGGAGCAGCCAGTGCTTTAGCTGCAGATCTCTACACATGCCTTTTTTTTTTTTTTAATGTAGGTGACATTTATTTTTCATGAGTCTCTAGCTCATTCTTCTCCCTTCACATTATTTCTTGCAAACAATTTTGGTTGATTTCTCTAGACACATATAAACCTATTCAGACCTCATGAGACACTTTGTGAGCATGATTCTCAGCTACTGCGCATAAAGCTAAGATAGCAACTAATGAAACACAGAAAGGCTAAGGGCATGAGGTTGCTCATGAAAGAGTCCCTGGCCACATGGATGAAGGCTGAGGCACTGTTTACAGAAACAAACCAGCTTTGTGCAGAACACCTGAGGAGAAGCTGAGACCAGCTAAATGACTACATCTCCCATTTCCTCCTATTAAAACAATTATAGTTTTCTATCCAGAAATTCTTTTGAAGACAAAAGAACCTATAAATGGGGTAACAGGTGTGTGGGTGCCATGTGTAATTATGTACTAACAGAAGCTTCCTTTCTTGTAAGGTTGCTGATGACAGAGGGTCTGGTCTAGGGCTTGTTTTCTAATCACAGTCAGCATTTCCTTCTTGAAGACATTCTATTAACGTGTCTATGCCACTATTTTTAGATCTATGACAAATCATATATTCTGTACTAATTCAGAAATGTTTTTCATTAACTAGCTCTTATCAAATAAATGCTGTTCCAAGGAAGACACAAATCATTCTGAGATCCCAGGGGCTGGCTCCCCTTCACACAGAAAGGAAATTGAGTCCGTTTGAGAGTTAACCCCCTAGTGAGAAACACAGGAAATGCCAATCTTATGACTAATCAAGAAGAAATACACAGCATTTGAGATAGACCCACACCCCCAAAATGGCTCCCTAATTCATTTATCTATTCTTGAATTTCCTTAAACAAATAGATGGTTCTGCAGATGTGGTGGTTCCTGCCTGTAATTCAGTATGAAAGAGGCTGAGGTCAGAGAATGGGGAGTTTAAAGCCAACTTGAGCTACATTCTTAACAACAAATAATAAACTCAGATATAGCCCTACTTCTAAATTACTATTGAAATACAAATAGCTTCGGACATGCCCATACATAAGCCTATGTTCATACCAGAGTAAAATAATATCAGCTGCTTCCTGGCGTAAGTTCTGTTATGCGTGAGTCTGGAGGAATACACCAGGAAAGAGGAAGGGAAAACTGAAAACCACCACTCTTCATACCCGAAGTTTGGACAAAAACGGATGCTGGTTTGTGTTTGGCAGAATTTTTCCTGGTTTCCCATTCTATGTCAATTACCTAAATTTTGGTAAGAGAGAATTTTAATTTCAATTACATACACAGAGGGGAGAACATATATGTTCAGATCTTCACGGAAACCATAGTTTGCTTTAAGGTGAGTGTTTACAGCAAGGTACAGTGATATTTGTAAGTCCAATTCATGACACAAACTTAATTATCCTTTTGCCACATGGGAAAAGAAAACCAGGCCTCCTCAGATGGTCATTAATTCCACCCACACAGGCTGGTCTGCCAAGCTGTTAAGTAACTAAACTACTAGATGAATGAATGGGTAGATGAAAGAAAGCAGAAGCAAGACCGGAAGCTTGGAGTAAGACCCTGATGCTAATGACATCATTCTTCATAGATCACTCCCACCACTACAGACTTGCATGGCCCTGCAGCTCTGCCTTTGTATGGGAGCCCTTGCTGTGGTGTAAGAGTGAATGGTGATAAAGTTTGCACGACCAATGGGCCTCCCCTCCCACTGATGGCCAACTAGGCATCTTCTGATACATATGCAGCTAGAGACATGAGCTCTGGGGGTACTGGTTAGTTCATATTGTTGTTCCACCTATATGGTTGCAGATCCCTTTAGATCCTTGGTACTTTCTCTAGCTCCTCCATTGGGGGCCCTGTGGTCCATCCAATAGCTGACTGTGAGCATCCACTTCTGTGTTTGCTAGGCCCCGGCATAGTCTCACAAGCGACAGCTATATCTGGGACGTTTCAGCAAAATCTTGCTAGTATATGCAATGGTGTCAGCATTTGGAGGCTGTTTATATGCCTCAGTACAGGGGAACTCCAGGGCCAAGAAGTGGGAGTGTGTGGGTAGGGGAGTAGGGGGGAGGGTATGGGGGACTTGAAATGTAAATGAAGAAAATACCTAATTTAAAAAAAAAAAAAAGAGTGAATGGTGACAAACAGGTTTATATGCTCCATGCTCTGTCATCTAGTGGGCCTGGGAATTCATGCAACTTCAGGAGAGGAGGCTGCTCCCTGATTCCTATTCCTTTGTCTCCCTCCTCTCTCTCTCTTATTCTCTTTTTCTCTGTCTCTGTCTCTGTCTCTGTCTCTCTCTCTCTCTCTGTCTCTCTCTCTGTCTCTCTGTCTCTCTCTCTCTCTCTCTCCCTCTTTCTTCTTCTCTCCCCCTTCTCTCTGTGTCTCTCTCTCACCTTCTCTGCTTTCGAAATGTCCAGGCATGAATTGTTTGTTCAGCTCGCACTTCCTTCCACCATAATGGAGCTATTCCCCTAAACCATGAACTGAAATAACCCTTTGATCAAGTTTTTTTCCATCAGGTATTTTGTTTTACAGAAACACAAAAGCCTGCAGAGTACACCCGTTTCTTTGTCATACCATGAAATCAGGAATGCTAGGTCAGATAGTAATAGCTACAGTGACTTGTCACCCCCAGCCTGCCTGTATAATGCCCAATGTCACCCCCAAGTCTGCCTGCATGTCCGCACAGTGTCAATCCCCAGCCTACACTGCAAGGCACTTACCATGTTACCCCTAGCCTGCCTGCAGGCTGCCTACAGTGTCACTGCCCTGAGGCTTCTCAGCCTTCCTGCTTGACACTGTGCTATATCAAGCAGGAAAAAAAAAAACCAAAACATATCAATGGAAGATACAGATTACTGTACCAAGCAAACTAGAATTCTTATGGGTTCTAATTTACTTGAAGAACCTTTTATGCTGTTCCTCTAAAGACTTTCATGTGGGTTTTTCATGTGGGTTGAAAATCAATCCCTCACACTCCCTTCATACAGTCTTGTTGATTTTTTTTTGACATCCCACATATGCAAAAAAAAAAAAATCATTTACTCAAAGTACTTGAGAAGTGGAAAAATTAGAGTTTCATGCTCTGTGGACTGAAATTTACATAGATTTTTCACAGCTTTGCTTTTAAAGAAAAGAAAACCTTTTCTGCAGTTAAGAAATCACTCCAACAGATGAGTCTATCTCTTCCACTGTTGTTTCAAGGTGTCTTACAGGTGAATTACCCTGGACATTAGGGACTGCTGAGGGGAGCTTTGGTTTTCCTTTCTCCTGCCCCCTCCACCTCCCTTTGATTTTTTTTTTTTTTTTTTTTTTGGCTGTAAATACAATGAGGACACAGCTGTAGTAGCTAGAAATTGAGGGATTCTAAAAACCATAAAAATAGTAGCTTCCTTTTCCTGTTTTGAGCTGTGAGCTGTGAAACAACAGTTAAGTTTATCTAGTCTCCTATTATTTATAATGATTAATCTGAGGACACGTTCCCAGGAGGGTAATTAGCTAGGCAATTACTTCAGTGTGACTCCAGCATTCTGATTAAGTATAGCTTTAGAGTTACAAGTATCCAAACATCCAATAAAGCATAGAATGGGGCTTTAAAAAAAAACAAAAAACTGGGTTGTGTTGGATCAGGCAAAAATATAACAGGAATAGCAGGCCCGTCTAACTCCAATGAAATTTTGAGACAAGTAGGAACATTAGTAAACGGAAGCCAGCAGTGAAATTCTGTCTCTGTTATGGTTGGTTTCTGTATGTTCTTGCCGGCTACATGGTCAACCTATAGCCATTCTCCCTGTACATCATCAGCGTTTTAAATGATGAACTTGTTCCTGTCTGCCAGTTAAGGTATGTGAGGACTACTTACCAGCCTGCCATCTCCCTATTATCTCTAATACATTGCTACAAAGACCAGCAATCTGAATAGCCAACTCAACTAAAATCCCTTAAGAATTAATTCCTCTGGAAACACAGGTTCAAGTCAAATCTCCCAGTGCTGCCTGAGAGGCTGTTCTTGTAAGTGCTGACCCCAATTGGTTTTGCTGTTATTTGTTTGTTTGATTTTTTTTTATGCTATTGTTGTTGTTAGATCTCTCACTAGCCAGGAGATCTCCAATAAAACTAAGCTGGCTGACTAGGGTTCCCCAGAAATCTTCCTTTCTCTACCTCTCCAGCATCCTTAAGAAGTGCAATACTTACTCCACATCCCAAGAGAAAGGGCCACTCAGAGTAACTGGGGTTCAGTTACAAACTATCCAGGCACACATCAGCAGTCAAATTCCAAATTCTTAAAGTCGACTCTTACATCACTGTTTCTATGCTTTATTTTATTTTATTTTATTTTTAAAGTCATGGCAGATGCCACTATTGCCTTTAGCAACTGAATCACTAAAGACTTTCTCAAACCTGGACCTGAATCCCGTCGTCCCTTCCCTAACACCCTTGCAACCCTGCTCTTCCCATCTCACCAGCTGCTTGTTCCGTGAGGTGCTTATTCAGATCGTAAACCTTGAATTATATTTATCTCCTCAGTTTCCCTGTCTAAGACAACAACAAATCTTTCGGAATCAGGTGATCTCACTTTCTACTACAAGATTCTAAAATTGGAATCCATGAACTCCGGAGAAACTGAAGAGCTTTGCTGGCTGTCCACAAGATATTCACAGAAGGGGAAATCCAACAAAGTATTCAAAAGTTTGTCACTTTGGGAAGAAAACAGCACAAGGCACTACTGGGGATATAGCTCATAGTTGAAGAACCGTCTAGCGTCTTCACGGCCTTGGGTCTCAGCCCCGGCACCTCAAAATTTATAGCACTAGAACATAATTTGAAAGGGCTGAAGACTCTTTTCCCTTTCTGCCGCCGCCATGCCATCCAGACTGAGGAAGACCCGGAAACTCCGGGGCCACGTGAGCCACGGCCACGGCCGCATCGGTAAGCACCGCAGCGGGAATGCTGGAGGCATGCATCACCACAGGATCAACTTTGACAAATATCACCCAGGTTACTTTGGGAAAGTTGGTATGCGGCATTACCACTTGAAGAGGAACCAGAGCTTCTGCCCAACAGTCAACCTGGATAAACTGTGGACGTTGGTCAGCGAGCAGACGCGGGTCATTGCAGCAAAAAACAAGACTGGAGCTGCTCCCATCATTGATGTTCGATCAGGCTACTACAAAGTTCTGGGCAAGGGAAAGCTCCCTAAGCAACCTGTCATCGTGAAGGCCAAATTCTTCAGTAGAAGAGCTGAAGAGAAGATTAAGGGTGTGGGAGGTGCCTGTGTTCTGGTGGCTTAAAAGCCACCACGGAGGTTAATTAAATGCTAACATTTTCCAAAAAAAAAAAAAAGAAGAAGAAGAAGAAAAGAAAAGAAAGAAAAAGAAAGAAAGAAAGAAAGAAAGAAAGAAAGAAAGAAAGAAAGAAAGAAAGAAAGAAAGGGCTGAAGAGATAGTAAAGTAAGTAAGAATGTGCTGTTTGTGGAGGACCTGGGTTTGAGAAAATTCCAGTTCCAGAGTCTCTCTTAGTCTTTGAGAGCATACTGTGTGCAGGTGGCATACATAGAGACAGAACACACACACACACACACATGCACGCACACATGCACACACACACATGGACACACACTTGAAGACCGAAACATTGGCTCAGCAGGTAGAGGTGCTTGCCTGTTGTGGAGGGGCCTGCTGTTCTTTGTATCTTGATGCTAATTCCATTTTCCTGGGAGGGGCTGCAGACAAGGAGTCACACACCCAGGCGACTTCTTGTGAATCAATCCCCTAATGAATAAAAAAGCCAATCACTGGGCAAGTAGGTGGGACTTCTGGGTTGGATGGAGGAAGAGAGGAAGCAGGAGAGAGTTAGGTTCTTTTGGCATTGAAAGCATGAGGACAAGATGTAATTACAAGTGTCTCCTGGTTTCAATGGCAGATCCATCAGGATTTGCCACCAGAGGACTTAGATATAATAAGGCTTACAAGATTAGGATTTTAGTTGCTGCACCCAGAGATTAAGTTACCGTCATTTCTGAATGAAGTGTGTGCTGTGTTTTCCTTCACGCTGCAGCTTGCCTGAGTTCAAGAGAGGAAGGTACAGCATGGGTTTGCCTGAGGTGCACCACAAAGGCTGGGGGGGGGGGGGGGCAGGTTAAGCTTGAGGCTGGTGTGATGGCAACCTATCAGTGGGAACTTAGCAAGCTGAGTAAAGAGATTTTGGAACTCTGAGTCAGAGTCTCCACAAGATAAAAACAGGTCGACCATTACCCACCAGTGCACGGCCACCAAGGCCACCAAGGCCACCAAGGCCACCAAGGCCACCAAGGCCACCAAGGCAGAGAGTTGCCATTTTCTTTTTAATATTTCCCACAACACTTTCCACCAAGCCTGATGACCTGTGCTCCATCCCTGGGAACTTTGGGAGACATTAGGTTCTTGTTCACTAGGGAAACCAGGAATATTAAACACATAGGTTTGTGTCTACAAAGAAAGAAATATAGAACTTGTTTTCTGCCCAGAAGATTAGGAATGGGTGTGGTTAACAGCCTGATGACCTCTGTACTATCCCTTTGGTCAGGCAGCAGCTGGTTCCCTTAGACTGTCTATCTCAGGCAATCTATCCTCTCTCAGACCTTTATCATGAGATGTTTAACTTGACCCTACTTTCCTAGTCAGTCTATAAACCCATCTGTGTGGAAGAAATCACATATACTTTTTATAAGGAGTTTTGCTGTAATCTTGTCTTATGCTTTATAATACACACAAAATCGAATTAACTATACCAGGAACCTTTTTTATTTCAAATTGTGATATGCTTAAATATGCCTGAAATAAACTACTTGATGTCAGACTCTCAAGGTTTGAGCCAACACTGGCTACAGAGTCTTGTTGAACTAGACTTCCTTTCTTGGCCATGTGGTTTTCAGAGATCCCCACAGAGATATACATAGTGAAAAATGAGAACTGACGTCCACAAATTGCACACTGACCTCCACAGATACATGCTGACATACATGCTTACACACACACACACACACACACAAATAAATAAATAAATTAATTAATAAATAAGGTGTTAAAATATTATATGAATTTTCAACAGCATTGATTTTTTTTAATTAGGTATTTTCTTCATTTACATTTCCAATGCTATCCCAAAAGTCCCCCAGACCCTCCCCACCCACTCCCACTTCTTGGCCCTGGCATTCCCCCATACTGAGGCATATAAAGTTTGCAAGACCAAGGAGCCTCTCTTCCCAGTGATGGCCAACTAGGCTATCTTCTGATACATATGCAGCTAGAGACATGAGCTCTGGGGATACTGGTTAGTTCATATTGTTGTTCCACCTATAGGGTTGCAAGACCCCTTTAGCTCCTTGGGTACTTTCTCTAGCTCTTCCATTGGGGGCCCTGTGTTTGTCAGTGATTACTTTTAAAGTGATGTAAAATTGTTGGTATGTTGGTACATTGTGTAATGGTACTATCTTAGTCCATTCACAGTTTTGTATTACTATGACAAAACACATGGGACTAAGTAGTTTATAAAGAACAAAAATATATTTCTTCACAAAGAACTAAGAAGACCAAACGGATGTGCTGACAGGGTTGGTTACCTGCTAACTGATCACTTCTTAACACCTGAATTTTAGGGGACAAGTTCCAATCATAGCATACACAAAATTATAGCTGTGTTCTTAGATACTTCATCACTGCAATCTGATGTGGGAGAAATACTGAAGGAAGAAAGATGGCTTCACTTAAGAATGTTTTCAGGATTGACAAGCTGGCTCAGAGGGGTAAATCACTAGCTGCCTAAGCCTGATAGCCTAACCTGGATTCCTGGATCTACATAATTCACAGTGAAAGCCAAGAGCCATTTCAGTCATACACACACACACACACACACACACACACACACACACACACACACGCGCGCGCAATAACAATAAAAGAAAAAAGAAAGAGAAAATAATGTTTTTAGCAACAGTACTGATTTTGCATTTTATTGCTATCAGCTTTTGACTATACTCTCCTTCTTCTACTCTAGGAGACAAAGAAGGGTGTGTACATAAAGCATCATTTCAGCTCTGAGCTAGGGCATTCTTGAGCAGTTGTTTGTGTTGCAATTTTACAGGACCACTTTTCTCAGGAGACACCATTTTTTACTTAAAATAACAGTTGATAGACAAGCTATCATTGTTCATGTTGTGTCTCTGGAAGATACACTGTTGAAAAAAAAAAGGACAGAATGATCTTGTCACTTCAAGGAGAAGAAGCCACAGAAATTTCACTAATATTAAAATTCAAGATTTCTAGGGAAAATGAGAATTTCGGAAGACTCATATCTGCCTTTGTGGGATTTGACAGCTTTTTAATACTTAGAAACTTTTTTGATGAGTTTGGTGATATCAATGAACACAGTTTTTTATCTTGTACAATAAAATGTGTCAATATTTAGAAAATCTGCATAATTCAGCATACTGATATTTTCTGAATGACAACTTCCTGATCTTACCAAACTAGTTGTCAGTAAAATGCCTTCACAGTATAATGCAGACAAACGTGTTTCAGTGTAACATTGCACAAAAAGTTTATTGATGTAGCTTCAGGTTCTGTCTCTGAATCACTGTAACAACTAACTGGTTCTCCATATTCTTAGCATTGTTTCTGAACAATCTTTCCAAACCTGATTTCATGGTGACTCTTTTTTTACATAAGCCAGTTGTGTCAAACCCTAATAAGAAATTTTCAAAGGTTTCCTTCAATGTCATTTAGAGAAGTTGTGTATATTTAAGTGGCCCACTCACAGGAGCTAGAGAAAGTACCCAAGGAGCTAAAGGGATCTGCAACCCTATAGGTGGAACAACATTATGAACTAACCAGTACCCCGGAGCTCTTGACTCTAGCTGCAAATGTATCAAAAGATGGCCTAGTCGGCCATCATTGGACTTGCAAGCTTTATATGCCCCAGTACAGGGGAACACCAGGGCCAAAAAGTGGGAGTGAGTGGGTAGGGGAGTGGGGGGGGGGAGGGTATGGGGGACTTTTGGGATAGCATTGGAAACGTAAATGAGGAAAATACCTAATAAAAAAAAAGTGGCCCACTCACCTGAGCTATGGTCTTCAGCCATCTTTTCCTCCTCTGTTCTGGGGTCGGAGCCCCATGCCCTCCCTCCACTGCTCTTAGTTCCTAATGGAATTATTTCCCACAGGTATGCATGTGTGTCCATGCACAGGTTTCTACAACAGGTATAGAAATTGTTGAGTCTTTATGCTATTGAGGTCTTCTGTGACCACTGAAGTTTCTACATCTGCTTAAAAACATTCCGCATACTCTTCTCCTATTTGAGATTTTTTTCTACAATGTTTATTACAAACTCATATAATATATGATATATTGAAATGTTATATTTATATATGTGTGTATATATGCATATGCATATATATATATATATATATATATATATATATATATATTCAATTGTATTGTCTATCTTCTTGCCCTAGAGCCTAAGCTTGTGGAAGTCAGGAAGGAATTCAGTTCTCTGATATATATCTTACAGACTCTCTAGATATGCTTGTTAAATGAATGAAGAAATGAGAATATGAATTAAAGAAAGGGAAATATCCTCAGAAGTTCTAAAAGAAGTCTGGATTTATTAAGAGTTTTTTATTCCTCTTTGTAAGATCAGCAAGAAGAAGAGTCGGGAAAAGGGAAGAATAGCCCAACACCAGTACAGGTTTTATGGAAAAATACCTGTAAGAGACTTCTAGTATGAGAACCAGAGTCTGTTATGCATTTGCAGGCCAGGACTTCAAAAGAAGAATGAAGAGGGAATGTGAAGTGGTCTCTTTGGGGTCTGCAGTCAGTCCTTGGTATAACTAAGAAGGTGGGGTGTATGGTGGGTTAAAGGCTGTCAGATGAACCATAAACGAGTCTTTTGGCCAGCCATGACTTTAATCAGGGCAAGAGGTAAGAATTAAAAAACAAACAAACAAAAAACAAGCTGAAACCAAGTTACTTTTATTTTGATATTGTTGCTATTTAACCGAAATAGAGAATTTTTTTTTCAGAATGGCACAAACATGACTAAGAATCAAGAAGAAGAATCTAATCTTTTTCCAGTCCTATCATGAATCAGGTCTAGATAAAACAACATAGGCAACATTATAGGCGTGTGTCTCCCCAAACCTGCAGGCTGAAAACCAGTCCATACTCCAGGTGCTTCTGGATAACTACTCTCTATGACTTTTGGTCAAGCTGCAGGTCCACTTATACCACATGACCGTTCTCCTAAACTACCTCTGATTGATGGTACAGGCCTTGAATGAGTTTAGACTGGCCAACAATCCTTAATTCTCACCTATCATCTCATTTTGGAATATCCCGTGGTTTACAATCCTCTAACATTTTGGATCTCCTTAGGTCAATTCCAAGCACAGCAGTGCTGTCCAAAAGAACATTCTACAAATATCTACAATGACAGCAGTGCTCTGTCTCAGTACTGTCTTCTATGATAGCACTGGCCAAATGTATCTACTAAGTATTAGAACTCTGCCTAGTACAACTGAGTTGATATTGTTGTTGTTGCTACTGCTGCTGCTCTTATTGCACTCATTTATATTTGAATAGCCACTTGTATCTAGTGGCCACGATATAAGGCAGTATAACGTTAGAATTATAATTTAGCCCAATTCTCCAGATCCTTTAGTCCACAGAAGACTTAGTCTGTCTGCATCAACTCTCCTGAGGCATTAACTCAAATGGCCTTCTGCTTCTTTTTTTAAAAGATTTGTTTATTTGTTTGTTTGTTTATTTATTTATATGTATATTAATACACTGTTGCTGTCTTCAGACACCAGAAGAGGGCATAAGATACTATTGCAGATGGTTGTGAGCCACCATATGGTTGCAGGGTATTGAACTCAGCACCTCTGGAAGAGCAGTCAGAGCTCTTAACCGCTGAGCCATCTCTCCAGCCCTGCCTTCTGCTTCTTAATGTGAGCTATCGCATAACATCACTGATTTATGGTCTTAGAAAAACAGACCAAATGAACTTGGCCTATTTCCAAACACACTTGTACAACAAGAATTATCCATATAAACAAACTTCTTCAGATATTAAACTAAGTCCATGGACAAATTTTAGACAAAAATTTCAATCATAGAAAAAAGAAAAAAAAATGACGTATGAGAAGAAAACATGAGGCCGAAGGATCATTTCTGGTTGAGCTAAGCCTCCCTAAAGCTTTGCTGACAAGCAGGAGCTATCCCCAAAGACTTACCTGTAAGATGTCTATGAAGAAAGAATGCTCTTGAGGATGGCAACCAGGTACATCTTATTCCCTACTATTGACATATTAGCTTCATCATCATTAATGAACACATAAGGAAAGAGCTTCATCGATATAATCTCTCATTATGTCAACAACCATCTAGTAGGTAAAAATAGCTATACCTTTTCTCAGAATTATCTGGACTCTAAGAAGCGTGCCTAAAGTTTTCAAGTTGGTAAAGGTTGGGGCCAGTTCACATATCAAACTAGGTGACCTGGATTTTTTTTCCTTCCTCTGGATCCTGTCATTACACAAGAGAGAAGCATGAAGGTCACTGGCAGTCATCTGAATATCAGGCTTCATTGCCTCCTGTTTCATAGCCACTCTGAGTGTGGAGAAGCAACATCTGGGTTAATTCCTAGGCAGCAACACCCAGGAGAGCTTTGAACAAAAGTTTAATTTTATGCAAAAATACTACAAGATCTCTTACAATAAAGACAGCCCCAAAAGGAGTCCATCTTAAAGTGAACACAGCAGCAAATTATATTCATATTTAAGGAAAGGGGTCTTGTAGAGACACCCTAAAATATGCCGCTGCATTTCTTTGGAATGTGTTCAGGAGGTGAAAATAACTGAAGAAATTGGCTCCCTCTTCTTATCACACAGTATTCCCAGCCATCTGCTGTGTGTGCTTATGAAGATGCTGTGCAGTGCTTAAAATTCTCATCCAAGGAAATGTGAATAACCAATTTACAACCTGTGAGGGAAAGGGGAGGGATTCATCCTTCCCATCCCCAAGGCTCAGATTTAGAGTGAGCATGTGTAATTGTGGGTGGCTATGCTGGTTGCTTTAAAGAAGATTAAATTGTACATAATGCCAAATAACAAAACAAAAGGGGAAAATGTGTGTGGGAGATGGGAGTGAGATGCTGGAATAATTTAATTACTGTCAGGTGGTTTTCAAGCTGTACTGGGGTGAGGGGAGCCTTGAATAGAATCTATTACCCAAAAACCAAATGAGCCTACAAACATCTCTATACTCATTTTTATTGCATGACACCAAATGGTTTTAAAAACATGAAAAATAAAAGTTGTGTTACTACATGGAATAAAGAGAGTGGAGACCTCTGGGTAAGACCCTACCCAGCTAAGCTTCCAACTTGTGAAAAGGAATTGAAGATAAGCTGAAGCACTGAAGGAAACCAGCAACAAGAGGAAGCTGATGCAAATGTGATGGAAAGAGGGGGCCAAGTTCCAGCCCCAGCAAGCAGTAGAACTTGGCAACTTCAGCCAAGTGGTTCTGGTTTTAGAGTCAAGAACATAAGAAAGGGGTTATGGGATCTTCCTGTGTGACTAAGGAAAGCTGCAGAGGCCAAGCATGTGACAGGAGTGTCCCTGCATGGAGAACCAATAAAAACATTGTGTGAAGCTGTGGGGATAAATCCTGAATAGTGTGCTAGTGACCCCAAGGTGTTAGAGATGGTAGGGTAATGTGATATCTTCTAGGGAAAGCTGCAGACCGGTGTGGAACCAGCCTAAGAGAGAAAAGTATATTGTGGTCAACAAAGCCATAAGGAATTGAAGTCCTGAAAAATGCTTTGACACTGGACATGGAGATACAGAATTTGGAATTTGCCCTGCTGCTTTTTAGTCTTACTTTGGGCCAATATTTCCTCATTCTGTTCCCTTTTATCCCTTTGGAATAGTAATATGTTCTGTGCATTCATGTGTTAGAAGGCATCTTAGTCATGTTTCTCCAGAGTCACATAAACTATGGAATGAATTTATACATACACATATATACACATGCACACACATACATATACATATACATCATATCTGTGTCTAATTCAGGTCCACCAAGGGCAATCGCTTCTATCTGTAATGTAACTTCTAGCTGTGTCTTACACAATGCTGACCATGGGAACACCATCTTGTCTATATAAATCCCAGGGTTCAAATAGAGACTGGAAACTTAGCACCAATCTGTATGGGACCGCCAAGATTTTGAAAGAGGGTACTCACTTTACTGTAGTTCTATGTTTTAGAACTGAAATGTCACCCAAAGACCATGTAGCAAAAGCTTGATTGCTAAACTATGGTGCTACTAGGAGATGCTGCAACTTTTACAAGGTTCGGTCTAGTGGAAAGACGTTAGATCTCTAGGAGGACATGAAGTCTCTCTGTCTCTGTCTCTCTACCCCTTCTGCTCCTGATCTCCCTCTTTCTGTTTCCTGGCTGTCATGGAGTGGGCAGCATTTCTATGTTCCACACTCCCTACTATGATGAATATTCATAACCACGCAACAATGAATATTTACTAAACCATGATCCCAAATAAACCTTTCCCAAGTTTTTGAATGATTCTCTCATTTGTTTTATCACAGAATCTGAAACCTTAGTAACATAAGAGGTGATAAGAAAAGTATAAATAGCCTTATCAGTAAACATCTCATTACAAACTGAGGCCTATGGGCTGTGGCCTACTTTCCTGGCATAGACTTTGATGATGGTGCTAAAATATATCACGGACATAGCAATGTGTCAGGCTTAATCTATGCCTTCCCCTGAAGAGACACAGCAGGTGACATAGTAACTAGACAGGCTACCTCATGAGTCCCAGCATCTATAAGATCTCAGAAGTCAGAAGAAGAACAGGAGAGGTGCTGTGGGTGTGTGACAAAGACACACAGAGTCTTGAGTTCCCTCATAACCATATGCACATTCTCATGAGGGATTGAGGCTGGGATCAGTATGAACATGTCAACTCTGTGACAATGGCAAACACTGCAACAGCAAAATGCTCAGTACTGTCATCTCAGAACAGTAAGGACCTATCAAAGGGAAATTAAGTACTTTATTGGTAACTTGGGCCATTCACCAGCCTTAGGGAAAGATAAATGACATATGTTCTGGGATGGTAGTAGTATAGGACAGCCACTCTAAATCTCAGTATACTGACAAGATGGACCACGCTGACCTTCTCATATCTCTTCCCACAAACCCACTCTCCAGGTTAGCCTGTAACCTCGGAAGCAGCTAAGAAAAAAAAATAGGTAAATAAATAAATAAAACTTATTGAGATGCAATCAGTATGACTTTTGACTTCGGCTACCAACATGGTCACAAATGTTGGCAATAGCCATCATAATATTGAAATGGCATCGAATCCCTAGTTAAAAACAATATCAAGGCCAGTTCATATTTGAACAAGTCAAACATTACAACTGTCATCTACACAGTACTAAGTTAATTATACATGAATGAAGGTCTCTATAGAACACCATGGCTGCTAAAACCCAATGGGATTGCTTGGGAATCACTAGACTCCAGCTCAGAGGTAAATGTGCTTCTTTCATCTCTTGTCTTGGACACAGAACAGGAAAGTGTTTGCTAATATGGCATGCCCAACGTTGGTCAGAGAAGGGATCTTGGGGTAAGTTAGTGACTTGGTTACAAATATGCCATCAGCTACGCCATGAAACAAACTTGGTAATAACTGCTACTGCCCTTTATGCTGAGAATGATGTAACATATTTGACAGAGCCATTCAGTAAAGGAGTGTGGGCCAGCAGGGCCTGTTAGGCCTCTTGCAAATCCCTTCCCTGGTTCATGTGGCTTTAGACAACCAGGTTTTGTGACTTCCCAAAATCCTAGCTTCTCTCTTTCATCCTCTCAAACATAGAGAACAATAGTGGGAACTCAACACCAACGCTTGGTGCTGTAGCCATTGAATTAAACTTTGCAAAACTGTTCCTATTCAGAAAAATAATAATAACTGAAACCTCTTACTAGGTGTTTGGAGTCTCTTTGGCTGCCCAGGGGCAGTGTCAGGTAGACAGTTGAGGATGACTATGATCACTCACAGTGTCTAGGCAGGAGGCATGAGTTCATGAGCTGGAATGCCTCCTGCCTAACTGGCCCACTTCAGTATCAAGCTCTCCTGCCAGCACTGAGAGAAAAACAGGCTTGGAAGAGTCTTAGAAGTTTAAGGGATGAGCTGGCCAGATGGCTCAGCAGGTAAGAGCACTGACTGCTCTTCTGAAGATCCTGAGTTCAAATCCCAGCAACCACATGGTGGCTCACAACCATCCGTAATGAGATCTGACACCCTCTTCTGGTGTGTCTGAAGACAGCAACAGTGTACTTATTTATAATAAATAAATCTTTGGGCTGGAGTTAGCAGGGACTAAGCAAGCAAGGTTAACCAGAGTGATCAAGTGAGGCTGACGGAAGTGAGCAGAGATCCTAAAAATTCAATTCCCAACAACTACATGAAGGCTTACAAACATCTGTACAGCTACAGTGTACTCATATACATAAAATAAACAAATAAATCTTTTTTTTAAAAAAAAAAAAGTCTAAGGAACGTTAGTTATTTCTGGTTCCTGGCTTTTGGAAGGTTACTTTAGCTTCACCAGAGAAATGGTCCTAAAAGAAATGGAATTACTAGGTGTTTGGGATTTGTAGGTTGGGAATTCCCTTTATCCTGGTAGAAAGCAAACACCACAGGCAATGGTACAGGGAAAGTGCTGCTCTGAGAGAACCTGCTTCTGCCCTCTGTTGATCTATAAACTGACATTTTTCTGGATTCCAAGGAAAGAAAACCAGGGCTGGAGCGATGACTCAATGGGTAAGAGCACACCCTGTCCTTTCAGAGGATCTGGGTTCAGATTGTGGCTACCAACCATCTTTAATTTTAGTTCCAGGAGATACAGAAAATCAAAACAAATATTTTTTTCCAAATAAAGAATATCTATGTTTAAAATCAGAAAACTCTTAATAACCATGTTGAAAGAAATAAGGCCAGAAATAATATTTAAAAAAAAAAAGGAAGGAAAGAAAGAAAGAAAAGAAAAGAAAGGAAGAAAGAGAGAAAGAAAAGAAAGGTCTGAGACTCTCACTACCTGAGTAACTTAGGTACCTTATTTAACCTCCCTGAGCTTCACAGAGCATAACTGTTCCCATCTCCCAGCCTTCCTATAAGATCCATACAAAGACAGGGTTTGCACAGCAGGTATTGTGCAAGTCAGCCAACTGCTGAAAATGTCTTTCAGAGATCCACTGTGACACATCGGTCACAAATTCCTGCTAGTCTGATACCAGATTCGTGGAGTTATCAGTGCACATCACAAGGCAATCATGCTTTTCTGTACAACTGTTGAGGGCAATTCTGGTACCTCCAATATTAGAACAACTTATAATGCCCAGAAGTTATGGCATTTCCAAACTTAACGCATTTGGTTTGTATGGTTCTAGCTTCGCTCAGAGATTCACCAGTTTCACAATTAATAAATTCTTAAGGAATAAAAGGCTTTCTTAAAAACTAATCAGGACTATGGATACTTGAGACACAAGCTCAAAAAGTGGTGCTGAACTATATCAGTAAGGGACTAATACATGCAAAATGCAAACGGCTACAAACTTCCTGCCAGCATCCAATCAGAGGCAAGCATTCATCCTGATGTACTTCCTGCCTACATGTGTGTGATCAAGCACACTTCCTGCCTACATGTGATCCTGCATAACTGGGGCAACCCAGCTTGTTTACCGACAGGAACCCATGTGGGCTTGTTAACTTACATGAACAACAGCCCCCAGCGTACTTAAGCGAGTGGAGCTTACAGGTTAGAGACATTTCTGTTTTATAGATCTCTTATCGCCCAGGTTTTACACTTAGAACATTAGCCATCACAGGTTAATTTTTTTTTTCTTTACACGTTAAAACTACTATCACATAAGCAGGATGAGTTTTTGATTCAAACCTAAAAGTGTAATAATAAAATTTCACAGTAACGCCAGTATGAAAATATTTCCACTAAATGAAAAAGGCAGAGATGTCGGGAGCTTGAAAGTCTGTGCTTTTTCTGCAGATCTGCAGGCCTCTTCAGTAAAACAAGCATTTGCATGCATCACCTGGCTCCTCCACTCATTAACAAACAACATCTGTGCGTGTTTTGATGCCTTTCTGTTTAGAATAACTGTGCATTATAAGGAGGAAGAGGCACCTGATCGCCACACACTTCTTGGATTTCTAGTTAACCTATCACCTTAACAGTTGGACAGCTGGTGGACGTTTTCAAGAATGACAATTTTCTTCTTGCTGTTGTGAGTCTCTCTTTGGCCTTTGTATCCTCCCAGCAAACAGGCTGCTCTCCTAACCCCCCAGGAAGCAAATGGTGTTCTTTTCCGTTTTCTGCCTGACTGAATTCAGGACCACAGGGAATGAGGATTTCAGGTGGCCAACAATTTTATGCTTTCCTAGAGAGAAGGTAAGTTTTCTACCTCTCTGCTCTATGATCAAAAACAGACTGATCCCAGGAAGTTGGGGGTTGGGGTGAGGTTTGAGTCCAGATGGCTTTACCCTCAGAGCTGTCTGTCTCCATGGAGACAGAAGTATGCACTACAGAAGACACCCAGCAGGTAGAGACAATGTAGCAGGGAGGTAGTGGAAAATATTGGAAGAAAATCTGGGTTGTAGTTGGAGAATTTTTTTTGTAGCTGTGTGTGTGTGTGTGTGTGTGTGTGTGTGTGTGTGTGTGTGTGTGTGTGTGTGAGAGAGAGAGAGAGAGAGAGTAAAAAAACCTCAAGTTTTAGCTGTTAATTTAATTACAGTTTCCTCTAGGTCAGGGTGTTCTGTATTCATGTGAGTGCTTATAATTGTGGATCTGCTTGGGTTCATCCTGGAGAAGTAGCAGCAAGAAAGTAGATGATCATGAAAACTACTGCCTGCACTCAGCAAATCGCTTGTCCTGGTTTACAGCCCCCTTGGAGCCCTGCATCTGATACAATCTGTATGGCTCCTTTTTCTAGCATCTCATTAATTTCAGAAGTGATTTCTAATGATCGAATCTTAGAAATTGCCAGGAATGGTTTTTTTTCTCCTTGCGTGGCTTGTTGGCAAGCAAGAACAATCTTGTAATGACACCACTCACTTCAATGTGTCTTTTCATAATGAGTCTTTAGGGGGATATGCAACTTATGAAAATTAAGAAAACAGCCTGCTACTTCCCATAACATCAAAACCATAGAAACACAGTTCTGCATGCATAATACCATATGGTAATAGTGTCTGCAAAAGATTGGGCTGTACCCTGCATGGACTATGAGCTGTCACCAATTCAAGCAAGTACAGTATTGCATTTGCAAATATGCACATTTTAAAATAATTAATATCATTTGTTAGCACTTCTAAGAACTGAAGAATAGAAGATAAATGAAAATCATCAAAGCACACAGGCTCAGCCCAGCCTCTGAACAATTCTACTGATGCTTCACACATCACAAAAGCAAATGTCCTGAAAAGCAGGAATAGATGTGTTTTGTTACATTTTACCACCATGAGGATTAAATCTAGTCATTAGCATTGTTTTCTAAATGAAATAGAGAATAATGATCAGGAGAGAGAAACTTAGCTCGGCAATGGCAAGTGCTTATCCAAAACTCTGTCTTTACAGACTAAGAATGGCTTTCAACCTGGGACTGGCAGAGCAGGGCTGACAGTCACTGTCACAGTAACCAGAGGAGAAAGGCACAGATGGTCCTGAAATCCTGGGGGGTACCTTTTGAAGAAATGGCCTTTGAATTTATTCTGAGGAAACACCTTTTTATGATATTGCACTGTGATCTGTCACACTGGGAAAAGCTGTTGAATGCAGCTCAAACCTAGAATGCTTCAAAATATTTGAAAAGCCCTAATAATTCATCTTATGAAGTACTCCAACAACCAAAACTTGAGGATACTCTAATTTTCCCTGCTGGGTATCATGGTTTAGTTTAATTCATGTGATCAAAGCTGGCCCTGCATGTTTGAGCCAAAGGAAAATATCCATATGCACAAAATAAACCCTTTGCTCTATCCAAAGTCATGTTCTTTGAGTTGACAAAGATCTAACTGTGGGAGGATATCTTAGTTGCCAGCAATTTGGCAAATTCAACAAAGCCACTGGAAACATTTATGTGGGGGGTTTGAGATGGACATGGATCTTCCTTCGATTCATTTGAGTAAATATCAAGAAGAATGATGGATGGACCCCATGTAAGAGTATTTCCAGTTTTATAATAAACCCCCAGAATTGCTTTATTATGAGATAAGATCTAATATTTGCCGGGTCTCAGCGAAAGCCAGGACATCTTGCTTAGTAGGGGCTCCTCTCATCACTTCTCCTGCAGCCCCTCTCCTAAACATCTCCAGCCCAGGGGCTGGCCTACACTTCATTTCCTTTATGCTTCTCCTTTTCCTATATAAGGCAGCTATTTTGCCCACACATTCTTTTGGCTCTGGCTGACTTGCTCTTGGCCTCTCTGTGCTCCCTGACCCCCTCTCTCTGTCTCTCTCTGTCTATCTATCTATCTAGCTAGCTAGCTAGCTAGCTAGCTCTGTGTGTGTATATGTGTGTGTTGTATGTGTGTCTTTCTCTCCTCTTCTCTCTTTTCCCTCCCTCCCTTACTCTCCTCTGCCTCTCTCCTCTTCCAGATCCTTCTGACTAAGCTCTCTCTCATATCTATGATTCCACAGCCATATTCAGAGTAGTTATGCCCTTATTTTCATTCAAAATCAGGCAAAAACAGAATTTGTATAGTTTAAATATGAGTCATCTCCTCAGCTGATTGTGAGGGGTTGTGAAATCTTTGAAAGGTGGAACCTGTATGGGGGAGCAGGTCACAGGGTAGGGGCGTGGGGAGCAGGGTGAGACCAGACGTGCATTACCCAGGCTCCTTCTTCTCACACCTTTTATTTTCTGTCCATCTACAAGTACAGAAGAATCAACAGCTGCAGTGATGCTCTAGCTCGTTGGGCCAAGAAATCATACAACTTTTTTTAAATCAGGAGCCAAAATACATCCTTTCTCTTTTAACTTCTTTCTGTCAGGCACCTTGATCACAGCAATGAAAAGCTATCTGATATAACAAGGTCTCCTAGAAAAGGAAATATTAGGAACCATTAATATTTCAACTTTAGATCATATAGCCAAAAATAAAGAGAGCAAACTCTAGAAAATTTTAAGCGTGCAGAATTGTAACGTGGGATTTCCTTTCAGGAGAGGTGTTGGTCACTAAGGGAGAAATGTTCTCTCTCTTTTTTTTTAATTTATTTTTTACATTCCATATTCCATTCCCCACTCCCCCATCCACCCTCCAACTGCTTCACAACCCACATCTCCTCCCCACCACACCCTGTCTCCACCCCCATCCCACCTGACTTGTAACCTCCCTGGGGCCTCCAGTCTCTTGAGGGTTAGGTGCATCATCTTTGAATGAACACAGACCCGGAAGTTCTCTACTGTATGTGTGTTGGGGGCCTCATGTCAGCTGGTATATGCTGTCTGATTGGTGGTCCAGTGTTTGAGAGATCTTGGGGATCCAGGTTAATTGAGACTGCTGGACCTCCTACAGGATCACCCTTCTCCTCAGCTTCTTTCAGCCTTTCCCTAATTCAACAACAGGGGTCAGCTGCTTCTGTCCATTGGTTGGGTGCAAATATCTGCATCTGACTCTTTCAGCTGCTTGTTGGGTCTTTTGGAGGGCAGTCATGCTAAGTCCCTTTCTGTGAGCACTCCATAGCCCCAGTAATAGTGTCAGGCTTTGGGGCCTTCCCTTGATCTGGATCCCACTTTGGCCTGTCTTTGGACCTTCTTTTCCTCAGGCTGCTCTCCATTTCCATCCCTGTAATTCTTTCAAACAGAAACAATTATGGATCAGAGATGTGACTGTGGGATGGCAACCCCATCCCTCACACTTGATGTTTTGTCAGAAAATTGGAAAACAGATCTACCTGAACACCCAACTATACCACTCTTGGGAATATATCCAAAAGATGCCCCACCATGCCACAGGGGCATGTGTTCTACTATGTTCATAGCGGCCTTATTTGTGATAGCCAGAAGCTGGAAACAACCTAGCTTTCCCAGGACAAAAGAATGGATACAGAAAATGTGGTTCATTTACACAATGGAATACAACTCACCTATTAAGAATAAGGACATCCCAAGTTTTTCAGGCAAATGAATTGAACTAGAAAATATCATCCTGAGTGAAATAACTCAGACCCAAAAGGACACGCATGGTATGTACTCACTAATAAGTGGATATTAGCCAAAAAAAAAAAAAAATGTACAGAATACCCAAGATACAGTCCGCAGAACTCCAAAAGCTTAAAAAGCTGACCTGCCCAAGTGAGGACACCTCAGTCCCACTTGGGGGAAAGAAGAAAGCAATCACAAGTGGAGAGGGAGGGGGAAGCAGGAAGGGAAAGTGGATGGTGTGGGGTGGGGAGGGGAACATGATCTTGTATTGGATGAGGGAAAAGGACTGAAGCCCTGAGGGCCAGCAGAAAGAATGGAAACAGGCAACCTCGGGAGATAGGAGGTTGGGGAGACCCCCCAGAATGCACCAGAGACCTGGGAGATGAGGACTCAAAGGAAGGGACCTTGGATGAAATGCCTGCCCAACAATAGGGAGAGGGAACTTGTAGAGCCCACCTCCAGCAGGAAGTCAGGACATCAAGCAAATAGGTTTTTTTGTTTTTGTTTCTTTTTTTTTTTTTTTTTTGGCACAAACCTCAGCCATTTATGTGTACAAAACTGGAG
Organism: Mus caroli; assembly: GCF_978045245.1. Classification (NCBI taxonomy): domain Eukaryota; kingdom Metazoa; phylum Chordata; class Mammalia; order Rodentia; family Muridae; genus Mus; species Mus caroli. The sequence continues at coordinate 105,976,224 of NW_028227258.1, forward strand.
TGCTGGGAGTGAGGGGTTGCAGGAATCATGACACTACAGACCGAAAATGTTCTTAAAGAGGTAAGAGCTTAGACAGTTTGTTCTCCAAGTCATTTTCTTGTATAGATTACTTTACATGAACTCTGTGTGCCTACAGCATAGAGCAGTGGTTCTCGACCTTCCTAATGCTGCAACCCTTTAGTATCTCACACTGTGTTGATCCCCAACAAGAAAATGATTTTCATTGCTACCTCATAACTGTAATTCTGCTACTGTTATGAATCACAGTGTAAATATCTGGTATGTACTATATCTAATATTTGACCCCTGTGAAAGGGTCATTTGACCTCCAAAGGGGTCATGACCTACAGGTTGAGAAGCACTGATGTAGACTGAGCCAAGGATACAAACATGGGGAAATTCCTGTACAAGGAGATGAGTGTCCTCTCTAATGATAAAAAATTAAGAGAATTAAGGTATAATTAAGAGAATCTTCTAAACAACATTTCTCTTAGCTACGACCACTGATTGCTCAGTGTCTTTCCCTCCCATGGTCCTTGCACACCTTATAGATTCTCTTGCCACCAGTGTGGTGCCTGGCATCAGCATAGGGCTAAGTTCCTTATGAATTGATGTCAGTAAACAAAGGAGGCAGCTGCTTGGTCTCACACTACACTTTGAGACCTGAGTCACTTGGCAAACTCTGCAAAGGCAAAGACTATTTCACATCCCTTTCCACATCCTTTAAGTCTCCAGACAGAGCACAGTTACCAAATGCTGGGTCGTTGGAATGAATCCTGTGCCTCTCCTTGAGCCCCTGCCAGACTATGGCACCTGTTCTTTTGCATTGCCATGCCTCTATATATGCCACTTGAGCCCATGAATCTTTTCCTACTTTTTATTCTCAAGAACCCAGGCTTTTAGGACCCACTGCTGTCTCTTTTATAGGTATTAAGGCAGGATTTGCAACTGGTCTTCTTGCAAACAAATTACTGGATTCTTCATCTGTTCCATACATTAAACAGGTTCTTTGAAGGCTGTGCTTTTGACTTTCTCAATTTTTAGTGATATGTTATATCACTCAGAAGAGATGTTCATTGAATAGTTGTTAAATGGATAAAGTCTCTAAAAGATATATCGGTGAACTGCCTGAAAAAGCTACAAGGGCAGATAAGTACCTGCTCTTTTTCTTAAACAGACATCTTTAAAGATAAGTAGTTGTTTACCTATTAAGAAAACATAGGCCAACTATTAGCTGATTTGGATGCAGCAAACAGAAATTAAATGTCATGTACCAACTGGGACTTCTGATGATGACAGGTCATTCTCAGGTTTACATTGGGCTTAAGTTGATCCCAATGTGGAGAATCATTTTTTCCCCTCTGTGTCTCTAAATTTTAGTTTAGTCTAAGAAGTATAGCTCAAGATTTAACTATATCATACTGAAATTATTTTCTGTCTTTTTGCTGTAGCCATGACAATTTATTGCTGTTAAACTCTTTCTTCAAAATTAGAAGATGAAAGGAGGGAATTTTTCCAGCATCTTTTAAACTTCACCTAATTACTAGTCACATCAAGAAAGTGTTTTTCATCAAAATCTCCTTTGGTCTATTGTACTAGATTCATTTTCTCTGTCACATGAAAGTGCCATAAATTTTGATAGAGGACCCAATTACAGTTTTCACGAGAAAATTTAGTAAATCCTTAAAGATATCTGTTTAAGAAAAAAGAGCTGGTACTTTCTTAGACACAGACTTAGACATAGACAACTGTGAGGTGTGTTTGTCTTGTAAATGGTTTCTTTTTCTTGAATTTATTCCTTTTTGGTTTTTTTTGTCCTGTTCTCCAGATCTTGAAAGTCTGAGACAATCTAACCTTACCTGAGTAGTGCCGCAGATTCTCATGTACATGCCTGGTGAGAAACTGTTCACAGACAAAGGGGACTGAAACAGGCAACTTTTGTCTAAAAGAGCACAAAGCATTTGAGTTAAACAAAGGTATGAGAATTAACAGGACCCAGCAGACTAAAAATAATTCAGGGTTAATGTCACAAATTAATCTTGGAGGTATTATGAAGTGGTGAATAGTCTAGAGAGTTTGGAAAGAATCTGGTAGAGAAAAGAAAAGCCACGGTGAGCATCATCAGTGCCCTAACCAAAATGAGGGTGCCCTAGAAAGCAGGCTTCAAATTCTATTTTTGACAATGTCAAATCCATTTTGTGAAATTGAAAAGTTCTACAAGCAGCTGAACATTAGAACATAAAAGAAATTGCTCAGGACATCCTTTCTTAAGGTGACATGTGCTGGTTCCCACATACAAACAAAAGAAATAGAAATCCTGCGATTATCTCAATTGTAATGATTTTTGCATAATTATTGCAATTCTTATTACTCTTGGCACACACTGATCTGACCTTGGCAAACTGTAAATTTGAGAACAAGATCAGGAGTCTGGGAAAGGAACTTCACTCCTGATGTTTTCTTACTGTGTTTCTGTGGATAACTTATTTATTTATTTATTTGGGGTTCCAATTTATCTGTTTATAAAATGAAGAGCCTGAGTAAAATCATCTCAATGCATGTTTCGTGACTAAAGGAAAACTTCAGTTACCTTTAAAACTCGGACATCCTGTATGACCTGGGAACTTGAATAAGCTACAGATCTGACAAAAGTGAGGAAACAAGAAATGACTTAGAAGACAAAAAACAATGCTGGAGCTACAGCTCTGCAGTTAAGAGTGTACATTGCCCTTGCAGAGGACCTGAGTGTGGTTCTCAACACCTGTATCAGATGGCTCAAAACTACTTTTAACTCCATTATCAAAGGATCGAATGCCCTTTTCTGGCCTCCACAACACCTACACTCATATGAACATAAACCCACATATAAATATGGGCGTGGTGTGTGTGTGTATGTATGTATGTATATATATGTATATATATATAGAGAGAGAGAGAGAAAGAGATGTATATATATATATTCAAAATCATTTTATTTAAAAAAAGGAGCAACATGTACTCATGTTTTGTCATATGGACATCTGTAAATAAGATTAAAGTGCAAAAGAGACAAAAGAAGATTAAATCTAAAAGGGCGCATTCATTGCTAACTGCAAGCTTACTCTGCTTAGGTTGGTAGAAGCTACATCTAGAACACAGCTTTTTAAACTGTGGGTCTTGACTTCAAATGGCGTCTTATAACTGAATGTCGGAGACACAAAACTTGGCATCAGTAACAGGTTTAGTCATTCTCAAAAATAAATAAATACATAATAATAATTTAAAATCCAACACACAAAGAACTCAGGATATTTCTGTCAGGGCTGGCCAGTATGACATCATACCGGACTGCAGCCTTGGTTCTGAACACACAACACAGATGCTTTGCACTGAGCATGCTCTCTGGTCACAGATTACAAATATGCACTCCCTGAAGCATCATGAACCAAATTCATGACTATACTGTGAAGTCCAGAGACGTGCTATCCATTTAAAAACTCTGCTCTTCTGAAAACACAGTGATTCCGTTGGAGGAATGATGACTGCTGCGGTGACCTCCCATCATCCCTCACATGCAGCCAACGGGTGTTTCTTTAGTTGTAGCACGTTAGAATATTTGATTTTTAACACTGCTGCTGAGCTCCTGATGAGTCCCATTAAATGAATTTTGACTTCAGGTTAGAATACAACTTCTAGAAATTTCTGAACACACTTCTGCTATTTTGTCCTACATATTTATACAAAGTGGTATTCTCAGCACTGACAATTATCAAACAAAATATTGATTAACTCTGAAAAGCATTGTGATTATCTACATCCTACAGTGTTAAATATTCAGTCAAGATTTAATCTGATTTTTCTGTACCTGAGTGTGTATACATGAATATATGATATGCTTATATGAGCCCATAATGGAGGTGAGAGAGTGACTTTGTGAGGTCCTTTCCTACCTATTCCTTCATGTAAATTCCAGAGATAGAATTCCCCTCCTTGGTCTCATACAGCAAATCCCTTATCCACTGAGCTATCTTTCCAAACACAGATCTAACTTTTTAATTAAAAAATCAACAAGAGTATAAATTTTATATATACATATCAGTTTTCAACTTTAATAAATGATAGATGTGTACATAAAAGAATTTTCTAAAAATTTTATTATTTATTATCAATAAATATTTTTTGGCTACTTATTTTATGTACTCATATACCCAGGTCATGTACAAATTTTTCAGGCACAGAAATGGTTCCCAAGTGATTAAAATTTAAGAAGCCCTACTCAGGATATAGAGGAATCTAAAGCCCAGACTCAATTTGATGGGAAGGAATTTTGCATTGTGTTAATAATCTTTTCAATAGATTCAGGGGAGGGGAAAAAACATATGAGAAATAATTGCCACTTAAATTCCCCAAAGTGTCCTAACTATGTGTAGTACACATTTGTCATTCTTTTCTGAACACGTCTAAAGTCCTTAGCTCTATCCCCAAGTAGCACAGCATATAATCTCTTACACAAAGTATGATGGAACAGAACTCTATAGCCTACGTAACCCCTCTCAAACCTTATTGCTCCATAAATATAACACAAAGGCTGAAAACTAAACAAGAGATTGTCTACACATCTCCCAATTTTTGTTTATCTTTTCTACAACAATAGGAGTCCCAAGTTCATTTAGGCATGCCTCTCTAGAATAAATATTCACACCATATAGTATTTTGGTCAACAAAGGACACATATGAGAGTGGTCCCATAAGACTGCAATACAACTTAGGGGAACAGGCTCTCCCATGTAGACTTGCAGGAGTGTGCTCTGTGATATTTGTGCAACTCTGAAATCACCCACCAAGCATTTCTCAGACTGTTGGCTATATATGACTGTGCTATTTCTGAGTTTCTCTTGCCAATAGATGGGGCTAGGTGACTAACTGCTGACCAATGAGGTGTGTGCCAAAGTGATATGAGATGCTTCTACACTGCAGCCAGAAAAGGAAGAGGTACGCCCGCCTTCTTCTGCTGCTTCTAGAGCAAATTGGCTAGTGGTGAGCCATGAAGAATGTGAAGATGAGGCAACACCTTGGAGTCACCTAAACTGCATACACAAGAAGTCACCGCTAACAGACATTACTTTCTGGTATCCTGAGCCATGGCTATTTTGGGTTTCTGTGAGACCCTGCCATTTCTAATAAGATTTACCTCAGAGTAATGGCAATATACATAAACTCTCCATATCTTCTTGTGGAAAATGTGACGTGGCTGATGGATTACTCTCTAATGAGTACACATTTTCCAGGAGTAACAGCAGGTGAAGGAAGTAGAACGCCACTGAACCAACTTTTATTGGAAAACTGTTTTCTAGGGCCAACAGCCTATATTTACAAACAGAAAACATGACCACATTCGCTTATGTATTTATCTCCTTGTCAAGTCCCAGTGGCAAAGGTAAGTTGCTCTGACATAGACTATGTCTCACTTGATAGTTACTCTTGACTGTCAGCTTGCCTAAGAGACTGGTAAAGCACACTTCTGTGTGTGTCACTGAGGGTGCCCCTAGAAATGATTAGATCATGAGGACTCTTACCTAATGAACATTTTAATATATTAGTGGCTTCAAACTTTGAATAGGCTATTGGAAGGTGTTAGAACCATACAAGTAGGAGCCTGGTGGAGGAAGGAGGTCATGGAGGCATGAGGGGGATATTAGGGTAGGGCTAGTTATATGTTATGCTAGTTGCTTACCACTATTATCACTTCCTGTGCACTATGGACTGGGTAACCTCTATTACATGCTCCATATTACTATAAGCCTACAGCCAAGGACTAAGGGTGGAAATCTATGAGATCATGAATCAAAACCTTTCTTCATTTAAGACACTTTTATCAGATATTTTGTCTCTAGGACAGAAAAGTAACAGATACAAATTCTAAAAGGTTTAAATAGCTAGCTATTTTAGTTAGGGTTTCTATTGCTGTGAAAAGACACCCTGATTATGGCAACTCCTCTAAAGGAAAATATTTAATTAGGGCTAGCTTATAGTTCAGAGGTTTAGTTCATTATCATCATGGTGGGAAACATGGCAGCATGCAGGCAGACATAGTGCTGGAGAAGGAACTGAGAGTTCTACATTTTGGTATGAAGGCAGCAAGAAGTGAACTGGCTTGAACTCTGAGACCTAGAAGTCCAAGCACCTAGACACACACTCCTACAACAAAGCCACACCTATCACCAGGCCACACCTTCTACAACAAGGCCACACCTATCACCAGGCCACACCTCCAACAGTCACACCCACTCCAAGGCCATACCTCCTAATAGTACCACTCCTATGGGTTTATGGAGGCCATTTTCTTTCAAAACACCACACTAGCACTTTGCAGGGAAAAACATTCTTGGCTTTAGTCTTAAAAGATAGAAGCCATTGACTGTGAAGACTCTGGTCACTAAAGTGACTCCAGAGATCAACTTTCCTCTGACTCTGCTTTGCACCTTGTTTATATCTATTATTAACACACCCAGCATCCTTGCAGTATGTTATACTTTCTTTGACCTTTCCTCCTCACATTTCACTGTGCAGGGATTTCACTGTTCCCCAGAGACATCACGTTTTATGAAAAGTTGCCACATTCCCACAAGAAAAAGTGAATTTTCTAGGAAATCAAGTTGTAGAAATCAGTGGTCTGGGGTTCCATGTCTGATTACTGACACTGATGCTTCTCATTCACCATTTAATGGCGAAGTCCCAAGTTCTTCTCTCTCAAATGGGGAAATTGAATTTCACTTCACAACCAGTGACATCTTGCCATTGTTAGGGAAAGTGAGATCTAGGCCAGTATGATCTGCATATCAAGTTCCAGGTCAGCCAGAGCTATGTAGTCAGACCTGGTTTTTAAAAAGAAAAGGAAAAAAGGGAAAAAAATTTAAACAGAATTTTATCTGACAACAATAAACAAGAATCTATAAAGAATATGCTACATGTATCAAAATAGTCAATAATCAAAGGTGGGAAAATAACAGATGATCAGACTCTGAAGTATAAACTTTAAATCATGAATCAGAAAAGCATGCATTCTTCTAACAGAGAAAAGACCAATACTGGGTTTAAATGTGCCAAGCTCTGAGATTCCTTCTTTCAATATATGAAGAAAATTTAAGAAAATACTTGGGTCCTTAAGAAGTAATGGACACTTTATACAAACAACATCTTTTGTTAAGAAGGAGGAGGAGGAGGAAGAGAAGGAGAAGGTAACTCAGTTGATACATGAAAAGCAGTCAACACATGAGAAATACACTGTTCCTATATTTTAATGGATTTTTAAACTTAGATTCATTTTTAATGCCATAACTTATAACATGATTTCATTACTACTTGTTACAATCCAAAATCTATCTAAATAATTGTGTGTGTGTGTGTGTGTGTATGTACAGAAAATTTAACTTTGTCAGAGTATGCTATATGCATTAAAGATATCATAATCATTTTGTTTATGTTATCTCATAAAGCCAGGCTTCCTAGTAAGGTAGCTGCTATTCCACGTGGTTTGAAGTACTATTAACACTGGAAATGTGGCCCATGCTTATCTGACAAACACTGTGTATAATAAGTATTTAGATGAAAACAAAGTGAAATATTACAAATGGTTTTTGTTTGTTTGTTTGTTTTGTTTTGGGGGGTTTCTTTTGTTTTTTTTCAAGACAGGGTTTCTCTATATAGCCCTGGCTGTCCTGCAACTCACTTTGTAGACCAGGCTGGCCTCGAACTCAGAAATCTGCCTGTCTCTGCCTCCCAAGTGCTGGGATTAATGGCGTACGCCACCACCACCCGGCACAAATGTTTTACAGTTTGATGACATGTTGAGATATATTGGACTAGACAATATTCCATTGAAGTGAACACTTTAGCTTTCTAGTCATGACTACTGAAAGAGCTTAAATTATACACAAGGCTTGTATTGAATTTATTATACTGGGCAGTGCAGCTCTGGAGGATCATAAAAGATTCTTCCTCAGAGGCAACTGCCAGCTTTCAGAGTGTGAGAAACAAGATAAGACAACAACACTAGCAGTTAAAAGGGGGGGATTTTATTTCAGTTACTTCACTGAGATTAAAAAGCTGCCTTGCATAATCCAGAATCTAATCCAGAATCTTAATGCCTAAAGTCTATTGTTCTCTTAATTTCTCCCTCATTTTAATATTGATTCCAAAAGGAAATTTTATATCTATTCAGTTCAAGATAAGGTATTTGTTATAATCAGTGCTTCTCAACCTTCCTAATGCTGCAACCCTTTAATACAGTTCCTCATATTGTGGTGACCCCCAACCATTATGAACTGTGGTATAAATATTTTTGGAGAGAAGTTTGTCAAAAGGGTTGCAATCTACAGGTTGAGAACCACTGGCTATGAGAGAAGCACTAGATAGCTGTCTTAGTTATTGCTTTACTGCTGTGAACAGACACCATGGCCAAGGGAACTCTTAATGAGGACAATATTCAATCCATTATCATCAAGGTGAGAACATGGCAGTGTCCAGGCAGACATGGTACATGAGAAGCTGATTTTCTATATCTTCATCTGAAGGCTTCTAGCAGAATACTGGCTTCCAGGCAGCTAGGATGAGAGTCTTAAAGCCCATGCCCACAGTGACACACCTACTCCAAAAATGTTACACCTACTCCAACAGGGCCATACCTTCTAATAGTGCCACTCCCTGGGCATATACAAATCATAACAATGGCCGAATGCAGCTGAATTGCACAAACAAGGTGTCCAGGCAAGTCAAGATAGCCATACCCAGACCCAACTGGACCAAAAGAATCAGTTTAAAGAACAAGGCTTCAGTGCCTTACCCATCTCTGTAAATGAGAACTGTTTTTATTGTTGCCCATTTATAACCAGAGCAGAGTGCTAGCTTAGCAGGTCAGAGGAAAATAAATCTCCAACAGGAAACCGTGTCTACCTTCAAGATTCCCCCATGCTTGGCCCTCTAAAGATGATTGACCCAATCCCACTCAGCTATAAAGCTTAAAACAGCAACTTAAGAGAGCCTTTTCTTGCTGAAGGAGTTTAAACATTCTAACAAGCTTTCTAAACTACTAGGCTTGCCTTTCTTGTATCATGTCACCTAATAGAGTGGCAAGTGACAGCTCTCAGACTGCCCTGAATAATTGTACTGAGCTGTTTTCATTATTTTCAGTGGCTTGTACAGGTCACAGACACTTGACCCACAGAAAGGCCACCCTTTGGACTTCCACATAAGACCCACTTGAAACTTACCTACCACTGGTCTTTGAGTGTCAAGAACTGCCAAGAATGAAAATTCTATATCACTCCACTGTTTTGTTTTGTTTTTTCACCTTTCTCCCAAGCCAATAAAAAAATCCTCATTCTCGTTTCTAACAGACAACTCGCAGTTCAGTTTCCAGAAGTAGGAATGCCTAAGAGACCATTTGTAATTTCATTTTTTAGTTGATCAAATATTTTATAGACATTTTTACACATTGTATAATGTATTAGACATTTAAAGGTATCGTCACTGTGATACAGTTAAGGACATATCATGAAGGTAGGAATGCTGTTTCTCAGTTTTAGGGGCCTTGAAGCCAAAAAACAAGCAATGTTCTTCCAAACTTAAAACTTAATGATATTAAGGAACACAAAATGGCATTTCCTTAATTTCTGTGGAAATGTTATAACTGGTACACACTAGTAACAGAGTGAGAAAGACTCTATTCCATTACTTTCCTGCTATAAAAGGAGGAGAGGTGGCCAAATATGGATTTACCTTCTACATGAGGGTCTTAATATTGGGTGGGTCTTTGGGGGAGTTGCTTTATTTTATAATAAAATAAATTGTAATAATAGAAAACAAAAATTAGCACATGAGAATTGGATAAAATAAACAGAAGGAAAAGAGCCAAGAGAGGGCAAAAGAGTCAGAGACCCACTCATTCACACACTCAGAAGTCCTATAAAAACACTAAACTAGAAACTATAACATGTGTGTAGAGGACCTGGCATAGACCTGTGCATGCTGCCTCAGTCTCTTAGTTCATGATCTTTGGTCATGTTGATTCAGAGAACCTTCTTCTCTTGGCGTCCTCCTTCAGCTCTGGTTCTTATATTCTTTTTCTGCCTCCTCTTCCTTAGAGTTCCCTGAGTCCTGAGAGGATACATTTAATAGAGACATCCAGTATAGGGCAGAGTGTTATAAAGTCTTTCACTCTCTAATGTCTGACTGTGTGTCTTTACATTTGTTCCCATCTGCTGTAGGTAGACACTTTTCTGATGATGGCTGAGTAAGACACTGATCTATGAGTACAGCAGAATGCCATTGGGAATCATCTTATTGCAATGATTTATTGTTTTGTTTTGGTTGGTTGGTTTTGTTTTATTTTTCAGAAAAGTGGTATTTGCTTTTCTCCTAGGACCCTAGGCTGTCTAGTTTCATGTTCTTGGTTACCCACTCTGTGTTGGATATGAGTTCTATCTTGTGGAATGGGCTTTAAATCAAGTCAGATATTGATTGGTTACTCCCACAAGCTTTGTGCTATCATTTCTAGCATATCTTGCAGGCAGGACACTATTGTAGTTCAAAGGATTTGTGGTTGGGATGGTATTTTACATTAAGTAACATGCAGAGTATCTTCCTATACTAAAGACCCTAGGACACAGAAGTGAAAGCATGTTTGGTCTCATATGTGGATCCTATATTCTAATTTTGACATATGTAGAGAGGGGTATCATAGGTTATGAAACTAGGAAGGGTAAAAAGAGGTCTTAAGGGAGAATTGGCAATGGGAGAGGATACCTAGAACACATGTGATATGAAAGAACAAGGGTGGATGTTGGGAAAGGAGAAGTACCAACAGGGAGGAAGAAGGCAACAGAGGAGAGAAAGGGGGAAGAAGGACCAACAAAAACAAAATATGTATGAAGATCCCATTATTATATGGCATATTTTATATGACATATTTTAAATAGTATTTTGTGCTATATTTTCTAAAATTATAGATAGATAGATAGATAGATAGATAGATAGATAGATAGATAGATAGAGATAGATGAGGCAATTTTGACTTAAAATGTGATACTAACTGAAATATAAGTGTCTGAGGATCTGACTCAGATGCAGTATGTACAAATGTGCTGAAGTCAGTCAGGGATGGGCTGGTATGGTGAGAGTAATGGTCCTCCATCAATGGAAACTGAGGAATTAAGAGTATGTGTGACAGACACCACATTCACAACCTTTCTCTCTGGGGCTCACGCTTTGCCTTTGTAGTCTTATTACTTTGTGGTCACATCTTAGAAACTACAAAGTCAATAGGTCGCCTTTAACATAAAATCTCTTCAATAAAGAAAAAAAAACACTTTTGCAGAAGGTGAATAGCATATGCTACTGCCTCAAATTCTCTGTAGTACAGTACCATGAAATTGTGACAGACATCAGCAAAGATCTACTGTCCCACTTACAAAAAGTTCCCATGGGTATCAGTTGTGGCCTGTGTGGCCAGGTAGGTTATCAGCTATATCACTCTGGTGGTCTGCAGAGTGATCAAATAGGCAGAGGTCTGTGTCAAGGATGTGTGCTTAGGAAACCTAGGAGACTCTGAGGGCAGAGAGAGCCCAGCAAATCCTAGCTCATTCTCAGAGCCTGGAGAGGCCAAATGACTTCAGATCATGAGAAATTATTCTATCAGAAAATAAAGACCAGAATTAATCCCAAGTAAGGCATTAATGCAAAATATTTAGAACAATAAGCAAAGATTTCAGATTAGAATGTTTCAACTCAGTGGATATTTCAATATTATTACTTACTAGATGTGGTGTTCATGAACGTAATAGTAATTGAGGGAGGCAGGGGTTGAATCATTTTAAATTTACCCAGCAAATGTAATACTGAAAGGAGTCTGTAAAGAAAGAAAGAAAAGGGAAAGCAAAAAAAAAAAAAAAAAGAAAAAAATACCTGATTAAAACATTTCCATCTAAATACACATATTATAATGCTGGATTTCCTTATATAGAATAAAATTTATATTAAAATCACTATATCGCTGCTAAGATTTAATAGTGATATGTTTTGAGATTTGTCCCACTGGCTCAACAAGAACAGACTGTCATGATGTGTACTTCCCATAACACTTGAGAATAATCAGTTCTGCTATATAAGATGAGAGAAGTAACAGGAGGGTCTGAGCATGTAAGAAGTTGCTTCACAAAAGACAAAGGGAATAAACATCACTTAGAAAACGTGTCAAACTATTGCATACGCCAGCAAGATTTTGCTGAAGGGACCCTGGTATAGCTGTCTCTTATGAGGCTATGCCAGTGCCTGGCAAATACAGAAATGGATGCTCACAGTCATCTATAGGATGACACACAGGGCCCCCAATGGAGAAGCTAGAGAAAGTACCCAAGGAGCTGCAGGGGTCTGCACCCCTACAGGTGGAACAACAATTTGAACTAACCAGTACCCCCCGGAGCTCGTGTCTCTAGCTGCATATGTAGCAGAAGATGGCCTAGTAGGCCATCATTGGGAAGAGAGGTCCCTTGGTCTAGCAAACTTTATATGCCCCATTACAGGGGAAAGCCAGGGCCAAGAAGTGGGAGTGGATGGGTAGGGGAGTAGGGCAGGAGGAGGATATAGGGAACTTTCCGGATAGCATTTTAAATGTATATAAAGTAAATATCTAATTAAAAAAAAAAAGAGGGTTCCTGGACTCCGGCGAACTTAAGAACTTAGTCTGCACAGGTGAGAGGGTGTACCACAGAAGCAGACAGCTTCTGGGACAGGCAGGAGCCACAGAGCCGCTGAGGCAGCACCCTTTTCGGCTGCAGACAGCCAGCCACCCTCCCGGCCAGAGGACAGTTGTCCGCCTGGCTCAGAAGCCCTCTGCCTCGGGAGTAGCGGGTGCCAGCTTGGTTCCAGGACTCCGCTGAACTTAGGAACTTAGTCTGCACAGGTGAGAGTGTGCACCACAGAAGCTGACAGCTTCTGTGACCTGACAAAGCAACACAGCTTCTGGGAAAGGTCCTGTTTTGGGCCTTCTTCTTCGGCCAGGAGGAGGGCCAAACACAAGATACCTGTGCACTTTCCCTGTAAGAGGAGAGCTTGCCAGCAGAGAGTGCTCTGACCACTGACACTCAGAGGAGAGAGCCTGTCTCCCAGATCTGCTGATAGACGGTAACAGAATCAACAGAAGAACAATCACTAAACAGAGTCAACAATAACAACTAACTGCAGAGATTACCAGATGGCGAAAGGTAAACGTAAGAATCTTACTAACAGGAACCAAGACCACTCACCATCATCAGAACCCAGCAATCCCACTTCGCCCAGTCCAGGGCACACCAACAAATATGAAAAGCTAGACCAGGATTTAAAAGCATATCTCATGATGATAGTAGAGGACATCAAGAAGGACTTTAATAACTCACTTAAATAAACACAGGAGAACACTGCTAAGAGTTACAAGTCCTTAAAGAAAAACAGGAAAACACAACCAAACAGGTAGAAGTCCTTACAGAAAAACAGGAAAACACATCCAAACAGGTGGTGGAAATGAACAAAACCATACTAGACCTAAAAAGGGAAGTAGACACAATAAAGAAAACTCAAAGTGAGGCAACGCTGGAGATAGAAACCCTAGGAAAGAAATCTGGAAACACAGATGCGATCATTAGCAACAGAATACAAGAGATGGAAGAGAGAATCTCAGGTGCAGAAGATTCCATAGAGAACATCGGCACAACAAACAAAGAAAATGGAAAATGCAAAAAGATCCTAACTCAAAACATCCAGGAAATCCAGGACTCAATGAGAAGACCAAACCTACGGATAATAGGAGTAGATGAGAATGAAGATTTTCAAATCAAAGGACCAGCAAATATCTTCAACAAAATTATAGAAGAAAAATTCCCAAATCTAAAGAAAGAGATGCCCATGAACATACTAGAAGCCTACAGAACTCCAAATAGACTGGACCAGAAAAGAAATTCCTCCCGACACATAATAATCAGAACAACAAATGCACTAAATAAAGATAGAATACTAAAAACAGTAAGGGAAAAAGGTCAAGTAACATATAAAGGGAAGCCTTTCAGAATTACACTAGATTTTTCACCAGAGACTATGAAAGCCAGAAGAGCCTGAACAGATGTTATACAGACACTAAGAGAACACAAATTCCAGCCCAGGCTACTATACCCAGCCAAACTCTCAATTACCATAGATGGAGAAACCAAAGTATTCCATAACAAAACCAAATTCACGCATTATCTATCCAGGAATCCAGCCCTTCAAAGGATAATAACAGAAAAAAACCAATACAAGGACGGGAACCACACCCTAGAAAAACAAGAAGGTAATCCCTCAAAAAACCTAAAAGAAGACAGCCACAAGAACAGAATGCCAACTTTAACAACAAAAATAACAGGAAGCAACAATTACTTTTCCTTAATATCTCTTAATATCAATGGACTCAACTCCCCAATAAAAAGACATAGACTAACAAACTGGCTACACAAACAGGACCCAACATTTTGCTGCTTACAGGAAACTCATCTCAGAGAAAAAGATAGATGCTACCTCAGAATGAAAGGCTGGAAAACAATTTTCCAAGCAAATGGTATGAAGAAACAAGCTGGAGTAGCCATTTTAATATCAAACAAAATCGACTTCCAACCCAAAATAGTCAAAAAAGACAAGGAGGGGCACTTCATACTCATCAAAGGTAAAATCCTCCAAGAGGAACTATCAATTCTGAATATATATGCTCCAAATACAAGGGCAGCCACATTCATTGAAGGAACTTTAATAAATCTCAAAGCACACATTGCACCTCACACAATAATAGTGGGAGACTTCAACACACCACTTTCACCAATGGACAGATCATGGAAACAGAAACTAAACAGTGACACAGTAAAACTAACAGAAGTGATGAAACAAATGGACTTAACAGATATCTACAGAACATTTTACCCTAAAACAAAAGGATATACCTTCTTCTCAGCACCTCACGGTACCTTCTCCAAAATTGACCACATAATTGGTCACAAAACAGGCCTCAACAGATACAAAAATATTGAAATTGTCCCATGCATCCTATCAGATCACCATGGACTAAGGCTGATCTTCAATAACAAAATAACTAATAGAAAGCCAACATTCACGTGGAAACTGAACAACACTCTTCTCAATGATAACTTGGTCAAGGAAGGAATAAAGAAAGAAATTAAGGACTTTTTGGAGTTTAATGAAAATGAAGCCACAACATACCCAAACTTATGGGACACAATGAAAGCATTCCTAAGAGGAAAACTCATAGCTCTGAGTGCCTCCAAAAAGAAACTAGAGAAAGCACACATTAGCAGCTTGACAACACACCTAAAAGCTCTAGAACAAAAGGAAGCAAATTCACCCAAGAGGAGTAGAAGGCAGGAAATAATCAAACTCAGGGGTGAAATCAACCAAGTGGAAACAAGAACTATTCAAAGAATCAACCAATCAAGGAGCTGGTTCTTTGAGAAAATCAACAAGATAGATAAACCCTTAGCCAGACTCACTGGAGGGCACAGGGAAAGCATCCTACTTAACAAAATCAGAAATGAAAAGAGAGACATAACAACAGATCCTGAAGAAATCCAAAACACCATCAGATCCTTCTACAAAAGGCTATACTCAACACAACTGGAAAACCTGGATGAAATGGACACATTTCTAGACAGATACCAGGTACCAATGCTAAATCAAGATCAGGTTAATGATCTAAACAGTCCTATATCCCCTAAAGAAATAGAAGCAGTCATTAATAGTCTCCCAACTAAAAAAAACCCCAGGACCAGATGGGTTTAGTGCAGAGTTCTATCAGACCTTCAGAGAAGATCTAATCTCAGTTCTTCACAAACTATTCCACAAAATAGTAACGGAAGGTACTCTACCCAACTCATTCTATGAAGCCACAATTACTCTGATACCTAAACCACAAAAAAACCCAACAAAGATAGAGAACTTCAGACCAATTTCCCTTATGAATATCGATGCAAAAATCCTCAATAAAGTTCTTGCTAACCGAATCCAAGAACACATCAAAACAATCATCCATCCTGACCAAGTAGGTTTCATCCCAGGGATGCAGGGATGGTTCAATATACGGAAATCCATCAACGTAATCCAGTATATAAACGAACTCAAAGACAAAAACCACATGATCATCTCCTTAGATGCTGAGAAAGGATTTGACAAAATCCAACACCCATTCATGACAAAAGTCTTGGAAAGATCAGGAATTCAAGGCCCATACCTAAACATGATTAAAGCAATATACCGCAAACCAGTAGCCAACATCAAAGCAAATGGTGAGAAGCTGGAAGCAATCCCACTAAAATCAGGCACTAGACAAGGCTGTCCACTCTCGCCCTACCTGTTCAACATTGTACTTGAAGTCCTTTTGGACAACAAAAGCAGATCAAGGGGATACAAATTGGAAAGGAAGAAGTCAAAATATCACTTTTTTTTGTTGTTTTTTTGTTTTTTAAAGATTTATTTATTTATTATAGGTAAGTACACTGTAGCTGTCTTCAGACACTCCAGAAGAGGGCGCCAGATCTTGTTACGGATGGTTGTGAGCCACCATGTGGTTGCTGGGATTTGAACTCTGGACCTTCGGAAGAGCAGTCGGGTGCTCTTACCCACTGAGCCATCTCACCAGCCCAAAATATCACTTTTTGCAGATGATATGATAGTATATATAAGTGACCCTAAAAATTCCACCAGAGAACTCCTAAGCCTGATAAACAGCTTCAGTGAAGTAGCTGGATATAAAATTAACTCAAACAAGTCAATGGCCTTTCTGTATACAAAGGATAAACAGGCTGAGAAAGAAATTAGGGAAACAACACCCTTCTCAATAGTCACAAATAATATAAAATACCTTGGCGTGACTCTAACTAAGGAAGTGAAAGATCTATATGATAAGAACTTCAAGTCTCTGAAGAAAGAAATTAAAAAAGAACTCAGAAGATGGAAAGATCTCCCATGCTCATGGATTGGTAGGATCAACATTGTAAAAATGGCTATCTTGCCAAAAGCAATCTACAGATTCAATGCAATCCCCATCAAAATTCCAAATCAATTCTTCAACAAATTAGAAAGGGCAATCAGCAGATTCATCTGGAATAACAAAAAACCTAGGATAGCAAAAACTCTTCTCAAGGATAAAAGAACCTCTGGTGGATACACCATGCCTGACCTAAAGCTGTCCTACAGAGCAATTGTGATAAAAACTGCATGGTATTGGTATAGTGACAGACAAGTAGACCAATGGAACAAAATTGAAGACCCAGAAATGAACCCACACACCTCTGGTCACTTGATCTTTAACAAGGGAGCTAAAACCATCCAGTGGAAAAAAGACAGCATTTTCAACAAATGGTGCTGGCACAACTGGAGGTTATCATGTAGAAGAATGTGAATTGATCCATTCCTATCTCCTTGTACTAAGGTCAAATCCAAGTGGATTAAGGAACGCCACATAAAACCAGAGACACTGAAACTTATAGAGGAGTAAGTAGGGAAAAGCCTCGAAGATATGGGTACAGGGGAAAAATTCCTGAATAGAAAAGCAATGGCTTGTGCTGTAAGATCGAGAATCGATAAATGGGACCTCGTAAAATTGCAAATCTTCTGCAAGGCAAAAGACACCGTCAATAAGGCAAAAAGACCACCAACAGATTGGGAAAGGATCTTTACCTATCCCAAATGGGATAGGGGACTAATATCCAATATATATAAGGAACTCAAGAAGGTGGACTCCAGAAAATCAAATAACCCCATTAAAAATGGGGCTCAGAACTGAACAAAGAATTCTCACCTGAGGAATACCGAATGGCAGAGAAGCACCTGAAAAAAATGTTCAACATCCTTAATCATCAGGGAAATGCAACTCAAAACAACCCTGAGATTCCACCTCATACCAGTCAGAATGGCTAAGATGAAAAATTCAGGTGACAGCAGATGTGGCGAGGATGTGGAGAAAGAGAAGAACTCCTACATTGTTGGTGGGATTGCAAGCTTGTACAACCACTATGGAAATCAGTCTGGCGGTTCCTCAGAAAATTTGACATAGTACTACTGGAGGATCCAGCAATACCTCTCCTGGGCATATATCCAGAAGATGTTCCAACTGTTAAGAAGGACACATGCTCCACTATGTTCATAGCAGCCTTATTTATAATAGCCAGAAGCTGGAAAGAACCCAGATGCCCCTCAACAGAGGAATGGATACAGAAAATGTGGTACATTTACCCAATGGAATACTACTCAGCTATTAAAAAGAATGAATTTATGAAATTCCTAGCCAAATGGATGGACCTGGAGGGCATCATCCTGAGTGAGGTAACCCAATCACAAAGGAACTCTCACAATATGTACTCACTGATAAGTGGATATTAGCCCAGAAACTTAGGATACCCAAGATATAAGATACAATTTGGTAAACGCATTAAACTCAAGAGAAGGAAGACCAAAGTGTGGACACTTTGCCCCTTCTTAGAATTGGGAACAAAACACCCATGGAAGGAGTTACAGAGACAAAATTTGGAAGTGTGATGAAAGGATGGACCATCTAGTGATTGCCATATCCAGAGATCCATCCCATGATCAGCTTCCAAACGCTGACACCATTGCATACACTAGCAAGATTTTGCTGAAAGGACCCAGATATAGCTGTCTCTTGTGAGACTATGCCAGGGCCTAGCAAACACAGAAGTGGATGCTCACAGTCAGCTATTGAATGGATCACAGGGCCCCCAATGGAGGAGCTAGAGAAAGCACCCAAGGAACTAAAGGGAACTGCAAACCTATAGGTTGAACGACAATATGAACTAACCAGTACCCTGGAACTCTTGTCTCTAGCTGCATATGTATCAAAAGATGGCCTAATAGGCCATCACTTGAAAGAGAGGCCCATTGGACTTACAAACTTTATATGCCCCAGTACAGGGGAACGCCAGGGCCAAAAGTGGGGAGTGGGGGGGGGGTAGGGAAGTGGGGGTGAGTGGGTATGGGGGACTTCTGTTATAGCATTGGAAATGTAAATGAGCTAAATACCTAATAAAAAAATGGAAAAATATTCTTTTGTCTGATAATAATAGACAAAACTTTAAATATAAATTTTGCTGGATGTTGAGTAAGACAGTGCTATTAAAATTGTCTTGAGTTTGAAAAAATAACAAAAGAAATCATGTCAAGTATAAATCAGAGTAAACAAGTAACTTGTAAGACCTAGGAAGAATTCATGTGCTGTGTTAAATATAGGCAGCAATGATGCCAACCATCAGTCTGTGGGATATATTTAAAGCATGTTGGAGCAAAGAGGGTTTTTTTGTTGTTGTTGTTGTTTTGTTATTGTTGTTGTTGTTTTGTTTTTAATATACAAAGTGATAGAAAAACAAAATCCTATCCTCTCTAGGATAGCTGCTTAGGTGAATCCAAATTCAGCACCTGTTGATGATAGCAAGCATGACCCCAAACAGACTCCTATCAGCCAAGATAGAGATGTAATAGTTAGCATAGGAGTTTTTGAATCTTAATTCTTGTCATCATAAGTACAGCACCGTCAAAGATGTGTGTCATTGTTTATCTTCTCTCATTTCCTTGGGAGCAGACAAAGTATATGAACATTAGGATGGCAAAAACTCAGTTACCTGTGTTAAATCCCATTACTTGTACTCTAAACTTACCCCATATCCTTACCCTGGCTTCTCCTTGGGTGCTGATTCCATAAACCATGGGACTCTAGTGTTTCTATTTAGCTTGGAACATTTATGTACCTTCACCTCAAAGTTAGTGATCTCATCATGTGCTTAGACACTCTCCCTAATCTAAAGTAGTTCCCCGTGTGAGGGGTCTGTGAAGGGATTCTGATCATTTAGGTGAGAGTAATATAACCCAACCAGCCTCCAGTCACCTTGGTTTAACACAGTAAGTTCAATTCATTTGGTTTCAATAAATATGAACTCAAGCCTTCACCTTTGACGAAATGTCTCATATCTGTTTCTGGAATTCTTCTATGAGCAATCATAGGCACAATTTGTATTTATCTAGTGTGGTGATTTGAATAAAAACTAACCCTTAGGCTCATATATTTGAATGCTTAGTCACCAGGGGATGTAACTCTTTGAAAGAATAAGAAGAATTAGGAGGTTTGTCTTTGCTTAAGGAAGTATGTAACTAGGGGTGGTATTTAAATTTTTAAAGGCCCATGCCAAGCTCAGCATTCTTCTCTCTGACTGCAGATCAGAATATAGCTCTCAACTTCTCTGTGCCTGCCATGCCTGCTGCCATATTGCCTACCATGATGATAATGGACCAAGGCTCTGAAATGTTAAGGAAGCTCCCAATTAAATGCTTTCTCTTATATGACCATGACCATGGCAACTCTTCACAGTGATGGAAGAGTGACTATGTATCTACATACTAACCATCATCAGTAACAATATGAATACTCATTGTGCTCCTATTGAATGAAACAGTGTTGGTAAATTTTCATAATGTGGTCATTTCCATATTGATGTTACTGACTGTGACAAAGTTCATTAGAAAGTGGCTTTGTTGAAAATTATAGGTATTAAGGTAATCATCCAGGAGATGACTATGAGGGGAACAGCTGAGGTCTGCTTGGAGTAAGTGGACAGAGGAAAATTACTCCAGAGGGTCAGTAAACCTTAAGTCAGTTTTCAGTAGATTATGGAGAATACCCAAAATCCACCATTCATTGTCCAAGTGTGTTGGCAAATAAATGACAGAAGTGGAATGACAAGTCTATACTATTAGGTTCTGTTTGGCCAGGGACAGGAGAGCAGATGTGAACCCTGGAGCAAAGTCCAGCTGTGGCACATAAAACAAAGTAAGACATGGACAGGAAGCAAAATGGATGTCTTCTGGGCTTCGGACTTTCTCAGACGTCTGTTCAATCAACGACACATCAGATGGATCATAGTTTGGTCATACAAAAGAATATCTAATATCTACAACAGTTTAAGAAGATGGTAAAAGGCTTGTGAATTTATGCCAAACAATCTACTAGATCCACTACAAATAGAAATTCAAGGTGATGAGGAGCTTGTACGGCATGTCTTATGTTTCAAAATGTACACAAATACTTGCACATGCCTACAGCTCTGCACAGGACATGTTAATAGTCTGGTTATACTCTTTATACTAGGAAGAAGAACCATGTACCATGAGGTGTATATTGCAGAGATAGCTAATGTTTCAGATTTGTATAGTTTTAATATTTATACTTCATAATTATTATGCTATGATTCAAAAAGTAAAAGAATAAAATAATTTGTTGAAATTCAAAGTTGATTTTTTTCTAAAATGTTCCTTAATCAGCACTGCAAAGCTCAATCTAGGAAGTAAATGCGTTCCTTGCTATATTTATATCTATAGCACCCTGGGAAACACAGTGGGGGAGTTTTAACTTATCTGATAAAATTCCCAAAGTCAGGCCCAGTGTGCTGGCTCTTGGCTGTAATCTTTGTACGAGGCAAACAGAGTAAGGCTGATTTAGCTGAGGCCACCCTGGGTTATAGAACAAGACCTTGTCTCAAGAAATAAAATGAAATGTCTCTTCCAATTATATTAATTGAGTTACACCTAATATTGACTATTTAGATGTTTGGAGCGTTTTACTTATGTTTAATGACTTTGTCACAAAGGACATTGGTTTACCATCTCTGCTCAGCTTGGAGTTTTCAGTATAGGTAATTTAACAAAAGTTTAAAATTACAGAAAATCTTTCTGAAAAATAAGGATAAGTGTGCTCTGTGAGGTCCTCATGAAGTCTCAGGCTGACTTGATTCCTCACAAACACTGGAGGAGAAAGCGAAAGATACAAAAGTTTGTTTTCTCCTCCATAAAATGAGACTAATGAGAGCGCCTAGCCTGGTAAAACAGTAAAATCCCAAATAAATGGTTGCTGTAAATAATACAGCTTAGCTGTCAAGGAAAGATAGGCTTGTTCTGAATAAATATTTATGCTCAGAAAATATAAGCTTATTGTCTTATTTAAATAAAACTGGACATGCTTGATAACGCTTGGCAATGGCCATTGCCTGCCCACAATAGCTTGCTAAATATCTCTCCCAAATATTTTTGATTACTGGTTTAAATCAGGAAGGCTCATCTCCCAGGGTATTAGCAATTAGCTGCTTTAGATGCTGTTGTAAAGCCAAATAACCAAGTTATTGTTCAAATTTCTTGTGAAAATTATCTAATGTGGCTTCTAACAATGTGGGAGGTAAAAAAAAAAAAAGCACATCACATCATGGCTCAGGAGTGAGGAAAGCTAAAATTACAATAATACAAATAACAAGAACTCACATTTAAAAAGTGAGTTTATCTTTTTAAGACTGGTATAAAGATGAGTTTGGAAACAGATCCTTCTCATTTGGTTAAATAGACCAGGTAATGGCATCACAGTCTATTTTCATTGCCTTGGTAACTGTATTAGTCAGGGTTTTACTGCTGTGAACAGACACCATGACCAAGGCAAGTCTTATAAAAAACAACATTTAATTGGGGCTGCCTTACAGGTTCAGAGGTTCAGTCCATTATCATCAAAGTGGGAGCATGGCAGTATCCAGGCAGGCATGGCGCAGGAGGAACTGAGAGTTCTATGTCTTCATCCAAAGGCTGCTAGTGGAAGACTGACTTCCAGGCAACTAGGGTGAGGATCTTATACCCACACCCACAGTGACACACCTACTCCAACCAGGTCACACCTATTCCAACAAGACCACACCTTCAGATGGTGCCACTCCCTGGTCCAAGGATATACAAACCATCACAGTAACACAGTATCGTTTATTTGGAACTTTAGTAAAAAAAAAAAAAAATCATGTTGGTGTCTAAAACCATCTAAAGAAGCGTATGTGTAAATGATTAGTCCCTGAGAACAGAGATAAACCAGACTCAATAACCTGTGGGTATACATGCTGTCAGCCAGCGAGTATCAGATCAATCCTTTGATTATGCCTGAAACACAAACTAATTACTTTAAAAATGATCTGCCATGGCTGTTTTATGAACATCCTAATCTATTATCTTACAAGTGAAAAAAAAAATACAGACCCCAGAAAGGATTGAAGATGTACAATTAGAGAGGAAAATATTGAGCAGTTCCATCCAAGGCCATGGGAATGTCCATCACTAAGGAATCAGGACTCTGTGAGCTCTGACCTCTCCCAGACTCCAGTGATGGTGCCCTCAGCCAGATTCACTGCCCAGAAAAGGGAGACCCAGAAGCTGCTTCTAAGGACAACTCATTACCTGTCAGTGACACTAATAGTGAGCAGCAGTCCCTCCTAAGCTGGCCTCAAGTTCTCTTGTGGTCAGCCATGAGCCATCATCCAAAAAGAAAAGAAAAAAGTTAGATGTCAAATTTCAGAAGTGAAATGCCCTAAATTGTAAATAATACCTATTGCAATAAGCTGCTATATTTGCTCTATTATGGAGGAGTCCTATTAATCTCTTACTGAGCCTAATTTATAAATTAAACAGGTGTGTATAGGAAAATCAGAGTATGTATACAATTGAGTACATCCATGGTTCCAGACATCCTTTGGCATTTTGGAATTTAACCATGGTGGATAAAAGAGACCACATGAGAGTCAGGATACTTCCAGTTTTCGTCTGCTCCCAGAGCAGATCCTGTGCCACAGCACTCCATACCCAAATACTGCTGGCAGACAGCAGGTTTCCCAGGAGTGCTGGCAAGCCTGTGAGCACAGGTAAGACCACCATTTTTGCTCAGAGGGACCCATTCAGAGCCCTCAGGACACAGGAACCAAGGAGCAGCCTGGGACAGGATCCTTCTGGTTTTCCTGCGCCACAGCACTCTATACCCAAATACTGCCTGGAGAGAGCTGGTTTCCCAGGAGTGCCGACGCACCTGTGAGAACAGGAAAGACCACCACTTCTGCTCAAATTCCTGGCACAAGAGGCACCGGCCCAGAGCCATCAGGATATAGGAACCAAGGAACAGCCTGGGACAGGATCCTTCCAGTTTTGTCTGCACCACAGAGCTAACCCTGTGCCACAGCTCTCCATACCCAAATGGCGCCCAAAGAGAACTGGTCATCCAGGAGTACTGACAAATAGGCTTGCAGGAAGGACAAGCAACAGTCAGAGACAGCAAGAACAGCTAACTCCAGAGATAACCAGATTGCAAGAGGCAAGAGCAAGGACATAAAAGCAACAGAAACCAAGTCTACTTAGAATCACCAGAAACCAGTTCTCCCACCACAGTGAGCTCTGGATACCCCAACACAGAAATGCAAGACTCTGATTTAAAATCACATCTCATGATGATGGTAGAGGACTTTGAGAAGGACATAAATAACTCTGCTAAAGAAATACAGGAGAACACTGGTAGACAGCTAGAAGCCCTTAAAGAGGAAACACAAAAAAATCCCTTAAAGAATTATAGGAAAACACAACCAAACAGGTGAAGAAATTGAACAAAATCATCCGTAATCTAAAAATGGAAATATAAACAATGAAGAAATCACAAAGGCAGACAACCCTGAAGATAGAAAAGCTAGGAAAGAGGTCAGGAATCATAGATACAAGCATCACCAACAGCATACAAGAGATAGAAGAGAAAATCTCAGGTGCAGAAGATACCATAGAAAACACTGAAAGAGTAGGGCAGTGGTGGCACACGCATTTAATCCCAGCACTTGGGAGGCAGAGACAGGCAGATTTCTGAGTTCCAGGCCCACCTAGTCTACAAAGTGAGTTCCAGGACAGCCAGGGCTATACAGAGAAACCCTGTCTCAGAAAAAAAAAAAAAAAAAAAGAAAAAAAAAAAAAAAGAAAACACTGAAAGTCAAAGAAAATGCAAAATGCAAAAAGATCTTAATCCAAAACATCCAGGAAATCCAGGACACAATGAGAAGACCAAACCTACGGATAATAGGTATAGAAGAGAGTAAATATTCCCAAATTAAACAGCCAGTAAATATCTTCTACAAAATTATAGAAGAAAACTTCCCTAACTTAAAGAAAGAGATGCCTACAAACATACAAGAAGCCTATAAAACTCCAAATAGATTGGACCAGAAAAGAAATTCCTCCTGTCACATAATAGTCAAAACACCAAGTTCATAAAACAAAGAAAGAATATCAAAGACAGTAAGGGGAAAAGGTCAAGTAACATATAGAGGCAGACCTATCAGAATTACTCCAGACTTCTCACCAGAGACTATGAAAGTGAGAAGATCCTGGGCAGATGTCATACAGACCCTAAGAGAACAAAAATGGCAACCCAGAGTACTATACCCAGCAAAACCCTCAATTACCATAAATGGAGAAACCAAGATATACCATGACAATAACAAATTTACATAACATCTTTTCACAAATACAGACCTACAAGGAATAATAGATGAAAAACATCAGCACAAGGAGGGAAACTACACCCTAGAAAAAGCAAGAAAGTAATCTACTTTCAAAAAACCTAAAAGAAGATAGCCATACAAATATAAAAATAACATCAAAAATAGCAGGAAGCAACAATGACTATTCCTTAATATTTCTTAACATTGATGGACTCAATTCGCCATGAAAAAGACATAGACAGACACAGGACATCTAAACAGGACCCAGCATTTTGCTGAATACAGGAAACACACCTCAGTGTCAAAGACAGACTCTACCTTGGAGTAGAGGGCTGGAAAACAATTTTCCAAGCAAATGGTCCCAAGAAACAAGCTGAAGTAGCCATTCTAATAATGAATGAAATCAACTTTCAAACAAAAGTTATCAAAAAGGATAAGGAAGGACCCTTTATACTCATCAAAGTAAAAAAAAAAAAATCTACAAAGAAGAACTCTCAATTCTGAACATCTATGCTCCAAATGTAAGCTCATCCACATTCATAAAAGAAACTTTACTAAAATCCAAGCACACATTGCACCTCACACAATGAAAGTGGGAGAATTCAACATCCCACTCTCATCAATGGACAGATCCTGGAAACACAAACTAAACAGAGACACATTGAAACTAACAGAAGTTATGGACCAAATGGATTTAACAGATATCTATAGGATATATCATCCTAAAACAAAAGAATATACCTTCTTTTTAGCACCTCAAAGTATCTTCTCCAAACTTGACAATATAATTGGTCACAAAACAGGCCTCAATGGATACAAGAAGACTGAAAATGTCCATGCATCCTATCAGATCACCACAGACTAAGGCTGATATTCAATAGCAACAAAAACAACAGAAATCCCACATACACATGGAAGCTGAATAATATCCTACTCAATGATAACTTGGGTAAGGAAGAAAGAAAGAAAGAAAGAAAGAAAGAAAGAAAGAAAGAAAGAAAGAAAGAAAGAAAGAAAGAAAGAAAGAAAGAAAGGAAGGAAGGAAGGAAGGAAGGAAGGAAGGAAGGAAGGAAGGAAGGAAGGAAGGAAGGAAGGAAGAAATTGCTGAGTAGGGCCACAAGCCTCTTCCGGTCAGACCAGCACCGGGGTAGCTAGGGTGCAGGGTCTGTTGACACTCGCCAGCTACCCACAACACCCACCACAGGATCTTAAGACTTCTGGTGAGTGGAACACAGCTTCTGCTCCAATCCAATTGCGTGCAGGACGTGAGACTGCATTAGTTAGGGAAGCAGAAAACTGGCCTGAGTAGGGCCACAAGCCTCTTCTGGTCTGACCAGCACCTGGGTAGCTAGAGCCCAGGGTAGGCTGACACCCGCCAGCTACCCACGACAAGCGCCACAGGATTTTGAGACTTCTGGTGAGTGGTACACAGCTTCTGCTCCAGTCCAATCGTGAGGGACCTGAGACTGCTTTGGTTGGGGAGGCAGAAATCCGGCCTGAGTAGGGTCACAAGCCTCTTCCGGTCTGAACAGCACCTGGGTAGCTAGAGAGCAGGGTCTGCTGACACCTGCCAGCTACCCATGACACCCGCCACAGGATTTTGAGACTCTGGTGAGTGGAACACAGCTTCTGCTCCAGTCCAATCACTCGGGACCTGAGACTGCTTTGGTTGGGGAGGCAGAAATCCGGCCTGAGTAGGGCCACAAGCCTCTTCCGGTCAGACCAGCACCGGAGTTGCTAGGGCGCAGGGTCGGCTGACACTCGCCAGCTACCCACAACACCCTGCACAGGATCTTAAGACTTCTGGTGAGTGGAACACAGCTTCTGCTCCAATCCAATTGCGCGCGGGACCTGAGACTGCATTAGTTAGGGAAGCAGAAAACCGGCCTGAGTAGGGCAACAAGCCTTTTTGGGTCTGACCAGCACCTGGGTAGCTAGAGCGCAAGGTAGGCTGACACCCGTCAGCTACCCACGACCCCCGCCACAGGATTTTGAGACTTCTGGTGAGTGGAACACAGCTTCTGCTCCAGTCCAATCACGCGGGACCTGAGACTGCTTTGGTTGGGGAGGCAGAAATCCGGCCTGAGTAGGGCCACAAGCCTCTTCTGGTCTGAACAGCACCAGGGTAGCTAGAGCGCAGGGTCTGCTGACACCTGCCAGCTACCCACGACACCTGCCACAGGATTTTGAGACTTCTGGTGAGTGGAACAGAGTCTGCTCCAATCTTTAAACAGTGACAACAATAACAACTAATCCTAGAGATTACCAGATGGCGAAAGGTAAATGTAAGAATCTTACTAACAGAAACCAAGACCACTCACCATCATCAGAACCCAGCACTCCCACTTCGCCCAGTTCAGGGCACCCCAACACACCGGAAAAGCTAGACACGGTTCTAAAAGCATATCTCACGATGATGATAGAGGACATCAAGAAGGACATTAATAACACAGTTAAAGAAATACAAAAGAACACTGGTAAACAGGTAGAAGACATTAAAGAGGAAGCACAAAAATCCCTTAAAGAATTGCAGGAGAACACTGCTAAACAGGTAGAAGACATTAATGAGGAAGCACAAAAATCCCTTAAAGAATTGCAGGAGAACACTGCTAAACAGGTAAAAGACATTAAAGAGGAAGCACAAAAATCCCTTAAAGAATTGCAGGAAAATCAGACCAAACAGGTGATGGAATTGAATAAAACCATCCAAGACCTAAAAAGGGAAGTAGAAACAATGAAGAAAACCCAAATTGAGGCAACACTGGAGAGAGAAACACTAGGAAAGAAATCTGGAACCATAGATACGAGCATCAGCAACAGAATACAAGAGATGGAAGAGAGAATCTCAGGTGCAGAAGATTCCATAGAGAACATCGGCACAACAATCAAGGAAAATGGAAAATGCAAAAAGATCCTAACTCAAAACATCCAAGAAATACAGGACACAATGAGAAGACCAAACCTACGGATAATAGGAGTAGATGAGAATGAAGATTTTCAAATCAAAGGACCAGCAAAAATATTCAACAAAATTATAGAAGAAAACTTCCAAAACCTAAAGAAAGAGATGCCCATGAACATACAAGAAGCTTACAGAACTCCAAATAGACTGGACCAGAAAAGAAATTCCTTCCAACACATAATAATCAGAACAACGAATGCACTAAATAAAGATAGAATACTAAAAGCAGTAAGGGAAAAAGGTCAAGTAACATATAAAGGTAAGCCTATCAGAATTACACCGGATTTTTCACCAGAGACTATGAAAGCCAGAAGGGCCTGGAAAGATGTTATACAGAAACTAAGAGAACACAATTTCCAGCCCAGGCTACTATACCCAGCCAAACTCTCAATTACCATAGATGGAGAAACCAAAGTATTCCACGATAAAACCAAATTCACACATTATCTTTCCACGAATCCAGCACTTCAAAGGATAATAACAGAAAAAAAAAACAATACAAGGACGGAAACCATGTCATAGAAAAAGCAAGAAGGTAATCCCTCAACAAACCTAAAAGAAGACAGCCACAAAAACAGAACACCAACTCTAACAACAAAAATAAAAGGAAACAACAATTACTTCTCCCTAATATATCTTAATATCAATGGACTCAACTCCCCAATAAAAAGACATAGACTAACAGGCTGTCTACAGAAACAGGACCCAACATTTTGCTGCTTACAGGAAACTCATCTCAGAGAAAAAGATAGACACTACCTCAGAATGAAAGGCTGGAAAACAATTTTCCAAGCAAATGGTAGGAAGAAACAAGCTGGAGTAGCCATTATAATATCTGATAAGATTGACTTCCAACCCAAAGTCATCAAAAAAGACAAGGAAGGGCACTTCATTCTCATCAAAGGTAAAATCCTCCAAGAGGAACTATCAATTCTGAATATCTATGCGCCAAATACAAGGGCAGCCTCATTCATTAAAGATACTTTAGTAAAGCTCAAAGCACACATTGCACCTCACACAATAATAGTGGGAGACTTCAACACACCACTTTCACCAATGGACAGATCATGGAAACAGAAACTAAACAGGGACACAGTGAAACTAACAGAGGTTATGAAACAAATGGATTTGACAGATATTTACAGAACATTTTATCCTAAAAAGAAAAGATATACCTTCTTCTCAGCACCTCACGGTACCTTCTCCAAAATTGACCACATAATTGGTCACAAAACAAGCCTCAATATATACAAAAATATTGAAATTGTCCCATGCACCCTATCAGATCACCATGGACTAAGACTGATCTTCAATAACAAAATAAATAATAGAAAGCCAACACACACGTGGAAACTAAACAACACTCTTCTCAATGATACCTTGGTCAAGGAAGGAATAAAGAAAGAAATTAAGGACTTTCTGGAGTTTAATGAAAATGAAGCCACAACATACCCAAACTTATGGGACACAAGGAAAGCATTTCTAAGAGGAAAACTCATAGCTCTGAGTGCCTCCAAAAAGAAACTAGAGAGAGAACACATTAGCAGCTTGACAACACACCTAAAAGCTCTAGAACGAAAGGAAGCAAATTCACCCAAGAGGAGTAGATGGCAAGAAATAATCAAACTCAGGGGTGAAATCAACCAAGTGGAAACAAGAAGAACAATTCAAAGAATCAACCAATTGAGGAGCTGGTTCTTTGAGAAAATCAACAAGATAGATAAACCCTTAGCCAGACTCACTAGAGGGCATAGGGAAAGTACTCAAATTAACAAAATCAGAAATGAAAAGGGAGACATAACAACAGACCCTGAAGAAATCAAAAACACCACCAGATCATTCTACAAAAGGCTATAAGCAACAAAACTGGAGATCCTGGATGAAATGGACAAGTTTCTAGACAGATACCAGGTACCAAATTTAAATCAAGACCAGGTTAATGATCTAAACAGTCCCATATCCCCTAAAGAAATAGAAGCAGTCATTAATAGTCTCCCAACCAAGAAAAGCCCAGGACCAGATGGGTTTAGTGCAGAGTTCTATCAAACCTTCAAAGAAGATCTAATCTCAGTTCTTCACAAACTATTCCACAAAATACAATCAGAAGGTACTCTGCCCAACTCATTCTATGAAGCCACAATTACTCTGATACCTAAACCACATAAAGACCCAACAAAAATAGAGAACTTCAGACCAATTTCCCTTATGAATATTGATGCAAAAATCCTCAATAAAGTTCGCGCTAACCAAATTCAAGAACACATCAAAACAATCATCCATCCTGACCAAGTAGGATTCATCCCAGGGATGCAAGGATGGTTCAATATACGAAAATCCATCAATGTAATCCATTATATAAACAAACTCAAAGACAAAAACCACATGATCATCTCGTTAAATGCTGAAAAAGCATTTGACAAAATCCAACACCCATTCATGATAAAAGTCTTGGAAAGATCAGGAATTCAAGGCCCATACCTAACCATGATAAAAGCAATATACAGCAAACCAGTAGCCAACATCAAAGTAAATGGTGAGAAGCTGGAAGCAATCCCACTAAAATCAGGGACTAGACACGGCTGTGCACTCTCTCCCTACCTATTCAACATTGTACTTCAAGTCCTAGCCAGAGCAATTAGACAACAAAAGGAGATCAAGGGGATACAAATCAGAAAAGAAGAAGTCAAAATATCACTTTTTGCAGATGATATGATAGTATACATAAGTGACCCTAAAAATTCTACCAGAGAACTCCTAAGCCTGATAAAT
Organism: Mus caroli; assembly: GCF_978045245.1. Taxonomy (NCBI): domain Eukaryota; kingdom Metazoa; phylum Chordata; class Mammalia; order Rodentia; family Muridae; genus Mus; species Mus caroli. The sequence continues at coordinate 106,007,340 of NW_028227258.1, forward strand.
AGCTTCGGTGAAGTAGCTGGATATAAAATTAACTCAAGCAAGTCAATGGCCTTTCTGTACACAAAGGATAAACAAGCAGAGAAGGAAATTAGGGAAACAACACCCTTCTCAATAGTCACAAACAATATAAAATACATTGGCGTGACTCTAACTAAGGAAGTGAAAGATCTGTATGACAAGAACTTCAAGTCCCTGAAGAAAGAAATTAAAGAAGATCTCAGAAGATGGAAAAACCTCCCATGCTCATGGATTGGCAGGATTAGCATTGTAAAAATGGCTATCTTGCCAAAAGCAATCTACGGATTCAATGCAATCCCCATCAAAATTCCAACTCAATTCTTCAACGAATTGGAAAGGGCAATCTGCAAATTCATCTGGAACAACAAAAAACCTAGGATAGCAAAAACTCTTCTCAAGGATAAAAGAACCTCTGGAGGAATCACCATGCCTGACCTAAAGCTGTACTACAGAGCAATTGTGATAAAAACTGCATGGTACTGGTATAATGACAGACAAGTAGACCAATGGAACAGAATTGAAGACCCTGAGATCAACCCACATACCTATGCTCACTTGATCTTTGACAAGGGAGCAAAAACCATCCAGTGGAAAAAAGACAGCATTTTCAACAAATGGTGCTGGCACAACTGGTGGTTATCATGTAGAAGTATGCGAATTGATCCATTCCTATCTCCTTGTACCAAGGTCAAATCTAAGTGGATTAAGGAACTCCACATAAAAGCAGAGACACTGAAAGTTATAGAGGAGAAAGTAGGGAAAAGCCTCGAAGATTTGGGTACAGGGGAAAAATTCCTGAATAGAACTGCAAAGGCTTGCACTGTAAGATCGAGAATCGATAAATGGGACCTCATAAAGTTGCAAAGCTTCTGCAAGGCAAAAGACACCGTCAATAAGACAAAAAGACCACCAACAGATTGGGAAAGGATCTTTACCTATCCTAAATCAGATAGGGGACTAATATCCAATATATATAAGGAACTCGAGAAGGTGGACTCCAGAAAATCAAATAACCCCATGAAAAAATGGGGCTCAGGACTGAACAAAGAATTCTCACCTGAGGAATACCGAATGGCAGAGAAGCACCTGAAAAAATGTTCAACATCCTTGATCATCAGGGAAGTGCAAATCAAAACAACCCTGAGATTCCACCTCACACCAGTCAGAATGGCTAAGATCAAAAATTCAGGTGACAGCAGATGCTGGCGAGGATGTGGAGAAAGAGGAACACTCCTTCATTGTTGGTGGGATTGCAAGCTTGTACAACCACTCTGGAAATCAGTTTGGCGGTTCCTCAGAAAATTGGACATAGTACTACCAGAGGATCCAGCAATACCTCTCCTGGGCATATATCCAGAAGATGTTTCCACCGGTAAGAAGGACACATGCTCCACTATGTTCATAGCAACCTTATTTATAATAGCCAGAAGCTGAAAAGAACCCAGATGCCCCTCAACAGAGGAATGGATACAGAAAATGTGGTACATTTACACAATGGAGTACTACTCAGCTATTAAAAGGAATGAATTTATGAAATTCCTAGGCAAATGGATGGATCTGGAGGGCATCATTCTGAGTGAGGTAACATATTCACAAAGGAACTCACACAATATGTACTCACTGATAAGTGGATATTAGCCCAAAAACTTAGGATACCCAAGATATAAGATACAATTTGTTAAACACATGAAACTCAAGAAGAACGAAGACCAAAGTGTGGACACTGTGCCCCTTCTTGGAATTGGGAACAAAACACCCATGGAAGGAGTTACAGAGATAAAGTTTGGAGCTGTGAAGAAAGGATGGACCATCTAAAGACTGCCATATCCAGGGATCCATCCCATAATCAGCTTCCAAACGCTGACAGCATTGCATACACTAGCAAGATTTTGCTGAAAGGACCCAGATATGGCTGTCTCTTGTGAGACAATTCCGGGGCCTGGCAAACACAGAGGTGGATGCTCACAGTCAGCTATTGGATGGATCACAGGGCCCCCAATGGAGGAGCTAGAGAAAGTACCCAAGGAGCTAAAGGGAACTGCAACCCCATGGGTGGATCATTATTATGAACTAGCCAGTACCCCAGAGCTCTTGTCTCTAGCTGCATTTGTATCAGAGGATGGCCTAGTGGGCCATCACTGGAAAGAGAGGCCCATTGGACTTGCCAACTTTATATGCCCCAGTACAGGGGAATGCCAGGGCCGGGGGTGGGGGTGGGTGGGTGGAGGACTGGGGGGGGGGGGAGTGTATTGGGGACTTTTTGGATAGCATTGGAAATGTAATTGAGGAAATTACCTAATTAAAAAAAAAGAAAGAAAGAAATTAAAACCTTTTTAGAATTTAATGAAAGTGAAGCCACAACATACCCAAACTTATGGGACACAATGAATGCAGACCGAAGAGGAAAACTCAGTTCTGAGTGACTCCAAAAAGAAACTGGAGAGAGCATATACTACCAGCTTAACAGCACACCTGAAAGCTCTAAAACAAAAAGAAGCAAATACACCCAAGAGGAGTAGACAGCAGGAAATATTCAAACTCAGGATTGAAATCAACCAAGTGGAAACAAAAAGAACTATACAAAGAATCAACCAAACCAGGAGCTGTTTATCTCTTAGCCATACTAGCCAGAGGGCACAGAGACAGTAGTCAAATTAACAAAATCAGAAATGAAAAGGGAGATATAACAGCAGAAACTGAGGAAATTTAAAAAATCATTAGATCCTACTACAAAAGCCTATATTCAACAAAACTGGAAAATCTGGATGTAATGGACAATTTTCTAGAGAGATACCAGCTGTCAAAGTTAAATCAGGATCAGATAAACCATCTAAACAGTCCCATAACCCCTAAAGAAATAGAAGCAATTATTAAAAGTCTCCCAACCCAAAAATGCCCAGGATCAGATGGGTTTAGTGCAGAATTATATCAGTCCTTCAAAGAAGACCTAATACCAATACCCTTCAAACTATTCCACAAAATATTAACAAAAGAAACACTACCCAATTCATTCTATGAACCCACAGTTACACTGCGTATTCTCCCTTGGAGATGGAATGGTTTCTGTCACAATTTCCTTTCATAGAGGACTTCATAAGAGATTTTTTTCTACTTCTGTCATGTTTAATGTTCTAAATAGATTTTCAAACTGGTTGAGTGCATATTAATTTTAGCTTCAGAAGACATCATATATATTTAAGAGGCATTTAACTATCATAAATTATTTTGATGACTTAGAAACGTCAATACTAGGTTGTATATTTTAAAATAAATTTTATTTGTTTAATATATAAAAGAGAGACAACATGAATGTTTGAGACTGAAGCAGAGATAGACAATTGAGAAAGAGGCAAAGAGACCAAGATAGAGAGGTAGGAGAGAAAGCTTATAGATGTCTTGTTGGGAGTGTCTGGGTATAAAAATGGAATCTCAAGGAAAAGAGGGAGAATGGGAAGACTTTCATTAAATGATTTAAGTAGGGGGTGAATCAGGATGATTTTCAGAAATAATTTTCCTACTACCTAGTTCTTTTCATTTTACAGAAGTGGAATATCACATCACAAACACATAGGAAGGGAGGAAGGAAGGAAGGAAGGAAGGAAGGAAGGAAGGAAGGAAGGAAGGAAGGAAGGAAGGAAGGAAGGAAAGAAGGAAGGAAAGAAGGAAGGGGGAACAAGCAAGCCCAGCAACCTCACCAATGCTTCAAAGCCTGAGAAGCAAAAAGAGGCCATGTGCATCTGGAAGGAGAAGATCTATAGCCATGCCTACAACTACCCTACCTGCAGTAAACACTGTAGAGTGCCTCACATCTTACCCGTGCTGAGATGCCCTTCCCTTATTACATGAGGAGTTAGCAACTATGACATTAAGGACATGGGGAGAGGGTGTGTGCCTCTGAAAATCAGTCATTGTGACTTCTTTTGACTTAGAACTTGCCCATACCCTAACCATCTGAAACCCCAAGGAGTGCATATTTGGAGTTATTTCTAGTAGAGAAGAAAATATCTCATTTTTAAGCCTCTGGAAAATGGTCTTAGGACAGCAAAGGCCATCTGACATTATCAAAAACACCACTTCAACCATATCATTTGTGGTGAAAACCATTCCAATAGCCATTACCATTGAATTATGAAACAAAAATGAGAAGATATTTAACCTCCTGACCTCAGCTCAGACACACTGAAAGCCATAGGTTATCAGAAAAAAAAAATCGATAGAATAAGTCAAGTTTCCTCCCAGGCAGAAAGAGCCTGACATTTCCCCTCATGTTTTCATCTAATCTCTCAGACATGGTTGTAATGTGAGACCTTTCTGTATAGCTCACAATAAGGAGAAGAGGGGGTGCTTAGAATGGGAAAGAACAGTCTAACACTGTTATTGGTATACAGAGCTGCAAGCATAGGTAAGTATAAATCTTTCAAGGGCTGTCAAGCCTGGAAAGGGGAGAGTTGGTTATATAATAGAATTCACAAGAGGAGGGCTGAGGTCCTCATGCAGATGCAAGCTGATTAAAATTAGCACTTCATGAAATTGCTTTTTAAAAAAAAAATGAAAAGTGATTGTAAGTGGGACATAGCTATAAAAGTAAAAAGCCCTCATTTTTCAATCTTTGCCAAAGGTTCTTTCCATGTGTAACCTTATTTCAGTGGAAGACTGCAAGAACTTTCAATACATACATACTCACACACACACACACACCCCTTCTTTTTTTCATTTTTTTTGTATTGTTTGTCATGAAAAAAATCATGATTCTGTGGAGGCAAGGTTAAAAGGATGCTTCTAGAAAGAGAACAGTGGACATCTGCCTGATTTTCTAGTGTGAGATGCTCCTTCAGGGTCCATCCATGGTGTTGTTGAGAGAAGGCAGGGAAACACATAAAGAGTACCTTTCCTAGGGCCTTGCACAGCCCAGATGGTATTGATGACAGCACTGTCATTACCAGTGCATGTAAATGGCATTAGGATTAGTGGCATTTCTGTTGCTGTCAGGGGAAGAAAATCCCTCTTTCCCTGGACTCTCACATTGAGATCTGTTCATCAGATTATTGATGTTGTACAGGAATATCCTCCCAGTTTAACAGCTCCTACCCTGTCTTTAGCTGAGTTTGCTCACAAACACAGACCGTCACAGGTTGATTTGTTGACACAATCTCCCAAAGGGATGGGATGAGGAGGATTTCTGGACCCTCACCCAAATTATCAACCCACTCTTCTAATCCAGTTGTATGCATTCTGCTCTGATTGCATGTGGCCTCAGAGTCTCAGGGAATGGATAGCATATACAGGATAGAAAGGATTGCAGGAAGGAGGGTCCATCTATGATGCCTTGGGAAAGTCATCATATTCATGCATACAGACCCTTCCTATACAATTTCCCTCTTCCTGTACAGCTGCTGTGAGATCATCCAGGACCTTGTCTATGAACTCTCATCCACAGTAAATAAGATCAATAAACTCATAGTTTCACCAGGATTAATTTTGGGTTGTCATTGGGGTTATAGAAGGAGAGGAGCCATTGCCTAGTCCCTCCAGAGCCAAATTCTCATGATACATGGACAAAAAGACAAATTAACCAGAGAAGAACAAAGAGAAGTTTACTAACATAATTATCTCATATACTCATGGGAGCACTCAGTGATGACTACTTCAAAAGTATGGCTAGAAATGAGGCCTCTATAGCCTCTCTTTGTGGTGAATGGCAGTGAAAGCAGAGACTCGGGGATTGTTGGGCTACTTAGAATCAGTGACAGTCGAACAATCAGCCCTAAACAGAACATTTTTACCACCCCCTGTAAGACCCAGAGGACATCCCAGAAGATATAGTAGATAGAGCATAAAAGCTAGGTGACAGGGCGAACATCTGTGCAATGAGTCAGCCTTTGCGAGCAAGAGCTCAGTACAGCTGTGTTTGCCTACACTGAGCCTGCAGAAGAACGGGCCTGTCAACTGCCCATCACGGATCAGGAAGAGGCTAATGAGGCCATACCCCACTCCCCCTGCAGAGTTCTTGGCTACTAATGGATTGTGTGTGAGGGACAATAGCTGTCTTCAGTTGTGTATCTGATGTGAGCCCACCAGGGTCCAATGGTTAGTTTCCAACCCATTGACCTACACATGAAGGCCTGGCTTAAAGTCAGTGGGTAACAAAACAAAACAAACAAACAAACAAAAAAGTCATAAACTTGGGAAAGGAACTTTATGAGGGAGGGAATGGGAATAAAAGAGGGTGTGACTGAGAAATGGTATGCGTGAGATTATCAAAGAACAAATTCAACAAAAACAACAACAAAACAAAAACACCCATTGAAATGAACTGATATATAAATCACTGAAGCAAATGGAAGGTGGGGCAGATTTGATTTGTAGATCCCTCTGGCCTGGGCACATAGGTTCAAAACCCATGCCTTTGTATTCCTAGTTGAAAAAAATAAAGAAACAGAAATTGATGAAAGACAATAAATTGATTTACAGTTTGACCAGACTGGGGAAGAAAGATGCTCTCTATTTCCTCTACTTGTCCTATAGCCATGTTATAATTTCAAAGAAAAGAAGAAACACCAAGTTGCCAGAACTGTGTGAAATCTCTTCCTAAGGGCTTTTTAGTCTTCCTCTATCTGCAGCAAGGAGTTGTTAGGGAAGCTTTAATTCTTTCAGGTCCATTGTTTTGGGTTCCTGTTGCTGAGGGGCAGGGCACAAGTATTGCTAGAATGTTTTCTTTTGTACTAAGGCTTCCTTTTAAGACACAGGTGGCATTGTCTGTGGGCTGGTGAACTTGTACCTTTGGTGACTAATTTCTGTCCTTCTTGGGACAGAGGCAAAGTCTGTGTGCATGTATGCTCCACTTCAAGGCACACAGAAGAAAAGCAGCAAGCTTTATTCAGTTTCTGCTTTCCGTTCATTTTCTCCTCTAAATTATCCTGTGGCCGATTGTGGAATGGTTATTTTGCCACTCTGAGTTACTCCAACTCTGCCAACTTCACTGCCCACCTAGGCTGTATCAGCTACTACCCAGCTCCCAGCAAGAAACTCCTAATCTCACAAACACACAAACTTGAGTCCATTTGATCTGAAAAGAGAGAAGAGGTTCAGAGCAAGCAGAAATTTTAATTAAAATGGAAATTCCCCCAGATTGCTGACTCAAACTGATTACACTCTACTATCGTGACCCCACAGAGGCTACAATCCAGGGCTTCTAACACTTCACAGTGCGAGATGTGAAAGGCTTGTTTTAAGCCTGCTTTGTTCCATTAGCATTTCTGAAACTGCATTTCCTTCTGAGCTGTCCTCCTCATGTGGTCAAGCTAATTGGTGTATACCCTATGAACTTCACCAATTACTTCCACGGGTCTTCTCTCGCGTACCTGAGCCCTGTCTGTTCAAGCCTGCTCTGTCCTGCCGACTCATCACCATCAAAGACGTACATTCCACCAACCCTGGCACTTCTCAGAGACATAGAAATTGGACTGAAGTGCTGACAATTAATATTTCCACGCTTCCTGGCATGACACGTGCATATTATAAGTGGAACTCCACTTGTGTGGAAATGAAAGGAAATTACAGAAAGAGATGGACTTTTACAAAAAGACCAAAATCAGTGACAGGAGTGTTTTACTTCCACTTGTGCTTACAGAGAATAAAGACAGTTGTCATAAGTGTGCTATGTAAGAGAAGTAGAGAGACATAGTTACATCTTTATACAGTGTCAGAGTTTATTGTTACTAAACATCCTTGCCTTCAATTTGCCAAGTAGTCCCCATTCCCCTTCCTAGCAACTGGGAAAGCACAGGTCCCTCTAGTCCAGTCTTAACTACTAATATTAACTCTCAGATTGCACATTATACACCACAGAGTACAGCTTCCTCCACTCACACATGTGCAGGTTATAGAATGGCTACAAATTGGTCAAAGAGGCCCTGGCAGAGTGTAAGGAGTAGGAGGCCTTATAGAAAGAGCAAGTTGAAAGTTAATAGAGAATCGAAAGGGTCTCTGGGAAGGTTGGACAAGAAACCTTGTTGGAGAGAGCCTAAAAACCAAGCCACTTGGTGATATGTTAGATGCCTCAGGGTTAAATGGAGCTGCAGAAGTAAAGTGCAGGATTGTGAAGGAAAGAGACAACATTCAAGAAAACACACCAACAGGAACTTAAGAGTACGAAGTCAGAGCATGACTCTGCAGTTATTGTGCATATAAACAGCACCACCTGTTTGCAGTGATAAAAAATATATTCCTAGACAGAGCCAAACGCTGCTTATAACATAGAGTCTCCCAGGGCAAGACACGGGCTAAAAACCACTGTTTTATATAAGATGGGGTACGTTACAGCAGGACACAACTTGTCCTCAGCATATTGTAGACTGAGGCACATTATTGTTTATCACTTGTTTTCAAAAACAACTTAAGCAAGACTTGAAATTGCATCTCTGTCATTTCGCCAATTTATAATCCCTTAAAGAATCTGACAGGTTGTTTCTCATTTAAATGCTTGAATTATAAAGCACATTGCATGAATGTGAATGTCCCGCCCTCACCCCTTTCCGATTATAGCCACACCCAAACCTTACCAGACTTCTTTAGAGTCTCTAAAGATGGTGATAACAAGCCCAAAGTTCTGCTTCTGGTAGCACTCGGGCTCCTAGCTGACTGTGAGATTTTTTTTGTTGCTTTTTTTCTCCACATCCTTCCCTGGGAGGGATCTGGAGGACAATTATGACTCTTTCCTCACCTTCTTCAGATCTTTACTGAAATGTCACTTCTGTGAGCAGTTTCTAGGTCACCTATCTTAAAATGCTAACACCCCACGGTTCCCTCCCCTGCTTGGTTCTTTTTGCCACTTCCCAACTTTAACATACTTGACATATTTATAGCCCTTACCTTTAATATCAAATCATACTGCTTATTGTCTCCCTCCCTCTATGAACTATATGGGCCATTACCATTAGAGATTTTTTGCCTGTTTGGGTCATTGCTACATCCCCAGGGCTTCATGATACAGAAGAGTAAATAATGTTTGTTGAATGTATGAAAAGAGACCTTGACTTTCTGCACTTTGGAGTCTACAGATCCCTGAAAGTTTTTTTTTCTTTCTTTCTTTCTTTCTTTTTTTTTTTTTTTTTTTTTTTTTTTTTTTTTTTTTTTTAGGGCTGCCTACTGAAGTATCTTATATTGATAAAACTAACAAAACTTGGCCATAAGTTTGTCTACCCACACTCTTGGATCTGTGATGAATATTACATAGTGGGGATGAGATTATATCAGCTATCATACTGTTGGAACAGTACCCGTTGCCCTGATGACTGAGCTTCATGCGAACCTAGGAACACCAGCACCTGCGTCAATGCTCCCTCAGAACAGGTGTGTTAGAAGCTGACGGCAGAAGCCTTTCAGAGGCACAACCAGATATCAGGCCAGAGCCAGCTCTAAAGACCAGAGCTAAAGTAAAACCACCTAACATCCAGAGCTAGAACTAAAGTCAGGGCCAGACATAGACCTTTGTGCTCCAGAGTCACAAGACATAGGGCTGGCATGAGACTGAGTTAATCAGTCTTCCCAGTACCATTTATCAAAAAAGCTGTGTGTTTTTTTCCACTAGGGGAAAAAATTTTAAATTATTAGTGATTTCTGGGTAACAGTTGGTCTGTTTTTATTTTTATTTTTTTATTGATTTTTTTGTCACATCATGCACCCCATTCTCTCATATCTGTCCTTTGCTCTTGCAACCTCCCCCCAAAATAACACACACACATGCACACAAGAAACAAGCCATAGAAAAACATTTCATTGTAGACATACAGTGTATCTCACATATATCCCTCTGTCCACACATCTTTACTTGCAAATATTCATTGTAATGAGTCATTGGTCTAGTTTGAGGTGTCTGGCTTCTGTGACGTCATCAATATTGGATCTTCAGCGGGACTCCCCCGAGTTGTTCTTTTGTTGCCCTGTGTCATGGAGATCCTACAGCTCTGGATTAGCAAGACTGATCCCAACCGTTTGCAGATGATACAGATTTTGAGGTGGGCCTTTGATCTGGCCCTGGGTGGTGGCTGAGCTGGTCAGTGCTGGCTCTCCCTTATCTGCACCCCTAGAGTGAGCTCTCTAGCACAACTCAAGGTAGGCCACACAACGCTGCCATTGAGCAGGAGGCAGGGTCAGCTCTCCTGTTCTCATGCCCTCAGAGCCAGTTCACCTGTACCCATGCACCCATGCCTCCAGAGCCAGCTCCACTGTGCTGCCCAGTCAAAGTATGGGGCCTACTTCCCCAAGTGCCATAGCCTACAAGGGGGTGGGCCAGCTCTCCCCACTCTTACACCCTCAGGCCTGGCTCACTGTGCCTCTGCTATCAGGGCCAGCTCCACTGTGTTGCCCAGGGGAAATGCAGAGGCTGCTCTCGTGAATGCTACAACCAGTGAAGGGCAAAGGCAGCTCACCCACACTTATGAACCTAGAGTTAGCTCTCCCACTCTCGTGCCCTTGGGGCCAGCTCACCTACATCACTGCCACCAGCACCAGCTCCACTGTGCTGTCTGGTGAGGCTCAGGACTCATGAAAAGCTTTTTATTCATTTATTTATTTTTTTAATGAGTATCTTTTGGCATTTTGGTCAAAGATCAAGTGGCTATTGCTGTGTGGTTTATATCTGGATCCTCCATTCTGTTCCACTGATAAACATCCACAGCCACCAGGGAACTGCAAATAAAATATATTTTGAGGCTTCATCTCACACATATCAGAATGGCTATCATCATGACAACAAAACTGTCAAGGATATAGAGAAAGAAAAAAATGTTATTCATCATTGTTGAGATTATAAACTGGTACCACTATGAAGAAAATCAGTGTGATGTTTCTCAAAACAGAGAAAAAGAGAACTACTATGTGGCCCACCTATATCATATATATATTTGCACATCCATGTCTATTGCTGCTCTGTTCACAATAACAACAAAACAGAATAAAATCAACTTAGATGTCTAACAACAGATAAATGGATAATGAGAATGTGATAACACACACAATGGAATTTTATTCAGCCATAAATAAAAATCAAAACTATGGTATTTTCAGAAAAATGGCTGAATTTAGAAATTATGAAGTAAAGTAACCCAGACTGAAAAAGACAAATACCAGATGGTTTCTCATTTGCTGTCATAGTTAGGCTTCTGATGCTGTGATAAAATTGACCAAAACCAACTCATGGAGGAAAGTGTTTATCTGGTTTATATTTCGTCATCAAGGAAAACCAGAGCAGGAACTCAAGACAGGAAGCTGGAGGCAGGAACTGAAGCAAAGACCATGGAGGAAGTCTACTTACAAAACTTGCTCTTCATAGCTCACGCAGGAGCTTCTTTGCACAGCCCAGGACCACCTGCCCAGAAGTACCACCAGCTACTGTGTGCTAGGGTGCGAGACACTCATCCCCAATTAGCAATCTAAAATATGGCCCATAGACATACCCACAGGCTAATCTGATAATGGCAATTTCTCATTTGAGATCCCCTTTTCCCAGAGATACCAAATTGACAACCAAGAATGGACATTGTAGGTCTACTACTTTGTCAACTTGATACACAAAAATGTTACTTTAAGCCTTGCCTTTTTTTCTTTTTGTCTCCATAATCTCACATCAATATTATAATATAAAATATATTTATATTATGTATATGTATAGTATATATACATTTTATTTATTTTTAATGGTTTAAAAGTTCAGTATCTACTTCAAACATCAAAAGTCTGTTAATTATGGGCTCCTATAATATAAAAATATAAAGTAAAATAAAATAAAATGATAAGTTAAATACTTTCTTATTCTAAGAAGCAAGAAACAGGAGCTTGAAAAATGATTCACTGGTTAAGACTACTCAGTGTTCTTATAGAAGACCCAGGTTTGGTTCCCAGCATTCTCATGGTGGCTCAAAACTGTATGTAACTCCAGGTCTGGAGGACATAGTGCCCTCTTAAGGCTTCTGGGAGCACTGCACACATGTTGTGTATAAACATATACCGGCAGGCAAATATCAATACACATAAAATAAAAACAAATAAATCTTTACAAAAAAAGAAAAAGAGGCAAAAAGCAAGGCACCAAAATCATCCAAGTTAAATAAAACCAAAGACCAGCCATGTGGATCAATGTCTATAATCTGGGATGCAATGATTGTTTGGGTTCTAAAGGCATTAGGCAGTTCTGCCTCTCCAGCTTTATCATCTACACCACACTCAGTCTGTTTGGTAGGTCAGGATGGCCCCACTCTACACATGATACTGTTCTTACTAGGCATCCCATAACTCTGGACTCTCTGAGATCTTGGAGTCTTCACTGCATCTTTACTGATGGCCTTTCCTGACATCACACCATGCCAAATTTCATCAGTTTTCCATGACCTATTCATTCAATCTTACAGGTTTCATGCCACCAAAACCAATGCCACAGGGAATACTTTCAGACATTATCAGATTCAGTTGCCAGCTTGAGATGCAGTCTTGGTATCCTCAGGACCACAGTTCCTTTGTGCTGGCCCTGAGAAAATGTTTTCTAGACATTGTTACTGCCGTGATGTTGTTCTCAATAGCAACTGATTGATTCTTCAGCCCCAGTTTATCACTAGCAATTGTCTCAGTGACCCTTCCACAATGTCATATGAACAATCTTGATAGGGTCATTGTTCTATTCTGAAATTCACAAGCCATGCTTCCCTCTTTTATATCTCTCAGAATTATCTTTTACATCTATTATGCCCAGATCACTCAATAGCATTTCCAGCTCCAACTTCCAAAATCTCACAATCCTCTCAAATGGACAATTCCATCACAGCAATATCCCACTTTCTAAGACTAGTTTCTGTTCTAGTTTGCTTTTATGTTGTTGTGATAAAATATTAACCAAAACTATCTGGAGGAGGCAAGGAGATTTTGGCTTACAGGTTACACTCCATCATCAAGAAAGTCAACTTAGTTAATATTCTCTGGCTGTGAAGAGATACTATGACCAAGGCAACTCTTATAAAAAGAAAGCATTTAATGGTGGCTTGCTTACAGTTTTAGAGGGTTAGTCCATGATCATCAAGGCAGGGAACAGACAGGCATGGCACTGGAAGAGTAGCTAAGTGTGGGGCATTGGGCTATGCACAGATGGCCTGGTCTCCAGTTGAGCTGAGATGCTGAACCCCAGACCTGGTAGTCATAATTTACCTACATGGGACAGAAGGAGTTCTCTCATGCTCCTGGAACTCCGGCTCCTGCATAAGTTACCACCCTCCACAGCTCCCACAAGAGAAGAATGGCTAGCAGTCAAGTAGACAATGTCCCAAGCTTCTGACCTTCAGGCTAAACTCCTCCACAGTTACCTAGCAACAGAAAAGATAGTAGCTCACTTTAAAAGGGACTTTTTGGCCCCTCCTTGCTTTCTCATTCCTTTGTTCTTTTACCTCTCACTTCTCTCTCCTCTGTCTTCTCCTCTCCTCTCCTCTCCTCTCCTCTCCTCTCCTCTCCTCTCCTCTCCTCTCCTCTCCTCTCCTCTCCTCTCCTCTCCTCTCCTCTCTCCCTCTTACTCTCTTTCTCTCTAGTCTTTCTCTCTCTCTCTCTCTCTCTCTCTCTCTCTCTCTCTCTCTCTCTCTCTCTCTCTCTCTCTCTCTCTCTCTCTCTCCCCTTCTCTCCTTCTCCCTGCCTTTCTACAATAAAGCTCTAAAACCATAGAGTCTCTGTTCATCAAGGCCCACTGCACTTGGAGGATGGGATAGGCTTTCTCCTAATGAACCATTTCTAATCTCCCGATGGAAGGCCTAACTGTGCTCCAGCCAAGGCCTGCTGTGCTCACTCTTGCTGGTGGGTGTGGGAACCTCTCTTTCCTCTCCCCTCTCTCCCATAACCCCGGGGCTACAGGGTGTGGCCCCGGGGCTGAGTGGAAAGTGTCTGGCAGCCCTCCCAAGTCTGCCTGTCCAGAGCATAGGTGGAACTCTGGCGGGACTTGGGTCCTCCCTTCCCCTCCTTCCCCAGGCCCCCTTATAGTTCCCACAGCTGAGATATTTATATCCTGGTCTAAATCAGTGGGTCTGGGCAAATGGATCTGGGCCTGAAGCCTTTAAGCCCATTCCCCATGACACACTTCCTCTAACAAGGTCACAAACTTCCTGTAACAAGGCCATAACACCCAATCTTTCCTGTGACTAACCATTCAAACATAGGAGCCTAAAGGGGCCATTCTCATTCAATCCACCATAAAAGCCAAGGCAGGAACTGAAGCAGACACTGTGCATTAATGTTGTTTATGGGATTCTTTCTTGATTCTGCTTACCCAGGACCACCAGCCTAAAAGCGACACTCCATACAGTGGGCTAGGCCTTGCTCTATCTATTAGTCATCTAGAAAATGCACCACAGACATACAAAATGCTGGTCTAATGGAGACATTTCTTCAAATGAGGTTTCCTTTCCCATTATGTATCAAGTTGACAGCCAAGAATAGCCATCACATACATAAATACTAGTTTTTAATTTATGTGTGTGTGTGTGTGTGTGTGTGTGTGTGTGTGTGTGTGTGTGTATGGGGCTGAAGATGACCAGAATTCCATTTCGCTACAAAGACATAAGCCACCCTTTGGTGGTGGAGAGATGGTTCAGCAGTTGAGAGTACATACTGCTCTTCCATTAGATCAGTGTTTATTGTCAGCACCCACAAAACTCCAGCTCCAGGAGACTTTGCTGCTGTCTTCCAGTCTCTACAGGCACCATATACATATAATTTAAAAATAAAAAAGATTGTTTAAAGAAGTACTTTTTAAAAAAATAGAGACCTTAATTCTTAAATTATAATATCTGATCATTCTTGAAAATTCTACTGCCTTGTGTCAAAGGGGTTAAATTAAATTCTTAGTTTTTGTATAAGCCTAAAGCAGAAACATAGCAAAGGCTTATTTATGTATCAATCAATGAAAGAGCCAACAGTATATTCTAGGCGTGTAGAAATAAAAGTTGAAGAGCAGTGCATATGTAGATTAGCAGAATGCCGAAGAGAAGTTACAAGCAGATGCACTTTGGCATCTGGGGGGCAAGATGGAAAAATCAATTCTCTCTCTACTAGATAGGCAGATCTTCTGTGTATGTTCATGAATAAAGCCATACTCACAGCTGGCTATATCTAACTAATGGGGTTTGTTCAAATCCAATAAGAGGCAGAGACAGCCTGGAGCATACAGCACTAGAATATTTGGTCTTTATATGCCCTGTTTCTAAGTCTTTCTCATTTCCCCTCATACTCAGGCACCCAATTCTAGCCCCTCTCTTTTTCTTACTTAGTGAAATTTGGACTGATTGTTCCTTTACCACAAAAACACTTCTTAGTCCACAGGAGAACTAAGAAATCAGAATAGGGGCACTCCTTTTCTGTTAGTTTCTTCACATCTGTGTATGATTCCCTAAGGATTGTGCTGCAGTTTCTTATACTCTTCAGCTTTGAGACTTCCCAAGACCCATTGATGTTAAGTAACCAGTCCATCTGTTAATCACATATGAAAAAAAAAAAGAGCCAAAGTCAATATTTTATTAGGTCTATCCAAAGCTTTATTCAATTAGACATGGTGCTGAGGGTTGGGCAGATCTTCTGTGTATGTTCATGAATAAAGCCATGCTCACAGCTGGCTATCTCTAACTAATGGGGTTTGTTCAAATCCAATAAGAGGCAGTACCTCCAGACTATGAATGGATGGTGTTCCAGGCTTCCAGGACTCTGGGTTCTTCTCTAGGATCTGGCCAGTATGAAAACTGTGTATCCTTTTCACTCTCTATATGTTACTTAACCTTCACCTTATGTTGTACCCTTTACATTCTCCATATGTTACTTTATACACTACATTCTGCTTCCATGTTGATGAGCCCCAAAGACAAGATCTGTAATTAGCTGAAGTCATTCAGTAAGTATTTCATAGAGACATATGTAAATAAGGCAACCACAGAGTATTTAAAATAAAATCCAATAGCCTTAAATAGACACCTAGAAGAGGTAATTAAGTCTATTGTTTAAAACCACTTCCTTTGTTAGCTGATTTTTTTTCCCAAATGAAAAGACTAGTCTTTTTCTTAGATCCTCTGACAAAAAGACAAAAAAAAATGCATTTGCTATTTGCTTCATTGTTATCTATAACAACATAGCCAAACAATTTTATTAAGGGAAAAAATAATTCAGCAATGAGGCAACAGTTATAAGGCTTTTCACAATCTAGCTGTTGTTTAGCCTTCCAGTCTCCCTCCCTCCCAAGTCCCTTCCCACAATCCTTAGCAACTTCTACAAGGCCTTTGTTCAGATCACATAATCCTGTCTTCTTAGCCTACTGCCCTGTTCAAGGTATCATTATTGTAGAGACAAAGTGACATAGTAAGATGATACTATGATGGTGACTGAAATGGGGCATAGATTAGAAAGTTGAAGCAGGGTAGAAAGACAGGGGGGCGGGAGTTATGGGAACATGAAAAGAGAAAGGAGCCCTTCACTATGGGGTGTGGTTGAAGCCTCTCACCAGCTGAGAAGCTAGAATTCTAGAACATAATACCTGCTGTGAAGGCTTCTAGGGGTTAATATTCCTTTCATATGCAATGTCTGAATGTATACGACCTTAGACAGACCCCATTCTTAACCCTGTACCCACTCCCTACTCCAACCCTCCACATTTTCTGGGAATATCAAACAAGACTATTAGCTTTGTTTACAGTAAAGCTATCTTAACTTCCCCCACTCCCTCATTCTCATGATCTTGAGCTTAACCTGCCAATCCTATGAAGTGCCTTTCAGGATCCATCCTGCAACCTCATCAAGGTTTCTTAACCATCCTTTAGAGAAGCTTACCCCTACCCTCATGATCTTTTTAAGACACTCTTTTCTTAGTTCTCATGCTTAATATCTATAATAATATTAACATAAATTATATCTATACACATGTGTGCATGTATGTGGGATGCATGTACATGCATGAGTGTGTACAAGTATATTTATCCATGTGTATATATAGGGAGGCCAGAGGTCAATATCAGGTGTCAACATTACTATTCACCTTATCTTTTGGCACAGGGTCTCTCAGAGATCTCCAAGGTCACAATTTCAGCTAGACTTGGCTGGCCAGCAAGGCCTAGGATTCAATTCTCTTTCCTCACCAGTCTTAGGGTTTCTATTGCTGCAAAAAAACACCATGACCAAAAGGCAAGGTGAAGAGGAAAGGGTTTATTCAGCTTACACTTACTTCTGTATGTTCATCACCAAAGAAAGTCATGACATGAACTCAAACAGGGCAAGAACTTAGAGCTGATGCAGAAGCCATGGAGGGGTGCTGCTTACTGGCTTACTTTTCATTGCTTTCTCAGCCTGCTCTCTCTCTCTCTTTCTCTCTCTCTCTCTCTCTCTCTCTCTCTCTCTCTCTCTCTCCTTCTTTCTTTTTTTATTTAATTTTTTAAATTCACTTTACATCCTCCTCACTGTCCACCTCCTGGTCACTCCTTCCTACAATGTCTATCTTTCCTT
This sequence comes from Mus caroli, assembly GCF_978045245.1. Taxonomy (NCBI): domain Eukaryota; kingdom Metazoa; phylum Chordata; class Mammalia; order Rodentia; family Muridae; genus Mus; species Mus caroli. The sequence continues at coordinate 106,024,866 of NW_028227258.1, forward strand.
CTCCTCTGAGCCTTTGGGGGTACCCCTGGGTATCCCCCAACCCTGGCACTTCAAGTCTGTTTGAGAATAGGCACTTCCTCTCCCACTGAGGCCAGACAAGGCAGACCAGCTAGAAAAACAGGTAACAGCTTTTGGGATAGCCCTCGTTCCCGTTGTTCAGGGCACTTGGGAAGACTAAGCCCATCTGCTTCATATGTGTGGTGAGGCCTGGGTCAAGTCCTGTATGTTCTTTGGTTTCAGCCTGCTTTCTTATTGAACCCAAGACCACACACAGTCTTGAGATGGCAGCAACCACAGTGGGTTGGGCCATCCCTCATTAATCACTAATTAAGAAGATGCACGACATGCTTTTCTACCACCCCATCTTATATGAGCACTTTCTTAATTAAGGTTTCTTTCTCTCATATGACTTCATCCTGTGTGGAGTGATATAATAATATCCAGCACACTACCACATTTGGCTTTTATTTGAATGCTAGGGATTTAAATTTAGGATCTCCAGCAAGCCATCTCTTCAGCCAAAACATTTTAATAAAACTGTAATCTTGTTCAAACTGGCTAGTCCCCAGTTAAAGTCGTGGATTCTGGGTTGGGGTCCCTAAAGGATTAAGGGAACTCCTTACATTGTTGAGTGTGACAATGTGAAGCTGTGCCTCTATGCCTGCCACCTTGGCAAAGCAACCTATTAAAGGCATGCTTTGGAAGTGAGCTGTTTGATTCCTTTACTTTCTCTACTGTGTAAGCGTGATTCGCATGCCTGAGACTGTGTTAAGTGCTTTGGGGAATTGCAGGTTCCTAAGCTAGAAACTTTTGGTTGATGTAGATGTTGGCTTGTGTTGTTTTTCTACTATGATATCTAAAGCCTCCTCAAATTCCTGCAAGAATTATGTCACAGGCATAGTCTAGCCCACTCATTTTGTGGAAGTAATGGAGTGATTGACTGGCAAAGATCATTTCTTTCCTGAAATGGTAGTCATGCTCCTAAGCCTTCTCTAAATTCATCTGTACATTGCCTTGCAAAGTGCAATATTTCAGTTTGGCAAGAAGTACATCCTCCAGTATGCCTGCCTATATCACCTTCCTTGTATGGTCAGGGTGATGTCTGATCACCTTGCCCTCCTTCATGGCCATTTATTAAGTCCTCTGAGCTAGAATCCTCTTTATCATGCTGCTTTCTCTTAGCAATTATCTACCCATGCCCCTAAACCTACTTCTTGGCTATTAATCCCACTTGCCCATGCTCAATTAGCAATTAAACCCAGCTCTATGCTAAGGTCCTTTACGCATTCTTGCAATAATATTGAATTTTTTTTCCTCTCATACTTAACCTCTGTGATGTCCTGGCACTTCTTTGATTTTACCCAAGCCCCACAGCTAGTTGATGGCAGAGCTGGACCATGATTTCTAATCCCTGTGCTATTGCTGCATACTTTGCACCAGAGCACTCTGCTTATGGGTCTCTAAGCCTTGCATTTGCTTGTAAATATTTAAACAGCCCTCTGCTGAGCTATAGAACAACAGAGAAGGCATGCTTTAAACAACCTAGTCTTATCCCCAAAGGTACATTAAAGCCCAAACCATAAAATTAATAGTTACTTACTTACCCAGGATCAATACATTCCTTGACTGACATGAGTGAGTGTTTTGGACACAGCATATAATGGATGGAGAAGAGACAGCAAGCTGGGCAATGCTGACAGATAGAAAGGAAAGGAAGTAGGGGGAACAGGGTGCCTTCCAGCAAAAGAAAAGAGAGCTGGGTATTTTAGACTATAAGCTCAATACTTGGAAAGCCATGGCAGAGGACCTCAAGCTCAAATTTAACCTAGACTACATAGCTTAAGCCTGTCTTAAATACACCACACATGCAGCGTAGTTTAGGGAAAGACACATATATAGGCTGTAAAAATTCCTAAAATAGGGCCAGGTGGTGGTGGCACACACCTGTAATCCCAGCACTTGGGAGGCAGAAGCAGATGGATCCATATGAGTTCTAGGCTAGACTGATCTACAGAGTGTGTTCCAGGATGGCCAAATCTATACAGATAAATGCTATCTCAGACAAAAAGGAAGGAAAAAAAGAAAGTAAGGAAGGTAGGAAGAAAGAAACAAAGAAACAAACAAAGAAAAAAACAAAAAGAGAGAAAATTCTAAAATAAAACAACTTCAAATTATTTTATCACAAAATGAGGAACATCTTAAAACATTACCATACGATGATTCTAATGAAAAATGCCCTGCTCTTTGTGAGCCAGTTTCTCATTTGAACTATATCAAGAATAAACATCAACTGAATGCATTGCTTTTAGAAGCTGAAATAGTATGCAAGTACGCCATTTCCATGGTAACTATTTTCTTACTAAATGGAAATAGCATAATCAACATTTCAGGATGTCTATTGTATGAGATTTGCATCTTTTATAAGCGTTCATTATGTGCAGTGTATGAGCTACCCATAGTAGTGTCTTCTTTTTTCTTCTTTTAATTAAAAAAATTAAATTTGATGAATGTACAATAAAAATTATGTTCTATTTTTGCTGCTCTATTACTTATGAAATGTATTCCTTGAATATTTTAATATTTTAACTATTGTTGAGTAACCATTATTTTTCATAGGGTTGAGAATCCAGGACTTTCTAAAAGATAATTTAGTTGATATATGTCATAGATATGTTTTGCAAACTCTACAAGTAAATGTTTTCTCTGTATTTATTCTGTTTGGTTTAAAGAATCATCTACAATGACCATACTTTTGGTATTAAGTGAATGAGTTAAGTATATAGCAAGCCAGAGTCAAAGAAAATATAGCAAGATATAAATTATTGGTGAAGATGATGAAGATAGATAGATAGACAGACAGACAGACAGACAGACAGACAGACAGACAGACAGACAGATAGATAGATAGATAGATAGATAGATAGATAGATAGATAGATAATAGCAAACTGTCATCAAATTGTGTGCTCAGAACATATAGCAGAAACAAACTCAGGAAGCCGAATTGATCCACTCAGCAGAGGTTTCAGCCCCATGCAGAACAGAGACTGTCTTTTTGGGTCAGGTTTCTAAGTGAAGAACACACAGCAATCTGTAAAGCAAAAGACACTGTCAATAAGACAAAAAGGCCACCAACAGATTGGGAAAGGATTTTTACCAATCCTAAATCTGATAAGGGACTAATACCCAATATATACAAAGAACTCAAGAAACTGGGCTTCAGAAATTCAAATAACCCCATGAAAAATGGGGTTCAGAGCTAAACAAAGAATTCTCAACTGAGGAATACCGAATGTCTGAGAAGCACCTGAAAAAATGTTCAGCATCCTTAATCATCAGAGAAATGCAAATCAAAACAACCTTGAGATTCCACCTTACACCAGCCAGAATGGCTAAGATCAAAATTTCAGGTGACAGCAGATGTTGGCGAGGATGTGAAGAAAGAGGAACACTCCTCCACTGATGATGGGATTGCAAGCTTTTACAACCACTCTGGATATCAGTCTGGAGGTTCCTCAGAAAATTGGACATAATAGTACCAGAAAATTCACCAATACTTGTCCTGGGCATATACCCAGAAGAAGTTCCAACTGGTAAAAAGAACACATGCTCCACTATGTTCATAGCATCCTTATTTATAATAGCCAGAAGCTGGAAAAAACCCAGATGTCCCTCAACAGAGGAATGGATACAGAAAATGTGGTACATTTAAACAGTGGAGTACTACTCAGCTATTAAAAACAATGGATTTATGAAATTCTTGGACAAATGGATGTATCTGGAAGATATCAGCCTTAGTGAGGTAACCCAATCACAAAAGAAGTCATTAGATATGCACTCACTGATAAGTGGATATTAGCCCAGAAACATAGAACACCCTTGCTACAATTTGCAAAACACAAGAAAATCAAGAAGAGGGAAGACCAATGGGTGGATACATCATTCCTCCTTAGAATAGGGAACAAAATACCCATGAAAGGAGTTACAGAGACAAAGTTTGGAGCTAAGACGAAAGGATGGACTATCCAGAGACTACCCCACCCGGGGATCCATCCCATAATCAGCCACCAAACCCAAACACTATTGTATATGCCAGAAAGATTTTGCTGAAGGGACCCTGTTTTAGCTGTCTTGTACGAGGCTATGCCAGTGCCTGGCAAATACAGAAGTGAATGCTCACAGTCATCTATAAGATGGAACACAGGGCCCCCAATGGAGAAGCTAGAGAAAGCACCCAAGGAGCTAAAGGGTTCTGCAACCCTATAGGTGGAACAACAATATGAACTAACCAGTAATCCAGAGCTCATATCTCTAGTTGCATATGTAGCAGAAGATGGCCTAGTCGGCCATCACTGGGAAAAGAGGCCCCTTGGTATTGCAAACTTTATAAGCCCCAGTACAGGAGAATGCCAGGGCCAAAAAGCAAGAGTGGGTGCGTAGGGGAGCAGGGCAGAGGTAGGATATAGGGAACTTTCCAGATGGCATTTGAAATGTATATAAAGAAAATATCAAAAAAAAAAAAAAGAAAGAAAAAAGAACACCCAGCAACCTATCAAGATCACATTATCAAATGAGGTGTTTACAACACTTTGCAGAAAGCAGCTGGAGAACCTGAGGCGTGAGTCCAGCCTGAGCTTCCTTTCCATGGTTGAGATCTCCACAGCTGAACTTTCAGCTCCTCTTTCCCAATGCATTCACTTCTACTCATCAGCTTCCATGGGAAATGGTTGACTTTTATCTATTTTTCAAGGACCTGATGTTTCCATTTGGGCTATTTTTCTGCTTTCTTTCCACATTGTTCCATAACTGGGGGTAACTCATGTTTCAGGACAAGAAGTCTTGGAGACAATAAGGCTCTGATATGAGGGCAGCAAGGGTGTAGGGACAACCTTGCTTCTGGAGACAGCTTTCAGTGAGCTCAAATTGGACATGAGAACTTGCCAATATGATGCAATTCCAAGGTTGTTGTTGTTGTTTTAAAGATAATTTTCAGGAAAAAGTAAAGTCCTATTTCTCATACAAATATAAAACTTATTGTGTGTGGATTTCTTAAGCACTATTTACTATCAGCAAGCTAGGTGACAAAGACTTCCTCCCTGACCAAATTCAGGCTCCTCTGAGCTCTTTTATAGACTAGGCCTCTTCATACCCTTGCCAAGCTTGAACGGCCCAGGATTAGTAAATTTAGAGACCATTTAGAGAGATTCACCCTTGATGTCTGATTGCTACAGCTGGCCTTAGTCCAAACTCCTGTAATGTGGGTTCAGAAAAGCTCTCTTCTACTCTTAATGTCTTCACTGAATATTCCCTGTTCCCTGAATCCCTCACAGTCCCTATAAGCTGTCTTTGTTCCACTGGGAGTTGGGTTTCTCTCCTCTATTGAAAAAGCCATGATACATAATTGGGTATTACACACCTTTAATCCCAACACTCCAGAGGCAGGGAGATTTCTGAGTTTGATGCCAGCCTAATCTAAAGAGTAAGTTCCAGGGAAGCCAGAGCTACACAGGAAAACAAAAGAAACAAAAAGTCACCATGAATATTGTAATAGTTCTGGAAAGAGCCTTCCTTGCTCTTAATATGTGCCAAAATGATATATATTTAACCATAGGCAAACTTATTATTACCAGTCCAAAGGGAATGTTTAAAAACTAAATATCCTTTAAAGAGTAAAGGAATCAGAGTATAAATGAAGGGAAAACTTTTTCTACAGATCTGCAGATAAAGGAACATATTGTGGAGAAGATAAAACTTGAAGATCAAGCCTCTATCACATCCTTTTAGTTCACAAACCTACACAACAAGCAGCTCGTAGGTTTTCTCATTGGCCACAGCCTACCAGGATTTGCTGTAGATGCTATTGAAACTACCAATATGTTATTTCCATCCTGGATTACAGTATGGTGACTGTATTAGTTACTTCTGTTGTTGTTATTCCTGCTGCTGTAATGTAATCCCATGGCCAAAGGCAATTTAAGGAAGACTTTATTTCAGCTTATGAATCCAGAGGGCTGTTGTCCGTTAGGGATGAAGGCAGAAGCAGGAAGTTGAGAGATCACATCTCAACCACACACAGGAAGCAGAGAGAAAACTGGAAGTAGGGCAAGACTATAAACTTTCAAAGCCAGGCCTCAGAGACATACTTCCTCTATCAAGGCTTCCATCTTAAAAGTTCCTTAGCTTCCCCAAATAACACTACTGACAGATACCTAATGTTGAAATACATCAGCCTGTGGGGGACCATTCTCATTCAAGCCACCACAGTGTTCTATAAAGCATGAGTCACCCTGTGAACATCAGTGCTTCAGCCATACTTTCTTAAGAACCCAAATGATTTCTCATGACTTGACTATCCATGATCAGGTAGGAAATTAAAGGTTGATATTTGAGTCTCATGGGTCCTCAATGAAGCATGTTCTATATTTGACAAGAATTGTCTAGTCCACAGAACATCTTTACTTAGAAGGGCAATTTAGTAAAAGCTGTGAAGATCACTTAATAAGAATAACGAGGTTACAAACTGGAGTCTTTTCAGGGGAGGACATTTTGGAGAGCCAAGTTAAAAAAGAAAATCCTGGAGAGATTATCTGAAGCAATTCTTAATGTTGTTTTGCTCAAACAGTTGTATCTCTTAATGCACTGATTTTTTTTTACTAGCTTCTATATGCTTTTTAAGATATATTTTTCCTCAGTTCAGAGCAGTTCGCTTCAAACATCACCAATTCCATTAAGCCTATTATCTCTCACATAATCCTCGTGGACTGAGTGGTTGAACATTAATGTAAGAAGAAAGGCTTTGGCTGAGATTTCAGTGTGTTGCCCACAAACTCATATCAGACTATGACTGCCATTTCAGCAGTGTTAGGAGCTGGGACCTTCTTATGGCTCTTAGGCCAGCAGGGATCTGTAGGATTGTTCCTGGTATAAAAGGGCCAGATAGCTTCTCCTTTTTGCTTTCTTCCCATTTGCCTTGTTATGCTTTGGGGGTGTTATGATGGAACAGGGAGATCCTCGCAGATATGAGCATCTTGATAATGGCCTCTAGAGCACCAAGCCAGTAAATTTTTGTTCTTTGTAAATTACTCAGTTTATCTAGCCATGATGGCACCTGCCTGTAATCCCAGTAACCAAGAGGCTGAGAAGGAAGATTGCAAGCTTAAGGCCAGCCTGAGCTGCATTGCAAGCTCTAATCTCTAAATAAATAAATAAATAAAATTTATATCATATAATCAAATTTATATTGTGCTACTCAGCCTTAGGTATTCTGTAACATACAGTGAACTAAGACAGTTTTCCCATAGTGTAAGTGAAGTGCCAATTTCCACATAGCTTTCTCTTTACCAAGAAATTTAATTTAAAAATCATTTTTAGATAATATTACCAACTAATGTTTATTGAGTGGGCTCTGTGCTGGGCATTTCATTAACTTTCTCTTTTAATTTCTGCTACAATCCCTTGAGGCTATCCTCATTTTATCAGAGATGGAATGGGAGAGAGTTTCACTTTGGTTCGGCCCTACCTAGAGACTAGGTGTGTATTTTGTGTCTCTGCCACAGCCTTCTTTACAGGATTAAACCCAATCATCCTACCACTGTTTTAATCCCAGTATCTTGGACCACTGTAAATAGGAGTGCCCACATGGGGAAGTATAAATTAGGATCTACAAGTATCTAAAGTCTCAGTCAGCCTATTCCAGCCACCTCAAGAAAGATAAACTCAGTGAACAAGGGAGCGCAGGCCACCAAAGCCTTTTGCTCAGACATCCTGCAGGATCCAGCCCAGTTGCAGAGAGTTTGCATGGTTTGTTTTCATGAGACAAGGTTCTCCTCTGTGTATGCCCTCTGTCCTCTTCCAAGCACAAGTTGCCCACCCTGTCCTAACACAATCCCGCATTCTCTTTTCCTGGGGGTGAAGCTGAGTCAGTCTTCCTTTCTACTAGCAAGCCATTGTAGGACGCATTCTCTCCTGAATGCTAAGAAGCCTTCCCCTTTTCTCTCTAAGCTCTTACAAATGAAGATCTTAACTTTCTAAACTGGGGTGTTTTTCAGGGCTTATTCTAGATTTCAAAAACTGATGGTGATTTTGTAAAATAAGAATCCAAATTCTCCAGAGACCATATGAAGGATTCAGAGTAACCCAGGCAAGCAATATTTTGGGAAAAGGCCAAATCACAGTTTAGGATTCATGGCCTATAGGCAGTCTGATTTAGTAGTGACTTGTTTTATTTGAGCCATTTAAAGCCGTAGGAAGCATTCTTAGCTCCAGCATGTTCTATGGCCACAAGATTCACTTTGCTGACTAGCTTGTGAAAAGGGAGAGACAAGTTCAGGGTATTTCTTTGTCTATTTGCCTATACTGTGCTCAAACTGATTTAAAATTTTATACCCAATGGCAAGTAGACCTCAGACTGATAAATGTCTGTACTTAGATATGATCTATGACAAGAACTGTAAAATTCAGGTTACAAAGGCTTTTTTCAAAACATCTAAATACATGTCTATGTCTTCTTTGAACGCCTATATATATATTTCAAAAAGGTCCTAAAATATTGTGCAAATGCTATCTTATCTGATAAATTAGATTATAAAATACCTTAAATTAAAAGGTCTCTACTATGATTAACTTCCAGGGATATATTTATAAAATTATAACTTAAAACTTAAAGTTCTTAAAACTCCCAAATATGAAAGAAATTGGACTTCCTAGAATATCAATGTACTAAAAGAGAAATCTTAATGCAACCAATTTATATTTTAGGAATTCGAGCTTACAATACTTCAGCAAGTCTTTTGCAAGTGAGACTAATTTATTATTATTGGTTTAATAAAAACAAATTCTGTCTTCTCTGAGTTATCAGCATTAATTAACATACAAGACTACATTTTATGTCAGTGTGCACTTCATAATCTTCTGCAGGTTTATTGATAGAATAAGCTAATGTTACTTCTACTAAATATTTAAGATTATGAAAAATGCAAATATGTGTTTAACTAAATTAAATCATCATTCCAACAAAATTTGTTCCAGTGGCATTTGCATTTTGTAATATGTTGGATAGGTGATTTTCAAGACCTTTAGCTGACGAGGTTACTGGGCTGATAGATACTAACCTGAGTGAACTGATAGCTATTCCCAGGCTACTTGGACCATCTCTAAGTAAGATGGGATGGAGAAGCAGCAATTACTAGACATCACTTAGAGTTTTGTTTTTTAATTCCCTTATTTGTGTACAGTATAGAGATGTTACATTATTTTTTTTTTACTGCAGAAATACATGTGCTCATTTTGCAATTTGAAAATGTGTTCTACTGTGTTCAGAAATTTATAGAGCTCATACTTAGCTATAGTATGATGGATTCATGTATATGATTTTCAAAAGAAATCCCTAATATCAAATATTATATTGGGGAAAAGGTTTATCTTTTAAAATGACAAAGCTTTCTTAGATTACTATTTGGATAATATAGGCAATTCTAACATATAATCTGCCAAGGTGACAAACTTCTATAGCTTTTTGTTTTGTTTTGTTTTGTTTTGTTTTGTTTTGTTGTCTTTTTGAGTTTTTTGTTTGTTTTTCGAGACAGGGTTTCTCTGTATAGCCCTGGCTGTCCTAGAACTTACTTTGTAGATCAGGCTGGCCTCAAACTCAGAAATCCGCCTGGCTCTGCCTCCCAAGTGCTGGGATTAAAGGTGTGCGCCACCATTGCCTGGCAGCTTTTTTTTTTATTATTATTACTTAATTATATTTATTGGGAACAAACTAAGACTCTTTTCAATAACAGTAGCTCTTATATTCCTCAGAATTTTCCAGAAAACAAATGTAGAAAATACATAAAAACATTATCATATGGGATGGGCTCCCAGGATTATGAACAATGTCTCAGCAACAGGAGGAAGAATACGCTTAGTCCCTGTTTGAGCTAGAACACCCATCCATCCATTTCCCCTATCCAGAGACACTGCGTCTTCTCATTTTCTGCCCTCTCCTGCCTCTAAGATCTTTGAGCCAAGACTATAACCAGAACACCAGCCTATGGGACCATCTCTCTGGGAAAATGCCAATGCCTTCTGCAAACATTCTCACAGAATATATTCAGAAATGTTTTACCAACTGTCTGAGGATCAAGTCATGATGCTTAAAATTATACATCATAGCTCCTTGGGTAGATGGGTACATCATGATCCAAATTGATCAAATACAGTTCAGAGACCATCTGTAGTATCCTTTGACGTCATCGCAATCAAGCATTCACATCTCCCAATAGATTTTGATACTTGTCTTTCCAAACTTCAAAACCTAAATCATATCCCTTGAACCTTGAATGCATATCTGAGATAGCCCCAAAGTTTTCCTTAGGAAATCACAAGGAATTTGTTCTTTCATAAGTGAAAATATAAAGAAGAACTACAGATAATTATGCTTATTTGAATATTACTTTAAGTTTCATGGGATGACATGTCAAAGTAGAAGAGAAATTCTAGCTTCCCAATTGTAAACATGTGAGTGAAAGCTTATGCACAGAAATAGTTCAGTCATTGTGTGCTGTTATAAGAGCTTCCTAACGATCTTCCTATATCCTTACCACTGATGACACCCATCTACTGCTTAGTCTCTCTTTGGGGGGTTCCCTATTGACAGCTTATCAGTAATAGTTTTAGCTATTTTAAAGCGTTAAATGGATGACAAAATCTTCAATTTGAATGTAGCATCTTTGAGTCCAGTGCTTTTCTTTGAAGTTTTACATCATTTATGTATGATGTTTTAATTAACACAAAGAGGCTAAAGACCCTGATCAGACTCACCAAATACTTTGCTTGATGTTTTGTGTGTACTTTTATATTCTTGGAGTATATTTTAATAATTTCTTTTAATTTTATATGTATGAATGATATATATATACATATACATATGCATAATAGACATAGACATAGACATAGACATAGACATAGACATAGATATACTGTTCACTGGTTCTGATTGCTCCCACTGACTTGTGCCAATTCATCGGAGTCCTGGCTGTTTCTGCTGGCTCGTGTCACTGCTACATATATATGAAGACATATATGTATATATATATATATATATATATATATATATATATGTCTAACACATATGTGCAGAGCCTGTGGAAGTCTTAAAAGGGCCCTGGCTTCCCTGGAACTAGAGTTACAGATGGTCCTGAGTTATATTTTGTGGGTGCTGGGAATTGAACCCAAGTCCTCTGCATGGGCTAAACCATCTAACAAATCCCTGAAAGTTTAATTCTTATATTTATAGATATTTTATCAGAAACTAGTTTAAGTGAAACACCATATTGTGTTTAACAGCTATAAAAGCAACAAAATTGCCTCCTCAGTCCTATTGCCCCTGGAATGAAGTCACATTAGAAGTTATACTTTTGAAATGTCTCATTCAGTAACCTGAGCCTTGGTTATTCAGTAAATTTAAGCCTTGTTTCAGTTTCAATTTTACTCTGAAGTTCTACTGAAAGCATAAACAGCTATAGGATAAAGCGCTTGCTCTAGACAATACAAGTATCACCTCAGATTTTACTCAGCAATGCAGGCTTAGATTTTCCAAAGCCTACTTTTAATAAGGGTTCTCAAACATTTCAACCCTACTTGAGGCCCACAGTCTAAAGGTAGGGGAGAAAGCGATAGCTGTCAGGATACCAGCAGTCCAGCTCAGTAGTATTGGGATAGCAAACATGAATCAGCAGCAGTGACACAATCCAGCAGAAACAGCCAGGCCTCCAATAAATTGGCACAAGTCAGTGGGAGTGACCAGAACCAGCAAAGACTGGAGACCAAGGGAGCCTTGCAAGGATAGCTCTGCAAGCACCCTGTCACTGTCCATTGACTCCTATCTATATACTCTTCAAGCATCACGTGTCCTCTCATGGGTCTAACCATGGCAAAACACCATGTGAGTCCGACTCAGCAAGACACCATGTGAGTCTACATCATATGACACAACCAGAAACGTCCACTGCATAGCAGGGTGGCCTCAACCTCATAACATTCCTGCTTCAGCCTTTTGAGCCATCTGGGTAGCAAGCATCAGGCACTGCACTGGCTCTGTGTACTTCCTAACTGCCAAATGTTTAATAGCATCTCTAGTCATCAGCTGCCCCTTTTTGTCTTTTAGGTTCATTCTCTTTCTATTATTCTGCTGTCATTTAGTAGATATTCAAGAAAACATAAAATGTATATTCAATCACTATGCTGGTATAAATCTTATTAATTAATTGGTGTTCTGTATCTTTTTAAAGCCTTAGTCTATTTTTCTGCCTTCTTTCTACCTCTCCTTTTATATTCCAAAGAAAACATCCAACTACTGTTGCATATAAAAGTTACAGTGATGTTCTAGTTTTCTTATGATGGATATATTTTAATGTTTAACATCAAAAGTGGTCCAATTCACAGACCACATGAAGCTCAATAAGAAGGAAGAGCAAAGTGTGGGTGCTTCGGTCTTTCTTAGAAGGAGATCAAAATACTCACAGGAGCAAATATGGAGATATAGTGTTGAGCAGAGACTGAAGGAAAGGCCACCTAGAGACTGTCCCACCTGGGGATTCATCCCATATACAGTTACCAAACCCAGAAACTACTGTGGATGCCAAGAAGTACATGCTGAAAGGAGCCTAATGTGGCTGTCTCCTGAGAGGCCCTGCCAGAGTCTTACAAATACAGAGATGGATGTTTGCAGCCAACCATTGGACTGAGCACAGGATCCCCAATAGAGGGGTTAGAGAAAGGATCTAAGGAGATGAAGGGGATTGCCACCCCACAGGAAGAACAACAATATAAACCAGCCAGCACCCCAAGAACTCCCAGGGACTAAGCCATCAAGGAGTACACATGGCTCTAGCTGTATACATTGCAGAGGATGGCCTTGTCGGGCATCAATGGGAGGAGAGGTCCTTGGTCCTAAAAGGCTTGATAGATGCCCCAGTGTAGGGGAATTGAGGGTGGGGAGGTAGGAGTGGATGGATGGGTGGAGAAACACTCTCATAGAAGCAGGGAGAGGGAGGATGTGATAGGGTGTTTCCGGGAGGAAAGGAAAGCAGGAAAGGGGATAACATTTGAAATGTAAATAAAGAAAACATCCAATTAATAAAAAAGTTGTCAACTTTAGATACATATCAAGAAAAGATATCGGTGACTCCAAAAGCTCGCTCTGTTCAAAGAGCACAGTTCCCAGATCTACATCCCTCTGTAAGACATTTCCAGTTATATGACCAAGGCTGAGTTGCCAGAAGCCCAGTGCTTTCCTTCAGCGTATGGTTGGGAAGGCATGTCAAGTGTATGATTAAACCTTAGTGTGTTGGTGGTAGCTTCTCCACACATAATGAGCTCTGAGTAAACACAGAGTAGAAACTACTGAAAAAGGCCCAATGTTAATGCACAACAGAGGCCACAGAGTGGAGCACCCATTTGCTCAGAGATGAATAAAACATCTTTTCTGACATCTTTTCTAAAGTTTTTCTAAAAACATGAGTACAATGTGGGAACAGGAGTCATCTTTCACTGTTCCCCATCGTTAGTGGTCGGCTTGGGTGTGATCATTAAAGATGATCACTGGCAAGTAGCAAAGTTCGTGGAAGTTTGAAATGCCCTGGAGTTACGCATGTGCTGTGGCAATCTGATGGGAGTAAAACAAAGGAGAGATTAGGATAGTTTGCCAAGAAAAACTAAAAGCTTTGTTGACTCTGGAGAATCCCACCTACAGGAGAAAGAAGCGGCAAGAGCACTGTCCCAAAGATGGGGAGCAGGCCCTCCTTCTAGGGCAAGTGAAAGTTCCCAATGTGCTCCCTGCACTGTGATCTAGCTACCAAGTGATGTCATTCTGAGTAGGAAGACCAAAGGGATTGACATGCAAATCAGCTCTCCAGGCAACCTACATGCCTTAAATTCTGCTCAGGGAGGAATATTTGGGGTGCTCATTTGCATTGCATTGGCTGGTTACCAAAGAGTACATTGGGTTTACAGCCACTTTAAAACACTCCTTGTCAGATCCTGAGAACAAATGGAGATGTCTGAACAAAGGTGACTGAGCAGTGAACTCTCCAACATAAGTCAGAGAAAGACAATACACTCCTGCTGGGAAGATAAATATTCTCTTTGCGTGTGCATCGCACAAACTGAGGCCACAGACTACCTCTTGTTAAAACAAAGCTCTTGGACCCATTAGCTTCTTTTCAGGTTTAATCTCTGGTTCCCCACTCCTTGGTGCTTCCAAATGAGTTCCTCTTGGAGTCAGAGCGCATGCTAATGTTACTGCATCTGCTTCCAATTTATAAAAGTGCACTTTAGGAAATGCTTTTTTCTTTAATCCATAACAGTATTTATTGCTGCAGGGGAATCCTAGCCCTGTCCTTTGGCAAGATCTCAACTCTTAATTTAAACAGGCAAAGCAGTGCATTTCTTCCCTTCCTTAAATGGGGACTTTGTCCTCGGCAGAGTTTGGCTACTTGATTGTTAATAAAAAAATAATCAGAATAAGAATCATGACATTAAATGATCATCTTAAGGTCAGGGCACTTCCAGACGCTTCTTTTCCCAGCATGTTTGTATATAGCACCTGGTTAGGCTTCATTTCTAAGACAGGGTTTCACAGTATAGTTCAAGCTTGTCTTAGACTGACAGTCTCCTGCCTCAGTCTCCCAAGTGTTGGTTACAGGTATGAACCACAGTACACAGCTTCTATTGTCCTTTCAGTAGCTATAGTGCCTGAACTGTCCCAGATGCTGTTCAGAGCACCTACCTCTCTGCTCTCTAGCTTCTAACACTTTCTGGAAAAATAAAATAAGGTAGGTCCATTCAGTAGTATACATTACACACTTTCTCAATACCATAAGTAGACACAGTCTTCTCTCTAAGATTGTCAGAAAGGTGTATGAATATAATTATTTCAAACATGTTGTGTAATAGACTATATCAGTTCCATTAGCGAAACTCATGTCTGTGTGGCGCTATTACTGATACTTTGAGAATCTCCTGGAGTTAAGTCCTACCTGTTTTAACAAGCAACACTCAAGAGGTGACAATGATCTGGTTCCCCAACACTGAAAGGTCAGGGAGGTAAAACACACAAGAGGAGCCCAATAGGTCACATGGCCATTCATGCACAATAACTGCAAACAGTCACCTTTTAAAGGATGCTTACCTGTGTTCCTACTTCCTTTTTATAATCTCATCCTTTTGGTCTAAGTGTTCTACTCCGTATGGCACAGTGCAAACATTTTTTATAACAAGCAAACAACAGTATATCAGATCTCTTAACTTTATAGCCCCCATGCAAATATTTAACTTTTATCCCTGTTTCTTATTTTTAAAGCACCTCTACGTTAGAGAAGTAGTGTTGAGTTTTATACAGTATACTAGAGAATAAATGAAAGGTTCAAAAAAAAATACCATTAAATACAAGTAAGACCTATGACATAGCTGAAATCTGAATTAGAAATGAATAATGCAAGTATAGCGATATAGTTTTTAACCAGCAAAAGCCACAGAGAGAGTGCTGCTCAGTGGGAAATGTGTACCCTGCAATGTTTTATTGATTAGAAACTGAAAACATTTTTCCCTAAAATCAGTTGTTCCTATATTCTCACCATATGGTATGGAACAAAATATAATTAATGTCTTAATTATCTTCAGTTTTTACATTTTTTAAGAGAACCTGGTGACTGGATTTAAAATTCGGTCCTATTTATGAGTGATTCTGAATGTTTGTGGAGTCCTAGTATGTTGTGTCCCCTTTAACAGAATTTTTATAAGGGAGTTATTTAGAAAGAATAGAAATGTGTTTCTCACCAGCTGGAGGTTGGGAACCTCAAGGCAGAGTGTCATCATGTATCTGGAGGCAGTCTTTTTGGTGAGATGTCACATGGCATGACAGAAGAGCATAGGAGATCCACTCCAACAAACCCACATCCATTCCTGCAGGCACAAACCAGCTAACACACAACATTGATGAACTGGCAGGGAGATGCATACAGTGCCTAAGCTTTAGGTCCCAACTGTGTGGACTTCACGGGACATACTTAGACCACAACAGCATCTAAGCATCATTACCTTAAGTACCAAAGTAAAAATCTAGTCTTTAATCTCTGAGTGTTGACCAGACCAACAAAACTACTAAAACATTTATATGCTTTTTAACACTGATAGTATTTAGTAAGAGTAAAAATTTGATCAAAAGAGAAAAACTTTTTACAAAGCTAGTATTTATAATAACATCAATAATGATCAACATACCAGGTTATTTTGAAATCATACTTCTTAGACACTATTTTCTCAGTAGAAAGCCGTATGCTACTGACCATTTAATCTGGATATGAAGGGAATTCCTTTTCTAAAAGCAAATTTTATTCACAAGAACCATGGTTTCATAATCCAAAGAAAGATTAATTCCTATAGAAAGTTGAACTGCTTGACACAATCCTATTTTTAGAGAAATCTTTAGTTTTTATTTAGTGGCCAGAAAATGAATTTCCAAAAGTTCTGACATGGTTAACTAGAAGCAAAAAGAGACAAAAAGATGTATTTGACTGTAATGCATACATAATGCCTTTTATTTTTCCTAATCAAAAAGCTGTGAACACATTTAAGTTTAGCTTTGATTAAAACAAATTCATTTCCCCTACTTTCATCTTGGTTTCCCATCATGGCTGCTATTTCCAGATATAACAGGAAGCAGAATGTTAGGGTGAATTACAGAAGGAGAAGAAGAAAAATAAAACATCTATACATCCCAGAGAAATGAATGAAGGCTTGAATGCCATGAAGTGATCAGTTTTGAGAG
Source organism: Mus caroli (assembly GCF_978045245.1). NCBI lineage: Eukaryota > Metazoa > Chordata > Mammalia > Rodentia > Muridae > Mus > Mus caroli. The sequence goes on from NW_028227258.1 coordinate 106,041,675, forward strand.
AAATAAATAAGTAATCTCCAACCAGGCACATTTACAGAATCTACAGCAATGTGGCTACTCATAGTGGCTCTCACAGGCTGCAAAGAGTGAGAACAGAAAAACGGGCCCACGGAGCTCAGTGCTGGAAAGGAGGGTGCTTTCATGCCACCTATGAAAGCAGTAGCTTCACTCTTTCAGCTTCTCTGCTGTGGCTCTAGATTACCAGTTTTCTTTTCAAAACTGAGTTGTAGAGTTGCTCATGGTCGGGTGCTAAAGCAGGAGAATCAAGAGTTTGAGGTCATCTGGGCTACATAGCAAACCTTGTCTCAACAAAACAAAACAAAACAAAACAGAACAGAACATAACAAGAATTCTTTATTTCTTCCCTGAATCCTTGACAACTAGCCTCTCACTCCAGATCTGCATGAGGAAGGATTTTCAATGTCCAATGCTAGCTCATCCTGACTGGCCTAGCCTGGGCTATGTATCCAGCTTATTATGGTTTGGATACAACTATACCAAAGACCCTGTTCTAAAGGATTAATCCCCACGTGACAGTACAGGAAGGTGCTGGGATCCTTGAGGAGCACCTGTAGAATCTACTGGAAAGTTCTCAAGTCATCCAGGATGTGACTTCAAAGGGCGCTATGGACCATCCCTTATTCCCTTTTCTCTTATTGTGCTTCTCTGACACAAGGTGAAAGTTTTTCTTTACCACACACTCCCACCATCATGTACTGCCTCACGAGGCCCAGAGCAAGTGGACCTAACGGATCATAGATTGCAAAGTTATAACTACAACAATCCTCTCTCTCAGTATAAGATGATTATCTCAGGCATTTTGTTACAGTGGTTGAAAGCTAGCTAATCCACGCCTTGCTGGGTAATACACAGATCTTTAAAATCAATCAGTTCTACTTAAATTACAAATTATACATTAATGATGTAACCGCCTCTGAATGTCTTGTGAGCCAGGATGTATGTGACAGTACTAAAAAGCCAGCTGCTACTTGCTTCATGGTTAAATAGACCCCCAGGGAATTATATAGAAATCCCCACTTGTTTATCAAATTTAATAATTATATTGAAAGTCTAAATTTAAGACTGACAATGAAGAGTGAAAAGGATGAGGCCAGTGCTAAAAAGTCACAGTTTAAACGAATTATGATAAATAGAAGCTCTTAGAGAACAGGCTGCGTGGCACACATATCAAGGCTTGAGTGTCATTTTTTCCGAGAAGTGAATGTTAGCTATTACCATTTACTTATTAGAGAAGAATGCAAAGCTCTGACTAAAAATAAAATCACAGTGTATGTTATGGATTGCTATCTGTTTTCTCTGCCCCCTTAAAAGAGGAGCCTATATACAGGTGAGGTCAGGTGACATCTTAGTCAGATAAGGCTAGAGCCTGTGATTGAGCAATGGAAAAAAAAAAAAAAAGCAGAGCTGAAAATTTTAGAGAGGGGACGAGGGAGAGAGAGAGACAGAGAGACAGAGAGAGCTGGAGACAGGAGAGGCAAGGTGGTATCTGAAGAAGAAGATAATGAGCCAGAACCACGAGGTCCTAGGAGCCATAATTAACTGGGGACTTCACAGATAGACAGCTGAGTAATGTAGGGCATATGTGTCCAATCTAGATATGCAGCTCGTGTCTCCATCAATTGAGTTTTGAGTTGTGTGGGCATTTTGGGGGTTGAGGATTTACTGTTACAAATCTGGCTGGTAAATCACAGGCCTCTGGAGTTTTCATTTTACAGGGCTAGAGGATTAGAGCCAGTGGCAGCCAATTTCAGCGGGCTAGCAGCATGGGGCTATGGCTTGGGAAATGTAAGCAGTTCAGCAGCAGCTAACCCAGGGAACCTGGATAGACAGCCCTTGAAGCTCTCCATAGGGTTGGGGAGACTGCCATTGCCAGTACCTAGCTGGCCATAGCATGGATTGTCTTTTATAAATACATGTGTATTGTATTAAGTGTATTTACTGTGAGCGTATTGCATTAAAGAAATTAATATTAATAAATACTTTAAATAAAATAATAATACCATTTATAGCATTGACAATTAAGTATGAGACAAAGGGTAGGCTATTACGGCAAACATTCAAGGATCGCAAGGCAACGTGGTCAGGTACAAAACCAGAACCTCACAACCAATCTGCAGCCTCCTCTGGGTTACTATGCTTAGTGGGTTTATGAAAATAAACCAAACTTTGATAAGTGTTTCATGAAGGATTCCTTAAATATCAAAAGAAATAAGCTTTCTCTAAATAGTAAAGTTGGAAAGCATTAATGGCTTACGACACCTTTAATGTATCAACTACAGATTCATCCAAAAAGGTAACTTTACTCTCTTATTTTCTTAGAACTCATTTGTAGGCAAAACATGTTTAATGATTATGTGTCCAAACAGTTTTAATAGTTTTTAATGTGTTAAGCAATAATAAGGAGTTAAGGTTGGCATATTAATGGAAGATATTACTGAAAGGGGTTTTTGTTAGAACTTTTCCCAATTCTATGCCTTTAAGACTTCTTTAACCTTTGACATTTGACCTTTGGTCAAAAGATATTCCATGCAGTAAAACAGTTGTCCCTTCAAGACTACGTGTAAGGCATGATGACTAAAGCAGACTCATGAGAACCATAGGTAAGAGTAAGTCTGTATATAAAGCTCTGTGATGCATACTCCACTCATACAATATACATAACATTGCACGCATGTATATGTGTATATAATACATATCCATTAATACAGTAACAAGTTTACAAAAAGCTATTCTCTATCTAATATCCTCAGATGTTTTTCACTTCTTTTCCTATTCTAGTCCTTTTAAAAAACACTTATCACAACCCTGTAAATTGATTCCACAGCCACTAATGAGTTGCAATCTATAGTTTGAGAAGCACTGCTCCAGACCAATTAAATGTTGTACTTTGCTCTGAGAGCCTTCGATTAATTGGGCACACCTGGAGGCAGACACTACCATTTGGAAATGATCGCCGAAGCCAAATTATGGCCATAAATGTTCTTCCTAGCAACCCATGAAGCCTTTCTCTGCAAATTAGTACAGCTGGTGTCACTGTAAATCTTGAAAGCATTTCCTTTATCCAAAGAAAGTATCTGCTTTCAAATGGTGAAGAGAATCCCCACGGAAAAACAAACCTGACCACATAGTAAATCCAACAGAAAGTGATTAATGGGGTAGGTTGTCAGAAGAGCCCAGCTTTCTTCTCTTAAGAAGTGTAAATAGGACCTCAAATTCATCTTCCTTAGTATGTTTCCACTTAGGGTGATGGTCCAGAGGTACATTTACTACTTAATAATTAGAAGATCAGCACTAGTGGCCTAGAAGAGAGAACGAAGGGTTGGATTTTTCCTAGAGACAGCTTTCCAGCAATGGCACCATAGCATGATGTCTTAATGATATAGGAACAATATCACTTATGAAATCTGGGTGATTTTACAAATTTTAAAACTATAAACACGTGTACAATGCAGAGCACCAGCCTTCCTGGCCACATACTTGCTAAACCTTTTATTATCATACAGAGCTTGACCATCAGAGTGCTCCAACACTACAGTGAATTATTCTTTCATGACTTCTTTGGGGTCTTCTATTCAGCGTAAGGAAGCTTACCTAATCCACTCTAGAGTGGAGTCATCCCTGTCCAGTGCCCAGAGCAAAAGTGATACTACGTATACATTTGTTAGTCTGGAGAGATGGTCGTGGATAAAAAGCTCTTCATATGCCTCACCAGCAAACTTTGATTCCCTGATCCCATGGGAAGACAAAAACAACTCCCAAAGATTGTTGGGGGACGAGGACTGGAAACTGCAGTTGCGAGCAATGCTGCCTTTCTAAAGGACCTATATTCAATCCCTAGTACCCACATGGTGGCTCATAACCCTCTCCCCTTTTCTGGCCTCTTTTGGTACCAGGTATGAACAAGGTACATGGACATACATGCAGGCAAAATACCCATACACATAAAATAAAATAATATTTTTAAAGTTATTCTATAGCTTCTAACACACACTGTAGCATGCACATATGCACATATGTGTGCACAAACACAGATAACCCAACAATAAATAATGCTTTGAATATTAAAAATAAATATTGGTTGAACGAATAAGTGAGATGATGGGTGATAGTGAATGAATGTACTGACAACTAGATTACCAAAGGCTTCCTGCTTACAGATAGTGGCGAGGAGAAGCACCTTGGCACATGGTGCATCCTCTGACTTCCCTTTCATTCAGTGAGGCAAGAACATTCTGGTTACAGTCAACTTCCCCATCCCCCCTACACACAGCATACACACATTTCTCTCTGCATCCCATACAACTAGCATTTATTGGGTTCCCACTACTGGCCAGCAGCCAAAGCACTGATTCATCCGTCCCTCTTCATTTCTTATTCCACAGCCTCATCACTTCTCTTGGGTAATTAAAAAAAAATATATATGTATATATATATATATATATATATATATATATATATATATATTTCTTCTGCTAAGAATTATCTCAAATCTAAACACTCATGTATAGGGTACAAACAGTACACAGCTCCCCGTTTTCCTTGGTTCATCCCCCTTATATCAATCCTACATCTCACTTAAGTAGCAAAACCTTTGCACTTTGCTGAAGGATCAATGCTGCTATATCACACTATAATCTGAGCACTCTACTCCTTCTAATTGAATATTCCTCTCAATTTCTGCACATGAGATATTTCTACTCTGTTTTAATGATCCAGGGCTGGGTGTGGTGGCACATGCCTTTAATCCTAGCATTTAGGAGGCAGAGACAGGTAGATCTGTGTGAGTTTGAGAAAAGCCAGGGCAACACAGTGAGGCCTTGTCTCTAACAAACAAAAAAAGATCCAAAGGAATTTCACTATTCTTATTGGGGTTCTGTTTCAGGAAGCCTTATCGAGCATCTGACTAATAAAATGCACTGCTGTTAATTTGCATGGCTGTTATTGCCATGCTCTCTATGGCTGCACTTATTCGGGATTAAATCATAGCCAGCAAGAATTGAACATGAATCCAGTTTTGTGTCCAGTGTACCTACTGTAGTTATTGGCCTCGATAATTATATGCCTCAGTATCCACCATTTCTAGAAATACCCAATGTGGCTATTTAAGAAGGGAGTCATTTAAAGGTTCTGTTGGCTACAAAATTTAGGGGGAGTCATGTTGTGTATGTTGCATGCTCCTCAACTAACTAGTGGTCACAGTAGATAAAACACTTAGTTGCTTTAATGGACAGTTGTAGCTGAAATTTCAGTTCCATTGCCTTGGATTGATGATGTTATCATCTGCATGTCCTTAATCAGTTCTACCCATGAAGAGTCAAATATTTTATCATCAAATTGGCCAGAAGATTCTGTACCATCCATATTTCTTCCTTCTAAATGTTACCCACAGAAAGACTGTCATGCTGATCTGTACAACTCCCCACCCCCACCCGGAAAAGGTCAGTCCATGATAATGTAAGGCTGTGTTACATTTTCCCATGTAGATTCCTCATTACAATGTGTTCTGGGAAATGTATTTTGTATAGCTCCCCTATGGGAGCTATGCTAGAAGCAAACTAAACTGGAGGAATTATACAGACACTTTGAAATTCCTCTCATGCAAGTGTTTATTAAATGATGAGCTAGAAAGATGAACTAGGGGCTGGAGACATGGCTACTCTCACAGAATACACAGGCTTGGTTCCCAGAATTCACACAGAGGCTCATTACCTCCTATACCTGCAGTTCCAGGGGATCTGACGCTTCTGGCCTCTATAGGCATGAATGGTACACATACATAGATAGATGTGTATGAATACTCATACACATTAAATATAATTTTTAAAAAATAGATGAACTATAGAGATCACAGTTACCAATTTAACTCAGTATGTTGTGTTGCTTAAAATAATTTTAATAAGTATTTTTTATTCAACCTTAAATTAAAAAGGCAGGCCATTGCCTTTTCAAAGTATTGCTTGGCAATATATCAAAACAATTATTTTCCCATGGTCTTTAATGTATCTACTGCTTCAAATATTTTCTAATTCTCTTCTTTTGTGTTTCTTCTATTTCAACTTACTAGTTAAAACATACTGCATTATTTATTTGTATAAAGACATGAGCCCTTCAATTATAACACATATTGATTCTGATATTAAAAGACAGCTTCAAATATAAGGTCAGAGCAATTATTTCTGTGAGAACAGATAAAATAACATTTTATATTTCTCCCTTTGCACTTGGGACCTATGCAGTACATTGATAACAATTAATCTGCCTATTTTAGACATAACAAGTATAATATTTTAGATTTAGGAAGTACAGAACTCTCTTGTAAAATCCCCAAAAGCCCCAATAATTTTCTTTTAACTCATATTTTCATAATTTCAGTTTTCCTATGGCTTAAACCCCCAATTCACAACTTTCTTTCACAGTTACAACACATGTCAATTTAAAGACCCAGATCAAGTTCCCAAGATAGGACGATGCACAGTACTAGGACTCAATTCCAATGAAGACACTGTGCTAGTCACTTCATGTTGATGATGCCACTGTCTGCTGCTGGCTGGACCAATAGCAGGCCCCTTTGATGTACAGCCATAGTGGTCTCTGCAAGCCTGGACCACTGAACATAGTAGAGTGGATCCTAGCAAACAGATCTCCTGAGAGCCTGGGCAAGCAGGGGCTCTGCATGCACTCTCTTCTCAAGGTAGTCTCTCAGATGGATTTATTATTTCATATCCTGGGACTAAGATGGGTAATCTCCATTGAGTTCTGAGATATCCTGTTGCTATCACATGGCTTTTTAATAGCACGGATCATTTTAGAAACCATGACTTGTTTGGCTCCTACCCCATATTGGCTATTTTGGGTCAAACCCCAAGATTTTTAGATCTCTGATTTTAACTCTCAACTCTTTTCTTATTTAAATTTTATATGTATGAATGCTTTGTCTGTATCTATGTTTGTGTACCATGTGCATGCCTGGTGCTGTGGAGGCTAAAAAAAAGGGGGCATCAGATCCCCTGGAACTGGAGTTAAAGATGTTTATGAGCCACCATGCAGGTGCTAGGAATTGAACCAGCATCCTCTGGAAGAGCAGCCAGTGCTCATAACCACTGAGCCATCTGTCCAGCCTCTTGTCCTCTATTCTAATATGAATCAGGCTGAAAGCAACCAGCAAAAGCCCTGCCACAGTCTGAATTCTGTTCCACCTTGAAAATTTCTGCACCTAGTTAATTAGTTCTTCATCTTCAAACTCAGTCTCTCCCAGTCTTGAGTCAGGAACAAATTCTTTGCTCGAATGTAACACCATGACTTCTTGTCCTGTTCCTCCAGGAGTCCGTGTTTCCATCTGAGATCTCCTGAATCTCTACTGTTTGTGTTTATATTGACATTCTAGTCTGCTGCACTCCCAACAGACATACTGGTAAGCTTTGTTCACAGCATCCTGTGGCTCCTCTACTGCACATCTCTAAAGTCTTTCAAATCCTACTAGAAGCCAAAGGCTTAAGAACCATATGATTAGCTTTAGTCCTAGAAACAACCCACTTCTCTGAGGTCAATACTCTGTGGTCACTGTAACAAACATATCTGACACAAACAACTTAAGTGAGGAAGGATTTATTTGGATTCTGGAGGGTGTGGATAAAGCCACAAGTGAGTGAAGTCCTAAGAGGATGTGTGCTGTTGATACAGACATCACCATTTCAAAGACCCCAGATTCTCAGACCCATGGAGAAATGGCAAAGTCTTCCCTACCTCGTGTAAGATTCATGGGGAAATGAAAAGGGTCTCTTCTACTCCACATGTGGATTTTGATTGTGTATGCAGAGAATATCCATCATTGCTTTCTCCCCCAAAATGTTTACAGCATAAAGACTGCGCCCACCATGATTAACAAGACCTAGCTCTTGTTCAGCTGTACTCTAGAGAGGTTCATGTGCAGGAGATGCTTGATAATTCATTCACTCGCCAATGTTTTATGGTAAAATACACACAATATAAAATTGATTGTTTTGACCATCTTTAACTGTTTAGATTTGTAATGTTAAATACATTCAAATCTGTCACAAGCATCTGTCTGCAAGCCTTCCATCTCCCCTCTAGATTCTGTGCCCATTAAACACTAACTCCCAAGTCAACCCTCTCAGAACCTAGGAAACACCATCCATCTCTCTCTCTTTGAACTGAACTTCTCTGAGAACTTCATACAATGTGATACTTTAATTATTTTCCTTTTGTGTCTGATTTATTTCATATAGAAAATGTTTTCAAATTTCATACATATATGTATGTATATGACAAAAACTTCTTTTTTTAAGGCTAAAAATAATCAAATTCTAACATGATTTTATCCACTGTTCCTCCATTGGTAGATAATACATTTTTACTACTTGGAATAAGGCTGCTATGTCCATGTATATGATGGAATCCCTGTTTCCAGGTTTTTGAAGAACATATCCAGAAACCATTTCCTGGCATTATGCCATCACTTTATACGTGGTAGATGATACCTATGATGGCTTTGCCATGGAACCAATGAATTGTGGAGGAAAACAAAACAGACAAACAAGGCCACTTAATGGAGCTTTGTAAAGAATATAAGCACAAGTGCAGTGGAGTGAACCTAAGAAGGATGGGAATACTTTGAATGGTAAGGCAAGTAGCAAAGATGGCAGAAACCTTGAACTTCAAACAAGGCCAGCCAAAGTCATAGTGCCATATTTCAGTTTCTGAGAGAGAGAGAGGGCAGGGGGGGGGGCGGGGGCGGAGAGATGTTAAATACATTTCCAAGGTCACAATGAATTCTACAGAACAGACTAGAATCTTGTATCACTGTTATTTTGTAGATAGTCTTTGCTGAGGTGAAAGGTTGCCCTCAGTATATGTTTATTGGATATAGTAATCTATGCCCAACCTTTTGGACATCTGATTTCTTCCAGAATCATCTCTATGAAGGGCAAGAGGACTCTTTAAGCTCCAACTAACCACACCTTTTTATACCCAGATCTACTCCCAGTGTTTTTGTTTGCTTAAAGGGATTTTTCTACAGATTCAAGATAAAATACTATCTATTTTAAGATGAAATGACCTACCTCACTATAGCCTAGCTTTGAGATAAAAAAAAAAATTCTACTCTGATCAAAACAAAGCAAGAATCTCATATGACCTGAGTACACAGTATCTGACAGAACGGACCCTGTCAAACAATAAGAACATTGCTGCCGCCACCCTGCAGGGAGCGCCATCTTGGATCCAGGACTCCGCCGAACTTAGTCTGCAGAGGTGAGAGTGAGGACCACAGAGGCAGACAGCTTCTGGGACAGGCGGGAGCCACAGAGCCTCTGAGGCAGCACCCTTTTGGGTCTGCAGACATCCGGCACCCTCCCAGCTGGAAGACTGTATTCTGCCCTGCACAGGAGCCCTCTGCCTCAGGAGCAGGGAGCACATCTTGGATCCAGGACTTCTCTGAACTTAGGAATGTAGTCTGCACAGCTGAGAGTGTGCACCACAGAAGCTGACAGCTTCTGTGACCTGCCAAAGCAACACAGCATCTGGGAAAGGTCCTGTTTTCGGCCTTCTTCTTCGGCCAGGAGAAGGTCCAAACGCCAGATATCTGTACACCTTCCCTTTAAGAGGAAAGCTTATCAGCAGGGAGTGCTCTAACCACTGAAACTCAGAGGAGAGAACCTGTCTCCCAGGTCTGCTGACAGACGATACTCAGAATCACCAGAAGAACAATCTATAAACAGAGACAATTATAACAACTCCAGAGATTACCAGATGGCGAGAGGTAAACGTAAGAATCTTACTAACAGAAACCAAGACCACTCACCATCATCAGAACCCAGCACTCCCACTTCGCCCAGTCCAGGGCACCCCAACACACCGGAAAAGCTAGACCTGGATTTAAAAGCATATCTCATGATGATGATAGAGGACATCAAGAAGGACTTTAAAGAACTACAGGAGAACATGGCTAAAGAGTTACAAGTCCTTAAAGAAAAACAGGAAAACACAACCAAACTGGTAGAAGTCCTTAAAGAGAAACAGGAAAACACATCCAATCAGATGATGGAAATGAACAAAACCATACTAGACCTAAAAAGGGAAGTAGACACAATAAAGAAAACCCAAAATGAGGCAACACTGGAGATAGAAACCCTAGGAAAGAAATCTGGGACCATAGATGCGAGCATCAGCAACAGAATACAAGAGATGGAAGAGAGAATCTCAGGTGCAGAAGATTGCATAGAGAACATCGGCACAACAATCAAGGAAAATGGAAAATGCAAAAAGATCCTAACTCAAAACATCCAGGAAATACAGGACACAATGAGAAGACCAAACCTACGGATAATAGGAGTGGATGAGAATGAAGATTTTCAACTCAAAGGACCAGTAAACATCTTCAACAAAATTATAGAAGAAAAATTCCCAAATCTAAAGAAAGAGATGCTCATGAACATACAAGAAGCCTACAGAACTCCAAATAGGCTGGACCAGAAAAAAAATACCTCGCGACACATAATAATCAGAACAACAAATGCACTAAATAAAGATTGAATACTAAAAGCAGTAAGAGAAAAAGGCCAAGTAACATATAAAGGCAAGCCTATCAGAATTACACCAGATTTTTCACCAGAGACTATGAAAGCCAGAAGATCCTGGACAGATGTTATACAGACACTAAAAGAACACAAATTCCAGCCCAGGCTACTATACCCAGCCAAACTCTCAATTACCATAGATGGAGAAACCAAAGTATTCCACGACAAAACCAAATTCACACATTATCTCTCCACGAATCCAGCCCTTCAAAGGATAATAACAGGAAAAAACCATACAAGGACGGGAACCACGCCCTAGAAACAACAAGAAGGTAATCCCTCAACAAACCTAAAAGAAGACAGCCACAAGAACAGAATGCCAACTTTAACAACAAAAATAACAGGAAACAACAATTACTTTTCCTTAATATCTCTTGATATCAATGGTCTCAACTCCCCGATAAAAAGACATAGACTAACAAACTGGCTACACAAACAAGACCCAACATTTTGCTGCTTACAGGAAACTCAGCTCAGAGAAAAAGATAGACACTACCTCAGAATGAAAGGCTGGAAAACAATTTTCCAAGCAAATGGTATGAAGAAACAAGCGGGAGTAGCCATTCTAATATCTGATAAGATTGACTTCCAACCCAAAGTCATCAAAAAAGACAGGGAGGGGCACTTCATACTCATCAAAGGTAAAATCCTCCAAGAGGAACTATCAATTCTGAATATCTATGCTCCAAATACAAAGGCAGCCACATTCATTAAAGAAACTTTAGTAAATCTCAAAGCACACATTGCACCTCATACAATAATAGTGGGAGACTTCAACACACCACTTTCACCAATGGACAGATCATGGAAACAGAAACTAAACAGGGACACAGTGAAACTAACAGAAGTTATGGATCAAATGGATCTGGCAGATATCTACAGAACATTTTACCCTAAAACAAAAGGATATAACTTCTTCTCAGCACCTCATGGTACCTTCTCCAAAATTGACCACGTAATTGGGCACAAAACAGGACTCAACGGATACAAAAATATTGAAATTGTCCCATGCATCCTATCAGATCACCATGGACTAAGGCTGATCTTCAATAACAAAATAAATAATAGAAAGCCAACCTTCACGTGGAAACTGAACAACACTCTTCTCAATGATACCTTGGTCAAGGAAGGAATAAAGAAAGAAATTAAGGACTTTTTAGAGTTCAATGAAAATGAAGCCACAACATACCCAAACTTATGGGACGCAATGAAAGCACTTCTAAGAGGAAAACTCATAGCTCTGAGTGCCTCCAAAAAGAAACTAGAAAGAGCACACATTAGCAGCTTGACAACACACCTAAAAGCACTAGAACAAAAGGAAGCAAATTCACCCAAGAGGAGTAGACGGCAGGAAATAATCAAACTCAGGGGCGAAATCAATCAAGTGGAAACAAGAAGAACTATTCAAAGAATCAACCAATCAAGGAGCTGGTTCTTTGAGAAAATCAACAAGATAGATAAACCCTTAGCCAGACTCACTAGAGGGCACAGGGAAAGCATCCTAATTAACAAAATCAGAAATGAAAAAGGAGACATAACAACAGATCCTGAAGACATCCAAAACACCATCAGATCCTTCTACCAAAGGCTATACTCAACAAAACTGGAGAACCTGGATAAAATGGAGAAGTTCCTAGACAGGTACTAGGTACCAAAGTTGAACCAAGATCAGGTTAATGATCTAAACAGCCCTATATCCCCCAAAGAAATATAAGCAGTCATTAATAGTCTCCCAACCAAAAAAAGCCCAGGACCAGATGGGTTTAGTGCAGAGTTCTATCAGACCTTCAAAGAAGATCTAATCCCAGTTCTTCACAAACTATTCCACAAAATAGAAACAGAAGGTACTCTACCCAACTCATTCTATGAAGCCACAATTACTCTGATACCTAAACCACAGAAAGACCCAACAAAGATAGAAAACTTCAGACCAATATCCCTTATGAATATTGATGCAAAAATCCTCAATAAAGTTCTTGCTAACCGAATCCAAGAACACATCAAAACAATCATCCATCCTGACCAAGTAGGTTTCATCCCAGGGATGCAGGGATGTTTCAATATACGGAAATCCATCAACGTAATCCAGTATATAAACAAACTCAAAGACAAAAACCACATGGTCATCTCGTTACATGCGGAAAAAGCATTTGACAAGATCCAACACCCATTCATGATAAAAGTCTTGGAAAGATCAGGAATTCAAGGCCCATACCTAAACATGATAAAAGCAATCTACAGCAAACCAGTAGCCAACATCAAAGTAAATGGTGAGAAGCTTGAAGCAATCCCTCTAAAATCAGGGACTAGATAAGGCTGTCCACTTTCTCCATACCTATTCAACATAGTACTTGAAGTCCTAGCCAGAGCAATTCGACAACAAAAGGAGATCAAAGGGATACAAATTGGAAAAGATGAAGTCAAAATATCACTTTTTGCAGATGATATGATAGTATATATAAGTGACCCTAAAAATTCCACCAGAGAACTCCTAAGCGTGATAAACAGCTTCGGTGAAGTAGCTGGATATAAAATTAACTCAAACAAATCAATGGCCTTTCTCTACACAAAGAATAAAAAGGCTGAGAAAGAAATTAGGGAAACAACACCCTTCTCAATAGTCACAAATAATATAAAATACCTTGGCGTGACTCTAACTAAGGAAGTGAAAGATCTGTATGATAAGAACTTCAAGTCTCTGAAGAAAGAAATTAAAAAAGAACTCAGAAGATGGAAAGATCTCCCATGCTCATGGATTGGTAGGATCAACATTGTAAAAATGGCTATCTTGCCAAAAGCAATCTACAGATTCAATGCAATCCCCATCAAAATTCCAACTCAATTCTTCAACAAATTAGAAAGGGCAATCAGCAGATTCATCTGGAATAACAAAAAACCTAGGATAGCAAAAACTCTTCTCAAGGATAAAAGAACCTCTGGTGGAATCACCATGCCGGACCTAAACTCTACTACAGAGCAATTGTGATAAAAACTGCATGGTACTGGTATAGTGACAGATAAATAGATCAATGGAATAGAATTGAAGACCCAGATATGAACCCACACACCTACGGTCACTTGATCTTCAACAAGGGAGCAAAAACCATCCAGTGGAAGAAAGACAGCATTTTCAACAAATGGTGCTGGCACAACTGGTTGTTTTCATGTAGAAGAATGCGATTCGATCCATTCCTATCTCCTTGTACTAAGGTCAAGTCTAAGTGGATCAAGGAACTTCACATAAAACCAGAGACACTGAAACTTATAGAGGAGAAAGTGGGGAAAAGCCTTGAAGATATGGGCACAGGGGAAAAATTCTTGAATAGAACAGCAATGGCTTGTGCTGTAAGATCGAGAATTGACAAGTGGGACCTCATGAAACTGCAAAGCTTCTGCAAGGCAAAAGACACCATCAATAAGACAAAAAAACCACCAACAGATTGGGAAAGGATCTTTACCTATCCTAAATCAGATAGGGGACTAATATCCAATATATATAAGGAACTCAAGAAGGTGGACTCCAGAAAGTCAAATAACCCCATTAAAAAATGGGGCTCAGAACTGAACAAAGAATTCTCACCTGAAGAATACCAAATGGCAGAGAAGCACCTGAAAAAATGTTCAACATCCTTAATCATCAGGGAAATGCAAATCAAAACAACCCTGAGATTCCACCTCACACCAGTCAGAATGGCTAAGATCAAAAATTCAGGTGACAGCAGATGCTGGCGAGGATGTGGAGAAAGAGGAACACTCCTCCATTGTTGGTGGGATTGCAAGCTTGTACAACCACTCTGGAAATCAGTCTGGCGGTTCCTCAGAAAATTGGACATAGTACTACCGGAGGATCCAGCAATACCTCTCCTGGGCATATATCCAGAAGATGTCCCAACCGGTAAAAAGGACACATGCTCCACTATGTTCATAGCAGCCCTATTTATAATAGCCAGAAGCTGGAAAGAACCCAGATGTCCCTCAACAGAGGAATGGATACAGAAATTATGGTACATCTACACAATGGAGTACTACTCAGCTATTAAAAAGAATGAATTTATGAAATTCCTAGCCAAATGGATGGACCTGGAGGGCATCATCTTGAGTGAGGTAACACAATCACAAAGGAACTCACACAATATTTATTCACTGATAAGTGGATATTAGCCCAAAACTTAGGATACCCAAGATATAAGATACAATTTGCTAAACGCATGAAACTCAAGAAGAATGAAGACCAAAGTGTGGACACTGTGCCCCTTCTTAGAATTGGGAACAAAACAGCCTGGGAAGGAGTTACAGAGACAAAGTTTGGAGCTGTGATGAAAGGATGGACCATCTAGAGACTGCCCTATCCAGGGATCCATCCCATTATCAGCTTCTAAACGCGGACACCATTGCATACACTAGCAAGATTTTGCTGAAAGGACCCAAAGATAGCTGTCTCTTGTGAGACTATGCAGGGGCCTAGCAAACACAGGAGTGGATGCTCACAGTCAGCTATTGGATGTATCACAGGGCTCCCAATCGAGAAGCTAGCGAAAGTACCCAAGGAGCTAAAGGGATCTGCAACCCTATAGTTGGAACAACATTATGAACTAACCAGTACCCCGGAGCTCTTGTCTCTAGCTGCATATGTATCGAAAGATGGCCTATTCGGCCATCACTGGAAAGAGAGGCCCATTGGACTTGCAAACTTTATATGCCCCAATATAGGGGAATGCCAGGGCCAAAAGAATGGGAATGGGTGGGTAGGGAAGTGGAGGGGCGCTATGGGGGACTTTTGGGATAGCATTGGAAATGTAATTGAGGAAAATATGTAATAAAAAATATTAAAAATTAAAAAAAAAAGAACATTGCTGCCTCTGACCTAAGACCTTGTGCAGCTTAGGTAAATATGGTTGAAAACTATTGACAATGAATAACTGTATACAACAAAGATACACTTCCACTGCTAAAGTCTTCCTGTTCAAATAGCACAAGCTCTGATTTTTTTTTTTAACAAGAAGATGACTTTTTCCCACTAAGTGAGTGGACACATCCTTGCATGTAGGACTGAGAGTTTGACACCATTCCTATGTAAAGATCTATCAAAGGTTTTCAATGAAAGAATGTTTAAGTGACAACATCTGTCATGATCTAGCTTAAAATGCATACTTATTGTTGCATGAGCAAGAATAAGTGATGTCACAGAGTTTTTATTAGCGGGAATGATAAGATTCTTTTCTGTTTTGTTAAATTCTCACTTACTCTTTTACTATAAGTGGCTGTTGAAGTGAATAGTGAGTCAATACTCTTAGCCTTTAAAGTATTTATTAAAAAGTGGCCAGTTTTCCTTAGTGTATTTACTCCATCAACAAACAGTAGCTGAACGTCTACATGAAAAGAACACTAGGAGCTACTAACATTGTGAAGTTAAGCATTTGCCCACGTGCATTAGCAGATTGCTTTTGAATACATTTTAAAATGCCATATGTGGAAATATTTAACATGTTTTAGAAAAGCATTACCTTCTTAAAGATCCCATAATTACTACCAGCGCAGCTCTTACATATATTGACCGTTGACCCCCAAAACAGAAGCTCCCAACTATACTCTTAATAAAATATTATAGAAAGAAAGAAAAAATGGACTCTGACTGCTTTGCATCTCAAAGAGTAAGCCCCTGCCTCTCTGGTAACGCTTCTGTCTTCTTTATAGTTAATCAACAGTCAGCACATGCTTACTGATTGGTAAACACTGTGCTTGACATTAAATATACAAAGACACATGGAACTCATTCCTCAAAAATTTCAAAGTCTCATCATGAGGAGCGGAAGACTCAGATTTTGTACCTAGGGTTTGTATATAAATCTACTAAACTCCTGTAAAACCTACTGGGGAATACCACACAACTGCTACTTAGACTGGTTCATTCCTGGTCTTGAGTCTCCAAATCTGTTGCTTGAGGAATTTGAGACAGGTGCAGGGCAGGTTGACAGGGAGGCTGCAGTGTTGTGTTCTTTTTGTTTTTTTTTTGATTTTTGGAGACAGAGTCTCTCTGTATAGCCCTGGCTGTCCTGGAACTCACTTTGTAGACCAGCAGGCTGGCCTTGAACTCAGAAATCCGCCTGCCTCTGCCTCCCGAGTTCTGGGATTAAAGGTGTGTGCCATCATGCCCGGCTTGCAGTGTTGTGTTCTTACTCTCCATGTTTTCTTTTCTTAGCTTTAGCAGTGAATTCCAATTTTTACTGAGAATGGTACAGTCTTCTCTTTTTTATTAATTAATTAATTTCTTTTTACATCCAAAACACTGCTTGCCCTCCCAGTTCCTCCCTCACCAAACAGGCCTCCTGGGAGGCAGGGAGAGCTGTGGAGTGGATGCAGAGGGTATCGGGGGAGAAAGATGTGGGTATCTCACTTGTGTTTTGGATTTCTTGGAAGGCAGGTGCAGCTATGGTTTGGGGCACACACTGTGCTGCTCTGTGCCTGCTACTGGTGCAGGCTCAGACCAGAAGTGGGACAGTTTTCCAGACAAAGTGGGACATAGCTGTTTATCTGGTTCCCTGATCCACTGCATGGCTCTGGCCAAATTCTTGGATTCTCTCTATTCTTCCCAACCATCTAAGGAAGTGGTTCTCTACCTTCCTAATGCTGTGACCCTTTAATACATTTCTTCATGCTGTGGTGACACCCCCCAGCCATAAAATTATTTAGCTGCTACTTTATAAGTGTAATGTTGCTACTTCTATTAATTTTAATGTAAATTTATGCGTATCTGATACGCAGGATATCTGACATGTGATCCCCAACGATGTCCCAGCCCGTAGGTTGAGAACCACTGGTCTGAGGACTTCCTGTTCCTGATAGTCTTTTCGTGGGGCAGATGCCAGATAAACTCAGTCTGGAGTCTTAATTATTGCCCTTAGTCTTATCAGATACTCAAACTGAATCCACAGAAAACAAACACCATTTTATAAGGAAGCTATTCAAATCATTGTATCACATCTATTGTCTTACTGACTGTGACAGTGGGGTTTTGGGATGCTGCTGCTGCTGTTATTGTTGTTGTTTTATTGTTGTTGTTGTTGTCATTGTTGTTGTTTTTCAATACCTGAATATACAAGGCCTGATACTTGACACTGTGGCAAAGCTCAGTACAGAGAATCCTAAGGAAGAAGACAGTGATGATGCCAATGATGTCAATAGTCAACAGCTATAAAAACCTACTACACAGGTACTGACCATGGCATTTTGTGTGCACAATGCTTCTATGCCAGTGGAAATGACCTAGTAGCAAAGGTTCATATGGGGAACAGAAACAGGAGAAGGGACAACCACTGGGATTAAATCTAAGCAGATGCAAATGATGAGACCTTTGAATCCAGAGTTTTCTTATTTGATAATTCAACACTTTTCATAGCATGTGTTAAAGAAATTAACAAATGGAGGATGGAGAGATGGCTCAGTGGTTAAGTTCACTAGCTACTCTTGTAAAGGATCTAAATTTGGTTATCAGCATCTACAATGGTTGTTCACAACCACCTGCTACTCCAGTCTCCAGACTCTGTTGCTCTCTTCTGGCCTCTGAGGGTACTTGTATGCATGAACAGATACACATGAAATAATAAAAATATTTTCTTTTCAAAAGAAGAAATGAACAAATGATCCACTTAAGAATAACTATTCATTCTCCTAACAGTAACACAGTCTGGTTCATTGGATTCTGATGCCTGCTCTGTGCTATCAGTGAAAGGGAAATCTCAATGTTTGCCCTGCTTTTGAAATATGGTAGTAAGTATTTTTCCCAAAGAAGAAGTCAGTCATCACAACTGGTCTATTCCAACTTATTCCCAGTAAACAGAAGAAAACATAGACAAAAACCAACTCAAGCTCTTGGGGAATCTCAGTGTCTAGTACTGACTATTTCCAGCACAGAGAAGAGAAAACACATCCACTGCTTCTCAAAAGCATCAATTTTCCTACATCTAGTTCCTCACTGACAGCTTTACATGATTTTCTTCTGTGTGTGTGTGTGTGTGTGTGAAGTACTTACATTAAACTTACATTAAATCTGAATGGTTTTAACTAAGTCCCTGGGAAAGCAGTTGGGCCCTGGAAACTGTCTCACACTGCATCTCAGTAACCCTTACAGAGAATCTCCTCTTTGTTAAATGTCAGAATTTCACTAAACATTGCTTAGTCTTAATCTGTGAGATAATCAAAATGATCCATTTCCCTATTTAGTTCAGATATGAATCAAATTTAATATTCTTCCCAGAGAAGGAAAACAGAAGGATGGATTGTGTATTAGTGAATGAAGTTCTGATGCTCCATGCAACTGGATCCCCAGGGCAGGCAACAATGTAACTTATCACAGCTCCCTGCCTCTGATGCCTCTGGAGGTTCTGGTCTCAAGCTCAGGTGAATCTTAACATCATTGTCTGATTATTTGACCAAGAAGGCTACTTGTCATTTCTTATGCTTCCTTCAAATGTTTTGTTTGATAGTGCCTAGCAGAAGAAAAAGCTTTCAACTGTGTGCACTAGGAGAAAGGGAGGAAGCCTCTTAAATAATTCATAGAGAGGAATTAATAACAGTAAACATTTTAACTGCCATAATCAAAATAATCTGTGTTGTACGTCAGTGGTTTTCAAGCTTCCTAATTCTGTACGCTTTAATACAGTTCCTCACATAGTGGTGACCTCCAACCATAAAAGTATTTTTGTTCCTAATTCATAACTATAATTTTGCTACTGTTATGGATAGTAATGTAAATATCATAGATGGCCCCTGTGAAAGGGTTGCTTGACCCCCTCAAAGGGATCATAACCCCCAAGGTGAGAACCAGTGCTTTATATGTAGATGAAATATTTTAACCCTTTCCAAAGGACCATGGAGGTAACAGGCTTGTCCTGAGCCGTGCTGTAGGCGTCAGACCTTCCCCCAGGCCCTGTCGACTGTATCCTTCAGAATTTCCACATAGCACTCTGATAGTTGTAGTAACTCCTCTTTACAAAGAGAGGCTGAAAATTGCAAACATCTGGCTCCATATTGTATTAAAATGTCAACAAATGTATCTTTGAATTTTTATCATTACTGCTAGTGGTATGAGTTTGTATGCTCATATAATCTTGTATCATGGCAAAATGGAGACCACGTAAAGAGAAAAAGGAAGATCTCGGGTAAAGGGATGGTAAGTACAGGGGCATGACTTTAGTATGTTTGAAGGATGCTCACAAGGCAGTGTTATCTGAAGTAATGCAGTGGTAGAGGTCAAAAGGGAAAATGTCCCCAAGCATCAGACTAGGTGAGAACTCATTTGAAGAGGCAAGGCATTGGGTGATGAGGCCAAATTTTCAGAAGGCTTTGAAAAACAGATGACCTAGTTATTTTTTTTCCTTGTTAAAAAGTATTAATACAGGGCTAGAGACACAGTTTGGTGGTTAAAAGTATACGGCTGGAGAAAGACCTGAGTTCAGTTCTGTGGCAGGATTTTCCCTGTCCAATCTATTTGATCATTAGTGCAGCAGGAGGCCTGTGATTAGACAAGGAAAAGGGAGGTGGAGCTAAGAGTTGCAGGGACAGAGAGCAACTCAGGAGAAGGAGAAAAGATGGAAGGCGATGAACAGGATGATTCAGAACCAGCATGGCTTTAAATAGCCACAGGTAGATACATTATCATATAGAGAATATAGTAATTGGGGTAACTTGTTTAATCTAGGTGGGCAGCATGTACCACTGTCAATGGCCCTGAAATTATTGTGTGGGCATCTTGTGAATTGAGAATTTATTGATATATAAATCTGACTGTTGAATTATAAGCTTCTAGAGATTTGTTTTACTGGGTTACTGGAATATGGGGCTGCTTTCTACAGGGGGTTTATGGTAGAGAAGGAACTAGTGGTTCCAGAGACAAGCAATGGGAATACCATTGACCGGTCACTAAGGGGGCTAGCTAGAGACAGAGGTGGTGGTGAGGTGGCCGCAGGGGCAGAGAGTTACTTGCAGTAGTGTGGGAAGCCTGCCGGTCCATTTTAATACTACCTGCAACACAGTTCCAGCAACTACATCAGGCAGCTCACAGTCACCTTTATTTCCAGCTCCAGGGTATCTAGTGCCATCTTCTGATCTCCACAGTTACCTTTACCCACATACCCATACACAGACAGATATATGTAATTAAAAATTAAATTTCTATAAGTCTCCAACTGCTATATAGAAAATAGATTGTAATGATACAAGTGGACACAAGGTTATTGGATAACTGCCATTCAGAAAAAGGTAGGGGCAAGAGAGGGGTGATACGTGTAACACACTGCTGAGACTGAACCATCAAAGCTTGAAACTAAAATGATGTTGGATGTTGGAGAAAAAGCCTAAGTGACCTCAGGATTTTCCAGATACACAGATACACAGTAGTATGAGTCTCTAAAACTAAAAACATCCAGGAAAGATCTGGTCATGAGAATACAAGGAAAAGCTTGTGGTTTGTTCTGTTGGAGGTGCCCAGTAGACATCCAAGGGAAGGTGTCAACTATTGAAGAAAAGAGAATAGAGTTTGCCAGGTGTGACATCACACATTATTAATCCCAGCGCGTGTGAAGCAGAGGCAGGTGGATTTCTGTGAGTTTCAGGCCAGCCTGATTTATATGAAATCGGCCTGATTTGACTACATGAAGGCTTTTAACTTTCTGGCAAGCAAAATAAAAAGACACATCACATACTGAAATAGCATACCCAACAATATGCTTACAATGAACATAACTGACATGGTGATATCCAGAATCTGTAGGAAAAGCAGCCTCATAGGTAGATGGGTGAAAGGGTTAAGTAATCTTGTGATGAAAGGACCCTACAAAGGAATGATGGAACCAAGATGGAATTAGAAGGTAAAAAATTTCTCAAAGTCTCAGCACAGAGGAGGGAAAGAGGTAACAAATCCCACCTCTACTAAAGAAGCTATACATAGCTGGTAACTGCAAGGAGGGAGAAAATCAGTTTTCTTCAATGGACTGACACTGGGTATTATCAACCATACTCCAGAATAGACCCTATCCTCAGGCATAGCTGGCCACTCAGGAGTATCTGTCCAACACAACTTGGACTCCATGCTTTTTTGTGTTTTGTTTTGTTTTGTTTTTCTCTTAAGAGAAAGAAAGAACATGAAGTTGAGTAGGTAAGAAGTGGGGGAAGTTATGGGAGGAGTTGGAGGAGGGAAAAAAACTATTATCAAAATATATTGTATGTAACTCTTAAAGAATAAATAACATTAAGAAAAGAAATTTGTCAGTAACAATGGCTGTGAAGAACAGAGGGGAGAAGTAGGAGGAACCAGCAGGGCGGTTTATCATAAAGCTAAAAGGTTTCTTTTTCTTCCTTCCTTCCTTCCTTCCTTCCTTCCTTCCTTCCTTCCTTCCTTCCTTTCTTTCTTTCTTTCTTTCTTTCTTTCTTTCTTTCTTTCTTTCTTTCTTTCTTTCTTTCTTTTGGGGGGTGGGTAGTCAAACTGGCCTAGAACTCACAGAAATCTACCAGCTTGTTCCTCCCAAGAAAGGGAAGAAGCAAGAATGGGGGCGTGGCACAGACTGCAGCAACCTCTGAGGAAGTTGTGGTTGAGCTAGTGAGGAGTTTTTCAGTCGGAATCACAGCTACGGTTTGACTGTATTCCCCAAATTCACTGAACCGGTACCAAGTAGTCCTGTTATGAACTGAGACCCAGTCAGGTGCATTAGGATCTTCGGGCCGGGCCTTCACGAAAGGATTAAAGTCTTTCAAGAAGAAATGTGTGAACTGTATCAGGAATCCAGACCCTCCCCTCACTGTATGAGCTCACTAGCACCTACCTCAAGTTGAAACGCCATAATACCCACCAGAAGCCAAGCAGAATCCAGATTCATCCTCTTATGTATCCAACTTCTAGAGCCACAAAATAAACCTCTTGCCGTAATACATTGCCCAGGGATCCTGTTATAGCCACAGTAAAGTTTAAGGGTGTCAGGATGTGGGAATAACACAGGAGAAAGAAAAAGGAACACTAAGTCAATTTGTGGTATTTTTCTTTTATTCTGTACCTGGGTAGGAGAGACAAAATATTACCATGTTCTCTAATTGGTTGATTGGTTGATTGATTGATTGATTGATTGATTGATTGAATTACAAATAGGAGTTTAAAAAGTCAAAACAAGACTTTCATAGAACCCAGAAACAGGACTAAGGATGAAGAGCTACCTACCAACTATGGCTTTCAGTTGCTGATCTACTTTCTTGGGAAATATTGACACATAGCAAAGAAGGAAAAGTCTCAGTACTAAAGCTTTCAGTGTCCTTAGGGAATACATCCCAATGCTCAAAGGGGAGGAGAAATAAGAGAGCAGACAACATTATCCTCAAGAGGAAAGGGAGCGAGAGAAGAGCAGACTTACAATGGAAGACAAGTAAACTTTCTAATGATGGTTATTTTCTCAGTAAATTGAGAGGCAAACTGCTTGGCTAAGAGCAAAGAGGGAAGTGGTTTTGGAGGTTGGAAGAGAGTAGACTTGCTAGGCACTCCCCAGGGCTCACTTGAGGTTTGCGGTTAGAGATTTAAAATACCAGTTGGCAGGCTGGCTGCTCCCTCAGCCATAGTGAGCCAGGGATGGATGAGACTTGTGTAATTCAGATATGAAGGGAAGAAGACTTGAGCGGCAGGAAAGGCAGTGTCCAGAGAATAGAGGAATCGTATAGCAACGGTGGGAAGAGGAAAGTCAACAGGAAGAAAAGGGGCTGTGCATCACTGGCACTGGGTCAAGGAAGAGGGATCAGTTACACAACTAGGAAATACCAGTCAAGTATGTGCTGCTGAAAACTGTAAAACTGGAGGTGGTGGCATTCAAAGGAAGCTAGTGTTTGGGTGGACAGGGAGAACTGACTGTCACATGTCAAAGAAGAGGCCCAGAGACCAGTGTAGTGGGCATTTGTTTGATTGGCTTTTGAAGTCACTTCATCTCATGATAGTTACAAGGATGAAGAAAATGCTGACCCTCATTCTCAGTGAATGGGTGAAAGTGATTAAAAGAGCTAGAAACTAGAACTAGAAAACTTGAACCAAAAAGGTGCAGAAGTAGGATATATTGGCAAGGGTAAAATGTTTTTATTTGAGTACGTTTGTTGCTTTTGTGTTTTGTTTTGTTTATTGTCTTATTTGAGAATGCCTGTGAATTATTCCTTGAATATCTTTAAATTTTGCATTACTTTAAATTGTGTGTGTCATGAGGACAGCACCTGCTGAGACCATATGAGAGTGTTAGATCTCCTGGAACTGGCGTCACATGTGGTTATGAGCTGCTCAACTCCTAAAAGTTTATGTCTGCCCTCAACTTATGCACTATAACACACAAACACACACACACCTGCACATACACACCACTTCATAGGTGTGATGCACATACCCAGTAATAGAAGTAAACAATAACACATTTTTAAGCCTCGGGAAGTAAATAACTAAGTCTCAGAAAGGGTCTTGGAACTCAGAACATTCACAAGGCCTCTCCAAGTTTATGTGAGTCATAACAACTTCTGGTAAAGGAGACTGTGACTGAGAGCGCGGTCTGTAACTTGTGCAGGAAGCTCTAGGGATGCATTTTATATGAGTTGCTACCCACAGCAGGCTGGGCTCCTTAGAGATGCAGCTGCCTTTGCACCTCCAAAGTTCCTCTAAGTTTTCCCTTCACTATTATGCCTATATATATACGCCCAAGAAATTCACTGGTTCACTAAGCTAGACTAGGGGAGACCCAGACTGCCATGGGTGCCCTGTCTGGGCGTGAGTAGATGTCTGATTATATTTCCTTTAGAGATACCATTTTGATACTCAAATCTCTCTAATTATTCCAAAGTACCTTGAACAATATATTTGTTCTAAGTGTATTGCAATTGAGAATTAAACATAACATTCATCTGCTCTGTCTCTTAAGCATCTTTATAAAAATGATAATTTCTCCCCTCAATACATAAAGAACTTTTTATGACATTGAATTGTTACATGTACATTTCCAGCCAGGCCTCCTACCAAAGGGCCTGCCTTGGGTATAATGTTCTTCATGGTAGCATTTAAATCTTTTTTTTTCCCCTTTCCATGATATTTTCTGAAAGCTGGAAGTCAGAATTTAAAAAAAAATTTAAAAACAGCTGGATTAGTTTCAGCTGAGCATTTCTGGCCAGAATAACTGATAGATGATGCTGTGAATCTATTATTGCCTCACATCGGGACCACAGAAGCTCTGTTTGTCTCCCTGATTCAACTCTAAGACTTATCCTTATGAACACAATAAGCAAGCAGGGTAACACACTGCAAAGGTCCTGCTCTGAAAATGTGAGCCTCTAATTTTATTCAAAACACAAGTAAGTAAGTTCTAGGAAGCCAAAGTATGAAACAAACACTGGAGATTCAAGAAGAAGGTCCAGAAGATTTTGACATTAAAGAATCCATTCACCAGAGGCAAATTTATAGTCATGGTTAGTACATGAGTGAGACCTCCACATAAGAAAATTATAAAGACCAAGAGAATATCATCTGTTATTTTATGCCCCTCCATTATTACTCTAAGCCTGCAGCTAAGTGATAGCTAAAATACAGATCCTTCATGGGAAAAAAGAAAAACTTTCAAATCCATGAGTCAGGCTAAGTATATTAAATCTATCTATACACTGCCTCAATAACTAATTCTTTTTTTTAATTAGGTATTTTCTTTATTTACATTTCAAATGCTATCCCAAAAGTCCCCCATACCTTCCCCCCCCCCACTCCCCTACCCACCCACTCCCACTTCTTGGCCCTGGTGTTCCCCTACACTGAGGCATATAAAGTTTACAAGACCAAGGGATCTCTCTTCCCAATGATGGCATATTAAGCCATGTTCTGCTACATATGCAGCTAGAGACACGAGCTCTGGAGGTAATGGTTAGTTCATATTGTTGTTCCACCAATAGGGTTGCAGACCCCTTTAGCTCCTTGGGCACTTTCTCTAGCTCCTCCATTGGGGGCCCTGTGTTCCATCCAATAGCTGACTGTGAGCATCCACTTCTGTGTTTGCCAGGCAACGGCATAGCCTCACAAGAGACAGCTATATCAGGGTCCTTACAACAAAAGCTTGCTGGCATATGCAGTGGTGTCTGCGTTTGGAGGCAGATTATGGGACAGATTGCCAGATGCAGTAGTCTCGAAATAGTCCATTCTTTCGTCTCAGATCCCAACTCTGTCACTGTAACTTTTTCCATGGGTGTTTTATTCCCAATTCTAAGAAGGAGCAAAGTGCCCACACTTTGGTCTTCATTCTTCTTGAATTTCATGTGTTTCACAAATTGTATCGTATATCTTGGTGTCCCTCAACAGAGGAATGGATACAGAAATTATGGTACATTTACACAATGGAGTACTACTCAGCTATTAAAAAGAATGAATTTATGAAATTCCTAGCCAAATGGATGGACCTGGAGGGCATCATCTTGAGTGAAGTAACACAATCACAAAAGAACTCACACAATATGTATTCACTGATAAGTGGATATTAGCCCAGAAACTTAGAATACTCAATAACTAATTCTTGAGTTTTGTCTTCCTAATTAAGATCAAGAATGTGTAAAGATTCCTTCTGTGCCTTTTGAATATGTGTTCATTTGTTTAGTTTATAAGAAGCCTGGGAGAGCAAAGACCAAAAAGAGAAGCAACTAGAACACATTTTACATGGTTTGTTAATGGTTCCATGAATACAGAAAACTATTTATACCCTCACCTCGCTAGGAACAGACTGCAAAATTAACGTGTAACATAAATTTTCAATCCCTCGATTACTTTATTAGGGAGTACTCAAATGTGAACTTAATCAACAGATTGTAGAGGCTGTCAACCTGCCAATAACAGTTACCTTCTATATGTTGGCTGCCAGTTTTAGAAAAAGAAGGATACCTTTCTAAGCTCAGGTGTGGTAGGATAACAATGATACAGCCTTGGTACCATCCATCCTCAACTGATAAGGTGGAGGCGCGCTTGGGATCCCACCTGAAACAGTGCTCCAGGGATGTCCACTGTGCATCTTCAGCTGAAAGGTGAGTTCTAAGAGAGTCGGGATTCTGGTCCGATGCAGGCAGCACTGATCTACTCTATCCTTCCTGTATCTATCCAGATACACTCACACACTGCAGCTGAACCAAGAGGAATTGCCTCTCAGGTCGGCCTCAGCTCTAAGTTACCAGGGAACAGATGAAAGTGAGAAGTTCTCAGCCTTTATCCACCTGAGGTGTTACTGACAAGTCTGTGAACATGGAGAAGGCTGAGGTTTCCCAAAGTGGAATCCTCAACCAAAGCAGCACCCTCCCCAGAACAGGCTAACTTGCCTTTGTTTACCCACCTGCAGCAACCATAACAACCTTCTCTCTCCAAGTATAAATTGCTTTGATAAACCTTTAGTTGGAATTCTGTAATACACAAATGGGCAAGCCACGTGGAGCTAAAGGGACAAGAAAAGAATCACACCCTACAAGACAATGATTTTATATTTGTGACTCATTTTTGTGACTTTGGGTATGACTACTTTTTAAAAAAATAAGTAACAGGTTTATCTTGTCACCCCAATTACTGATTTATACAATTTATAGATGTCCACAGGTGTCTTGATAAGTGACGTCCTTCTCATGATCATTGCTTGTGACTTCTTTTGTTTCCCTTCCCCTCCCCCCACCCCATTCCATCTTTCTTGCTCTCACTCTTACTCTTTCTCTCTGCTCCCTTTGCCCCCAGACTTGGAAATCCTACTGTTACACAAGTTAACCTCTCTAAAATACCTTCCTGGTCAATGTTAGTTAGCAAGATGTCTTATCTTTTTATATTTTTTATTAGATATTTTCTTTATTTACATTTCAAATGTTATCCCCTTTCCTAGTTTTCCCTCTGAAAATCCTCTATCCCCTCCCCCTGCTCCCCAACCCACTCCCATTCCTGGTCCTGGCATTCCCCTATACTGGGGCATAGAACCTTCACAGGACCAAGGGTCTCTCCTCCCATTGGTGACCGTCTAGGTCATCCTCTGCTACATATATAGCTAGAGCCATAAGTTCCACCATGTGTTTTCTTTGATTGGTGGTATAGTTCCAAGGAGCTCTGGGGGTACTGGATAGTTCATATTGATGAACCTCCTAAGGGGCTTCAGTCCCCTTCAGCTCCCTGGGTATTTCTCTGGCTCCTTCAGTGGGGACCTTGTGCTCGTCCAATGGATGACTGTGAGCATCTACTTCTGTGGCAAAGCCTCGCAGGAGACAGCTATATCAGGCTCCTGTCAGCAGGCTCTTGCTGGCATCTGCCTAGTGACTGGGTTTGGTGGTTGTTTATGGGGTGGATCCCAAGTGGGGCAGTCTCTGGATGGTCCTTCCTTCTGTCTCAGCTTCAAACTTTGTCTCTATAACTCCCTCCATGGGTATTTTGTTCCCCATTCTAAGGATAAATAAAGTATCCACACTTTGGTCTTCCTTCTTGAGCTATCATGTGGTTGCTGGGAATTGAACTCAGAACCTCTGGAAGAGCCATCAGTGCTCCTAACCACTGAGCCATCTCTCCAGCTCGGTCTTCCTTCTTGTTGAGTTTCATGTGTTTTGCAAATTGTATCTTGGGTATTCTAAGTTTCTGGGCTAATATCCACTTATCAGTGAGTGCATCTTTACATGACATTCTAAGGTATTTTCTCCATTGATCTTGCAGAATTCTCAGCAATGTAGTAGGTAGTCTCTACTCAATTCACCTGTGAATTTTTAGTTCAGAAAACTGCAGGTGTCTTCTTTATATCCAGAAAGCCATCCATTGACCTTGTATCTCCTTGAGGGCCATTATATTCTTTCCTGTTTTGACCTTCCATTAGCTGCTCACCCTGGTACCACCTGCTCCAGTTACTAAGGTCTGACCTCCTCCCTCAAGTCACCACGTCCTCTTTCATCTTTATCACCCTACCTAAAATGCAGATTTTATACTTATTATGTACATGTTGTCTGATTCACTGCCTGAAATGTAAGTTAATGAGATGGGGAACTTTGTTTTCTTCCTATGCTCCAAGTGACAGGAACAGAATCTAGAACACATTGATTGCTTACCACACATTTTAAAAATGAATGCTGAATAAGTGACCTGTAGCCAGCTGTGGTGGCCTCACACCTTAATTCCAGCACTCAGCGGCTAGGCAAAATGACCAATCATGAATTATAGACCAGTCTTTTCTACACAGCTAGTCTGAAGCCATCCTAGGTATATGCACCAAGAAACTGTCTCAAACAAAGATGTTTTTTAGATTATTCTTTATGCTGTATATATGCCAATTCTGTGGTAACCATTCATATTTGTGAATGAAGGCAGCTGAGGTAGATTTTCTCTGTAAGTACAGATTGTCTGTTTCCATTTTAGGGTGGACAAGCTTTTATCTGTGCACTCAGAGAAGGGTAGACAAGGAGCCATATCCAAATGACCCTACAGCCTGTCCAGTACAGGTCTTTAGGCCAGCATGGAAAGAACCAGATCCTGGTGTGACTGCATCAGTGCCAGTCTCCAGAGAGCAAATCATTTCTCTGAGTGTCGAGTGAAGGTTGAACACACATGAAGGTCAGGGACATTTGGTTGTTAACAGAAGGATAAACAACAGTAAGATAGAAGAGATAAGACCAGGAATCTCTTTCTAGAATTTTCCTTGAAATGATAGATTCCAGTTAGTAACTCCTGGCAACACTTCTTGTTTCTATAGGCAATCTTGTCCTCTGAGCGAAAAGCATTCTTGTGAAGAGACGGTTCTCCACTTCAGATGTCTGTACAAGTTTGAGATAAAGTGCCTACCACTCTAGTGTGTTCCTCAGTATTATCCTGTTTTCATTCTTCTAGAACTTTTCTGTCAAATGCTCAGTTGCTGCCGCGGCTGCATTCTATATTGCTATCTTCTGCTTATAATGAGTTGCCCCCACCCCGCCCCCATTCTGTGGCTTAACAAGTATACCATGGGATGCAGCAAGCAGCAAGCAGGCTGAAATAAGAATGCTGTTCTCCTCTTGTACCAGACAATTCTCTGAGGAAATGGTGGCGCTATTATTTACAAAGAAAGTACTTTATTTGAAGTACATAAAACTGTGAAGTTTCTCTTCAGGGTTCACCCACCCTCCACCCCCAAAAAAATTGATGTGATGTTCTATATAATATAATGAACTTTAACTTAATAGGTATGGCATTGTTTGAGACAAATTTTCATGTAGTCAGGGCTGACCTCAGACTCAGGATGTGGCTAGGAATGACCTTGAACTCTTGTTCATCCTGCTTTTACCTCCCAAATGCTGGGATTACATGTGAGAGCCAGCACTGATTTAAAGTGTGAAACATCCAAGAAGGTGATGCTATACACACACTGAAAGATGTAGTCGCAGTGATTCCCAAACCACTCTTGCTCCATAGATCATAGTCACCAGCCTCATCACCTTGAGAACAGTGTAGAAGAATGGGTGAGATATGATTCAGCCACAGAATGACTCTGCCATCCACTTTCAAAGCTCTGTAGACACACACTTGACATGCTTGTCATACAAAAATCACCTATCTGGCGACTGTAGAATTCTTTATAAAGATTACATAAATCCTCTAGTTTAATACCATCTTTGTATTCACAATACCCAAAAGTCAATGGCAAAATTGATTTTATAACAAACTCCCATCGTTTTAAAATATGATGTATTTTATCTCCGGCAATAACCGCAAAACGTTAAGCTGGCAGTTTTTAAATGTATGTCAAATTCCTTTTGTGATCACAGAATTGGAAAATATTTCTAAATGCACTCCCCAGTGATAACTGACAGTGCCTCTGGTATTCTAAAATCTTTGACTCAAATATGTGAGAATTCTAAAGAAACACACTGCAGAATTAATTTCTGGAAAATAAAAATTTCCTTATAGATTTAATTCATTCCAGTGGTGCGACTACTCCTTATTTTCCCCAAGTTAATTGTAAAATAGAGTAACTATGAACTGGATTGCATTACAGTAAAAGTGACATGGGGGTGGGGGGGCTTATGGTTTTCCACACGAATGCTTTATGGCAGGTACAGTCTGCCTAAGACACATGTAGGTTTCTCCAATGGAGGTAGAGTCTGCTCTTGATAAAACTATAAAACTCTCTGCATGGTGACATACAAAATGTCGCTTCAGGCACTGATTTAAAGTCTTACCTCAAAACCTAGGAAACAGCAACGTCCAATAACAAAGCAGGTGACTGTCGGCATGGCTTGATTTGAAAGTGCCTCCAAGCCCTTCCTGTGCGTGCAGTGTCATTACTTCAAAATTCAGGATCTGGGGACCATTCTCTGGGGCCTTCAGGAGGCTCCTGTACTGAAAATGTCTTAGCTAAAAAGTAGAACTCAGTACAGGAGGGAGCATAATGATCAGGCATGCCTGAATTTACCCCCAGCTGTGAGAGACAGGCCACAGTGCATCCATAGCTTTTCTTTTTCTTTTTCGTTTTTCTTTTGGTTCTTTTCAAGACAGGGTTTCTCTGTATAGCCCTGGCTGTCCTGGAACTCACTTTGTAGACCAGGCTAGCCTCGAACTCAGAAACCTGCCTGCCTCTGCCTCCCAAGTGCTGGTATTAAAGGCCTGTGCCACCACTGCCCAGCATCCATAACTTTTCTGTTTCATTTAAAACTAATGTAAATTAGTGTAAAACCTTGACTCTCTTAGAGAAGAACTTGTTTTAAATCCAGTATATGATTATTAGAAACAAAGGAAGAAAATTCTGAGTCAAAGGATGGAAAGAGTCAAGACAAACATGAGGGAGAGTTGCCATCTCTCCATCTCTTACGTGTTCATGCTTCGGGGCACATTGGTCAATCAGGTTTTCTGCTTACCCATCTTAAATACAACTATACATGGCAACCTTCTCATTGGGCCCTCAAATTTTTACTAAAGCTACTTCTTGCTGCTGCTCTATACTCCACCCCTGCCAAGGTACTTGGTTCACAAATAAATATTGCCAAAATATAGCACACAATGATTTGACCTACATAAGTATTTTGTAATGATGACCTCAATCAAATTAACTAGCACACAAGTCACACTACCCCAGGCTATACGTTGGGGCCTCAGAACTTGTGCTGTTTGACTAACATCTTCCTACATCCTTCTCCCCCCAGGCTGGTGCAATCATTTCTCTGTTCTGTTCCTGAGTATGATTTTTGAAGATTCCAAAAGAAGTGAGATCGTACAGGATTCTCTATGCCTGGTTTATTTCATGCCGCATAAGATCCTTTGGGATCATCCATATTGTCACAAATTAGAAGATGTTGTTATTTTTGTGGCTGAATAATATTTAGACTGTATATAGAGAGATAGGGATCCACATGGAGACACATATCCAGTTGTCCATCAGCCAACATGTGGGGTTATCTACTGTCTTACCTATTGTGAATGACGTAGCTATGAAGGTAGGGCTATACATTACAAGATTCTCTGTATCAGGTCCAGAAGGTAAAGAGTAAGGTTATGTTTGCTTATATTTCGAGACTACGGCATTCACTCAAGTCTTGGATTGATCACTAGCAAGCAGTGCAATAGTCCTGAGCCTGTTGTTTCTATTGGCCACGGCCTAACACCTATAGCCCCTAAGGAGAAATATGACCACACAGCAGTATGTGCTGTTGAAGGGGTCAGACAGCAGTAAGGCAGGAGTAAAGTGGAAACTTAAGAGTTCTTTGGAGAGTTGGTTGTGTTGGATGGTGGTTTGCTGGGGCAAACCTGTGAAGGAGTGTTTTCCTGAAGTGGACACAAGTGAAAGGCAAAGGCAGACTCATGAAAGAATGCTTCACTGAAGCAGACACAGGAGAAAGGATGTTCTGCTAAAGCAAGCATGTGAAAGGACACATGATGAAGGATTCTTTGTTAAGAACACACATGTATAATCCTCCCTACCCTGTGTAGTTGAGCTGCATTTGTGAGGACTCCACAGAGAGAAATGCATCAAAAAACTTCTGGCGCTGTGCCTCATCTTCTTGCCACTTCCACAGACTTGGGCTGATTGGCAGAGTGAGGTCAGCTGAGACAGCTGATGTCATGTACATGCTGAGGCAAGACACGTGGAGGACATGTGATGTTTGGAGGGAGTATAAATAGAACTCGACAGTGAAAGAGCCCGAGCTACGCTTGCTTGTAGAGCTTGCTATGCAAGGCTTGTTGGTCTCATGTCTTCACTGAGAGAGGCACAGCCAAGAACTTCTGGTGTTTCTATTGGCCCTGGTTCCTCATGCCTAAGATGAGGCCTGGCTGTCTCTGCTAGGTAGTACCACTACTGCTGATTCATGTTTGCTATCCTGACTCTACTGAACTGGTCTGCTGGTGTATCCATGAAGTGTTTTCGAGGAAATCAAGAGCTGCCATTGATGACCTGTGAACTGAACTGCCGATTTCCAGACAACACAGATGGGAGTTGCTCCAAAGAACCTTTCTAAACAGGACTGCTCCTCGCCAAACCCCATATCCTTTATTTCCCATTACCTCTGGTGGGTGATGAGTTACAAGGGAAGTTAAATCATTTAAGAATATCATTAAAAATAGGATTTGAAAAAAAATTAAAGTTACACAGGAGCACCTGTGTCTCTAATATACTTTCTTAGTCTCACTTACTTATCTCTAAAATATAGACAAATAATCTTTCCCACACATTTTCTTTAGGATCAAGGTATTTTGTTGACTTTCTACTTTAACTTAGAATGGAATATTATCCTTCAGTGCTTTTTCAGCAAATGCCATTGACTTGATTCATTTAATATAATCGACATCACAGTGGTGATTGCCTTCACATTTAATAAACATTTTCAATATTGGCATGTGTAGACTTGAGTCCAAAGCATAGAGATCTTGCCTGACTTCCTGAGCTTTACTGAGATAAGTTACTTTAATGACTTTTGTAAAGCATTTATAACTTAAAAAGAACTGTAGCGTTGACATCACCATTCCCTGTGACAGTCTTGATGGCTGTGGTAGGCACAGCACACATACTTGTTTTTCAAGGCCTTGTGTTTTTATTTCTGCTGAATCTCAGTTGCCCTGAGGCCAGAGCTCTCTGTTCAGCTGGGCCCTGGGTGTACTGGTGAGTTGTCTTCAAGACAGGAAGCTGCAGGATGTGTGACTCATGCTTTCATTTTTAAAATGATAAAAATAACACCACAGACAATTGCAAATGTTGGCTCGCCAATAAGAAAAAAATTATCCCGTGTTGTGGCATGGTAAGGCAGACTTCAATCAGGACCATCAGGACAGGACCAGTCTAGGGGTGGGATTCTAGAACATAGAGAACGAACCAAGGCTGACCCCAGAATGAGCAAGTGGACTTTATAGGAAGCAGGAGCAGGAGTTAGAACGCATAGGGTAAAAGATTATTTGAGAATACACGAGGAGGAAATCAGGCTCCTCGTGTTGTTGGATGGTGGAAGATGGATCATAGGTCAAAGGTGACTGTTGGTCAGTGAGTGATAGGTCAGTCCTGTCAGACTGATTCCACAGGACTTTGGCCAAATTCAAAATTTAACAAGTACACAGATGGGAGTAGGGAGAGGTTCTGAAAAAGCAAAGCCTCTAAAGAAAAACACAGAAGACAGAGATGCTCACTAAGTCAGGAGTACATAGAAGCATCATCTATGTACTAAAGTAAAGCACGGAAATGACTGCTTATAGAGATGGTTCAGCAGCTAAGACCACACACTACTCTGACAGATGAGTAGAATCTGGGAAGGCTGGAAAAAGACAATTTCCTCTTACTGCTTTTAACAGGGTATCTTCATGAAGCCTACACTAGACTCAAACTTTCCATCCTCCTATTTCAATTTCCAGGGTACTGTAGATTATAGGCAAGCACTGTGGTATCCACTGTGTTATTTAATCTCTGTCTGGACACTTAAGTGACCTCTGATACCTGATCAAGAGACTAATGAAGATACGGGGTAGGATCATTCACGAGAAACTGCACTGAAAAACTAAGAACTACTCTGCAAAAGCTGAAGGTAAATGTGGATTCTGTCAGCAATTGGTGTTTCCTATTTGTTTGGTTTGTTTTTTTATTATCTGTAGAATTAATGAAACATATGTCAAGTGTTTTGCAATTATGCATTGAAGACTTCTCTGACCCATTTCCTGGATAAACACAGCATGATTTTTGAAATTTTGATATACCACTCCCCTTTCTCTGTTTCATGTCTTGGTTGGCCAAGATTATGAAACTATACGTGTGGACAGTCTTGGTTCTTTCTAAATGCTTGTGTAGTAGGGTAGCAAGGAAACCAATTCAAATTGAAATGTGTCTATCAGCTATTGGAGTTTCTGTATGACCAACTTAACATGATGAGCTTCAAAGGATTCTTAGTCATATTAGCAATCTGGAAAAAAATTACCAGTTCTTTTTTTTAAAAGAATACCTTTTAAATATAAATATAGTAAACAAAGGGCAGATCACCAAATCCGAGTCTAATTGTAAACCTTGATTCATAGGACTGAAAGGTTTAGCATTGTTGTAGCTTCTGTTGCAAAACAAAATGTTTTTAAATGCCCAAAGCAATTCCAAATGAAGAAACTAAGTGCCAGGAATAGAGGGACTGTGAATATAAGATTACAGAAATATAGCAAATATATAAACTGTAGGATTCTTCAAAAAGGTTATTTAAGTGATGAATTTTACAACTGGAAGTTTAAACCAAGGAAACAAAAATCAAAACACAACATCATCTAGAAAAAGTAACACTTCCACAAAATGTATGCATGTACGATACAAGATACTAAAAGATTTAGGCTCCCAGGATTGAAATGGGAAGCCCCTTAAGACAACTGACTGAAAGACTACAAATGAAGATTGTTGTAGGTCGGGAGTAATTATTTTTGACTGGATCTGTTTGGTTGTCATGTATTAGAAATGGATACTAACATAAGATGTCAGCAGAAGGAAACATTCTTCCATGTCAGTGTCATTCAAAGAGCACAGATGAGCAAGTGTGTATAGGAAACAGGAAAGCATTGGTAAGGACATCAGACTTGTACAGACTGAATGAGACCAACTCCATCCAAATCCAAGTTCATCTACTTACCAGCTGTCTGAGGTTGCAAATTTCACTTAAATTTTTCAAACACCCATATGCTTATAAGAATGGGAATAATAGTACTGTACAGCATAATTTGATGGCTAATGTGAGCATAAAATCAAATGAGATAATTCATCAAATAGAGCTACCCACACCTAAAACACCCCAAACATTATCATCACCTTATCACTATGACTTTACCTGCCACACATTGAACAGTTTTTTGGGAAAAAAACAAAACAAATAAACAAAACAAAAACAGTCATCTGTAATAGTGTTGCTAAAAGTCCTTCCCAAGGAGAGGCGTAATCAATGTCTACCATTTCTTGTAGGTTCCAATGGGAACCTCATGCTCCATTTAACCAGAGTTCTTTCTGGGGAGCCAGTGGGCTTATTGTGCTTTCCTACAGAGTACATGTGAGGGGTTATCTACAGAGTTGTGGGTGTTCCCCCAGCAAACTTGCTGTGCTTAGATAGTCTTTACTCAGCAGAGAGAAAGGCTTCTCAGAGCTGATTAAATGGAAACACTTCCACCATGTTCCCCAAGTTCTATATTCCTGCCCCCCCCCCAAGGCCACTGGTAATTAAGGCAGAGTTGCATACAATGAGTGGTAGTGAGCAATGGGGTGTAAATAGCCAATAGGTCCAACTGGTATAATCCTTGTATAAGGGTGCACAGATGAACTCCCCAAGATGACTTTACTTGGTTTACAGGATAGTCATACAAACATATGTTATAGGAAATTTCAAAAGTCATATGAATATTAACACATCCAAATAGTGCCCTATTTCGTAAAAATGATAAATCACTGCAAGTCAGTTATAACAGATAATTTACACTTAACACAGTGAATGATGAGGGAATCATGTAGGTTTTCTTTAGAACTATTCAGTTGGGACTCATAAACAACTAATGTGACAGTAGCAAGAGGAAAGTGGCAAGGCTATGACCTTAGAAGCAGTGAGGGGACCCACTGGAGAAATTTCTTGGTTCCAGAATGAATTCATAAACATGTTTAAAGTAACAGATAAACTGTCTAAAAGGTAAAACAGCTTTGGAAAGACCTAAATCATTTTGAAAAGAAATTAAATATGTCACCAAATTCATTACAAACATTTAAGACAGCATAAAGCCTAAACCACACATCAAGACATGTAGGCAATAATTGACTATTTCATTTTTCACAGTGTAATGCTAAGCTGTGGTTCAATGTTCCCTAGGAACAGCAGTAACACTCGGTACATAAAATAGAATTTAGCCTGAGTGTAAAATGATGGGAATGGTTGTTTTTGTTTTTGTTTTTGTTTTTGTTTGTGTTTGTGTTTGTGTTTGTGTTTGTGTTTGTGATGGTGTGTGTGTGTGTGTGTGTTTCTTCATTTCTATCACAAAATGCAAAATAAATTTAAGTTGACTTTCTAAATATCAAATTCTTCTTTTAAAATGTAGAGAAGACATTGATATATGGCCTTAGTGTCACCTAATGACCCTTCTATTTTATTATTTTTATTTTATTTTATGTGAATGGTGTTTTGCCTACATGTGTATCTGTGTATCATGTTTGTGCCTGGTGCCCATGCAAACCAGAGAAGAGGGCATTGGGCCCTCTGGAACTAGAGTTACAGATGGTTGTGAGCTCTCATTTGGGTGGTGCTGGTAACTGAACCTTGGTCCTCTGAAAGAGCAGCCAGTGCTCTTAACAGAAGTTAGAAGCCCAAGAGGAACCTTCTTACCAGCATGAAATAGTCCTCAACAAGATCATTTTTACCTGAAGAATGAACAAGAAGGAGCCCGCACGGCAGGAACTGTGAACAAACATGGCCATCCTCATATCAGACCATTGATTCTGAAAGTTTACACTTGCCAAGGGTCTTTGGGGTTGGTTGTCCAGAGTTGTGATGCTTTTCTTGTCAACTTGACAGGACCTGGAATCACTAGGAGGCAGCC
The DNA here is from genome assembly GCF_978045245.1 of Mus caroli. Classification (NCBI taxonomy): domain Eukaryota; kingdom Metazoa; phylum Chordata; class Mammalia; order Rodentia; family Muridae; genus Mus; species Mus caroli. Next base: position 106,079,316 of record NW_028227258.1, read on the forward strand.
CCCAGGCATACCTGTGAGGGATTACCTCAGTTAGGGGAATTGTTGCAGGAAGTCTCATCTTAACCATTCCCAGTGGGATTCCTAAACTGCACAATACAGAGAAGGTGAGCTGAGCTCTGGACTGCATTGCTCATTTCTTGCTGATTGTGGACACAATGTGACCAGCTGTTCCAAGCTCCTGATGCCTTGACTTCTGTGACATGGTAGACTACGCCGTTGAACTATAGAGGAAATAAGGTCTTGCTCCATTGTGTTGTATGGTTTGGAGTATTTTATTTCAGCAACATAAAAAGAAACTCAGGCAAAAGGTTTTGTTAGTTCTTAATGTTTAACAAAAAAATTTTAATACAAGTATTCTAACCTTGTACCCTATGAATAAATCCTTCAATCCCATTAAATTCTGGTCAACTCTAAGAATTACAGTATAAAAAACAAAACCCAAGAAACTATTCAGAGATATGCAAGTAACAGAACTAGTATCTATTACTACTAAAGTCGAGGCAGCCATGACTAGTCTATGCCAATCACGATGACTCCTTGCTAGTAACCAATTTACAGATGGATGTGAGGTATAGTTCTGATCAGTGAGCCATAGATGGCATCCTCTAGCAAACCTTATTCACTGACTTAAAACAAAAAGAGACACAGAAACAAACAAAAGAATACTCTTCTAGAAGACATGTCAGGCACAAGACGAAAACAACTCAGATCACTGCTCTTAGTTAACTAATTTCATTTTAAGGCAGCACTACTCATGGACCTCTTATTATATAAGATAATACTTCATGTTAAGATAATACAGCATACCCCATCTAAGTTAGGATTTCTCAATAATTTGAAGCAGGACTGTATACAGAACATATTGATCAGAGCAATGTATTTGAAAAGTGTCTCACATCACTTCAGATTTGATGGAGAAACATAGATTGACAGATAATTTAGCTTGAATGCTAAATTAAGGATTCCATATTTGGGACAAGTCCTTAACAATTTGTCTCTGAAGTAGTTTGGTCCTCAGCTTTTCATAGACCATATTGTCATCAATAGCTAATGGAGATATAAGCAGCACAAAGCATGTAAACAAGGGGCTGGAGAGATGGCTCTGTGATCAAGAGCACTGGCTGCTCTTCCAGAAGTCCTAGGTTTGGTTCCCAATGCCCATACAGAGGCTCACAATCAGCTGCAACTTGAATTACAGGGAATCTGAATCTGTTTTCTGGACTCTGGGGACACTGTATTCAGATGGATCCCATAAAAACACAAAAACAACTTAGCAAAGAGGGATAAATAATGTACTAGGTAGTGAGAAGACAAAGTTTAGCCGGAGCCAGGTGACTCCATGACAGGCTGCAAACTGGCAGTTTGGGAGACGAGGCCTACGTTTCTGTTTCTCAGAATTGGAGAAATCCAAAACAAGTCAATTCCAGGAAAAACTACCCCTTATAGGCAGCCAACCAGCAGCTGTGAGGAGCTGCCCCACCACCTAGCCTGAGCCAAGTACAGTTAATCAACCAAGTCCCCAAATTACACAGAGCCTGAACCAATCACAAAGGCACCCATACCCTATGGAAACAGAGCCAACCAATCAAGGGGAAGAAAGGTAGAGGTCACCCACTTCTATCCACATAGGCTTTAAACTGACCCTGCAAAGCACTTACCTCTATCTTCCCCTGCATCCTAGATCTCTGCAGAGTAAATGCTCTTTGCTGTTGCATACTATTTGAATCTAGGGTATCATTCTTTCGGGGGAATCATGGACCCTTGCAGTAGTAGAATTGAAGCTCATTGTATTTTAGCTTATGACTCCCAATATTTGTATAGCTCACCATCATAGATAGCATTTGCTACACCCTGTATTCATTTGTTTGCTGACTTGGAGCTTTTGCGAAACATCAACGATGACTACTTTATTTTATACTACTAACCCCAGTTTGATGCTACAGGTGAGTAAATGAATAAGTGAGCATATTAATTTTAAGTACTGAATCTATCAGTTTGGACCGAAAACATAAGAATGAAAGACATGGTGTTGAACCATTATCAGGTCAAAGAACCTATGGCTAGATAAGTCAGAGGATTGAGGGAATAAACCATTACTACCATTCTGCTAAGTAGACATAAATCTAAACCAGGTCCTAAAGATATTTTTCTATACCCACAAATTAGTACACCTCTCAACCCCCTTTAATGAAGTTTCCTCTTGCAGTAGATGGTGAGTGTGATGCTTATTCTTGGTTGTCAACTCTACTATATCTGGAATTAACTAAAAAGTGGCCAGATACACCTTGTGAGGGATTTTTTAATCAATAAAATCATTTGAACTGAGAAGACCTGCCTTTAATCCAGATGTTCTGAGGTGGAATCCTCCTTTTGATGACAGCCTATATAAAGGACATGGAAGAAGGAAGCTTTTGCTTTTTGCCTGCTTTCCCTCACACTGGCAAGTTTACTCTTTCATTAGAGACTATTTCTTCAAATTCTGCATATCTTAAAGACTATCTGAGATATCGAGCCTCATGGACTGCACAACTACTGAACTCTTAGAACTTTAATTGGTAGACAGCCAATAATATATATATATATATATATATATATATATATATATATATACATACATACATACATATATACATATATGTGTATATATATACACACATATATAATACATATAATCACAAACTACATATATGTGTAAAATGCATATATTACATATATGTGTGTATGTAATGCATGTATGAATCTATATGTAAGACAATATATCTGTTCTGTTCCTCTCTAAAACCCTAGCTAATACAGTGATTAATACAGAGACCCATAACTGGTCAATAAGCAGAGAATAGGAGACCCTGTTTACCCCTTAACGGGACATCTGTATCACCCTTTATCCCCGCTTTCAGAGATCATTTTTGAAGAGAGGTCAGAATGATGGTTAGAACTAGAGGCAGTGATAACTAGAACAAAAAGTGATTTCCAGACATAGCAGGGCAGTTGCAACATCATTGTCTCAGAGCAGTTGAGATATCACGCACCAGACCTATACAAGTTCAATGGAGATATTGGAGAGGAGAGGGATGAGTGCAATGTCCAACTCCTGGTTGAATAGCTATTGATAGCTTTGGGGAGAGGAAAAGTTGGGTTTGTTTGCTTGTTTTAAGGCTTCGATTCCTGTTACTCATTCACACTCTGGAAGATAATCCCATGCCCAAGGGTATTTGGGCATCACAAATTGGACTCCATAGTTAAAGAAAGAAACGGAAAGAAAAAAGAAGGGCATAAATTTAGGGATAGGGAAAGGAGGTGGGAGTGAACTGGGACAGGTGAATATGATCAAAATATACTGCACAAAATTCTCAAAGAATTAAGTATTTAAAATCAAATTTTCAAAATGAAGTAGAAAAAATAGAGACCAGGAAGATTGTGAATTCATATCCAAAAATAGAAGATTAAAGAATATCTCAGCTGCTGATCTTCTGATTCATGCATGGACAACAGAATATTGTGAATGGTCCCCATGTCTCACAGCCCTTGACAAAGTGTTGTGTAACCCATGTTATGCTTTAAATACCAATTATTATGCATGTACATTTCTATGAAATCACCTGGTATCCTGGACAGAGTAACTTGGGCATTCAGTGTTTCTGCAAAGACCTCTTCCTTGTGGTAGCATTGTGGAATGTAACCCCTGTCCACTCCTCTTATTTCTGGAGACTGTAAAATATTTCATTTTCCAATATCTTCTATTGCTCCTCCACAGGACCATGTGAAAACCTCAAATGGGGGATTTAGGCTGTGTTAATCCTGTATAAACTAGGCTGTGTTAACTCTGTATAATCAAATTCAACTATATGTTTCCTAATAATTATCTATTATAACAATGCTTTACATTCTTAAGAATTAAAGAAATCTGACCAGCTAATTTCAGAGGAAAAATACAGAAGTATTGTTTTCAGAGAATGGAGTCACAGAAATGAATGCTTTGTTTCAAGTCAAAGACTCATTCATTAGAAATAAAAGCAGACTACTAAATCTGTTCACTGAATAACAAAAACCATAACATAATTTTATTTATTATAGGCGTGATGTTCTAAGCTAACTGCTATACATGGAATAAGCTCTTGGGGTCATGATCTTATTTAGAACTATCTTATATAGAGTGTGTTAAATATTAAGCCAAGAACTAGCATGAGTTTAAATGGCTAAACATTTATCATTCATATATATACCTAAGAAAAGACAAATTTACTTAGAGCCAGAAAAGGTGACTATAAATCACTTTCTGTCCAAATTAAAATGATCAAGCCATGAGGTCACCAGCCTCTATTCTTCCACTGAAGTAGTTACTGAGTGAGAATTGTTTCCAAGAAATGTAGTGTTTGGAGGTATCTAGGACAATAGGTTTTCTATGTTGCATTTTCTGTGACTCACAGGAGTCTTGTGATTTCTGAAAGCGTGCTCAATGCAGTACAGGGAAGAATTAACATTACAAAAACATTACACACAACTATGTAATGGGATATAATGGAAGTCTCAAATATTAAATTTTAAAACTTTATTTAATAAGGACTCACTGAGCTAACTCTGTGTTGTTGCATACTATATACCACATATTGATTTTTTAAAAAGCTGTATTTGTCAGGCATGTACACAATAATCTGATAATATCCTCTTAAGGGAAGCATAATTGAATAGTTAAGAGAAATAGTTCTCAACTTATTTTCTACCACAAAATGTTCAATATCACATCACATTCCTGTGGACTGTGGGCCTGAGCCTGTAGCCAAATGCCGTGCTAAGAATTCTGGGGATCCTGGAAGTGGAGTCTGCAAATGAGAGTCTGGCCCCACACACAGATTCCAAAGGCTTCAAAATACAACTCTAAATTATTTGACATTTTCCCTGTGCAGTATGGCATTTATTGCCTATTCTATGAAGTTGGGTGGCTTTGGACAGTGTAAGTTCATCAAGTGAAGTCAGAACAATGGTAGGGTATGTGAGTCTATGTCAAACATAGACATATATTTCTCACCTCAATCTGGTTCTCCAAATGCTTCTTTTAAAGAAATTCCCTTTGGAATTCCTGTGCACATAAGAAACCAAAGCCACAGTGTCCTGGTTGGTTTTGTTTGTCTGTCAACTTAACACAAACTACAACTATCTGAGAAGAGGGTACCACCACTGAGAAAATGCCTTTACCAGATTGGCCTGTGGGGCATTTTCATGATTAATGTTGATGTGAGAGGGCCTATCCCACAGTGGATGATGCCATCCTTGCTTGGGTTCCTGCCTTTAGGTTTTTGCTTGAATTCCTGCCTTGACTTTCCTCAATGATGGACTAGACTATTACCTATACATGTAAAGTGAAGTGACCAAGCCAGTTCAGTCAGTCAACAGGTTCTCTAGCCCAGGAGTGAGGATTAAAAAGAAAAAAGACAATTAGACAACATTGTAGCATGACCCCAGCCAGTTCTGAGGCTGAGGCAGGTTTATTTTTTTTCCAATCTGCTTTTCTACCATTTTAATTACATGCAAGTAATAAGGTCAGTTCTAGGTTAAGGAACAAGCAAGACAATAAACACAAATAGTCAAGGAACAAGCAAGGCAAAAAACAAAGTCCCCTGATCACTGTTTCTAAGGGCTTATCAGGATGACCAAGATATCTGAGCCTACTTCCCTGTCCTAACCCAAAGTCATATTCATGCCTGAAGCCTACTTCTTTGTTCTAGCCTAAAATTAGATTCCTGCCTGAGCTTACTTCCTTGTCAAGGCCTAATTTCAGATTCCTGCCTGAAGCCCATTGCCTTGTTCTTGGTAAATATCAGATTACTGCCAAGCAGCCCCCAAAGCTCTCCACAGTGAAGTAAAACCATTCTTCCCCAAGTTGCTTTTGATCATGGTATTTTATCACAGCAATAGGAACCCTAATTAAGGCACACATGAAGAAGTCCTACATAGATAGTATGGTTGACACTGTCTTCCTCTTCCTGGCCATTGCACCTATGTGGTGGTTTGAATATGCTTGGCCCAGGGAGTGACACTATTAGGAAGTGTGGCCTTGTTGGACAAAGTGTATGACTATGAAGGTGAACTTTGAGACTTTCCTCCTCCTCTTCCTCCTCTTCCTCTTCCTCCTAGACATGTGGGAGTTAGTATGCTCCTGGGTTCCTTTGGATGAAGATGTAGATCTCTCAGCTTCTCCAGCACCATGCCTGCCTAGATGCTGCCATACTCCTGCCTTGATAATAATGGACTGAACCTCTGAACCTGTAAGTCAGTCCCCAATTAAATGTTGTCCCTTATAAGAATTGCCTTGGTCATGGTGTCTGTTCACAGCAGTAAAACCCTAAGACAACCTGGAACACATGGTAGACATGAGAGAAGTGTTTGTATCAGTGACTTTCAAATTTTAACACACACCAGAGTTCAACAGATGATTTGTGACAAAGTAGATAACTGACACCCACTGCTATAGTTTCTGACTCAGTCATGCTGAGACAGGCCCAGATAATTAACATTTGTAATTTCCCAAGGAGTCTGGAGGCCACACTCATAGAAACAGTGTTCTATAGGAACTGATGGTGAGATTCTAGCATCTTGATACAGAACTGAACCATTTTGCTCTGTCCACAGTTCTGGTCCACAATACCCATCTTCTATTCAGCAAGGTTTATTACTATGAAAATGACTGAGGGGCATCATAGGAAGTGTTAAATCATTATATTTGATTCTAAAAGTATAAGAGTCACAAACTTGTCTGCTTTCATGATGAGACTCAGAACATACCTCAGGGACTGCCAGATGCTAATTCATTAAGCCCAGGAGTGCATTCCCAGTAAAGTTTCAGAATAGGGGCTCTGAGGCCAGAGTCAGGTTTGAATTTTACCTATACCATCAAAAGTCAGCAGACCAATCAATGAAGTTACAGATGAGCCTTTGGGGTTTATGTCATAGGGGTTAAAACTCCAGGTCTACCGCCTTCTAGCTGGGTCAAACCTAAAGCGTGATACTTAACCTTTTAAAGCCTCAATTGCTCCCTACAAGAGCCTGAAAAAACTTGCCGTGGTCAGTATGGGAAGCAATGCCCTCAAGGCAGCATCTGCCAGTGGGAGTTCCTTAAATGTCATGCAACTGTGTGTGCCCTTATTTAGTCGTGGGCTTTTTTTTGTTTTGTTGTTGTTGTTTTCTGTTTGAGCTTTAGAACATACCTGCAAAAGCAAGACAAATATATGTCTATATTTCAATGGTAAGGATTAAATAAAATATATTCCATGAGTGGTAGTTGTCATTATAATGGTTGCTGTGAAATAGACACATTTCTTGATACAAAAAAGCCAACAACTTTTGCTCCAATAAAATAGAGCTGTAGTGGGAAGTTGGGGAGAAGAGTATAGCAGGACTTTCAGGGACTCGCCAATGCTTAAATAATGACTCTGAGACTTATTAATGTTTATAGCAGCTTAGGCCTTTAACTTGGGGTCCCTCACAGCTACTCTAAACCAACTAATTCTGGCCTTATGTCTTGCCACATGGCCAGCTCTACTTTTTTGCTGATGTTCACAGCCTTCTGCTCCCAGTTCCCACTGGTGAATCCTCTCCCTCTGATTCTTTTCCCAGAGACCCTCTCTCAGCCCAGAGGTCCTACCTTCCCTTTCCTGCCTAGCTCTCAGCCGTCAGATTTTTATTAAGCCAATCAACAGGTAAGGAAGGAAGAGTGTTTATAAAACAGCAAGGTAGGTGATGAACCATAAGAAAAATAATACTAAAATCAGGCCAGTACTCAGCTCTCTGATGAGCAATCAACAATTGAATATACAGACACAACTTTCACATAGTGCATCTCAACACAAGATGACACAATGCACAGAGTGTCTTAGCCAAGCATTGACCTAACAATGAGGGCTTAGGTAAAAACAAAACAAAACAAAACAAAACAAAACAACAACAAAAACCAGTTTCATGGAAGGATCTAAAGAATGCCCGCAATTCTGCTCACATGTATGATGTAAACAGAATCATCTGTGTGCTGAACTTTCACAGATCACATAACGGTCCTGGCAGTGTCAGTTACAAGCAGCTGCCAATGAAACAGCATATACCATTACTCATTACTTAACATCTGCTGCTCTTTTTTCTCTTTCCTCTCAAGGTACAGGTTCCAAGTGGCATTCCTAGAAGAAAATGTGACGATCGATTGGCAGATATGTATCAAATCTTTTGTGCTATTATTAATGAATACTGTATTATTTACTTCTCTCATTTTGTTACAGAATTCCAGACAAATGCAATGTAAGGGAGAAATGGTTTATCTGGATTGACATTGTGGAGCACAGTCCATCACAACCCGACAGACATGGCGGCAGGAGCATGAAATAGCTGTTCACATTACACTTACAATCTCGAAGGTGAGAGAGTTGAATTTTGGTTCTTCACTATCTCTCTTCTTTTTATACAATGCTAGATCTCAGCCCAAGATTTAACTGCAACAAATGTGTTAGCTAAAGCCAGGGTTCTGTAATGAACAGGATTTTCACAAGGCAAAGAACCTGGAAGGATGCCTCCATGGTTAAAGCACTTTTTGTTCCTGCAAGGACTCAGATTCAGTTCCCAGCACCCACATGATGGCATGAAATCACCTGTAACTGCAGTTCCAGGGAATTGATGCCCTCTTCTGGCCTCACAGGGCACTAGGTACCCACATGTTACACATAGATGTATGCAGGCAAAATACTTATACATATAAAATAAAAATAAACAAATATAACTGGAAAAAAAAACCTTCAGGGCTCCAGGAAAATGGTTCTACAGTGACATCATGGTGGTTGAAGAGGCTGGCAGTCTGAAAGCAAAGTATTTTTCATCACCATGTAGCTGCATCTAACCTAAAGCAACATACCTAACCTTTCTATGCCTTCATCTCTCCATCTTTAAAATCTCCTAAGAGAAATGGTTGTGGAGAGTCTAGGAAATAATGCCCTTAACACAGCATCTGGCTGTGAGGTGTCATAAATGTTACACACTGTGTACAGCCTCATTCTGTTCTTATTTTATCTGTTTGAACATTAGAACATATCTCCTCTGTTCTTTCTCTGATCAGCAAGAAGTTATACTAGGCATATACTTTAACATTTTTCTCATTATCTTTTATTCTTCTTATAGTTGAAGAATGTTGGAATAAAAGATATATATGTGTGTGTGTGTGTGTGTCTGTGTGTCTGTGTGTCTGTGTGTGTCTGTGTGTGTATCTGGATGGGCAAAACTCTTTAAATACAAAATATAAAAGAAACTACAAAGTAAAAGACAGATATATTTGACTTTACAAATATTGAAACCTTCCTTATGTTAGGAAGAACCAAATTAGTTAAATTAAAAGTGAGAAATGACATAATCTACAAAATCTTTCTAGCCATTATGTAAATAATTCATACAAATCATTAATGAAACTCTAATTCCGATATAAATATGAACTAAAATATAAACAGATAATTTACCACATTAGTCAAAGAAATCATTGCAAATTTAAATTATATACTGTTTCTGTCCTAGCAAATTAGCAAACAGCTATTTTTTTTTATTACATATTTTCCTCAATTACATTTCCAATGCTATCCCAAAAGTCCCCCATAGCGCCCCCCACTTCCCTACCCTCCCATTCCCATTCTTTTGGCCCTGGCATTCCCCTATATTGGGGCATATAAAGTTTGCAAGTCCAATGGGCCTCTCTTTCCAGTGATGGCCGACTAGGCCATCTTTCGATACATATGCAGCTAGAGACAAGAGCTCCGGGGTACTGGTTAGTTCATAATGTTGTTCCAACAATAGGGTTGCAGATCCCTTTAGCTCCTTGGGTACTTTCTCTAGCTTCTCGATTGGGAGCCCTGTGATACATCCAATAGCTGACTGTGAGCATCCACTCCTGTGTTTGCTAGGCCCCTGCATAGTCTCACAAGAGACAGCTATCTTTGGGTCCTTTCAGCAAAATCTTGCTAGTGTATGCAATGGTGTCAACGTTTAGAAGCTGATTATGGGATGGATCCCTGGATACGGCAGTCTCTAGATGGTCCATCCTTTCATCACAGCTCCAAACTTTGTCTCTGTAACTCCTTCCCTGGGTGTTTTGTTCCCAATTCTAAGAAGGGGCACAGTGTCCACATTTTGGTCTTCATTCTTCTTGAGTTTCATGCGTTTAGCAAATTGTATCTTATATCTTGGGTATCCTAAGTTTTGGGCTAATATCCACTTATCAGTGAATACATATTGTGTGAGTTCCTTTGTGATTGTGTTACCTCACTCAAGATGATGCCCTCCAGGTCCATCCATTTGGCTAGGAATTTCATAAATTCATTCTTTTTAATAGCTGAGTAGTACTCCATTGTGTAAATGTACCATAATTTCTGTATCCATTCCTCTATTGAGGGACATCTGGGTTCTTTCCAGCTTCTGGCTATTATAAATAGGGCTGCTATGAACATAGTGGAGCATGTGCCCTTCTTACCGGTTGGGACATCTTCTGGATATATGCCCAGAAGAGGTATTGCTGGATCCTCCGGTAGTACTATGTCCAATTTTCTGAGGAACCGCCAGACTGATTTCCAGAGTGGTTGTACAAGCTTGCAATCCCACCAACAATGGAGGAGTGTTCCTCTTTCTCCACATCCCTGCCAGCATCTGCTGTCACCTGAATTTTTGATCTTAGCCATTCTGACTGGTGTGAGGTGGAATCTCAGGGTTGTTTTGATTTGCATTTCCCTGATGATTAATGATGTTGAACATTTTTTCAGGTGCTTCTCTGCCATTTGGTATTCTTCAGGTGAGAATTCTTTGTTCAATTCTGAGCCCCATTTTTAATGGGGTTATTTGACTTTCTGGAGTCCACCTTCTTGAGTTCCTTATATATATTGGATATTAGACCCTTATCTGATTTAGGATAGGTAAAGATCCTTTCCCAATCTGTTGGTGTTTTTTTTGTCTTATTGATGGTGTCTTTTGCCTTGCAGAAGCTTTGCAGGCAAACAGCTATTTTATATTGGTAAAATTTCATTAAGACCCAGGTTCATCTTCCTTTCATGAGATTGGTCTAATTTCCCAGTAAGTAAGATTGTTGCATAAATTAGAAGTTATAAAAATTTTTTCAATCCTGATCCATAAGCCTTCATCTAAGGAAACTTAGTTATAAATAAATAAATAACCACATTCTCAACCATCAAGGTAAATTGACATTTGTATATGTATGTGAGTATTGCATAGTTTTATATTTCAAACTTTTAAAGTGAGCTGAGAAAACAAACATGCCAAAAGCCCAGTGGGGGTAGATGGGTGGAGTGGAGGCGGGGGGGGGGGGGGGGTGGGGGGCGGAATGATGTCAAGACACAAACCAGGATATTCCACATATAGCTTCCGAGAGTGTCTGGAGTCAGGATGTGGAGGGCTGCAAGGAATGTTTTCTGCAACACTGTTTGGATCCAGGAAGAAAGGCTGTGCTCACAAACTGCCTGAGACATGAAGGGGAAAGCAGTGCACACGTTCACTGTCCGTGGTACCCCTGGAGGTTCATACAGTAATACATGCATATGCAAAATCACTGCACTATAATCTCAGATTGTGGAATTAGTTTGATTTCGTTTTTCTTTAAGCTTTTAAATGTTTTCCAGTGCTTCTGTGATGAGATTCAGGGCGTAGCCACCTGAAACATGGTTCCTTGGCATACCGACTTATTTAAGATAAAGGAATTTGAGAAAGCACATATCTGGGCAGGACTCTTGGTGGTCCTCTGATACAGGTCCATGAAACATTCAAGTGAGAAGCGCTACCTCTCTTGAGAGAATAAAAGAGTTCTCTAACTAAGCTCTGAAGCTAAGAGACACAGAATCCTGAACAGGTCTGCCCCCTCTTACACTGCTCCACTCATACACCATTGGGACCTGTCCTAGTCCTGTGGAACGTTCTGCTCAGGTTTGACTTCGGCTCTTACAGTGTTTCCTGTATCACAGAAAAATTAGGATTTGGGAAAGTACACTGTCTTGAGACTATCAGAGACTGTGGAGCCCCAGGTAGATTTGGGGACCTGTGGCCCTGGAAAATCAAAAGTACCCAAAGCCACTATGGGCCAGTATCTTCCAGGTTCTTACCTAGTGAATTCAAATAATAAAATTCATCACACAGAAGGATGTATTTCAGAAGAAAATTTTACTCTAGGATTGTGAATGGGAATTTAAGTAAGAGAAGGCAGGAAGAGGTCCCCAGAAATGCAATACCACCAAGCCCTTAGTTCGGAGAATTTTTACACGCCTTAAGGCAGAAACTGGGATGAAGCATGGGGAAGAGTAACCTGGTTTGTTTAGTTGCCCCATCAATGATGTCTGCATGCCTCTAAGTTTTGATCTCATCTTCAGATAGAGCAATGGGTGCTCTCACTCTGTGGGTGATGACCCCTTTCACAGAGGTCGTTACAAATCATGACAGTACCAAAATCACAGTGATGAAGTAGCAATGAATAATTTTATGGTTTGGGGTCACCATAACATGAAGAACTGCATTAAAGGGTCTCAGCATCAGGAAGGTTGAGAAACACTGAAATAGAGTCTCCAGTCACAGATACACACTTAGGGCAAAAGTAATAACAAATGAGACCTCCCTCTGGCAGTCCTGGCCTTTGGCAAGGACAGAATTGCAGAATCCTGACAGGACTGTGCTGGTTAGACTTGTTGTTGTTGTTGTTGTTGTTGTTGTTGTTGTTGTTGTTGCCAATTTGACACAAGACACAGTCATCTGAGAAAGGGGAATCATAATTGAGGAATTGCTTCCATCAGATTGCCACCAGACAGGCAGTCTGTTGGATGTTTTCGGTGACTAATGTAGGAGGGCCCAGCCCACTGTGGGTAGTACTACCCCAAGGCAGGTAGTCCCAGATATTATAAAGCAGGCTGAAGCTGTGCATTGGTGGTGTTTGCCTTTAATTCCAACACTTGGGAGGCAGAAGCAAGAGGATCTCTGAGTTCAAGGCCAGCCTGGTCTACCAAGTAAGTTCCAGAACAGCCAGGGGTACATAAAGAAACTTTGTGTCAAAAAGACAGGGAAGGAAGGAGGGAAGAGGGAGGGAGAGGGGAGGCAAGCAGTGTCCCTCCATGATTCCCGCCTCAGTTTCTGTTTGAGTTACTGGCCTGACATCTCTCAGTGGCCATCTGTGATGGAGACATGTAAGCCAAATAAATGCTTTTCTCCACAAGTCACTTTTGGTGATGCTGTTTATCACAGCAATGGAAAGCAAACTTGGAGAAGGGCCAAGAATGAATTCAGCTTCCAGCCAATGAGTCCTTCTCCTCCTATCACCTGGCCAGTTTCTACTTCCTGTGCCCACCACTTAGGTTTAATACTACGTATGCTTCTCTCTTATTAATCCGACTTTTTTCTACAAAGGTTTCACCCAAATAAACAAAGTTAAAATAGGTAGAAGAAGAAACAATTCCCTCTGCTGCTTCAACACTGAGCACATACTGTTTTTTTTTTTTTCCCATTTTGTTTTTAATCTTCAAATTGTCCAAGTGATGTTTTAACCAGGATGTCACATTCCGTCTAGGGCAAGCTGCAAAGCTCAGGAAATAAAAGACAACTGCAAGTGAATTTCAGAGAGATTCTGTACATGCTTTTCTTTCTTCTTCCAGAATAAATTATTATTAGCATTAGAAATGTCTTTCCTTGCACAGGTTAGCTCTAAATCTCTTCAAATTTGGTTATGAATATGAATGTGACCTTTTGTCTCCTATAGATATCCAAGCACTTAAAAGAAGATTTCTGTGAACGAGCTAAAAGGAAAATGCAGTTTTTTTCTTTTTTTTTTTTTTTTTTTTTTGGTCAGCATAAATAGCCAAAGGGCCTGAAACTAATGAGCTCTACATTGGAAGGCATTGGTCTTATGATGAGAAGTAAAAAATTTAAAGTGATGAATGACATTTTCAGGTTTTCTTAATTATTTGTAAACTGCTGTGTCATTCCCCACACTGGAAGCTAATTTTGATATTTTTCAGAGTTGAGACTTCTGTGCGGAAAGCATCAGCCAGGAGAAGCAGCAAGCAAGCATGATTTCTTATAATGTCTTCTGCTTGTGAGGCAGCCTCAGACTGGAAACCACCAGCTTTGGGGAAAGAGGGTCATTAAAACTCACGTGTAGCTTCTCCTCAATTAGCTCTGTGACCTGACAAGCCAATTTCTCCGGTTTTGTTCAGATTTTCCATATCTGTAATATGAAAATATACTGCTACTTCCCTCCGGAGCATTATGTATGAGCATGGACTGAGGAAGAGATATGAGAGGCAGAAGTCAGCAGGCAGTCACCTTCCCTGTGGGTCTGATTCCCAGATGACTACATGCAAATCTCTTCTAAGGTGCTTGCTGATAATTAGGATGTTAACCCTCACCCAAGCAGCTCCGGGAGATTTGTGCTTCTAAGGCAGAATGAGGTGCCTTTTTCCCAAATACCAGGATTGGGCAGTATAACCAAGGTGTCCAGTGTGAACCCCTGGGGGCTCAGTGGGGGAAGCTAGCAACAGCTTCTCAGAGGCTTCCCCTCAGTCTTGTGAAAGAAAAAAGTCCAAGGGGATCACTATGTGCTACCCTATGAAGTCATACTGACCAGGGTTAAGTGACTTTCTTACTTTGGTCTCCCTGGGTATGCGACTTCTGTTGTTCATTCAGCCTGGGTCCTAAAGTCCTAGAAATACTAACCACAGTTTAAAATCTAGGTACTGAACAGGACCTACCTGCTTGCTCTCTCTCTCTCTCTCTCTCTCTCTCTCTCTCTCTCTCTCTCTCTCTCTCTTCCTTTCTCTCAACTCCCCTCCCCATGTCCCCATGCCCTGAATAAACTCAATTCTATACTATATGTCTGTGGCTGGTCTTTCAGGGGAAAGGGATGCCTCAGCTTGTGCCCATAGAGTCACCCCATCCCCCACACCATACCTCACCTTCACCAAACATATCTCTGGTCTCTATCTTTTCACAAAACACAACAGCCACAAGACATGTGGCAGATACATATGTAGACAAAGGGCAACATCACCATCTTTCTTATAGACTGTCTTACTTCTCTTGACATAGCTTCTATTTCTACATTGCAGACTTTGATATTTTAGTTATCTAAATCCAAACTACCCAAAGCATGAAGGAACTTGCTCTTGACCTACAAAAAATTTAATGAATATATATGCTAGGTGATTTTAGTTTTTATGTTAAAAAAATTAATTATATTAAAACTGTGTTTCAAGCCAGATATGGTGACAAAGGCCTACAAGCCCAGCACTTGGAGGGCTGAGGCAAGAAGATACAGAATGCAAATTCAAGATTAAAAAACTAAATACAAAGGCAAAGAGGTTTCTACTTCTACGTCTCAGAGAGAAAGGCGGTACAATCTTTGGACTATAAAGACCAACCAAAAAGGCCAGAGGGAGAGTTCAGAGGTTAAGACCACCAGCCTTGTCAGCTCTCCTAGAAGACACAGGTTCAGTTCCCAACAACCACATGGTGACCCACAAACACCTGTAACTCCAGTTCCAGGGACTCTAATAACCACTTGTGATCTCAGTAGGTGCCAGGCATGCATGTGACACACACATGCAGATACATGCAAACCACTGAAACACAAATAAAATAAAATAAAATTAATATAATAATAAATAATAAAATAAAATATGAACCTAAAAATTTAAATTAAAAAAAACAGAATGAATGTGTGGCAATAGAGCATATGATAATGTTTATAGAAAACTAAGAGGAGGCTTGGAAAATGGATTATTGATACAAATGTTGCTGTAAAAGCATATTTTGCTCTCAAAGTTCAAAACTCAAACACCCACCTGAACAGTCTAGGCTTGTAGCCCAGCACTGGGAGGCACAGACAGCCAGATCCTGGAAGTCACTGGCCAGACAGCCTAGCAAGAATGGTGAGCAGCTGCGTTAGTGAGAGACACTGTCTCAGGCAATAAGACAGAGTGATACACACATGCACCTGCCCAGTCACAGTGGGCACCACTCTTACACATGCAAGTTAAAGACACTGCTGAAACTTCATTCTGTCGCATGGGTAACTAGCTACTTACAACTCAAGTTCAATATTAGCATAAATGGTGAAAAGAACCAAAACACCTCCAAAGTAAAGGAGCTTCTCAGAGATTTTAAGTTATCTTCTGGTCTTAAGTTTTTGTTTTTGTTTTTTTTTTTTTTAATTTTTGAGACAGAGTCTCATTGTGTAGCATTTTCTGGTTGGAAGCTCACTATGTAGACTAGGTTGGCCTCAAACTCATAGAGTTCTGCCAGCCTCTGCTTCCCTGAGTGCTGGGATTAAAGTCATGCACCACTCCTCCTGCCTATGTATATGTCTTTTTTTAAAGTGGTTATTTCCTATAAAAGTGACTAGAGAGAAAAAATTTATCTGATGGTTGGTTTAATAGAACAGATATATTCACAACCATAAGGTTATTACTGTACTCATGTCCTAGAAAAGAACAAGAAGAGTAATCAGCACAACAACAACAACAACAATCCAAATCTAGAAGAGACCAAGTAACTGTGGAATAGTTTTCTGTGTTCTGCCACACTGTATTTATTCCTAGGGTGTGTCTCTACACTTACAACAAGTTCCATGATCCTGAATCAGGTCAGCCAAGCCATGAGGCAAACCCCACCCCAGGCTGCCATGAAATTGCTGCCAAGGAGGAGCCAATTAGACTCCTGCAACAGCAGGGGCTCCTTTAAGACAGGTGAATGACCATAATTAGCAGTTCTAGGGAACAAACTAGTAGCAGGGACACAAATGAAATATGTCACAAGAGGAAAGTTCAGACATGGGTAAGGCTGCTTTTGGACTTCTCTGTGTATGTGTCCTATTCATGAATGGTTTGATGTGGTGTGAATATTCAGCTCACCTTGAACAGTTTCTCAGGTCAAATGCAACACCCTGATATTGGGCGTAAAGCTACAGAGAAGACATTCTTTTTGTCCATGGACCATGTCCATTCCTTATGAAAGCCTTCCTTTGTAATAGACTTGAGACACCAGAAAGACGGGTTTAAGGTAATTTCCTGGACAACTCAAAGGCAAATGCTCTCTCACTTGTTGGTATGTTCCCTTTCCTCTCTATTCTGTTTCTACCCTGGCCAGAGTAAATACAAAGACAGCTTTAATTAAGCACTGTTAGAAATACCATTCTAAATTTAAGGCTAACAAATTTGGGGGTTGTATTCATGACTTTTCTATTGCTGTGCTAAAACACCAGAAGCAACTTAACAGTTTATTTCAGACTTATGGTTGCAGAGGGTAAATCCATGAAGGTGGGAGAGGAGTGGCAGCTGGTAGCTGGATCAGGAAGCTGAGAGAAAGAGTCTTCAACCACAAACATGAAACAGAAAAACAGCTAGAAGTGGGGTGATGCTATAAACTTTCAAAGTTGCCCCAGTGACATCCTTTCTCCAGCAATACTGTGTCTACTCCCCAAATAGCACCAGCTACTAGGGACCCAGTGTTCAAATACCTGGATCTATGGAGGAAATTTTTTATCCAATTTATTAGGACTCATTTAATGTGAGTCTTGTAGAACACTACAGAAATTTGTCATACATTATTGTCACATTTATCATCGCTATGTAAAAACAAAGAACAAGGCAGTATTGAAAAGTATTCCATGGGAATGGGAAGATGAATCAGCAGATATGCACTCACCACACTTGATCTAGATCCTTGGAACCAAGGTAAATTATAAGTGGGCATAGTGGTGCACCTGTAAATTCAACACTAGGAAGATTAAGACAGAGGAATCCATAGAGAAAGAGAATCCTTAAAGCAGTGTGTGTAGCTAAACAGTCGGTGAGCTCTGGGTTCAATTGAGAAACCTGGTCCCAATTAAAAAAGGTAGAGAACAATCAAGAACGACATGCACACATATGAATGTGCTCACCGATACACACATGTGAACATGTATAGAAACTATACACAAATACATATGCAAAAAGAAGGAAAAACATATCATATACATACACATTCTGTTCAAAACAAGTATTTATTCATCATCTATAGTATAAGCAAGGCCTATACAAGACACAAAAGTTATTTGGTTGAGAAGAAAAGTAAACATGACAGTAAAACTTCAATCCCAAAGTCTATGGTAAGTGAGGGAGGTCTTGGAGATGATAGCAAGGCACCAGAATAGCAATAGTCAGAACTAGCCCAGAGCTGTGAGGAGGTTTCTTGCTTTTCATTGACATGAGTCACTTGGTTGAGTAAGGTGCTTCTTTGCAGACAAAAGTGGAGAGATTACTCACATCAAAGTGTCCAGTTCAAAAGTGCAGTGAAGCAAGTACTGCATTCATCCTCCCCATAGCTCAAGATGGATTCCACATGCAGTGTAATGAGGAGAGGAAATGGAAGACTATATCAGCCACTCCAGTCTTTGGACTTCTCCTTGTTCTCAGGATAAGGGTGGGATGATTTCAATATGGATCCAACTTACATGTAAATATGAACATTGTGGAGGCAAAGAGGTAGGTTGGAAGGGTTATGCTTAGTTAAGATGGTGATCCATCCCATAAAAAACCACCAAACCCAGACACTAGGCAGATGACAACAAGAGCCTGCTGACAGGAGCCTGATATAGCTGTCTCCTGTGAGGCTCTGCCAGTGCCTGGCAAATATATAAGTGGATGCTCACAGTCATCCATTGGACGGAGCACAAGGTCCCCAATGAAGGAGCTAGAGAAAGTACCCAGGGATCTGAAGGGATCTGAAGGAACAACAATATGAACTAACCAATACCTCCAAAGCTCCTTGGAACTATACCATCAATCAAAGAAAACACATGGTGGAACTTGTGGCTCTGTGGATGGCCTAGTGGGTTATCAATGGGAGGAGAGGCCCTTGGTCCTTTGAAGGCTCTATGTTCCAGTATAGAGGAATGCCAGGACCAGGAAGCAGGAGTGGGTGGGTTGGAGAACAGGGGGAAGGGGAAGGGAATAGGGGATTTTCGGAGGAGAAACTAGGAAAGGGGATAACATTTGAAATGTAAATAAAGAAAATATTAAAAAAATAAAAAGATGATGATTCTTTAAACTGCTCCAGGAGATGTTGGAATCTTTAGATGACTAAACTATTCGAAAGACTGGTTTGGAAGAGAAAATTATTGGAACACTAAGTCTGAAAATTAACTATACCAAAACTGAGAGCTATATGCTGTTCAGAGAGAGAAGCATGAAATGGAGGCCTGGAATACTTTCATTATGGAGAGATGAGAGGAGATCATGGGACAGTGGACACAGAAAGATCTTTACTGCTCTGAAACTGACCAGAAATAATGTTCTTTACTTGGAACTGGGTTCCAGTCTGTTACCACAAATGGAGCTGGAAATACATATAATATGTAGTATCACACTCAAGAGTTAAAGAGAAATAGAGAGGTATAAAAACCTCTTTATATAAACTAACCCATAGCTGGAGCTCAGATTCTGCTGCCCAGGTCTCCTTAAACCACCTCAGAAGCAAGAAAGACTGCGAATCAGAACACAAACTAGATTCACTTTAGAAGTACTAGTGAGTTCTAGCCTATCCTTCCCTTCAGTGATTCACTTTTATCTTCCAGCAATAGTCTGTGCCCAAGTCTCCATGTTCTAGTCTTCCCACTTGACTCAAGCCTTCAGGTCCAGAATGGAAAGAAGGCAAGCAGTGGTGTAAATTCTCTGCTTAGACCCAGAAGCAGCAGCCCAGCTCCTTCTCTGTTTGCCAGCCCTCTCTCCAATCTGTAGGTCAGGAAGTTCATTCTGGATGCTAAACAGGAAACGAACTGGAAAGAAACAAAAGCAGTAATCGAGCAGCAGTCACTAAATTAGATAAAGGCTACAGTGATGGAGACAAATGAGATGTGTGTATAGAATTTGAGTTCAGGAAGACAGTGCATCCAGGAAAACTCTGAGATTTTTCAACTCAAGCAACTGGTCCCAAGTTGGTTCCATTTACCGAGCCAGGAGACTTAGCACACACAAAGTTTCTGTCTAGTCTTTTTGAAGTTACATTACCTATGGGACCACTAAGGAGAGAAATTCTGAAGGTCATAAAGTGTTTAGAAGCCAGTTAGTAATCTGGACTGGAAACACTAACCCCCTTGTTAGTTTTCATGGACCAGCAATGTCTACATCTCCACAGCAGAGTGGATAGAAGGTGAGTAACCAGACTGGGGAGAAATGCTATCTTAGTCAGAGTTCTATCACTGTGAGGAGACACAGCAACTCTTACAAAGGAAAGCATTTAATTGGGGCTTACTTACAGTTTCAGAAGGTTAGCCCCCTATTGTCACAGCAGAGAGCATGGTAGGATTTAGGTAGACATGTGTGATGGTTTGTATATGTTCGGCACATTGAGTGGCACTATTAGGAGGTGTAGCCTTGTTGGAATAGGTGTGGCACTGTGGCTGTGGGCTTTAAGACCCTCATTCTAACTGCCTGGAAGTTAGTCTTTTCGTAAAAGCCTTCAGATGAAGATGTAGAACTTTCAGCTCCTCCTGCACCATGCCTGCCTGGACACTGCCATGCTCCTACCTTGATGATACTGAACTGAACCTCTGAACCTGTAAGCCAAACCCAATTAAATGTTGTCCTTATAGGAGTTGCCTTGGTCATGGTGTCTCTTCATAGCAGTAAAACCCTAAGTAAGAGCCGGGCGTGGTGGCGCACGCCTTTAGTCCCAGCACTCGGGAGGCAGAGGCAGGCGGATTTCTGAGTTCGAGGCCAGCCTGGTCTACAAAGTGAGTGCCAGGACAGCCAGGGCTACACAGAGAAACCCTGTCTCGAAAAACCAAAAAAAAAAAACAAAAAAAAACCCTAAGTAAGACAACATGGTACTATAAAAGTTGAGAGTTATACATCTGGATCCACAGGCAGCAGGAAGAGAGACATTGAGCCTAGACTGAGCTTTTGAACACCCCACCAGTGACACACTTCCTCCAAAAAAGCCTTATGTATTTCAACACGGCCACATCTCCTAAAGCTTCTCAAGTGATGCCAATCCCTAATGACCAAGCATTCAAATGGGTGCCTATGGGTGCCATTCTTATTCAAATCCAATAACACAAAAAGCTGAAAAAAAAAAAAAGAAGTCCTTGCAGAAGAATACTCTACTGGGTATTAGGAGACAAAGCAAGAAAGTGAAGTTCACAGAAATGTACAAGAAAAACATTGTTAATACTATAAAATGCTGCTGAGGAATCAAATAAGATAATTATGGAGAATGTTCATTAGCTTTAGGGATGCAGAGGCCATTGGTGGTTTTGCAAAGATCAGTGTTAATGAAGTAATAAGAACAGAAAACAAATTAGAGTGCCTTGTGGAGAAAGAACTTGAAATACAGACACCAAGTATGCACAGTGGATTTGCTAAGTATGCATTTGAAGAAGAGAAAGAAAGAGTAGATGGAACAATACACATAATGGACATGATATGTGACTAGGGAGACAGAATATCAATAGTGAAACAGTAGAGCTGAGCTAACAAGCACACAGATGTGAACCAGACCCATCACAACAGGGAAGAGGGGAGTCTGTGCAAGAGAGCACCTGATGAGCATTTCACTGTCTATAGGCCAGATTCAAAGGCATCTTAGGATCAGAGTTGGAGGCACAGTGGGGTTCAAAGTTTTTTCTTTTATGTACATGAGTGTTTTGCCTGCAGGTGTGTCTGTGTACCATGTGAGTGCCTGATGCTTGAAGAGGCCAGAATACGGCATCAGATTCCCTAGAACTGGAGCTACACATGGTTGTGAGCTGCCATGTAGGTGAAGGGAATTGAACCTGAGTCCTCTGCCAGATAAGATAAGCACCCAGTGCTCTTATCTGCTGAGATATCTTTGCAGCTCCAAGTTCAAATTCTTGTTTTGGCATTTATTAGTTTCCTTCAACTTTGAAATAGGGATAATCTTTTTATTTATTCCAGATATCCAATTTTAAAAATACACCTTTCGATCCAATTAAACATGTATAACACACCAAAAATATATATATGCATACTTTCTCTTTCTGTATGTCAAAACAAGTAATCAAGAAGAATTTAATACAATAACATAGATATGTAACACATCTTCATATATGAATTTTAACATTGTCAGAGTTGATTGGTTTGTTGTTTTCCCTTTTTTTTAGACAGGTCTCACTATGTTGCTCTGAGTGTCCTATGCACTGACGATCCTGAAAGGGATCCTAACCTGTGTATTACAAAATGCAATGAGAGCCTTTGCTGTATAGAACACAGTGGCCTCAAATTCACAAGAGATCTGCCTCTCTGCCTCTGCCTCTGCCTCTGCCTCTGCCTCTGCCTCTGCCTCTGCCTCTGCCTCTGCCTCTGCCTCTGCCTCTCTGCCTCTGCCTCTGCCTCTGCCTCTGCCTCTGCCTCTGCCTCTGCCTCTGCCTCTGCCTCTGCCTCTGCCTCTGCCTCTGCCTCTGCCTCTGCCTCTGCCTCTGCCTCTGCCTCTGCCTCTGCCTCTGCCTCTGCCTCTGCCTCTGCCTCTGCCTCTGCCTCTGCCTCTGCCTCTGCCTCTGCCTCTGCCTCTGCCTCTGCCTCTGCCTCTGCCTCTGCCTCTGCCTCTGCCTCTGCCTCCTCTGCCTCTGCCTCTGCCTCTGCCTCTGCCTCTGCCTCTGCCTCTGCCTCTGCCTCTGCCTCTGCCTCTGCCTCTGCCTCTGCCTCCTCTGCCTCTGCCTCTGCCTCCTCTGCCTCTGCCTCTGCCTCCTCTGCCTCTGCCTCTGCCTCCTCTGCCTCTGCCTCTGCCTCTGCCTCTGCCTCTGCCTCTGCCTCTGCCTCTGCCTCTGCCTCTGCCTCTGCCTCTGCCTCTGCCTCTGCCTCTGCCTCTGCCTCTGCCTCTGCCTCTGCCTCTGCCTCTGCCTCTGCCTCTGCCTCTGCCTCTGCCTCTGCCTCTGCCTCTGCCTCTGCCTCTGCCTCTGCCTCCTCTGCCTCCTCTGCCTCTGCCTCTGCCTCTGCCTCTAGTGCTGGGGTTGAAGGTGTTACCATCACACGTGGCACCTTGTCCTGTTGAAATGTGCTGTGTGGTACGATATTGTCATGCTCAATGTTTATTTTACACCACTTTAAAACCCAGTCTTTTACTTCAATTTTATCTCTCCACAGCTCTGAGAAGCAAGTAGGGCAGGTGTTATTCTTCCTTGTTACAGATAAAGAAACTGGGGCGAGCTGAGGTGAAGGAGCCAAGCCTCAAGAGTCCAGCCTCAGCTGTTCAGTGATGGACCAGCCAGGACCAGCCTCTAGAGCCAGGGCTCTCTTTGCATTTTGCAATACACGGGTCATGACCTCTTTCAGCATCAACAGTGCACGGAACAGAGGTGTGTGGGAAATGCATTACTTCTCGCACTTGAATTTCTCAGAGGGAAATACAGCACATCAATTCAGATTTCTTTCAACCACAGCTTAACCAATTTACCCCCAGAGTAACTACTTCACTGGCATTGCATCCTTCTTGCCCTGAACCTGGCCAAGTTTTAGCCTCTCCACTGTAAAGTTTGATTCTAAGAAGACCTGAGGAAAAAAGGTTGACTCAAGAGTCCCAGTGAGTGGACAAGGAAACCATGAACCCATCTGTGATGGTTTGTATATTCTTGGACCAGGGAGTGGCACCATTTGGAGGTGTGGCCTTGTTGGAATAGGTGTGACCTGGTTGGAGTAGGTGTGTCAATGTGGGTGTGGGCATAAGACTCTCACCCTAGTTGGCTGGAAGTCAGTCTTCCACTAGCAGCCTTTGGATGAAGACATAGAACTCTCAGCTCAGCTCTGCCTGTGCCATGCCTGCCTGGATACTGTCATGCTCCCACCTTGATGATAATGGACTGAACTCTGAACCTGTAAGCCAGCCCCAATTAAATGTTGTTTTTTATAAGACTTGCTTTGGTCATGGTGTCTGTCCACAGCAGTAAAACCCTGACTAATACACCGTCTAAAAGAAATAGAGTGTCCAGGGAGCAAGAATCCTTAAGCATCTCAAGGACATTGGTGACCTCACTTTATAGATGTCTTACTCCACTCCTAAAAAGTGTTCTGGAATCTACTAGATCTTACTTACTGAACAAATTTACACACAGATAACAGTAAGTATTATAATCATGATACATGGAAAATATGACTATGTCCAATAGTTGACATAAATGATATTCAAGAAGCAAGATATTGGAAGGCATTTGAGAGGATGGCAGCAACTCTCCCTTTAGGGACTAGCGCATATCTTACTGGTATAAGTCTGGCTTGAGGCAGAATGACTCACTTTTCCTTTGCCAATAATTTGACTATTATGGGATAGAACTACACATAGAAGTCTTACTAAATGGATAGTTTCTATAGGCCTACACTCCTTGTGGTCACGTGCCTACCACATCATCAGCAGTTACTTATGTAAACCCTGGGCATGTGGCCCAAAATCTCTACCTTTTTCCTCTATATCAAAGTGGAAAACTGAGAGACTCTAGGGTTAAAGAATACACAAAATTGGGGCCAGATCTACACAAACCAAGGTAGCATCACGGAGGAGAGGAAAGGCACCTGTGCATAGCAAAGAAAAGCAGATAAATGGAAAATGCCAGCAGGGAAGACTGATTATCCAGTACCAAGAGCCATGAGGAGAGCAACCTCACTTATGTGCCTATCCATTTGTCCATTCAGATACTTGGTGCATTTGCTAGCAACACTACTGCTCTACCAGTTCTGAGGATTCACGACTGAATAGAATCATCAAAGGCCATGCTGTCACAGGCTTGAAGCACTATGAAAGCTGCTATGACAGAGTCATAAATAGTATGACAGAAGTTCAGCATGCTAGGGGAGCGTAAAACATGAGCACCAAACTTCCTGTGGCGTCTGGGCAGGCCTCTCAGTTTCTACACCACATAGCCTCATTGTATTCCACTTTCTGTCTTTTAGTGCCTGTGACATTCCTCATTGCTTTTATCACAGGTTGTTTCTTCCTTTGAATTAGTGTAATAGATGTCTGATTTCATCTCTTCAGCATCTTTTTTTTCATGCGGTCATATCAGGAACTGGTCTTCTCTGCCCGGTGGGGCTGTTGATCACAAGAGAGCATTTCTCTTGCCCTTTCAATCACACTCTCTGTATTCTGACTGAAGTGGCTGGCTCAGACTACAGTGGATGACTCAGCACTTTTTGTGAGGACTCATGGGAAAATTGAAAGACCTGTCTGCCCTTCTGAAATTGCAAGTGCAAGGTCTTTCTGAGTTCAGAGCTATTGATACCCTTATTGCTTCCATTAAGGAACACTCTCCTGTGTATGAGGACAACAGAGCTGAGCGATAGGGACAACTCTTTAAACATCTCTTAAACGTTTTAGTTCTATGAGCCAATCAGTTCCCTTTCCCGCAACAGATTTGAGTTGCTTTTACTCATAACTAGAAGTATTCTCAGTAATATACCTGCCTTAGATATATTTAAGATCTATGCCCATATAATGTGTAACCAGGAGGATGTAATGGGGCTGAGCACAGCAAGGGCAAAACTGACTCTCTCTCTCTCTCTCTCTCTCTCTCTCTCTCTCTCTCTCTCTCTCTCTCTCTTTTTCTCTTTCTCAGATTGTAAAAGCTCACTGTATAATACTCAACAGTTCTTCAAACAACTCCCTATGTCAGCATTGGTGCGATAGTGATGCAGCTATCCCTAGCCTGTGGTACTTTTCTAAAGTTAATTAGTTACAAAGTGGCTGGTTTGGTATCTTTAATGTGTTCTGGCACCAAAGTCTGCCATGCTCCCAGTTAACTGCTCTGCCTGAGTCTTACCCCTTTATGCCAAGTCTTGTGTATTTAGTCTTCTGCTTTGGCTCTGCTCCCTTGGTGTGCAAACTAAAACATGCCAACTGGAACATTATGAATCTATTTAATTATCCTTTTGAAAAATTAAAATCATAACATAAATTTTATTACCCAGCTAGAGTCTAATTTTTATATGCAGATTTCAATACATTAATAGTATAATCAGATTTCCAAGGCACTTAAATCGTGCCAGTATATATTTTAATGCAGAGGACAAATGCATTTTTCAAAGCTTGGTAAAAATAATACAGAAATAGTTACAGCAACAATCAGACGCAGGTATCCATCATATGAAAGAAAAATCACTTTTGTCCAGATTCCTTCCTCTCTTTAATACACAGCAGTTCTGAGCTAAAAATAGGAAAACTGCAGCTTTCTTTTCTGTTTTCTTTTTTTTTTTTTTAATTTCCCTGAACTGCTATGAGATCTGCACTTAAAACTGCAATAGGGAAACAAAAAAGGGTTCTATTCTATGACTTAAAAATATTCCAAAGAAATGTTAAGTCTGTGTTGGAACATTTAAAAGACCACTTATTTCTAAAATTCTTACAGATATTAAAATAATATTAAAATGAATTACCACACTTTTGTGTCTAGACAATATAATAAAACTAAACTCTGCTGTAATTTTAGGAGTTTAGAAACTCATTTGGATATTATGTTTGTCCTAGTTTTTGTCCACACAACACAACCTACACACACCAGGGAAGAGGAAATCACAACTGAGGAAGTGCCTCCATCAGACTGGCCTGTGGGCATGTCTGTGGGGTGTTTTATTGCTTGTTGCTGCAGGCAGTGCCATTCCTGGGCAGTCAGTCCTGACTTATGTAAGATAGGTAGCTGAGCAAGGCATCGAGAGCAAGCCAGGAAGTAGCGTTCCTCCATGGTTTCTGCTTCAGTTCCTGCCTCATTCCTGCCTTGGCTTCCCTCAATAGTAGACTGTGACCTGTAAGCCAAACAAACTTTTTCCTTTCCAAGCTGCTTTTGGTCAAAAAGTGTTCTGTCACAGCAACTGAGAGGCAGACTAGGACAATATTGTTATTTTTTGCCATTGAAGAATGACGTAGACAGGTATACTCTAGTAATCATACCAGTTCTTTGGAAGCAATCCCTACCCCCCCCCCGTGTGTGTGTGTGTGTGTGTGTGTGTGTGTAAAAGGGAACGAAAAAGAGAGAGTGTATATGAACATGTCATAGCACTTGTATGGAGGTCAGAGGACAACTCGTAGGTGTGTGTTCTTTCTTTTCACTGTGGTACTTGCAAAGATCAAATGCAGGTAAGGCTAATTGGCAAGTACCTTTACCCACTAAGTCATCTTGCTGGTTCCTAGAGTCTTGTTTTAAAATATAAACATTGCTATATTTATACACAAACATAGAGCATTCATATTTGTGTTTGTAAGTTATATTTTCTTTAAAATATGTCTTAGTTTGGGTTTTATTGCTGTGAAGCGACCCTATGGACACAGCAATCCTTATAAAAGAGAACATTTAATTAGGACTGGCTTACTGTTTCAGTGGTTTAGTCATGATGGAAGTATGGCAATATGCAGGCAGAAAAGGCTCTGTAGATGCCGAGAGTTCTACATCTCAATTCTCAAGCAGCAGCAGGAGACCATGTGACATACTGGCATAGCTTGTGGATAGATGACCTACAGTGACACACTTCCTCCAACAAGGCCACACCCACTCCAGCAAGGCCACACCTCCTAATAATGTCACTCCCTATGGGCCAAGCATTCATACACATGAGTCTATGGGCCATTCTGTCCCTTCACTGCAATAAAACCCAAACTAAGACAAAATATTATCTTATTTCATATATGAAATAAAAGGGAATGATAAATCATTTTCCCCAAGCCCATTAAGAAACCCTCTCTTGAGATGGAGAGATGGCTCAGCTATTAAAGGTTAGGCTCACAACCAAATCAGTAAGAAACCTTCTCTTAGCTTTTTCAAGATAAATATATTTAAGAATGTATCTGAACTTATCTCCATTTTATCTTCATGAAGCTTATACATGGCACTGCACACAAACCAAGCAGACACAATTCTGTGGGGTAACTACATAGGCATTATGATTGTGGATAATCTCCATCTCTCAATATTGGTAACACTTAAAGCTGTCTGACAGTAAAGACCTAGTTACCCCCTTGCATTATTGTGGTCAACCACAAACATCTGACCACAGATGAACAAGTCAGCATCATTGTTTTAAGTGTGGTATGCTAAGGGACTAGAGCAGAACATGGTGGAGATGCAGACTAGTAGAGTAGAAGGGAAACAGGAAAGAAAGCTCCAGCATGATCTCTGAGAAGCCAGGGAGCATCAGAGAGGCCCTGAACCACCAGGCTCCAGGAAAACAGGTAAGGCACCCAGTGAAAGGAACAGAATTCTAAAGGACTGACATCATCATTTTTACATTTTAGATAAAATTAATTCTACTATATTTTATAACATTTTCTAAATGTGTTACTGGGTTCATGGCATTGACAGCAGACTTTGAAATTACGGGACTTTTTCTCACAACTTAATTAATTAATTAATTAATTTCTTCTTAATTAATTATCAAACATAGTTGGCTGACTCTGGCAGTGAAATTTCTTTTTTTTATTTTCCCATTTTCTCATATGCACGCTCTGCTACAGCTTACTGAACGAGCTGAAAATTCAATAAATAAATGCATTTGTAAATGATTTAGTAGAATGCAAAAGGAAAGACAGGCTGCCAGAGCCACACCACAGGTCTCCCATTTTGCCAAAAATGATTACAGTGGTGTCAGGGTTGATTATGTGAATCCAGGAGGTCTGGATGCTGGGGAGGCTGCTGCTTTTGCAGCTGCTGCTGTCAGAGCCTTGCTGAAGGGGCTGTTCAGGCCCCAGTGTTTGCACGCATGTGATGACAAGGCAGAGGTTTGAACATGCCCATGTCACAGTTCCTTCCTCCCCTTCATACTCAGTGAAGATGTTCCACTGAAATTCAAGACATCAGCTTAGAATATGTTAATGTTCATAAATTAAATTGCTCACAGAAGGTGATCAATTTTTAATGTTTACACTCAAGATGTTCTTTTTAATTAACACTTAGCTACATTTGTTCTCTGTGTGATGCAGAAAATGTCTGAACTTGCAGAGAGCTGCAATAAGTTGTTAGATAGTAAACTGCAGCAATTTTCAGACCTGTGCCTTTCCACTAAAGAAAGAAGGCTTAGCTTCAGATAGCTGACAGCATAGAGACACCAGAGTTACTCTCAGCAGTAGCAGGAAGTTACTCAGTATGCAGATTATTTTTAGAAAGTTACTTGAATTCCTGAGGTGGATATGCTCAAATACGGAGTGTGAAAATTGAAAGGGATTTCTCTGTTCAGCCAAAGTTGATTAATTTAGAATCCATAAACATTACTAGTTAGCCATACAGAACTAGAATTTAAAAAGATGGGTTGTTCACTAGCAGCATGATCGTGGGAAATGGACCTAACTCAGAGAAAACACAGTCTGGGCTGAAAACATGTTCATGGGCCAAAGTGAGCAGAGAGGCTTCCATGGAAGTTTTGTCAAGTGTCTTAGTTCAGATTCTATTGCAGTGATAAATACCACAACCAAAAACAACTTAGGGAGTCAAGAGTTTAATTGGCTTGCTTAGGAACTCAAGGTGGGAATCTAGAGGCAGGAATTGAAGCTGAGGCCATGGATGAGTGCTGCTTACTGGCTTACTCATCATGGTTTTCCTAGTTTACTTTCATATAAAACCCAAGGGTGATATCACCCACAGTGGGCTAGTCCCTTCCACATCACACATTAATCAAGAGAATCCTCCCACAGCATTTCTCAATTAAAATCCCCTCTTCCTAAATGGCCTTGGTTTGTGTCAGGTCAGCAAAACAAAAAAAACCAAAAGCAACAAGAGCAAAACCATGAGGTCAGAGTAATGATTTCTCAGCCAATGAGAAGGCTCAGTGAGGAAAGACATTGCTGCCAAGCCTGATGACTGGAGTTCCTTCCCAGGACCTGCATGGTGAAAGAAGAAAGCTGACTTTTACAAGTTGTCCCCATACTCCACATGCATGCCACAGCACACCATACCCCTCCCCTCACAAAACAAATAAATATGTAATTCCAAGCCTTAGTTGATAATACAGAACACTTTATGGCAGTAATTGGCACTAGTGTAAGAGTTGGGATCAAGACTGACTTCTAATGATTCACATAAGTCTTGCTTATAGTTATCTATGCAAAATGTTAGTATGTGATCTGTTAAAATTATTATTGAAGTCCATAAAAAGGCAAACTATATGAGACAAGGAAAATATGTTATTTTATGTTCCTGAAAAATCAGTGTTGGGGAACTTCCCGGTCCATGTTTTTGAGATATGCATTATAATTTATTACACATGGAACTAGAAAATTAAAATGATTAATCTTAACTTATCCAAATTACTTTTATTTTCCAAATATTTTTTCAGTACTAGGATATGAACAAATTTTTTTCCATTGTTCTAGTTTGATTTTTTTGTTTTGTTTTGTTTTTGTTTTGATTTCTGAGGAAAGGGTCTCTTTGTGTAGCCTTGGCTGTCCTAAAACTCACTCTGTAGACCATGCTGGCCCCAAACCCAGAGATCCATCTGCAACTACTTCCCAGGTTCTGGAATTAAAGTCATGTGCCACCATGCCCAACTATGTGAACAAGCTTTTTAAATAGCAAGTTTTTAGGGACTTTCATATTTTCCAAAGTAGATATTCAAGAGTGTTAAAGATATATTAGTGGTGTGAACTCTCTGTAGACTCAGGAATTTGAACTCTTTGTCTCTAGTTGTTTGCATGCACAGCACTGCCAGAGAAAGTATATCACTAAGGATGAGCTTTGAGATTAAAAGCCTCAGCACACTTTTAGTTTGCTCCCTCTGCTTCCTGATTTATGTTTGGGCTTTGAGTGCTCCCCTCTTGCTCCTTCTGCCATGCCTGCTGCCTGCTGTTGGGCTGTCTCTTCCACAATGGGTCTCACCCTCTGGAACCAGAAGCTAAAATAAACTCTTTCTTTCGTAAATTGTCCTTGATCATGGTGTTTTAACAGAAAATAGAAAAGTAGTTAAAGAAGAGGAGGAGGAGGAGGAAGAGGAGGAGGAGGAGAAGGAAGAGAAGGAGGAGAAGGAAGAGGAAGAAGAAGAGGAGGAGGAAGAGGAAGAGGAGAGAGAAAGATATCAACTGTCCAAAAAAAAAGAAAGAAAGAAAAAAAAAGAAAAAAAAGGAAAGAAAAGAAAAAAAAAACTTCATTAACTGGACAGTTTGTTTTGAATCTAGATATTTGATGAAGAATATATTCTATAAATAAAACTGTTTAATTCCTGTCAATGATAGTTCTATTGGCTTGAGACTTCGAGATGTTTAACCCATTTGAGTTAATGCACTATCATTTTGCTTGGTTAAACATCACTTATTGATCTGATATGTGATAGTTGAGTCACTGTGCGGTTATGCCATCCAACCTCTAGAAGAGCACACGACTCAAATACAAAATAATGATCTCGCTCAATGCTGGCCAAGCCTCATACACATGCAATTTGGCTTTTTAGTGTTCAAAAGCATACAGTATATGTATGTGTATGTACGTGTACACACACACACACACACACACACACACACACGCACACACACTTGTACATTCTATTAGTTTTGTTCCTCTAGAGAACACTGAGTAATACAGACCCTATCAATCACAGCCCCCTGACTGTGGTAAATAAGCAAAATGTTGTATTGTTCATATTTTAAATATGTCAAGAATTAGCAGGGTTTTTTCTTAACATATCAGAAAATAAATATGCCATGCATTGCAGGTGTTTGGTCTTTATTGCCAGTGCTCTACTCTGTGTGCTGATCTTTGGTACAAATACTCCATCACATCAGTATGGAAAAGAAGGAAAGGAGAAGGAGGGGGGAGGGGGAGGAGGGGGAGGAGGAGAAGCAGGAGGAAGAGGAGGAAGAGGAGGAAGAGGAGGAGGAAAAGAAG
Source organism: Mus caroli (assembly GCF_978045245.1). Taxonomy (NCBI): domain Eukaryota; kingdom Metazoa; phylum Chordata; class Mammalia; order Rodentia; family Muridae; genus Mus; species Mus caroli. Next base: position 106,111,153 of record NW_028227258.1, read on the forward strand.
AAGCAGCTACAAATAGTGGAAGACTAAAAGACCTGGATGCATTCTAATACATTGACTTACTTAAACAGGCAGCTTGTTGACAGCCCCTGTAGTGCACCACTTCTCTGCTGGCCCCAACCCCTGCAACCTTCTCAGTTGCAGTTTTATCATGATAGCTTTGTTTTATAGCTTCAAATATTACTTATTTCAAAAACTACTGCAATATATTAGCCAGCTAAGTAGCTATAGTACATGAATATTAAAGAAATTACATAAATAACAATGACCAAAATATTAACCTTTGTGCTTTTGATGAGATTATCATTTCTAAAGATTGGCTATTAGGGAATTTCATTAAATTGTATGTAAGCTAGCTAATATAACTTTATAAATTGTGCCTTGCAAGTACAAAGTGATTAAATAAAAATTCCCTAGTGTTCAATGTTAGAATACAAGAACTATTTAATTGTTTCATAGAAAATATCACAGTTATCAGTAGGGCATGCTGGACATACAGGGTATCTTTGTCATGTTCTATTGCTGTGAAGGGACACCATGTCTATGGCAACTCTTATAAAGAAAAACATTTGCTTTAGGCTTGCTTAAAGTTTTAGAGGTTTAGTCCATTGTAATCGTGGCAGGGAGTATGCAAGCAGACATGGTGCTGGAGAAGGAGCTGAGAGTTCTACGTCCAGATCCATAGGCAGCAGGAAGAGAGTGACACTGGGCCTAAATTGAGCTGATGAAACCCCAAAGCCTATCTCCAGTGACACACAAACAAACAAACAAACAAACAAACAAACCCTTTTAATCCCTCTCAAGTAGTGCCAGGCCCTAATGATCAAGCATTGAAATATATAAGCCTGTGGGGGGCATTCTTATTAAAATCACGACACTGGGTATATTAAGGTTCTCTAGAGTAACAGAGCCTACAGAATGAATCTCTCTCTCTCTCCATATGTGTGTGTGTGTGTGTGTGTGTGTGTGTGTGTGTGTGTGTATGTGTGTGTACACATATATACATACAGGGGATTCGTTACAGGCTGTGGTCCAGCTAATGCAACAATGGCTGCCTATGAACAGAAGGTCCAAGAATCCAGTAGTTGCTCTGTCCACAAAGCTGGATGTCTCAGATGGTCTTCAGTATATGCTGGAACACTGAAGATGTAGATCCTCCAATCAACAGATAGAAACGTTCTAGCTGAAAACTGTGTTTTGAGCTTATTCAAAAGGAAATACTCAGAATTTTTCTACAATATCTAAAATAAAGCCTGAAGCAGAGATTTTCAGGTGGCTACTCAGGGACTAAGATAGGAGGAGTTGCTACTCAAGAACTAAAATACTGGCTCTAATGCCAGTGAAGAAATAGACTTGCTATTTAGGGCAAGAGCAAGCAGGCAAAAATTAAGACTTCCTTCTTGCATGTATTTTATATAGACTTCAAGCAGAAGGTATAGGCCAGATTAAAGGTGTGTCTTCCCATCTGAAAGATCCAGGTTAGAAGTGGATCTTCCCACTTCAAATGATTTAACTGAGCATAACTTTCTCACAGGTATGCACAGCCACTTGGGGGTCTTAGTTAATGCCAGATGTAGTCAAGTCGATAACCAAAATATAAAATATCTACACACTAGGCATATACAGGGCCCTTCTCTTCTGTAGAAAATGCACTACTAATAACTTTGCTCAAATATATCTCACAATATTTCTTAATGTGGCTCCAGGCAGAAACACACACACACACACACAGCAGAAAGGGTGAAACTTATGTACCTTAGAATAATAAAGAAATATTTCCAGCTCAAGAGCAAGCAGAGAGTTATTCCACTCTCCATGGGTCTAAGTGTGGCTCCATCACCACAGTGATGAGTATGCTGATCTCCGAAGAGGTAGAAGGAGCCACATCCTCATATTAGAGATTCAGAGGATGGGCCAAAGCAGGCAGTCAGCTTTGTACAGCACATCTAGAAGAAGGTAGATTCTCCAATCAACAGATAAAAACGTTACAGCTAAAAAAATGTACTTTGAGCTTATTAAAAATGAAATAGTCAGAATTTTTCCACAATATCTAAAAATAAACCCTGAAACAGAGATTTTAAGGTTTTGCTACTCAGGGTCTAAGATATGAAGCCCATAAAATATTATCTAAATTGGACCAATTCTGTGGTTGTTTGAATGAAATGTTCCTTCATAGTCTTGGACATTTGAACACTTGGTTCCTAGTTGATGTTGCTGTGTCGGGAGATTTAAAAGGTGTGCCTTGATGAAAGAAATATGTCACTGGACACAGCTTTTGACAATTTAAAGACTTACGCTATTTCCTGTTGACTCTTTCTGCTTCACATTTATGATTCAAGATGTGAACTCTGAGCTTTCTGCCTCTGACACCATGCCTGCCACCTGCTGTCTTGCATCCCTACCACAATGGATTCTATCCCTGTGAAACCATGCAGCCAAATAAACTCTTCTGTAAGTTGTCTTGCAGTGTTTTATCACAGAAACATAAAAATAACTAATTCAAGAGCTTTCTCTTCAGCCAAACTCTCCTGACTGATAGTGATACTGGTTGTCACTGGCGATCTGTCTCTATCACTTGATGTCTCATCCTTTTATGTGATAGACAGTTTTCCTTGGTAAGGTGGTCTATACATTCTGAGAGAACAAAGCTCAAGGCTACAAAGCCTTTGGGATCTAGAAGTTACACATTACACAAAACATTTCAGGTACACACTGTGAGTCAAAGTAAGACTTAGGAAGTAAAGAAAGAGACTCCACCCCTTGGAAGTAGGTTCTGCAACTGATGGTGTTGTGTTTTTCAATCTACCACTACTACTGGGAGTCTGTATAGTCTTGATTAACATATTCCCACCTTTGGGTTGTTAAATCCCAAATTAAGATTTTTCAATTAGTAGATGCCAGTTAGCAAGACTAGGTGAGGCCTCTCTGAAAACCACCTTAAGAGCTTGCTTTTCTGAGTGGGGTGTGCATGAGTAGGTACTTAAAATCATGCTATTTTTAAGAGTGAAGTTTTCTTCTCTCTTCATCCCTTCCTGTTTTATTTCATAGATTTGAAAGAAAGGACCTTATATGGCATCCAAGTCTGTGATAAGTAAGACTGTCAGTTCAGTGGTGTGTATAATTTCTATTTTTTAAAATAATAGATGGATGTCCATGGAGGAGAGTTCTATTTTTCTACAGACAAGGTTTGTTAATAACGAGTACATGAATATGTTTTCCAGTCATCATAGGTCTAGTATCTGGCTATAATTAATTTAGACAGACAAGCCAAAAGACAAGAGTTTTTTCTTCTGTAAGAGAAACTGAAACAGGAAGTTAAGGGTTTGGTTCAAGGGCACAGACCTACCTAATAGGAAAACTTATGCCTTAATACCAAACCCCACATCACTGCTATTTATGCTATTTCACGCCTACTGTCTGAGTGAGGGTTGACAGACCTTTTCCTGTAAAGAGCAAGATAATGCTTCAGACTTTGCAGGTCACATGGGCTCTTGCAGCTTTATGCAATGCAACTTTGCCACTGTCACACAAAAGCAGACATGGACAAATCCCAGAGAGAAAGAACATCTGGAACCACATCTGAAGTTCCCTGATTTCTGCCCAGTGAGCCTTTTGCCCTTGATTTTAATAGGTGTAATTTTGTTGGAATGAGTTGCAATTGTCAGTGTAAGAGTTTTTCTGAATTTTGTGGCAAGTCATTGAAACTGAAGTTATGAGGACCATTAAAACAGGATTTTATCAAACATACATTGATGGAAAATTTAAGCGTGAAATTGATGACTTCACTATTGAACACACACACTCACACACACACACACACACACACGAAATGAGTGTTCCCTGCTCTGCTGTCCATTTGCTGTTAGTCTAGGAACAACACCCATGTGATTATCTCCCAAGCTCATTCGTAGTGTGCAAACCACTGGGATGGGTGAGAGCCTATAACAGGGTAAGTGGGTCCTTTAAAAAAAATCTCCAGAAATTCCTATGAAGGTAGGAAAAATGGGTTGAATCGCAGTTGCCCTGGTGTCTCAGTAGTTCCCCCAAAGATGGATCTACTCCTAGGAAACAACTTACTATTTCACAACTCGGATGCCTTGTTATACAACTGAAGTTATGGACACCAGACTTTGGTTTTTATTTCAGCTTTCTTACAAACTGCAACATTGAATACAGGGAAAGCAGAGAGAACCTGAGAACTTTTCTCTTTCCTGTTCTGGACAAAATTATAATAAATGTAACAATTTCCTTTACCAGTTCTTGCCTCCCGTTTTTGACAAGCAGGAGGAAGTAGTGAGAAACAAGCTGAGATTCTGGTAACTTCATGTCCCTGTGCTGTGGTAAGATGATATCAAAACTATCCTGGTTTCATCTGACCTTCAGAGGACAAAGATTTCTCCTTGACCTGTCACATAGAGAACTTGTCTTCTACGTTCTTCCTAAAGTAGGATTCACACTTTCAGCTGAGCCATTTATCCTCTGTGAGTCATTGAACAAAATTCACAAACTCTTTGGACTTATTTCCTTTCTTGCAGATAGGAAAAACAGCAACTGCTACAAAAATAATTATTCTAAAAGTTAGCAGAGATTGTGTGTGTATGAGTAAAAATGAACAACAGATGGAATTCATGTAGCCATTCTTCTCCTTTCCAAAAGGCTAGCATCTTCAACTTTCCGGTCCGTCTTCCTCTGCTCTCCACCTTCTGGGGAGGACCCTGCTTTCCATGCTTCTTGTAAAAATCCAACTTAAAGGCTCTATGCCCCAGTGTAGGGAATGCCAGGGCCAAAGAGCAGGAGTGGGTGGGTTGGTGAGCAGGGGGAGGGGGCATAAATGCGGAAGGGGGTTTTCAGAGGGGAAACTAGGAAAGGGGATAACATTTGAAATGCAAGCAAAGAAAAAAAAATATATATAAAAGATCTATGAATGAAATAAATATTTTTGTTTTATAACTTAAAATTCCTTATATAAGAACTCAGTTCACAATCAGGTTGTTGCCAAGTATATCCTTTGACTTGAAGAGCACTAAGTAATTGAACCTTGTCCTGCCCTCCCTCCTCCCCCCACCAGAAGAAACTAAGTGTGGTTAAGGATATAGCTTACATGTTTTACCAGTGGGATGTAAAATGGTTTGCAACTAAACAATCTAGACCAGTGGTTTTCAACCTTCTTAATGCTGCAACCCCAACCATAAAATTATTTTCAATGTTATTTTATAATTGTAATTTTGCTACCATATGAATCATAATGTAAATATTTTTAGTGATAGAGGTTTGCCCAAGGGGTCTTGACCCACAGGTTGAGAACCACTGGTCTAGATGGTTATGTGAAATCCTATATCATGCAGATTACCCAGAGCTTATCTGTGATTCTAGATTAACCAAAGACCTTGTTTTAAAGAGAAAAAAAAATCACTTGAATTTAACGCTGAAGAACCCATTACAAAAAGCTTTTTCTTAGTTGGGCGTGGTGGTGCACGCCTTTAATCCCAGCACTCAGGATGCAGAAGTAGGCAGATTTCTGAGTCGAGGCCAGCCTGGTCTACAAAATGAGTTCCAGGACAGCCAGGGCTATACAGAGAACCCTGTCTCAAAAAAAAAAAAAAAAACAAAAAACAAAAAAAAAACCCACAAAAACAAACAAACAAACAAAAAGCTTTTTCCTTTTTGGAGGGAGGGGCATAGAGTGGGGATAAAATTGGCTTTGTTAACAAAACCCTGGATATCCATCCACTTCAGTTCCCCAGAGCTGAGGCTTTACAGGTTCCCTGTTCAGTCAGAAAAGCATGGCATATGCTGCTTCAATAGATATGAAGCTCTTTCTGCTATAAAAACAAAGATCCAACAGACAACTCTTCATGCTCTCCCTGTGACAGTTTTGTTGTCAACTTGGCAGAATGTAGAATCTTTTGAGAAAGGAGTCTCATGAGGCATTTATCTAGTTAAGTTGGCCTGACTGTTGGGGAATTATCTTGATTATGCTAATTGGACTGAAATAACAGCCCTGTCCACTATGGGAAAGAATATTCCCTAAGCAAGGAATTCTAGATTGTATAAAGTGGAGAATGCAGGCTGAATCCTAGTAAGCATGACTATGTTCATGCATTACCCTCTGTCTTGACTTTAGATGCAACTTGACTAGCTGCTCCAAGTTCCTGCCATTCAGTCATCCTCACAAATGATGGACTGTAACTGGAAACCAAAGAGACTCTTTCGCCCTTCAGTTGCTTTTTCCAGGGTATTTTATCACAGCAATAGGAAAGATTAAGGCAACTTCACAATTCACATTTTCATTTCCCCCTCCCTGTCTAAATTATTCACCTTGAACACTTTTTAGTTTTGAAATTCCTTCATAACTTGAATATTCTATAAAGTTCCCAAGGCAACTTTATTGAGTATGTGTTATCAGTAAAGACATAATGTCATTTTAAGACTTGTTACTACATGTTTTTCTAATTTTCCTCAGTGTTTTTTTATGACTCAAGGTTTCCTTTGAAAACCCTTTGCACCAGTATTTCTATCTTTTCCAGCAAAATCTGGTTATTTCTTTTAGATTCAAAAATGGAAATTACAATTATACATCTCTTCCTCAACATGGCAAGTAGACTCTGATGTTCTTTGTCAGCTGCTTTCCTGTGTCAGCATCTCCATCCCAAACTGTCTTCTGTAAGTCTTCTATGTCTTTTTTATCACTCTATGTACCTGTGCCATTGACCTAGCAAACTCAACCAAGCTCAAGGAAAGATGGTGAACAAGACCAAAGGCTTTGCAGCTACAAGAGTATTGCAGCTATAGTTTAAGAATCATGATTAGTGGAATAGGAGGCACATACCTGTAATTTCAGCACTTGAAGATAGAAACTGGTGGATCAAGAGTTCAAGGCCATCTTCAGCTGCATAATGTGAGTTCAGCCGGAGCTTAGGATAACAAAGAATAAATAAGAATCATTATTAGTTAGTGCTTTATTTAGTTAGATATGTGCACTATTTACTTGTCTGTTTGTTTTGAAATAGTGTCTAATGTATCAGAGACTGGCATCTGACTCATTGTAGAGCAGAGTAAGACCTTTGATTGATCCTCCTGTCTCATTATATTATTTTTTGTTATTTGTCCTTGGTTTTTCTCTGTTAGAAAAAAATAACAAGTAATATAACAAAAGGTAATAAATATTTATGCCATGATGGGGTAATAGAAATAGTTCATTTAGTCAAAGTCTAAATTTCTGGAAGACATTTTGCAAGGATTAAACCCTCAAACTCCTCAAACTATTAGTGAGCTAAGATTTGTAAACTTCTAGCAGATTCAGTTGGAGGTGTGATCAGTAATAACAATGAATAGCTTTCATCCCTTCCATTTATTAGATCTTTTATTATGAGATTTAAAATGAAAAATTATTTAATTCTATATTTTTTTCCAATTCTCTTCTCAAATTTGTTGCTATTAAGTATTCAGTAAAAGCTACGATTTATATTATTGCTTTCTCCTTTGAAAGTTTAAATATGTTATTATTTCTAGTGTCCCTTTGTCCTTAGGGTTGGTTTCAAGGGTGTGAATTTTCAGCCCTATCAGAAATTCTTCCCAGAGCACCATGTGCCTCAAGAGGGCAGTTCTGAAGTCCAGCCTGTAGGGCACAGCCCACACAAGCTGTGTTAGAGCTCTTGAGATTCTCATTCTTGGTCTTTGGCTACCTGGTCTACTGCATTTGTCAGTATTGAAATCACACTCATTTATTCACTCCATGAACCCATGAATTAAAAGACTCTGTGTTACTCTAGTTTTGTGTTGCATTATACTTCTAATTATTGTTCTGTATATATACACCTTTTAAATCATAAATCCTATTTATTCTTAGCAATTTTATTGTGCCTTAAAACAATTTGCATAATAAAACACTATTGCATGACAGTAAGTATATACTTTTGATAATCACTGCTTACTTTTGCTTACTCTAAAACCAGATTGCTGTCATCCCTCTTCCTTCCTTTTATTCTTTCCTTCTGATTTACACCCTGATTTACACCAAATAACCTCTCCTCACTCCTCTCTCTACCTTCCTTCCTTCCTTCCTTCCTTCCTTCCTTCCTTCCTTCCTTCCTTCCTTCCTTCCTCTTAGTTGCACATCATTAAATAACCCAATTTGGAGCCAATGAGATTGTTCAACAGATAAAGGCTCTTATTACCAATCATAATGACCTCAAACCCCACACGGTAGTAAGATGTATGTATGCCAGCACATATACATGCCACCTCCATCTCAGCCCCTGCCCCACACAACAAATAGACATTTTTTTAAAATTAAAGGAAAACCTAATTCATTATTGTTTTTTGTCATTGTAAACAAATTTTCAAACTGGGGGAAATTAAGTTCCCTACTTTATTTTTTTCCTCCTACTTTAGTTTTCTGGTAATGTTATACAAGAAAGAAAACTAGAGTCAGTAAATAACATCAAATTGTAAAGTTGAGATTCCACCAGTGAGATGAGATAGTCACCATAAATGTTTGGGATAAAAACCAGATACCATTTTAGGGAAGGTGTTCAGTTTTGTTTCTTAGCACCCTTTTTGCTTAAAACAAACAAACAAACCAAAAAACCACCCACCTTGAGGAATTTGTTTGTGTGTTTCTTTGTGCAGTGCCAAGATAATTTTTCCCCTTATGTAGGTTCTTGACCATTTCTCATTTGGCATCTGGGTATTCACAACATCATGGGCAATTAGCAAATAGTTATTTCTAAGTCAATAAGCTTTTTCAATTATCATAAGACAATGCTTGCTATGAGGCACAGTGTCAGATGCTGGCGATCTTCTGCATTTTAGTATATCTCAGCAAACACCATCAGACATGTCTCTATCGGCTTTGACGTCATTTCTAATAACTTGAGATACACTTGATGAGAAGGTCTTATAGTCTTCAAATGAGACTTTCTACAAAACTGAAATATTAAAATCTTACCTTTTATGGTGGGTGTTAAGTAAATTTCTCCCCAAACTCCCTTAGCTATCTGGTGCTAAGGGAGTTAAATATGTTAATGGCTTTCACATGACAAAGTACTGTGGCCTGCTCAGCTTTGTTTCAGTTGCAAAGTTGTTCTCCTTCACTTTGTCCTCACTCATCTGCAGCATTAACAGGTGAGAACCCCCTCTCACCCATTTGAATACCTGGTTTCTTCTTTCTGGTTGTGATACCCTTTCACCAAACACGGTTAGGGTGCTTAACTTAGTGGGGCTTGGTTGCTGTCATTTTGTCTTGTTTTAAAGGATGTAGAAATGTGGACAGCCTGATGCGATTGCGTTCCTTTCTCTGCTGTGTCTTTCCAGAGTAAGACCAGTGCCACCAGAGCATCCATTTCTCTGTCTAGTCATGCTTGGTTTTATTCTAGGTAACTTCTGTGATGATCATTGCACAGTGCATTAAAATAGATGAGCGTATCATCTTTAACTTATTTTCCCAGCCTTCTACAGGCTGTGTCTGCTGCTTAAGGCTTAAAATCTAAGTGGTAATGACCTATACAATAAAATATTTTATGTTCATGGTTCTCTCTGAGTGAAAATTCTTAGTACATTAGAGACATTTTTTTTTCCTTTCTAGAGCTCAAGATAGAAAATATACCTCATCAAAAGGCTGGAAGTCGCAGAAGAGAAAGCATTCCCAAACAAGTTAGGGGTCAGCTTTTAACCTTTACAGTGAGTGGGTCCAACACAATTCTCACCTACCCATCGTGTAAGCAAGAGATCTCATTTCATTACTTGCTCCTCTGTTCAAAGACTACAGAGAACAGTTGGTGTAACTAAAATATCAAGACCGTTCACAAGGTTACAGTAGGCCGTTCCCATGCTATGATTTATTTGTAACATATCATTCTGATCTTTATAAAAAGTAAACTTTGAAAAAGTAAAAATGAATTCCTGTTTCATCTTCCTTCAAGTATCAAAGAGTGGTCCCGAGCCTGGAATCACAGTGCCCTCTCACGGTTCCCTCTCTAGAACTGACCTGAAGCTCTGTTTTCAAGTGACCGTTCATTGTTTTGTATAACTTAAATGTGTTCATGTGCGTGATGAAGAAAGCATTTCCCAGAAGGTAGGTAGATTAGAGTTCCCACTCTTCCTTGACAACAGTTTTCTGCAGTTTTTAAACAATGAAAATGGAGAGAGGAACTTTCTCTGCCCTCCCTACTTCAGGGGTTTCCCCATGGGGAGGTGGGTTCTGTGAACACTGAAACTACTTCTCATAGTCTGCGACGTCTGATCTTAGGCATTGACTGTTCTCAAGTAGTTCCAACACAGATTTGTTCTGTGTCACCTGTATAACTGCTGCCATCTGGGACTCATCAAGACAGAGGAAAAGTCCCTCCTCCAGCTATTAGAAAGGTCACTCGAGATGAACACTGGATGAGGTTAAATGTACGTGAGATAGCCATCAGTGCCATTAAGGAAAAGAGGAATCAAAAAAAAAATTATTCTGAAATTACTGAGCCATTCTCCAAGGGAACCGTCACAGGTATGAGACACCTGAAAAGAAGGGCCCTCAATAGAAGTATTGGCTTTGTCAGATCAGCTTGTGGGCATGCGGGGAGGGGGGGGTTCGGGGAGGGGGCTGTCTTGACTGCTAAATGATTTAAAGAGGTCCAATCCACTATGGGTGATGCTACTACTAAGCAGGTGGCTAGCCCTGGACTGTCTAAGAAGGATGCCTGACTGTAAGATGGAGCAGGCCAATAAGCAGCAGCAGCAGCAGCACCCCCCCCCACACACACACACCAAGGTTTCTGCTTCAGTTTCTGCCTTCAGTTTTGCCCTGGATCCCCTGGAGCTAAAATCAACCCTTTCCTTAGTCATGGAAAGCTAACTAGAACAACAGACAAATGTGAACAGCAGGCACAGAGTAGGGCTGGAGTGTGCCCAAATATTACAAGGAGGCCAAGGTCAGAAACTAAGGCTATAGCAGTCTTGTGTGACTAGCAGTTCCTTAAAATCCAAGAGGAAAAAAAGATAGAAGATTGAATAAAGATTATTCATTTTCTTCAAGTTTTCTCAACCCTTCCTGTATTTGACATCTCTGAACTGTCCAGGGGACACTTTAGCACACACCTGGCATTGGACACTTTCTCCACAGTCCCTAAGCTTGAGGCAGTTGATTCCAAAAGCAGCTACTATATATCTATTTCTTCTAAGTGTGCTGCTCTAATGAAAGGCAGTGGGCATCTATTTTGGTTTTCCTTACTCCTGGCTGTGTTCTTAATTGCTTAACGATGGCATCTCATTGACAGCTGCAAAGCTGCTGAGATCACACCAGTCTCACTAAAATGAAACAGGCTGGCATCTGAAGGGATCTTTCCTGCCCTTCTGGACTCTGTATTTTTCAGTCTATGTTCATCTGTGCCCTACTTTTATGACCCAGCTCCTATGGGAAGATGCTGAATTACAGGAATTCCTATTGGATATTTCTCATCTCTGATGATGCCTTAGGACCCCAAAGTGAGGACAGAGATTCAGCCCTCAAAGCAGGGCCTCATAAGGAAGGTAGAGAAGTGGAAGCGATGGTGTGTCAGTGCCTGCATAGACTTTGTCCATCAACTAAAATAAGGAAGTAAGTGAGAGTCATAGTAAATTCCAGAATTTTTAGGAGAGTCCATTCTCAGATCTAATTATTACTGCAGTGTGTGTGTGTGTATGTGTATGTGTGTATGTGTGTGTGGTGATTAGAGAATACTGTTTATCACTTTGATTTTGGAAGAAGAAAAAATAGTCTAGTAAGGATGATGGGAAGGGATGTTTGTACAATGTTGGTGGGAATATAAATTAATATAGCTGTATGGGAAGCAATATAAATGAAGATTCCTCAAAAAATTAAAAATAGAACTACCAGTGATCCAGTGATACCACTTCTGGATACATATCTAAAAATTAAAATACAATCAGTGTGTCAAAATGATATCTGCACTAGCTTGGTCTTCATACAGGCCCCCCCAACAACTGGAGCAGGGGCTGTCCCTGACTCTCTTGCTGCTTGTGGATCTCCTAACTGGGCTGTCTCATCTAGTCTCAGTGGGAGAGGATATTCCTAGTCCTGCAGTGACTTGATATGCCAGAGTGGGTCAGTACCCAGGGAGGAGAAGGGGAGGGACTATATGAGCAGAGTACTGGGAGGACGGGGGGTTGTGATCTGGATAGAAAGTGAGGGAACAGATAAATAAATAAATAAATAAATAAATAAATAAATAAATGGAAAAGAGAGAGAGAGATGCACATTTGTGTTCATTCAAGTACCATTCACAATCGGGAAGAGGGAGAACAACACATGTGTCCTTTAACTGGTGACTGGATAAAAGAGAATATGTTACAGCATCGAATACTTTAAAGCCACTGAAAAGGAGTAAAGTCCTGTCACTTGTGACACCATTGAGAAAACTGGAGATCGATCATTACAGTAAGTGAAATAAGCCAAGCTCAAAAAGTGAAGGACCAGATATCACTCCTGTGTGGGACTTTAAAAGGTAATATCATAGAAATTATTACCAGAGGCTGAAGAGAATGTCTGAGGGGAAGGAAGGGGAGAAATTATATATGAGCATTTAGTGATAGATGATGGTGCATGTGTGGAAGTCAGTAGACAACCTGCTGGAGTCACTTCTCATTCCATTATGTAGGTTCCATGCCTTCAGTTCCCTGGGAGTATTATTGTTGCTACAAAACACAGTTCTGCTGCCAAATCCAACCTTTGTAGACCGTGTGTAGTGTACTATGTTCTCTTCCTCTGAATTACTCAGCTGATAATTTCTTGTCACCCATTCTGTCCAGTGCTGAAGGTCAGTCATGTTCCTGGACATCCTCAAAACGCGTAAGGAGGGACTGCTTCTTCATCAAATACCTGGCCACCACAGTAGAGCAGGTATTGCAGTTTCAGTGACCCAGCTGATGCATTGAGGGCTGAAGGAGGTAGGTTTCTTTATTCCATCTGGCTGCTGTCTGGATTCCTAACCTAGTCTGATCCTGGGCTCTGGGTTTAATCCCTGCCATCTCTTTAGAATGTTGCATCCAATAGCTCTGGAAGGCCTTGGGAAGCCTCTTGGGTTGAGTAATCATATGACAGAAACCCTATGTGATAAGCAGTATAAAATCTACCCATTCCTTGGGCTCAGTGTTCCTCCTGGAAGGTCACTTATTTGAGATAGCTGACAAGACAGCCTGGACCTCAGTTATCTCTCTCCCTCTAGAGCAGTGTTTCTCAACTTGTGTGTTACAACCCCTTTGGGGGCCAAACCCTTTCACAGGGGTCACCTAAGACCATCGGACATCACAGATATTTACATTGCAATTGATAACAGTAACAAGATTACAGTTATTAAGTAGCAACCAAATTAATTTTATGGTTGGGGGTCTATTAGGTACATGTTAAATGGACACAGAAATAGAAAGGTTGAGAACCACTGCCCTACTGGGGTCTATACCTGACAGAATCCTCCCAATTTCCCAGGCTTAGCTTGACTATAAGCTGGAAGTGATCTTGGTCCTTTACTCTCTTTATCTTCTCATCAAGGTCCTTCATATGTTCCGAAAGCAGTCAAGGACTTTGCAGATTCTGTTGCTCAGCAAACTAGAAATGTTGTGTTAGGGCCTTACTCAATTGCCTCCAGCTGCAAAACTAAAAATGCTGGATAACAATGTTTCCCCCCTGTGAACCTGTGGTCAGAGAAGATCTTCTACTTATGCAGATGGCCTCTTTTGCCCTCTCTTGAAGTCTTCCTTTGGCAGCAAAGCAGGGGATTGCTCTGTGCTGGCTTTCTTTGTCTCCCCCAATATATGTGTGTCAATATGTGGTCATGTACTCTGTGCCTTTTCCCCCTCAGTCTCTAAGAGTCTAAATAAATAACAGATTTGGTTCTCTTCTTCTGTTCCATAGCCACCACTGTGGTTTAGATGCCTGTTTGGTTGTTCTCTCAGCCTTTGCTGCACAACCCTTTCTCGCTCAACTTCCACTGGAGTGGCGTTTCTAAAAGGATCAGGCATTTTCTTGTTTATAATCTTTAAGGTTCCGTCCCTTTCAGGATGAAATTTTTTCCACTTAGCTCACAAGGCCCATCCAAGTCCACTATCTAATTACAGAACTAGAGACGAGCTACTTAGCCATTCTGTGCCTTAGTTCCTATCTCTTGTAAAACAGATATACAAATAGCACATCAGTATGTGGTTGTTGTGAACATTGGATGACACTAGGAATATAAAATACTTAAGCAGTGACAAGCACATAGGTAACACAAAGCTACCATAACCAGCATCCCTTTCATCTCACAAGGCTGCACCTTCTTCCTAAACAGTGCTACTAACTGGTGACCAAGGATTCAGATGTCTGAGACTATGGTGGACATCATATTTAAGTTACCACTACACATTTTATTTTAATTTTAATTGGGGGGGGTCAGAGATCAATTTTATGATATTGATTAGCTTCTATTTCTACACGTGCTCCAGTGGTCAAACTCGGGTTTCAAGGCCTCTACAGTAAGTATTTGCCCACTGATCCATCTCTTGCAAGCTCAATGTTTTAGAAAGGATAGCAGTAATGTGATATAGTACAATGAGGCATGGTATTCATTCTATGTCAGAGTTTCTTAAAATTCTTCAAATAACCTTAAGTGAAATATTAGTCAGGGTCCTCTTCAGCAACAGCTTTCAAGCTGTGGGTCACAACCCCTTTGGAAGCTAAGCAACCTTGTCACAGGGGTTGCCAAAGGCCATCAGAAAACACAGAGACTTACATTACAACTCAGAAAAGTAGCAAAGTTACAGTTATGAAATAGCAAAGAAAATAACTTTATGGTCAGGGTTACCACAACATGAGGGACTGTATTAAAGAGTGGCAGTGTTAGGAAGGTTGAGTCATTGCTCTAGAAGAACAAAACAGATAGTGTGTGTGTGTGTGTGTGTATTACATACATACATTATATTTATTAAATCAGCTAACAGGGAAATAGTAACAACAGTTGTCTCATACCAGGTTGAAAACATGGGAGTTGGTGCCTCAGCAGCCCCAATCTGTCATCAAAAGATTAGGAAGTTTCCTGGAGAACCCTGGGTCCTTAGGCAATTATAGAGGCCTGGAAAACACTTTTCCTGATATTAGTGAAGGAATCATCATCACCATAATAATCACCACAGTCATCGTCATTACCACCATCATCATCACCATCATCACCATTATCACCAGCGCAGCAGCAGCAGCAGCAAGATGAATCAGCTCAGCATCAAGAGGGAAGATCAACCAAGCAAAAGGTGAACCATCTTCCTCCTGATATGTGCTTCCTTATCTGAGCTACTAGCAGAATTTCACACACACACACACACACACACACACACACACTTGAGGTTGATCTCCAACATCAACTAACAGTCCTGCAGTTGAGAATCTCTACCCAGATGAGAATTTGTGTCGGTTTGACATTAAAACCAGCTATCATAGTGGATGTCAAGTTTCATACCTCTGGACCAATTTTTATTACGAGAGGTATTTCAACTGGGAAAGCATCTAGAAACGTTTCATAATTAAGCTGGAACACTGGAGTAAAATCAATAACAAAAACGCAGCATAGCTATAAAAAGAAATAAAATGTTGATGCATGCTACATGTCCAATGAAAGATGACAGACAAAAAGCCATATATTATATTAATTCACTTTTATGGAATGTCTACTATAGACAAATATGTGCAGATGGAAAGTATGTTGGAGCCATGGAAACAGAGAGGGATTTCCAATGAGTTTCTTTGGTGGCTGATAAAAAAAGTGCTAGAATTAGAGGGTGTTGTGGCTGTACAACCTTGTGAATATATTAACATCACTGCACTGTACATTTTATATGGGTCATATTTATGGGATGTTGAATTATGTCACAATAAAAATATGTAAAAAAAAACCCAAAAGTGATACACCAAAAATAATTATCAGGAATGGGGGAAAACAACACATGTCATTTATCATTGCTATTAAAGGACCCACAAATAAAATTACATTTTCAAAGTATGAAGGATTATATCACCAGCCACTTAATGGCATCTATAAAGCATTTTTATATTTCTTTTCCTCCAGCTTCCCAGAAGTCATCGCTGCATCGTTGCTCTCATTCATGGGCTCCAATGACTACAACTGTCAGCTGATATTTTGCTTTTGTTTTAAGCTCTCAAATTTCTTTAAATAATTTCTTTTGGTTTTATTATGGTCCCAATTTAGTTAATTCATTAAGACATTAAAACTTATGTTATTTTTAACTAATTTCAAACATTCCTTTGACCATTAACTTTACTTTTAAGATAGATGTTTATAACTATGCTGATGCTACACATGTGATATTGTTGGCAATATTTCCTGCTTATTTGTATTTACCATTCTCATATAACATCCTAGTAATGATCATTATAAATGTCAGTTGGAAAGAAGAATAAACTAAGACATTCTGTAGATAAGAAAAAAATGTAGTGGTGTTTTCCCTTTAATCTCTTTCTCAAAGATAACCAAAACTGAGAGGTCATGTGTAGGCTACAGCTCTCAACTTTCTGTGCTTCAGTGTGTTTTGAAATACAGCTATTCTAAGCCACAGAGTTGAAGAGCTTTAATACATAGGGCAGCAGTAATTATACTTTAGTCCAACTATCTAACATCTCACAGTGTCAGTTAAGTTCAGTTGGTTGCACTCTTGCACAGAAGCCTGGGGAGGAGACTCGGGATTTCCTTGGCTGTTCTCTTTTGCATATTTAAAGACAAGGGCTATACTACATTGGAGTAAACTCTCATAATCCAAATGTTCTAAAATGTTTCTATTGTGTTTCTGTTAATGTCCATCATAGTTCTTCTGCAACCCTTAGATTACATCACCAACCTCCTCTATAGCTATTTCTTTAACTTCCAGAAGGTACATATTCTCCTCATTGCCTCAGATGATAGACTTGACTATATATGTGGATTCTCTATTAGTTTCTAAAAACCAGGAACCACCAAGCAGTGGTGGCACATGCCTTTAATCCCAGCACTTGGGAGGCAGAGGCAGGTGGATTTCTGAGTTTGAGGCCAGCCTGG
This sequence comes from Mus caroli, assembly GCF_978045245.1. Taxonomy (NCBI): domain Eukaryota; kingdom Metazoa; phylum Chordata; class Mammalia; order Rodentia; family Muridae; genus Mus; species Mus caroli. Next base: position 106,128,213 of record NW_028227258.1, read on the forward strand.
TCTACAAAGTAAGTTCCAGGACAGCCAGGGCTACACAGAGAAATCCTGTCTCGAAACCTCTGTATCCTGCCCCACTCAAAAAAAAAAAAAAAAAAAAAAAAAAACAACAACCCAGAAACCAACCCAGGATTGTGTATCAGTCAACCTGAACGGCCATACCAGAATAGCACAGATTGCATGACTTAAACAAGAGACCCTTATTTTCTGACAGTTTTGGGGCCCAGGCAGACTCAAAGTGGCAAGACTTCCTGGCTTTCACATAGTGCTTTTGTCTATGACATCACATAGCAGGAAAAGCTCTGGTGTCCCTCCTGTCTTTATAAGGCCACCAACCCTATTAAAATCAAGGCCTTATCTTTGTGACATTATTTAACCTTTGTCATGTTGTCATGCACATACACTGAGAGTAGGGCTTCCAGCATTGTGAAATGTGAGGAGAAGGCACAGTTTAATCTATAGCATTTTATTCCTGGACCTCAAAATTCATTTCCTACTCACATGCAAAATATGCCAGTTTCAGCCCCAAAGCTTCAAAGATCTTAGCTCATACCATCATCATCTCTTAAGTCTATAGCCCATAGTATATAAGTCAGACATGAATGAGACTAGAGATACAGTTTATCTTAAAGTAAAATTCCTTTCGAGGTTTGAGCCCATGAATCCAAACAAGGCATCATCTACAACATTATAACTGTAGACAGAGTAAGATAAGTACTTGCATTCTCAACGGGAGAAGCTATACAAGGAAAAGAATGCAAGATTTCAAGTGCATTAGTCATCTTTCTCATCACTGTAACAAAAGACAGAAGCAACTGAAAGGAAAAGTGTATTTGGGCTCATAGTTTTCACCAGTATAGTCTATCATGGCAAGGGAAGCAAAACTATCAGAGGGTTACAACTCTAACAGCCAGAAACTGGGCTGGGCTATTTATTACAGCCAAAAGACTGTCCCTAATGACTTACTTTTCCTAGCCAGGCTCCACCTCTTTGAGGCTCCACAATCTCTAAAAGTAGTAATAACAACTGAAAACCAGGTAGGAACTAGGGGGTCAGGGAGACACAGTGAATTCTCAGCATAACATCAAGTCCTAAAGCTAGCAAGGAAAGTGCAATTAGTTCTTAAGGCTTGGGAATAGTTCTCCTTGATTAAAATTTCCATCTATGAGGCCTGTGAAGGTGGCTCACCCCTGAGGCTCTAGATGGAGGCACACTTACCTACAGATGCAAAAGAAAAAAAACAAAGAGGATTCAGTCTTGTCCTACAGGGTTGTGGTGGGAATGACCTTCTGTTGACCTTCAGGGTTCTTTCTTCAGAAGGATAAAGTAGGTTCACAATCAAATGGGTTTTATCATCTGACCCATAAGACCTAAGAAGCCTGACAGTCCTCCTTAACATCTTCTCAGTGTCTGTCTTAAATAGGGTTTTATTGATGTGAGGAGACACCATGACCAAGGCAACTCTTATAAAGGAAAACATTTGATTTGGTGTTGGTTTACAGTTTCAGAGGTTTAGTTCATTATTGTCATGGTGGGAAGCATGGTGTTGTACAGACAGACTTGGTGCTGGAGGAGCTGAGAGATTCTACATCTTGATCCAAAGTCAGCAGGAGGAGACTGTCTTCCACAGACAGTAAGGAGGAGGCTCTCTTCCACAGGCAGCCAGGAGGAGACTCTGGATCATATTGGCCAGACTAGATCATATATGTGAGACCTCAAAGCCCCACCTCCACAGTGACACACTTCCTATAACAAGACTACACCTCCTCTAATATGGCCCCACCTTCTAATAGTGCTACTTCCCATGGGCCAAGCTTATTCAAACCATCACAGTAGCCAACTGATAGTCCTGACATGCCTTTGCCATTCTCTTTTGAATAGTCTTTCACTTCATGCAGTTTGAACACGATGAGGATTTCCTGTGGCTTTACGTTCTGGTTCCTCACAACCTCATTCTTGTTCTTCTACGTTTCACTATAGTTAACAGGAGTCAGGCTTATCTTCAGCACTTTTATGAGGAAATGTCTCAGGTAAATAAGTGTATAATTTCATGACTTACCACTCTATCCCCCACAATGTATTAGAATACAATACAGCCAAGTACTTTGTCCCATTATAATAAGGACCACCACCATTCCAAATTCTACAGGCAGGCTTCTTGTTCTCTTCTGGGCACTATGCAAGTGAGTTCTTGTTACATTTCATAGCTACATTTCACCAACATGATGTTTGGAGAGAAGCAGATTCCTTAATCTTTACCCATTGTCCAAGTGGCTTCAGTCGATAGCAGTACCCCACTTTTCAATACCAAATCTGTAATAATGAAGGTTTTCCAAAGAAGTAAAACCCACTTCATTTTTATGTACATATATGTTCATGTATATACTTCAAGTTTTACATTTGCATATATTTGTATAGTTATGTGAAGAAATTTATGAGAAATTGGTGCACATAGTTACAAGAAATCTCAGCTCTGGAGACTATGAGATCCAAGAGATCTGACAGTGTGGTTCCATTTATAGAAGAACCCATGGTGAAAGCTCTCATCTGAAATCTAGTTCAAGACCCAAGAACTAATATTCAGCTTAGATAGAAAGCTGGCGTTCCAGCTGTGCTTCAGAAGGGTGGTCCCCTTGTTCTGTTTGGGCTTTCAGCTGGTTGGATGAGGGCCATTCACATTAGAGAAGGCTGCTACTATACTCAGGCTACAAGTTCGAACATTAATGCCAATTCTTACAGTCACAGAGTAAAGTCTGACTAAATATCTGGGTAGAGTGTGACCTAGCCATGTCGACAGATAAAATTTACCATCTTACTTTCAGGGTACATAACATGACAGGTGGGTCACAAAATGCTAACAGGCCCGATAGAAGAAATACGGGACAGATATACAAAGTGGGAAATGGTTTTAGATGTCTATGCCCCTATGCTGCTGAGGCTCCTGGACCAGAAGCACTTGCGGCAGTGCTATTTCCCTAGGGCAACACTATTTTCAAAATCAATACCACCATGCCACAAGTGAATCTTGCCATTGTGCTGGATGATAGACACAGCTGTGGTCCATTTTTGTCTTAAATTATCATTTTTTTCTCTCATAGGTGTTTTTAAGGTCCTTCTTTAATGCAATTTTTGAGACCATCAAGTAGAAAATGACAACTTGCTCTATACTGCATAGGACCATGCATGCAACTTTGTTTCACCTGCAGACATTGTAGTGGCAAGGTGAATCCTTCATTATGTGACAGGATACATCTATACATCATTGGGACATGCGTAGGAAGCACATGAGGACTTTTACCACACTCATTGAGAACCCCGAGAAGCCGATCGTTGTAAGGATGGCATTAAGTACAGTGAAGAAGGTAACGGCACTTAGTTTCAAGGAATTCATAACAGGGGAATGAGACTTACATATAAAATATGTAAAATAACATGAAGTTCTTCAGGGTCCACAAAAGTGGGTACCACAAATGTTTGGGAAGGGTTTTTGTAGAAAGTGGTTGTAGAGCTGACATCTGGAAGATGGCTTAGGGCAGGCAATGAGAGGTACGAAAAGAGAGGCATGGAAGTGAGGCATAAGAGGTGGTGTCAGAGAAGATTGTGGCTGCAAGTTGAGTAGCTATATCAGAAAGGGTTGGGTTATTTTGGTTTTTGTTTTTGGTTTTTGGTTTGTTTTGTTTGGTTTGGTTTGGTTTGGTTTTAAACTGAATGGCTTCTTTACTCCCGCTTTTATATAACTTTTAATAGCATTCACAATCGCGACTATAGTGATAAAAATGAATCAGGACTATAGATGCATGGCTTTGTTCTTTTACACAAGTTTCACATATATGGGATGTAATATAAAACCCACAGGCTTTGAGGGGATGGAGATTACACTTGTGAAATACCGGTGGAAGCCCTATGGGAGGAATGGGATGCTGAAGTGGACAGGGTAACTAGGGACATCCTAGAGATGTTTCAGATGCTTCACTATGTCTTTCTGTTGGTCGGTTTGGTTATTTGAGACAGGGTCTCACTATGTAACGTTGGCTGTTCAGGAACTCACTGTTGATCAGGCTGACTTCAAACTCACAGAGATATGGCTGCCTCTGCCTCCCCAGTGCTAGGATTAAAGGTGTGTGTCACTATGTAAGTCTTTTCCAACTTCCATCACTGAGTTATGATCCTCCTAAAACTGGTTAACTGAACTCTGCTTCTTTTTTTATGTATTTGATAGTTTGGTTTCTTTCATGTCCTAATATCCATGTTTCCAAAGTAGTCAAAAAGCCTCAATTAGATTCTAAATTCTACCCTCTTTCAGCAGATCTCAGCCACAAGGCAGTCCCAATATACAAGGCATTGGCACACAGGAAGGGGGTGCTTGCTTTGGTTACCATAGTGGTTAAATGATGCAACCAGTGTTTAGTGTTGCTAGGAGCATAGTCTTGGGATATTCTAGCAAAAGATTGCCACATCCAAAATAATAACAATATCCCTCTTTGATATCTTTATGGACTTAATAAACAAACTCAAGCATTACAGTAGAATGAAACAAAATTATTTCTCTCCACAGTATTGCATGGTGTTTTACACTTACAGTTTTGGATTAGGAACAAAAAGGACCTTGCTGATATAACAATCAATTTGTGGTCTAATGTTTTAGGCTGTTTCCTGCTGCTGTGACGAATAACTATGTCTAAGTAATCTTTGAAGAACACAGATTTATTTCTCAGAGTTCTAAAGTCTGGGGAGTCTATAAGGATGCCAGGAGAAAGGGGCATCACAATGCAAGACAGAGCAAGAATGCTAGGTCATCATTCTTTCATTTTTTTTTCTTATGCAACTATCAGTATGCCTTCATGGAGACACCATCCTTATGACCTCATTCAGCCCTAGTTACCCACTCCAAATACCACCAACTAGGAACTTGAATTTAGTTTACAAAATAGAAGCTTCTGGGGGACACATCAAAGCAGGACACTCAGGAATCCAGACCTAGATCCCCAGGTTAATCAACTGCCTACTCTGCGAGCTATTTACCTCACTAGGGCTTCACAAGCATTCCACAAATCACTGTTCTCTGTCATCAGCTTCTGACCCTGTTTCCCTTCTCATAAGGTTGCAAAAAAAGTTCTACAGAGAACAAATTATAGCAAAATGAGAGCAAAAATATCATTCCATGAATGGCTGGAAAAATGCCTGATAAAGCAAGGACAGTCTTTTTAAGAAGTCTGGATTGAAGACAGGTTTATATTAGGCAGCCTATTCTGAGTTTTCCATCTGACTCAATCTATACCCTTACCTCCTATATAAGTCTTCATACCCTCATGGATATAGATTTCTGAGTGTCTAGAATGTGTGTGTGGGGGGGAGGGGGGCAGAGACAGACAGAGACAGAAATAGAGAGTGTCACAGAGAAGAAAGCAGAGAGAGAGAGAGAGAGAGAGAGAGAGAGAGAGAGAGAGAGAGAGAGAGACAGTCCCGAGTGAACATTAAGTAGTCAGTGTGGTGCAGAGATACACAGAGAGAGAGACAGAGAGAGGAGGAAAGAATAAGTAGTTGGTGAGGTAGTTATTATCAAGATGATCCTTCTATCAGCAGGTAGACAATTCTAGATGGATACAGAGTAGAGAGAAAGAAAAACCTGACTGAGGTTACACAAAATAGACATCCTAAACCATCAACATCCTGTGACAGCAGATTTGAGTGTCTCATAAGGCTTTGCGAGCCTGTTGAATGCCTGTGTTCATGTCTTTCGACCCCTGTTGAAAGACATTACTAACATGGAAATTTAATGTAGTCATAATGCTTAGATGTGTGGTTTGGGGGATGATTGGGGTTAGATTAGGTCTTTATAGTGGAGCCTCAACACTGAATCATGGAAGCTCTTCAAGAACAAGAGAGAATAAACAGATATGTATACCTTCTCTCTATTGCCACATAATGCCATGTGTCACAATGTGACTGTAAGAAAAAAAAAAGCCATGTTTATAATGTTAAACTGCCTCGGGTATTTCATTGAAGTGATAAAAAATAATAAAAACTTGATGACAAAGAAGAGAGTATTACCATAATCTAAAAATGTGGGGCAGGATTGGGAACTGGGTATCCTGGCAGAGGTTGGGTGACTTTAGAGGATCAGTTAGAAAAGGCCTAAAGTGTTGAAATGAGAACACTGTATATCATTCTGGTGAAAGTCAGAGGATGAGAAATCTATGCAAGAGACTGGGACACGCTCCTCCTCAGCTCTTGAAAATGTCATGCTAACACATTCTCAGATGCAGCTGTTAGAAACTGGAGTAAAAACCACCCTTGTCACAGTCTCACAAAATGCTCTGCCTGAACCCTATCCATGCCCTAGAGCTTTAAGTAAGGCTGACTCTATTCTGATGCTGTAATATGTCTGACGGAGCCAACAGGTAAACAAAAGCATTCGGAGGTCTTTGCTTGGTTATAGTAGGATTAGGGAACCATGTCAGGACTCGGGCAGAATATGTAATTAAAAGAAAGCAGGGTGGAAAGATTTGGAAAAGTCACCGCTTGGCCTGGGAAGGAAGGAAGAAAAAAAGTGAGGGTTGCCACAGAGAAGCTGCTTGCTAAAGAGATTAGCTGCATAAAAAGAGAGCCAGTGTTTTGCATCACAACAAGGAAAAAGGCACTGAGGGCATCTCCATACTCGCACCTCTCTTCACAGGCACAGACCATCTGGAGATTTATCCCGTGAAATTGTAAGGCACTCAGAAGGGATTTTAATATAGTTTATTTCAGTTACCTATCTCTGTGTGTAAGTACCCACAGAAGCTAGACTAGGGTGTGTGTCAGATGCCCTAGAGCTGGAGTTACAGAGGATTATGGGTGCTGGGAACCAAACTGGGCAAGAGCAGCAAGAGCCCTTAACCACTAAGTCGTCTTTCCTGCCCCAAGAAAGGGCTTTCTACTGGAGATCATTGTTGCTCAAGGATTCTGACAAAGCACCACAGGACCTCTGCAGGCTTGACTCACGTGGGCCCAGATGCGGCTTCTCTGGGTGGTAACCTTTTATGGTATATAAGTTCAGGCATTACAGAAGTCATAGGAATATGGCAGAAACCTACTATAGTTGGAACCTCTGCAGGAGAAACTTAATGAGACTTTGCCTGTAAATACAGGCTCCATCTCAGAAGGTGGCCCTATTAACGAAATGAAAGGCCAGTCCTGGATGTGCAGCTCTACAGAACAGCCATGGGTACTGGGGTCAGACCCATGCAAGCTCTGAAGCCCAGCCTGTGCTGCACTGTGCACAAGATGCTGTCTTAGAGCATCAGGATTTAACATCTCTCTTGCTGGATGTTAGTCTTGCTTTTAGAGCTACTATTCCCTTCTATTTGCCTATTTCTCAATAATTCATTGAGTCATCACTGGATTTGACTGCTTGTTTATTATCTGTTTGGCCCCTGTCTCCTACCCTGTGGGGTCTCTAGTACTTAGAACAAGTGCCTTCTATAAATCTCCGTTAACTGAATAAACTAAGCAGGTCATCCCCAAGGGGAAGAGAAGGTATTGCTCTGAGCATTTGTAAGGAAATCTCAGCATTTATTCTAAATGGCAGAAACATAGACTAATCTGATGACTCGCCTCATGCTCCTGATCTTTCTCTCAGGTGAATCCTGGGGCATACATCATGATCTTGCTGCCTTTTATTTTACAGATGAGTTGCTGTGATTCTAACTTTAGGAATGGGTATGTGTGTATGTATGTATGTGTGTATGTATAGATGTATGTATGAATGGATGCATATTCACCTCCCTTTTCCTTTTCCTGGGATCTCTTTGTTGGACATGTTATTAAGTGTGGCCCATGAGTATTTAGAACAAAATACAAGTATGTCATCATTTTAGGCTTGAGAATCCCCTAAACAATTGCAGGAGAAGCTTACAACATCTGAAGAACCCATATGTGGCACAATTGTTGCTGCCTGAAGAAAGATGTGACCAGGACTCTAAAACACCCCAACTGCACAGTTTGTAAATTGCCTAGTTAAGTCTAGTCTCAAACTGTGTTACCCACTTTTAAACTCGGTTAGACTTCTTAGTACTTTCTAGAGCTGATAGGCTGAGCCCATTTACTGTGACAAAAGGATTACCTTTAAGTTGATGCTTTATTATAAGCAATTATTTTCCTTTAATGAGTCTAAGAAAGAGGTCTATAGTTTATTACCTGTGGGTAAGATTAAATAAGTCTCTGAAGTACATCGAATTCTACTACCACAAATAAAATCAACTTTTAGCATCCGTTGGGGGTTGACTGTAAGTTCTCCAAAAATAAAATACATGAATGTATGAGTCCTTTTAGAAGACAGCACAGATTTGCATACAAATTATATACATCTTACTGTACTCCTTAAATTATCCCTCCATTGTTTATAACTAATGCAATGAAAATGTTGAGTAGATAGCTTCTATACTGCACCAGTTAGGAAGCAAAGAGAAAGATGCTGGGACTATTTCTATCAGATAGAAGTATAAAATGTTTGATCCAAAGCTGGTTAAGTCCATAGACATAAACCCTGTGAACACAGAGGACCAGCTGCAGACATATGTTTTGGCACATGGTAGACATTGGAAATTGTTTAAATTAAATTGGTATTATTCTGGAAAAATCAACCTGGGTTATAGTTATATATTCAAAACAGATTATATTATATGACCTTAAATTGAAATTTTGAAAATATTTTCTCCTGATAGACATAAGTGTAACTAGTTAACATTTTATTAATATAATAATAGATTTGAAATTAGTACTCATCAAAATTTTTGGCAAGCATACCAATAGCTATTAAAGACTAATGTTTTAAAAATTAATAGTGAAAGGGCTGGGCCGTGGTGGCACACGCCTTTAATCCCAACATTAGGGAGGCAGAGGCAAGCAGATCTCTAACTTCAAGGCCAACTTGGTCTACAGAGGGGTTCCAGGACAGCCAGGACTACACAGAGAAACCTTGTGTCCAAAAACAGACAAACAAACATTTATATATATATATAATATTTTTTTAATTTAAAAATTAATAGTAAAAGGATAGACTTCTTCAAACTGCATTAATTCATTTGAGAGTTACATCCTTAAGTATTTTTTTCCAGTCTCTCTTTCAAGACCGTGCCAAATTCCTTTAGTGTCAGTTTTTTCTTTCTATAATATCTTAGTTCTATACTCCTCTGGAAGTTGAGATCCATGCCAAAAATTCTCTAAATTGGTCTCCATCTTTTATGTTGTATTCTTCAAAGATCTCTTGGGATTTGGGCCATCTATGTGCCATTTAATTTTGGTGTAGTTTTTTAGAAGTGATCTAACCCCCTAGAGGCCTATCCCACTTCACATGTCTGTCTCTAGAAATTGGCATTGGATTTCTCGTTGGTTTTAGAGATCCCTTGACGGGCGCACTTCTTGAAGGCAGCACTTGATTCTAATGGGAAAAGGCACAGCTAAGTGATATGGGAAAGGTGTTTCTGAACTGTGAGGTTAACTGACAATAAATTCTCTATGATTTTACTAACAAAGGGAACTTATTTTATTCCTTCTGATAACATCAAAGGCAGTTTTGCTATTATTCTACATTCCATCAAGTAATTAACTCCAAGAAATGGGAATACTGACAGTGTACTATATACTTTGGAGGAAAAAAAAAAAGAAGCTAGAATTTTTGTGGGTTTGGGTCTATAAATACTTCCTTGGAGGACCTTTAGTTACATCTCCTTAAGAACAATGAGATAAACCATACACAACTAACTTCAAAGTAATTTTATTTTGTTTGCATTAAATTCAGGTCATCTAGCCTATCTGTATTTGCCTTGTGCTTTGTTAACCAGATTTCTTTCCCTCAGAAATGTTTCCACTTTAACTTCTAGAAACTTTATTTTAGGACATTTGCTCCATTCATGTGCTTTAATTAAATAATCAATCATTTCCTACGGCATGTGGCTTCCCTTGAAAAGCATTCAGTTGGTCATCTCCCAAAACTGGAATGTTATAGGATGTAGAAGTATGTTAACCTATCTTTAGCTCAGTCTTCCCTATTTCAGTTCAGTGCTCCTCAATGATAATCACACTATTTTACATTATATATAGCATAAAAAACTAACTACACCCACATAATGTCTTTAATACCTTTTGTCATGATGATATGAATTCTCAGAAAATTCCTAACAATGGATCAACTACGGTCAGGTTCTCTGTTTTCAAGGACAATGCAGGAGAAGACCCAGTGAGCAAGAGAATGTGGCTCTGCACCTTTGTAATCTCTACGCAGATGAGTCCCCAATCGTCCTTGCATGAGACTAATGATGCAATATTTCCTCTCCTAGTCTTTATCATTGGTTCACAGTTAACAGCACTAACTACCCCCTATTCTACCACAAGTTCTTTATTCTCATCAGACCAAATCCTCTACCATGAGATTAATGTTGAACATCTTGGATGGGGTGGGGGTGAGAGGATGGCACAGATTGAATAAATCATTTTTTAGCTTCTTGTTGCCCATCAGTGAATTAGAAACAGTATTTATGACCATTGTTTAGAAACTAGCAATGTTTTTTTAAATATATGTGTGGGGATGGGATGGGGTGGGGGTGTATATGTTTGCATCTTGGGTGAGTGTGCACGCGTATGATTGTGGATGCCTTGGGCATTGTTATTTAGGAGTCATTTGCCTTGTTTTTAAGACAAGGTCTTTCACTAGATATTTTAGTTTGAATGAAAATGGCCTCCATAAGCTCAAAGCTCATGCTTGGTCCCTAGTCAGTGGAAGAATTGGGAGGTGTTGGCTTTTGCAGGAGGTTTGTCTTGGAGATGATGTTTTAAAAGCTCATATCACTGCCAGTTAGTTCTCTCTCTCTCTCTCTCTCTCTCTCTCTCTCTCTCTCTCTCTCTCTCTCTCTCCCCTTTCCCTCTCCCTCCCACCTTCCCTCCCTCTTTCCCCCCTCCCTTATGCTTATTGATTAGATATAAGCTTTCAGCTGTTTCTTCAGTGCCTTGTGCACCTGCCTACTGCCATGGTCCCAGCCATGATTGTCATGGACCCTAACTTCCTAGAAGCCTAAGCATCAAATTAAATACTTTTTTTTATAAGTTGTATTGACTGTGGTGTTTTGTCATGGCAACAGAAAAGTAATTAAGATACCAGGGCTCACTGCCTTAGGTTTGGCTGGCCAATGAGCCCTAGGGACTTTTCTATTTCTGCCTTTTCTGGGTTGGGATTACAAACGTGCAGCAATCTCAGCTTTTCCCATGGGTTCTGAGGTCACATGGTTTTCAGCTCCACATATGTTTGTGTTTCAACTACTTTATTAATCGAACTATCTTCTCATTTCTGAGAAAGTAACATATTACACAAGAAGTTTAAATAGAATTATGGTAAGAAATTAAGAAAAGTCTGAAGTATTTTGAAGCATTCTGATTTTTCTTATAGAAAACAACCCATAGGAAGAACAACAATACCAACCAACCAGAACCCCCAGAACTCCCAAGGGCTAAACCACCAACCAAAGAGTACACATGGTGGGACCCATGGCTTTAGCAGCATACGTAGCAGAGGATGGCCTTGTTGGGCATAAATGGGAGGAGAGGCCCTTGGTCTTGTGAAGGCTTGATGCCCCAGTGTAGGGGAATGCTAGGGTGGTGGGGTGGGAGTGGGCTGGTGGGTGTAGGAACATCCTTGTGGAGGCAGGGGTGGGGGTGGGATGGAGGGTTCCAGTGAAGAAACCTGTAAAGGTTATAACATTTGAAATGTAAATAAACAAAATAATAAAAAAATTTAAATACAGGTAAAGAAAACTAAAAGAAGGAGGAGGAGAGGAGGAGGAGGGGGAGGAGGAAAGGAAGGAAGGAAGGAAGGAAGAAAGGAAGGAAGGAAGGAAGGAAGAAAGGGAAGGGGAAGAAAGGGAAGGGGAAGAAGGGGAAGGGGAAGAAGGGGAAAGGGAAGAAGGGGAAGGGAGAAAGAAAGAAAGGAAGAAAGGAAGGAAGGAAGGAAGGAAGAAAGAAAGAAAGAAAGAAAGAAAGAAAGAAAGAAAGAAAGAAAGAAAGAAAGAAAAAGAAAACATCCCTATTTTCTACAAATCCCGCGGTCATCTTATAAAAAGAGTACAAAAATAGAGGGCACAAAAAAAATACAGGCTGCTTCTATATACTGAGCTCTTCATTGCTCCACTTATGTGAGGTTAAGACTGAAACATTATCAAGTTCAGTAAATTTCCTTGTGTGCAGGCATGTACAATATTATAACCACTTTCCTTTGAAAGAAGTTGTGAAAGTTTAAATGGAAGTGAATGATGGTGTTCTCACTTTCCTAGGTTTTATACTCATTGCAAAGAAAGGGAAACAGTATGACAATGAGTCTTTCACAGCAGTCTTCCCAGTGATTTCTCCCACTTCTAATAGAATGTTTAATTAAGCCAGTTTTATTAGTTAAGATGTAGCTTTGGCTGATATGTTAACTGTCTAAATTAACAGAAAGTTTCTAAGGCGGAATTCTCTTTCTTTCTCACTTTGCCATCCTAGGTGGCATTCTGGTTCTGTTCCACAGTCACCCAACAGCTAGGCTTCTTGTACTTGCTTTGAATAGGGTGGTGCTCTAACTTGGGTGGCATCAAGTAGCTTGCTAGCACCCTCACTGAACAATGGGGAGAGGAATGGGCTGCTGTACATGATTCCTTAGATGGTGAAGGCTTTGCTTCTGCTTTCCTGGTTGTACTCTGGCCACGGTCACTTTGAGAAGGTTAGCTGGTGTAACTCTGAACAGTTAGAAGGCCATTTACTATATCCCATCTCTCGAAAGAGTAGAAAGAGACTGACTCTTCCTTTCCTTTCCCATCGCCTTTTCAAAAGCCCACACTCACTTATCCTTTTTCCCACACATGGGATATGTTTGTGCCTCTCAGAGTATGTCTATGAAGTCCAGAAATGACACTTTAAGAATTAAAGGAAAGTTATAAACTTTCTCTGTATTATATCATAAAATAAGAACAACATATCTATAATGTTCTATTTGGAGGAAGAAAAACTAAGAAGCATACAGAATTCTTTAGCTTTTATTAGTTATAAAATCTTGGTGATTATCAAGTCCTCAGACTTTCTGTCCTGGAAATGAATCCCTTGATTGGCTTCATGAAAAGGAAACTATATATGAAATTAGCATAATGCTAGTATATAAACACTTTTAGAAGTGAGATTTGCATTTTTGTTTCAGTAGACAATGTGCAGTTCTTTTAGTTTAATGACTCCTTGTGTTCCTCGAGAGTCTCTTGAGTGCGCATTTTCCCATCTTCAGCTTTTGTCAGTTCTGATATCTTAGAAAGGAGAGTAGGACTCTACTACCAACAATGAGGCGTTCAGCACTTCATAATCAATCTGTCTTGGCTCCAGACGTCAGAGAAGTGAAGATGGGACTCTCTTATCATTGCAACTTCCATGACTAGAGAGCAGGGAATAGAGAATAAGGAGAACAACAAGAACATCAAAACCTAGGCACAGGGGCCTATGACCCCAGCATTTGGGAAGCAGGAGGAGCAGCCGTTTAAGGCCAGCAGCAGGTACACAGTGAATTTGAGGCCAGCCTGGATTATATCTTTTTTTCCCCTAAAACTAAAACCAAAACAACCAAGGGGGGAAGAGGGAAAAAAATGAGGTTTATTTTTAAACATTATAGTGGGGAAATAATATATATTTCAATACTCTTGTTGAAGAAATCTCGGCAGTGTTTTTCTGTTTCAGAATTCATATTTTTACTATATATTAATATGTATGGTTATTCTATGAATCTGGTACTCATTTTAAAAATAATTCATCTATTAATGCACTAAATTTATATAGCATAATTTTGGAAGTTATAGCATCTGAACTTGACATATGCTTATATGTAGAAGTGTAGTTTAATTCCTATGAAAAACAATCAAGCGGTTTTGACCATGGCTATTACCTCTAATTTTGTGGATTTCTAACTTGACACATTTAGAATGACCTCTGACATCTTTCCAACAATGGTTTCTTCTAGTGACCGGTGAGTGGGTTTTACATGTCCATTGATAGTGGATAGTGATAATGTTTAAAGTCTAAAGCAGAGATGAGAAGAGAAAGTTCTGAGTTTACACAAGAAGCAATAAGACACAATACGGTCAAATACACTATCTAACTGCCTCTTCTTTCTAGTCTCATATTTCATAAGAATTCAATATCCTGGTCTGGCAGGGATGTCACATGCCTTTAATCTCAGCACTCGGGAGGCAGAGGCAGGCAGATTTCTGAATTCGAGGCCAGCCTGGTATACAAAGTGAGTTCCAGGACAGCCAGGGCTACACAGAAAAACCTTGTTTCAAAAAGCAAACTTAGCCAACTAACCAAACAAACGAACAAACAAACAAAAAACAAAAGCAAAATAAAACCCAACAAATTAATCAATCAAACAAACAAAAATATCCTGGAGAGTTAGCTGTCCCTGGTGTGTTATTTCCAGCTTTATGTACCCAGAACCAGCACAAAAGGTCATAGGTCACACAATATTTTGAAAAAAAAAAAAACAACAGAAAAGCCTTCAAAATTTGGCTTAATGTATTAGATACATTTGCAGGTAGATAGATATACAAGACTATAAATCAATGATTGAAAAAATATCATTTTTTGTGTATATCACTCTGAAGTAACCTGCTTTCTACCTAAACTTTGAGATGTTCAAAGAGATAATTTAGATATAATGTTTATATACTAGGTAAACGTTTTAGATGTTATATAAGAAAATTAAAATATCAGAGGTTTGTTTGTTTGGCTTTTAGGGTTTTTTTTTTTTGGCCAAAGTTATTTCTTAGTGCTTGTGTGTGTGTCCAGAAGAGAGGGTCATACCCCCTAGAACCAGAGTTATAGGTGATCATGAGTCTACCAGCATGGGTGCTGGGAATTGAACTTTGATCCTTTAGGGCATCAGTAAGTGCTTTTAACCATTGAGCTGACTCTCCAACCTCCAACTGCTATTTTTTATTCCTTCTGGATATAAAATGGACAAAAAGATTGTTTCAGTTATGTCCTTAGATGTTAAGCATTCATTGACTCACTCACTTCACAGGCTCCCTAGTGCCTACCAAGCACTTCCAGGGCCAACGTGAGCATTGAGAGTAGGTGTCTCTCAAGTGTCCAGGATTTCAGTGGAAGCAGGTGGAGAGAAGGGTCACAATTTCTTGTTATGTCCTAGATACCCAGGCAGATGAAACGAACTCAGTTCATTATGACAACAATTCATTGAAAGTGGTGCTGGTAATCTCTGGAGAAACATTTAGAGTGATTGATTTTCTTCAAATCACAGACTGATATGCAATAGAGCCAGGAAGACAAATCAGGTTTGTCCTACATTATAGTCACCTTCTCCGGACTTTACCAAGCCATCCAAGCTCTGTGTTCCTCGGGCACTATGCTAATGTGACCAGGCATCTAGAAAAGCCTTCACTTGACATTCTATGCCCCAGTAAAGGGGAATGCCAGGGACAGAAAGTGGGAATGGGTGGGTTGGGAAGCAGGGGGAGTGGGGGAGGGGATAGGGAATTTTCGGAGGGGAAACTAAGAAAGGGGACAACATTTGAAATGCAAATAAAGAAAATATCTTTAAAAAAAAAAACCAAAACACCAAACCAAAACAAAACAAAAAAAACAAAGACACCATAAATTTTGCGGGCAAATGGATGGATCTCAAGAATATCATCCTGCTTAGTCCCCAAAGGACAAGCATGGTATATGTACTCACTGATAAGTACATGGATATTAGCCATAAAATACAGGATACCTATGAAGAAGCTAAACAAGAAGAAAGACCCCAGCAAGTATGCTTGAATTTCACTTAGGAGGAGAATACAATAGTCTTAAGAGGCAGGTGGAGAGAGAACTGGTGGGAGAGGGAATGTGGAGAGGAAGGGGGAGAACTCAGATGTGGGGGAAAAACAGCAGGGATAGCCATATGGCCACGAGAATGATTGTTTATGGGATAGAGAGAAGTATAGCTGTTCCCTGGATAGGACCCCAATTCAGGATCAATGAAACCATTCTCCAGGGAAAAAAACGATTTCGTCGTATTCTAAGTCATTATAACTACTTGTAATCAAGTATGCTTCAGTGGAACTAAAATAAGATTGAAGGTATCTACATTTAAAACAAATCCTTTAATTCTCACACTTACATAAATATTGCTGAACATGAACAGAGTCAACTGTTTGGGGCTGGTAATTTGTTTTCAGACATCTTGAACATTTAAACATTTCTTGATGTCCAGTATACTAATTTGTTTTAAACTTCTATGTCTTATAAACAATTTTCCAATAAAATATTATAATAATAAAAATAAGCAGAGTATTTAATAAATATACTACATAAATATACTAACAACATATACTAACATACGTACATAAATATACTAACATGTGAAAGTCATTACTTTAAAATGTTTTGGCTATTTTTCTTAAATTTTGTTACACTTAAAAATTCATATTTGTGTGTGTGTGTGCCTATGTTTGTGTGTGCATGTTTGTGTGTGTGTGTGTGTGTGCATGAACCACATGCCTGTGGAAGTGTTAGGACAACTTGTGAGAGATATTTCTCTCTTCTTATCATTTGGGTCCTGAGGACTGAACTCAGGCTGCCACGCTTAGCAGCAGGCACCTTTACCTGTGGAGCCATCTTGTCAGCCCTTGAGACTTTACTTGAGGTATGAATATTTACCCACTGAGTAGTTTCAATGGCAGGTTACATCTTATAGAAACTGATTCAGTTTTCCATTTCCATTTTCAGCACCAGGGAGAGTAATATTCCTGGCTAATAGTGAATATCACAATACATATGAGTAAGTGGTGGGTGTCTAACTTCGAATTAATTGCTAGGTTCATATGAATGAGTATAACATTATTAAGGGCACAGTCACAGGAGAAATATTCTGCTCTTCATGTTATATGGAAAGATGGTGTAACAAAAAGATATGCACAGATACTCAATATATGTGGAAAATTAATGATCAGTTAAATATGTCTAGGCTTTACATTCTAAGCTTAAATATAACATAAGGTTGGACTAGCATTTCTCAATATTAGAAGAGTACAAAACATATAAAAGAAATTTTAAGGAGGCTGGGAATATGGCCCATGTGAGGCCCCATGTTCAGTCCTTGGGATGAAGAAAAGTATGAATTGATATTCTTCAAAATTCAGTAATGCTTACAAATGTAAAAATAGCACTTTAAAGAATAATAAATTGTCTTCCTGAACATAGCTATAGGATTCCTGTGAATTAAAAGTTTTCGTGTGAGTTTTCAGTTAGACTTTTTATATGCCTTAAGAATAAAACAGTGGCCTGTTAACTAATTATGTTACATGTTGTACATGTTTCTAAATGGGCAGAGACTAAAACCTTTAGGGAGTTAAGCTTGTAGGATTATTAGCACAAAGAAATTACCAAATAGGATTACTTGGTTAATTGTCTACCCTGAATGACTGAAAATCTATGCACTAGAATTTCTTCATCTTAACCTTTTAAGTGTAATTATTTTGACACAGTTGGCCATGTGAAACAACTGTCACATTTAAATAAACATGTATTAATTAATTAATACCTATCCTTCATTTGTAATAAATTCTGATACTGCACAATTAATATTGCATTTGGTCATTTACTTATTAATATGCCAATAACAAATCTAAAACATTTTGAAGCAACCAATCCCTATGACATTTTTAATGGCAGTATCTTTATATCAACACAACTTAGTTATTATGCCAATTTAAATTTAACAGATGTCTAAATGCAATAAAAACTTGGAAAGCTAACATTTGTAAACCCAATTACCAGAAATGCTCTGTCAAATGGCCAAAATTTAGGAAATATGCAGGCACATATTCCCAATGGTCCATTAGCATAATAGCCTGTAACTGTTCTCATGAACGAGGGGAACGGAGGTTTTTGGAAAAGAAGTACAAAATGCAGGAAACCAAAGCCAATGCCCCAAACCAATTTGATCCTGAGCTTACCAGCTTACCACTTCTCCATCAAGAAAGCTTAGACTGGGTTTCATGGGTGATCCCTTCAAACAACTGGCTTGCACATCTGGTAGTCAGTCTTAAATTTAGAAATAGAAATCAAACAGCTACCTAATGAGAGGAATTTGTTCCCATACAAAGGAGTGTTTGTTTTGCCAAGCACCTACATGAAACATTTACACATACATTTCTTGAGTTTATCTGTCAACTAACTTGAGGGAGTAAGTTAGTAAATTTAGGTCATAAGACACAAGAACAGAGAAAATGTTTTCATTCCCATCTGAAATCATACATATGGAGTATCTAATGAGTGCATAAACACCTGATTTAGGCTCGTTACTTTCAAAACAGTTTCCATAATCATAAAAACACAGCATTAAGCCAAGGGACATTTGTCTGTAGACCAGACAAAGCCTTGTCTTGCTGTCCACTATACTAGGCTTTTCCTAGAAGATGATCTAGGGCATCTATCCTTCAGAGATTTTAGGCTTGGATTCCCAAAGAGTAGTATGAGTGCACTGGAAATAAGGTACAAAATTCCCAGGCAGCCTTTAGAAGCTGTCAAACTTGGCCACTTGTTTATCTTTCACTTTGTTTATTATGTTTCCAGGTGTTTGCCCAGCCTGAGTCTGCCTTTCTGGTCTGCTCTGGGGATTTCTGTTTGCCTCAACTATATTTTTTCTGGGGTTTCCTTAACTTTTTGTCTTAGCAGTTCAGATTTTTGACCTTCTCTTCCCAACCACTGCATCTGAGCATTGAACTTGCCATTTTCCCTTTTCACTGCCCTGACATCATGTACCCATATTTCAAAACCAGTTTGGAGTCTATAGCCCTGAATTTTTGACCCTGCCTTCCATTCTAGGTGATTGGGGTCACTGCTTCCCTTCAGGAGTGCCAGAGTTAGTCACTGCTCTCTGTGACACTTTGTGCTTTACAAAGTGTGATCGTATCTAAGTTTATTATACTCCACTCTTCATGAATAAGAAAGCTGAGATCTAAAGATACCAACCACAGAGTTATGGTTACTCTGCCAACTTTGAGGATTTCAATCCTTAATATGCATGTGTAAAGGGACAGAATGGTTTTTATTCTCATATTAGAACTATTTTTTTAAATAGTTCATCTCACCTGTAATGCAAGGAATTTATATCCTTATGTTGAGAGTTTTGACATTTCTACTTTTTACCTTCTTTCACCTTTATTCTTCAATAGAGCTGTTTATCTCCTTCAGAGATTCAAGCTTGTATGTTAGAGTCTGAGCTTAAGATACTGTTAAAAACTTTACTTGTTAGAAAGGTGTAGTCAACCAAGTGTAAAATGTCTAACAAGTGACTACACCACCACTGTCAGTTTCTATCCATGAATGCACACAAAGTTATCATCCTCTGAAATAGTATTCATGTAGATTTTATCAGTTCACTGTCTGCAAGGTGCTGAACTCTACAACTTGGTGACTTTTCCCATAAGCATGGGGACTCTGTATTCCCTGCTGCATCTCCTTTACTTTAGAACCGTCCATGGTTGGCAGAATATACTTGTGGAGTTTGAATGAGCTATGTCCCCACAGGGTTAAGCATTTGATTACTTGGTCCTTAGCTGCTGGTGTTGTTTGGAGAGGTTATGGGAATCACAGGAGGTGGAGCCATGGAGGAGGAAATGCACTGCTGAAGTTGGACCTTCAGGCTTTATAGCCTTGCTACACTTACAGTTCTGTCTTGTGTCCTATGTATGGATAAAACTGTGGCTCTCTTATCTTTCTTCTTTGGATGTATGCCAGCATGCCTTCTCTGCCATCATGGGCTTTTGCTCTGGAACAAAGACAAACTCCTTTGTTCATGATATTTTATCACAACAATGGAGAAGTAACTAATACAATACTCAATAGATCTGCACAATACTGAATGACTGTTGTTTTTATACTTTAGTCATATGATGTTTTTCACAATGAATATATTTCACCAAAATTTTTGGTTCTTTTTAAATGAACACTTATCAAAATCAAGCAGTTTATATTATTCAAATAGTATATGATCTTTTAAATACTGTGTACATAGTTAGGTACCTATATTTCTTTTGTTTTGCTTTGGAGGCAGGGTCTCTATCCACCATGTCTATTATAAAGCTTGCTATGTAGACCAGGAAGGTCTGCCCTCGAACTCATAGAGATGTCTGCCTCTGTTTCTGAAGTACTGGGATTAAAAATATGTGTCTCTAGGCCTGGCAATACAATGCTTCTTTGAAGTTGTTCTATTCACAGGTGACAATTTTTAGGATGGTCTAAAATAAACCTGTATTGGATGGTGTATAGTTCCTATTGTGTAAAATATTAATATCAGTACATTTAATTTCAGATTAATGCTTGTTGAGTGGTAGGTGGTCAAAAAACTCCATGGTTTGCTAGTTCAATTATATTGACTGTTTTATACTTACACAGTTGCTACATTCTCTGTTCTCTGAATTTTGGCTGTTGTATTTCCTCTGGCATTTTTCTTATTTAAGGCTGATAGATTATATTGTACAATTCCAGAGATGAGATCACATCTTCACAGCTACCTTTTAAAGTACTTATTACTATCACTTATGTGTAAAAATTCAGATATATCTTATGGTGATTTGATATAAGTTATTTTAAGTTTAGGAATTAGTAAGAGATACTGAGACAACCAAAGACACAGGTAGAAAAACTACAGGGGGTATTAATAGAATCAGAAAGCACAGATACAGAAATACAGCAAACTCACATTTTAAAAACTGGAAACTATATGGCTAGGGAGGATATGGAATACTAATTAATAATGATTCCATAAAATCCACATTTCTCTTTAGAAAGGAAACCAGGGACAATTCAGGCATGAGCTTTAAGTGCTGAGTCTTATATACAAACATATGCATCTTAGCCATTCATTAAAAAACAACACAAAACTGAAAGACGATGCATGTTCTATTTGGGTTTTAAAGCAGGAAGTCAATGGATAAAGAGAAAGTAAGTGAAAATGATAAGACTTGAAAGCTCAACACACTCTGTATTTCTGTCAATTTATGATTACAGTCCTTACCATCTATATAAAACTTAATGAAACTTTATATGGTTTATCCCTTTAAGTTTTTTTAAGTAATATACATGAGGTAGTTGCTTAGGATTGGATCAGAAGTATAGGGTCAAGGATAATTTGCCAGAATTTGGAGTCAATCTACATCATCTCATTTTGAACCCTCTTTTTTTCAGTCATTATGGCACTCTTTACAGATTATTAAGGTCAGGAATAGTACGGTAAAAAGAAAAAATGATATGCTTAGGGAAATTGTCGGACTTCATGACACAACCACGTGAGTTGTCTGTGATGTTTATGAATGGCAAGTTCTCAGGATAAACCATTACCTTCCTAGACTTTGATAACAGCAAGTATCTGGAGACATGCTAGTTTTGTGTTGTTACTGCAAACAAGTATTGGTGGAGCTTGTTTTAATGTCAACAAAGAAGCTGATGATATAATGGTGGCCAACATATGATATTCCATTTACCTCTTGTGAGATTAGATCAAACAAAACTGAAAGCTTTGTATACACCACTTTGTATACATAACATACAACATATAATTAAGCACTTTGTTCCTGGAGAAGTCCTTTAGTTGTATGATTGTGGGTGTGATTGGGGCTTGCATTGGTTGACATCAACTCCAAAGCAGCTCTGTATAACTGAAGTCTCCCTTGTCTTAACTTGTCAGGTGGAAAGGACAGCCCAGATCCTTTCCTTTTTCTTCTAGTCTAAATGCTTTCACGTGTGTTACAATACAGTGCTTATATGTCAGTTGGTAAGTTGTCTCACGTCATTAATCCAGTCTTTGGCTATGACTGATTCTATGCACTGCTAATCCATTGTGCTGGAGTTCCTGTAAATGTGCTTCTTATCTAGAAATTTCAAATAGTCTGATCTCCATTTCAAAAGATCCCTGGATAACTCCTCCTAGTACTTCTTGTTTTCCCTCTACCCAGGCTACATATTTATTTTTCTCCTGTTTTGTTCCTGAGAGTAAGTCTGGGTGTGTAGTCTCAGCTGGTCTGAATCTTGTTATGTCAACCAGGCTCACCTTAAACTCTTAGAGATTTGCCTGATTCTGCCTCCTGAGTGCCAGAATTAAAGGAGTGAGTCCCTGTGACCCCATGGGTGGGGATAGAAATCATAATTATGGAGAAATATAACAGTAATACTTTTCAACAAGGACTAGGAGATCAATGGTCAGTCAAAGATAGATTCTTTGCACATATAAGGAGTGGTATACTAATGTGGCTATAAAACAAAATTCTGATTAATCTTAATATAATTAAAAGCAATTTATTTACCCCATATGATTTTTGTCAAACTAAAATTATTCCTAGGAAGCAAAAGGACTAATGAAATATTCTGACTCCAATTTCTGGAGATGGAACCCAGGATCTTTTGCATACTGGACAAGCACTCTGTCATTGATTTATACAGCCAGCCTTTTATTGTGAACCTTTATCACAGAGACCAAACACATAAACACATGTTTTTCTTTTGTAAGGGACCTTTTCCTAATCTCACCAGTGTCTTTTATCTGGTAGTAGAAATTAAATAGTAGCTTTGGTGTTGGTTATACTGTGAGACCTGCGGGAGACTGGGCTCTCAGCCTAACCATAACTAGATCATATCCTAAACTGATAACTTCCTCAAGTATGACCCACATAACTGACAAGACCTTAGTTTATATTAGGTTTTTCATTTGAGATATGGGAGAATACTATTTTACTCAAAGTACTGTAATGAGTTAGAATTGACACATCTAAAAGTACAGGGCGGATAAGAGAGGATTGGGGTCTGACAGGTGTAACTGTTAAGAGTAATCAGCCAGGAAAATCTTTCTATGTGTACTTTACATACTTTTCTTTCTCTAGCACATGTATACCTAACCTGATGGGAAAATACATTTGGTATCACTCTGAAGAATCAATCTACTCAACACTTGTTAGTGTGAAACCATTATATATAATATAGATACACATTCAGACACACAATAGATATGGTGGGTTTTTTTTTTTTTTTTTTTTTGCATTTCAGTGAAGGGATTATATATGTGACTACATGTATTGGCCTGTGATTTTCTTACTCCTAGCAAATGAAACAGAGAAAATAGAAGCAGCTTGTTTTATTTAAGTGAAAATTTGTCAACCTAGCTTACTGGAAAAGCAAGGAAATTCCTCTTAAAGCTGAAAATGGGTATAGCATTCTCTTTACCAAATGGGATCATAAATGTATTCATGAAGATGGCATTGCACTGACAGAAATTTTGGTTGGATTGATGAGGAAGGTGGGCAGAAGGAAGACTGACTGGGTAAGGTGCTCAGGTAAGAGCACAGTACAGTCAGTTACTGGGCGGAAAGGAATTCGGGTTGGCAAAAGCTTTCTTTTTTAATCTTGGGACCTCAGAGTTATTCAAAGTGACCCATAGATTCTTATCTACATTAGTCATTGTTTACAGAGGTAACAGAATCCCATTTATCTTGTGTGTGTGTGTGTTAGTTTCTCAGAGCTGCTGTGTGACAAAGCATAAGCTAGTGTTGGAATGAGAGTAGGAGTGGCTTTAAACAGCAAAGATTCTCTTACAGCTCTGGAGACCAGAAGTCAAATAAAGGTGCTACTCAGGCCATCTCTCTTTGAAGGTACTACAGGAGAGCATTTCCTTGCTTCTGGTGGTTGTCCGCAGCCCTGTCTTCCTTGGCCTCCTGTGGCAACACTCCAAGGTCTAGCTGGGTATTCACAGTGTCCTCTGTTTCTGCCTCACTTCCTCTTCTCTCTGCTTATTTGTCTCTTTCCTTCTTAGATGGACTCTAAGTCCTACTTCATTTGGTATACTTGAATCTGAATTTACATCTACAGCCATCCTTTTTTTTTCTTTTATTTCCTAAATAAGATACAAATAGCAAGTACTGGCAATTAGGACTTGGGCTTTTTTTTTTTTTTTTCCCACCGGAGGACATAATAATACAACTCACTACATGCATGTGTTTCCATGAGCATGTGTTTCAAATACATGAAGTGTGTGCTTTAGAAAACAAAAGTTTGGACTAGTGACATGGCTCAGTGGATAAAAGTGCTTACCAAGGAAGACTGACCACCTGAGTTTATCCCTTAGATGCCACAATGGAAGGAGAGAAAACTTGTTCTTTGATCTTCATACACCTGTGTGCCTGTGAGTGACACACACACATAAACACAAATGCACACACATCACACCATAAAATTAAAAGAAAAAGGTTATTTAATTAAAATTTTTATTAAATTAAAACCTGAAAGCAGCTCACTATTTTTTTCAATCTACGGAAATTAAAAGCATAAATCTCTAGGTTAAGAATCTAGGAGTTGGCTAAACATTTTTAAGTAATGAGAAAAGTGGTGCATACTCCAAAGTGTTGGGAGACATAGATAGAAAGTTTCCTGTCAGACACAGAATGAGGTAAAGCTTGAGGAAAAGCCAAAGCACGGAGGGCCTTTGGCACTCAGAGGAACATTCTAGTCATGCCATGTTTTAAACAGATGATGTGGAGGTAAGTAGAATTTACAGTGATTAATACAGCATGCATTCTAGACCACTATCTGTGCATCAAAAGCAGACTTAAGATTATTATGGGATACTGGATTGGAAATGAGTAAGGGTAGTGGAACCCAGGTATAACGTTTCTAACAAGACGACAGCAGTGAGAATGCAAAGAATGGCGTATCAGCTAGACTGTACCTCCTGGAAGGATGGGCAAGCTACCGCTGGCTGCATGGCGCAAAGGTGCCTCTGCATTTAGTGCATTTTCTGTTTGCATTGAGGCACCTGTAATAGTCTTCAATTTTGTCCATTCTAGAATACGTATTTTTATACCATTGACTTATTTTTTTTAATGTATTGACTTCCTGGTTAGCTTTTAATGTTTAAAATCGTATTTCTTTAAATAGGAAATACGAAAGCCACCTATTTCAGCTAGTAATTTGCGAATTTGTAATAGACATGCAAATGTCTGTTAGCTGGTAATGATTAGCCTGTGTCAAATGAGGTGAAAATGCTGAATTTCTGGGTTGTGTTTGTGTTCTGTGCTTAAGAGTAAAATTAGTGGTTAAAAAATGGGGTGTAAGGGTCCAAATGTTGAAGAAAACTAAAGTTTAAATGGGACGAATGCATTGTAAACAGGTTGTAATTGGTCTTTCATGTGTGTGTCTATAGGTCACTCTACACACATAGTTCCTGTATGAGGGATACAAAGATGTATTTTACTATATACTAGTTGCTGCTGACCTGACATCATTTCCCTGGTAGGATAGGTCTAATCATGTCTGTTAAAGGAATGAGGGTACTGAAGTTCACATAGCCTGAGTAGATTGCACGGATAGTTAAAGGATGATTCAGAACCATGCCCCATTTTTTTTAAGAGGGCAAGGAGCTGATAATCTACAGAATGCATTATTAGCAAGCTTAAAAATATTTCTGAAATTTAATAAAGTGTGCTTTTCCTACTTTGAGCAGGGATTATTTTCTTTACCTATTCCTCATCTCCAGTAAATGAAAACGAACAAGGAAAACAAAACTGAAATGAACACACCTATTGCCTGAGACACAAAACAGAAAATTAAGAGCAGCCAAAAGGGTGTCAAGCTATGCACTAAAAAAGGAAAAGGGACGATCAGGTTGTCAGTGTCTCTCAAAGCTCTCATTCAAGATGTCTAAAATAAAGCAAGAAGTCCAACTTACTGTATATCTACTCATATGTACTTCATATATGTACACATCATATATATATGTGTGTGTGTGTATATAGATTAAGATAACCTTTCAGCTGGAATTTTATAACTTAAGAGAGATATGGCATTTTAAATTTGCAACTGAAGTAGTTCTTATAGAACTAGATGATGCTTATCTGAGTCAGGCACAGAAATTGTTGGCAGTTCTAAAAGTCACAGTTCTTTTTATTGTTTTTGTTTTCCAATACAGAGTTTCTCTGTGTAGCCCTGGATGTCCTGGAACTAAATCTGTAGACAGCGCTGTCCTGGAATTTAAAGATCTGCTTGCCTCTACCTCCTTAGTGCTGGGGTTAAAGGCTTGCTCCACAACCATCCAGTATCACTGGAATTCTTAATTGCCAAACTCCGAAGTCTTAAGGCTATGAAAATTCCTCAAGCAGTTTTAATGATGTAAGCATGTTATAATTCCATTACTATTTAGTTTAAATAGACATACCAATTTACCACTTTTTTCAGTTACTTTTGTGCAACTACTTTACAAAATTCATCCATTCAGTGGGAGTTTGTACCACTAATAAACATATAACCAAGAACTAATTGAAAATACAGGTATTAAGAAAGTTTGCCCTATGGTACTTTTGAAATGTTTACAAGATCCTGTATCATGGGAGTTATCAGTCAAAGAAGATGAATAGTAATAAATTATGCATTATGATTCATTTGTATACTGACTTTTTTTTTTTTTTTTTTTGGTTTGGGATGACAATTTAAATGATTTGAATACACCTTAGGATTTCTAATGTTTCTGGTGACTGGCAATATGTCTTTATTGAAAAGGGCTGACCACTTGAAATATTAAAGAAACTATATCCTTGATGTCAATGAAGAAACCACCAGTTACGTGGTTTTAACTCAGTGCCATCAGAGATATTACCATGTGAGTGTTATGTTTTCAATTGAAAATTTCTCACGGACTAAGGCTGGTCGTGAGGACCTCCAATGTATTTTGATAATTCATACAAATCTTGTAAACCGCATACGCCTATGTAAAAGGGAGATCACCTACCCACTGGCATCATACCTGAGGATCTTTGGGAATTTCTAGCAGGGGATTTGCTGCACCTACCCAACCACCTCATGAGGGTAGTCAGGGAGGCGAGTTCAAGAACTAGCTTGGCAGAGAGGCTCCCGGTTTGACAGCATCTATTTTAAGCCTCGCCCGTGTGAGCAGGTGTCAGCCTCTCCCCGGGCTGTGGCAAGAGCCCGGCGACATTGCGCCTGTCTCCAGACCCCCGCAGCGAGGTGGGGCCGCGGACCCAAGGTGGACCAGGAGGGGGGAAAGGCGGCCCGGAGCAGGTGGCCCTCCACTCCCCGCACGTGGCCCGCACGGCGAGGCCGAGGGGGAAGGAGAGCGGACGGGCGAGCCGTGTCCTTCCCCTCGCGACTCCTCCCCGCGCACCTGCTCACCTGTCCGCCCGGTCCCAGCGCGTGGGGGAGGGACGAGGGGTGAGGGATGCGGAGGAGGAGCGCCGGGAGAAAGAGGGGGTGCAGCGAGGACTCCGCCCCCCCCGAAGCTGCGCGCAGGCGCACTGGCCGCTACCGCAGGCAGGGGGCGGCAACATGGCGGAGTGAGCGGCGGCGTCGGGGCTTCACAACAACAGCGGCGCCGGTGGCAGCGGCCCGAGCTTTGGCCCCCGGCGGAGGGCGGAGGGCCGTGCGAGACGAGGCGGCATCCTCGCGGGGGGCCGGGCCGGCGGCAGCGAGCCGGGGAGATCGGTGCAAAGAGCGCCGAGGCGATCTGCGAGGAGCTCCGTGAGGCGAGCGCTGAGGCGGACCGTGAGCTCGCTGGGGAGACAGCTGCGGCAAGCCCGTGAGGAGACCTCGGAAGCGACCCTTGAGGCTGTCCCCGGAGGCGATCGGCGAGGCGCCGCGCACGGCTGCCGGGCCCGGCTGAGGCGCGGACGGGAGCGGGCCCGGCGCCGCGGCGCTGGTGGATGCTGGGGCTGCGAGGCGCCGGCCGGGGGGCGGGGGCCGCGGCGGGGATAACGGAACCGGCGGAGGCGGCGCGGCGGCGCTGCACAGCTCCTCAGCAGCGGGGCGGATGGCGAGCGACAAGCCGGGCCCGGGGCTCGAGCCGCAGCCCGTCGCGCTCCTGGCCGTCGGGGCCGGCGGCGGTGCAGGCGGCGGAGGCGCCATGGGGGAGCCTCGGGGGGCGGCCGGCTCCGGCCCGGTGGTGCTGCCAGCGGGCATGATCAACCCTTCGGTGCCGATCCGCAACATCCGTATGAAATTCGCCGTTCTGATCGGACTCATACAGGTCGGCGAGGTCAGCAACAGGGACATCGTGGAGACCGTGCTCAACCTGGTAAGCCCTCCCCCCCCAGCCCCGGGCGTCCGCGCCCTGCCTCCCCGCGTCCCTCAGCCTCCCGTCCGCCCGCCCGCCCGCCCGCGCGCAGCCACGGCCGCGCCACCTCCCTCCTGTCACCCGCGCGGTGCCCAACTCAACCCGGCACTTCCGACGAGTGGTCGGTCCTTAGGGCCTGGGCCGTGGGTGGAGGTGTGAAGCGGCCCTCAGGTCCTTTGGGAGTTTCTTCTCCCCATCTCTTAATTGTCCGTGTTGTGGCTCTGAGAGGGTGACAGCCCGGCCCCTAGAGCCCGAGTCCCCCCAAGCGCCCCAGCCCCCACCCCGCTCCCGTGCTCCTGAAATGGGAGAAGCGCACTGGTTCCAACTTGAGCAGCTGGGGTGCTGGGTTTTCCAGGGAGGACGACGAATGATGCAGATTTTGCATCTGTCTTTAAATACATTCCGTGGCAGTGATGGAGAGTGTTGTGCCTGTACTCACCCCTACCTCCATCTCTAGGCAACCTTCACCTCTTTGTAGTATCTCTCCAGTTATGCTGATCTCTTACCTTTGCGGGTGTGGGGCGCAGAAGGTGTTAAAATGTAAGGGGGGCACCGGATCTTACAGGTTGGTTTCTATGGTTGCGGTGGCTTGAGGATAAAGACCAGAAGAAAGATTTGAAAGGCAGCCTAGGTTTTGGCTCTTTCCATGTAAGAGAGTTACTGCAGAAGTGTGTATGACTTAATGTTCTGCGCTAGCTACAGAGAACCTAAACAGTGTTGAAGATGACTTGGTCCAGCAGAAGGAGAGGAAGAGCCGAAATAGAGCATAATTAAGGCTAGGTCATGGCTTTTGCGCTTTGCAAATGCATTTCTTTTGTTTTTGGTTTTGCCTTTCTTCAGCAAAGCTTCTTAAAAACCCGGCTTCCTCTGCATTATCTAGCCTTTGACATTCAGTTAGGTTGGGTTTGGGAAGGCAAGGTGTGAGTCAGTAACAGTCAGTTGACCATTGTATTTGGTGTGAAGTCGCAGGAATATAAAGAAAATTGCTTGCTGGGGATTTTTATAACACTCATGAGGTCTGACTTTTCAGAGAAGCAATTATTTCTGTTTGGTGCGTTGGAAAATTGAAAGAAAACTGCTGCTGTGGCAGTGGTGCCCTGAGACGTGGATTAGATAATGTCTGTTGTTTCTGCACCTTTGAAATTGGTGGGAAAGTTGGAGTACTTTTTGATTTCTCTTTGCTAGTGTGTCAACTCAAAGCTAGCTCACCTGCCATTGCTTCTCTGTATGTATTGCAGCTTGAATGCAAAACTCCTTGGTTTACTTTTGTGTACCCTTCAAATAAGTCACCACAAAAATCAGTGTAAGTTTGTGAGATTGTCATCCTATAGGTGTAACCAGTTCTTTACAAAACACTAATGGGATTTTCTGGGGTGGTGGTGGCAGCGGTGAGCGGTAGTTTTACCTTGCTTAAAGGTAATTATTTTTATTGCTTCTTCTTTTTTTATAGAAGAAAAGCTAGGCAATCCCAAGGAACAATATTAACATATTAGCTGCTACTCAATTTATGTATATTTAAAGGACACACACATTTTAAGTGTTTCCATTTTTCTGTGGCCAATAGGATTTGTTACTTTAGATGCTGTGGTAACGGCATTTCTGTGCTTACGTGCTTACTTGTATGCACTATGTAGCCTGATATGAGGCAGTAGGTCTCTCAGGAGCTAGAAACTGATTTGAATGTGGAACCAGTGTGGACTCTGAAGCAACAGCCATGCCTGCTGCATCAGTTCTTAACAGATGGGGGTTCTTTAGATACACAGTAGACTAAAAAAAGGAAGTGAAGTATTTCTCTTGTGCTAAAAAGAAATTTAACTCTTCAGTGCAATGAAATCTGCCATGACAGATGCAAACATTTGTCTTTTTCTATTTAGATATTTACTCTTAGCTTATAGACTTTAGAAATAGTGTGATACCAAATCATATACACCTTAATTCCCAAGATTGATTTTTGGAATAGAAATAGTAGGTGTAAATTCTCCCTGTATGGATTTAAGGGAAACAATTTATTTTTAGATGGGAACTTGGTATATAGAGTAGATGACAAAATGTGTTGTTGGCTGTATTGTAGTTCCTGAATTAGCCCTATGAAGTGTAGGTTTTGAATTATAGGTTTAAACTTTATTGTTCAAAGGTAGTCATAATTGAAATTATGGAGTTTCAAGTTGGTTCTTAAAAGAATATTTGTCATTACAATCATTATCAAAGCTTCATTTGTATTTAAGAATAAACATAGCCAAAATTCATTTAGAGTACTTGAGTGACTTGTTAGAAGTTGGAAGCCTTTACTATTTCTAAAATGAATTTTCTTTACTTTCAGTTTTAATTTAAAATGTGAAAGAATAATGTTAGGTGGGAACAGTGAAATATCTTACATTGCCCTGTGACAGAAAAGAAAGGAGGGGAACTAAAGCAACTGAGAGTTTAGACAGTACCCTTGGTGCAGTCACCTTTGACAAAATATTTGTTTTCCTGTTCATTCATTCTTTCTGTTTAATGAGAAAATATGAAATACTGATATTTGATCCTCAGATGCTGTCTCATATTTGCCTTATCTAAAAAAAAATTGCCAAATTAAAGTTTAAGTATGTAGTAAAATACAGAACTTCATCATAGCTCTGCTTAGAATTTTTTGCTCTTTATCAAAGGCAGAGGTCTGTCTATTCTCCTGGTCAGGCCAGTTGTAGTGAAGAATCAGAGTGGAATAGATAAAGTGAATGATGTTGTTATATGTGATCACATTGTTTCTCATGGTATTGGAGATGACTGCAAACATTCAACGATGAGGCAGAGCTATCAGAAGATGACTGTGCTAGTTTGAAAATAAGGTTACAAGGAGAGTATGTGGCCAAGAATTTTCCTTGAGGATCTACCAGTGATAGAAACTAGTTTGTGAAGAAGCTTTAGCTTCAGGAGGAAGGCGTAAATGTGATTAAGAGAGCTTATGTTGAAGAGTTTTTATGGTTAGCTTTCTCTTGTAAAGCAGGCATACTTGGTCTATTGTTTCCATTGTAAACATACTTGACATGTATTTATAGAAAGTCTACTTCCTCCAGATAAATTCTATGTACACATTAAGTCTTATCTTAGTTTAGAATGTGGAAGTTTCTTTTTAACAAATTTTTAGAAAAGATAAATGGAGAATCAATATTTAATGAAATAATTACAATAGTGCTTTTAAATCTGCCTTAGGTACTATAATTTTTAATTATAATTGTAGAATTCACCTATAGTCTTGCAGATTTGTTTCATGGATATTTGAATTCAATTTTTGTCAGGAGCATATAGATTATTTTAATTAATTACTATGAGATGTATCATTTTTGTCTTTAGTTATGAGAATAATTCTCTAATTCTTTTAAAAATACAAGTGATACAATTATTTAGTATATTAAAAGATGCAATTAAGTATATGAGAGCATTTAAACTATTAATTTTTTTTGGTATGTGGGTCATGACAGTTTTGTGAGGAGGGGGAATTTTGTTATTTTTTTGTCCTAAATTGTGATTATAATTTTTCCTTGAGACTCTATTTGACTACAAGTTGATAATCAGAATAATTTATTTTTACTGGCATAGTTTCATAAGCCAAATATATATAAATTGAATTTATTAAAAATATACAATTGTTACTGAAAAAAAGTATGAATGGGAGCAGGCAGGGATATATGGGACGGTTTGGAGGGAGTAAAGGGGAGGAAAGAACAGTGAAGTTAATTTACAATCTCAAAAACAAATGACAAATCACAATTATATCTTAGGTAGACTCATGGGAGTATTTAATTGTAATAAAACCATATTTATTTATATTAAAAGGATTTCTTGGATGTTAATATATATTGACACATGAGCTTTCTAAAGTAGCCTATATATTTATTATTGCTATTTAGTATGGAAAGCTAAATACATAGTATAAGTTTTGGTATCCTAAGGAACTTAAGGATATATTTATCATAATAACACTAAAAATAGTCATTTAATGACACTAAAGCAACAAATATGTAGCTTTCTGTGATCAAGTTTTGTGATTTTAAGTAAATACTTAGTTTATACATTTTCTTTGGTACCAGTTATGCCATTGATTGAAAATGTCACAATGTTCTTTCTTGACTCTTGCTAAATAGTAGATTTCACAGCCCAGCTCCATTTTGTTTCCCAGGGTAGTGGTATCACATTGACTCATATGTACTTTTTGTTCATTGAGAATGTTGTGTGTCCATTGCAGCTTTTTCACATATTACGATTGTACTTCAAATACTCTCTGTACTGTTGGCCTATTCTTTTGTACCACATACCAGTCACTCTCTGTATTATAATTAATTATTTGTGTTGCACTTTCTAGCTTTGAACTTCATAACAGCTGAACATAATCTTTTACATATTTATTTTTAGTGTTTCTTGCCCCTTGGTAGTTAAATGCATTTTGAATATGCAGGATACTATTAGAAGGCAATAGTAATTAGGACCAGCTCTGAAAGTTACATATGAGTTAGTGTCCCATATAGTCTAAGTGACTTTGTTGTAAAATGCAAAGCAAACAAAAAAACCAGTGTAATCTAGATTATAACCCATGTATGTATGTATGTATGTATATGTATATATGTATGTATATATATATATGTACATATATATACACACACACATATATATGTATATACATATATATACATATATATATATATATATATATATATATATATTGCTTATTCCTAAAACTACAAGTATGTTGAGTATGTATGTTAGCTGTTAGGCATTATTACATGCATAAATGTTGTATTTAAATCTAAGGAATTTTTTTTACAGGGTCTCACAGAACTCATTATGTAGACTAGGCTAGCCTGTAGTTCAGAGGGATCATCCTGCCTCTGCCTCCTTAGTACTTTCATAATTTCTTAACGACATTGTAGGCATAGTTAAGAATGTGGTAAAATAGTTTCATGTTAATTGTATTTTTCTGTTATTAAGAAAGAAAATATATAGTCATTGAAGTATTAAGAATTTATCTTCACTTATGTTTCTTTTAATGGAAGCTCAGTTTTTTTCTAATGGACCATTCATTGACATTCACCCCCATTCTCAGTCATCTTGTTGAGGTAGGTTGATATTAGGAAGGGTTGGCTAACACACATGATTAGTTAGGTTGAACATTTATCTAAGGGGAGTCACATAGTTGGTACCAGGACTTCTTGGACCATTATTGTCAAGATACTGAACAAAGTCTTTAGTATATGACTATATTGCCTGCTTTCAGATTCGACTAAATGTGACTCCAAAAGAGCTAAATGTCTTCTTGTTTGATATCAGTGCCTCTGTACCTGCCATGATTGTCTCTTGTGTTAGTTAGCTTTAGTTGTCAACTTGACACAGCCTAGAATTATCATAAAAGGAAAGCCTTGATAGAGGAATTACGTAGATCGAACGGATTGGTTTGTGGGCATAGCTCTGGGGGATTGTTAATTGATGTAAAAGGGCCCCATCCACACTTGGTGACACCACCATTCCTTGGATAAAATGTCCTTGGCTAGCTAAATATGGGCTTTGATAGCAAGCCAGTAAGAAAGATTTTCTCACGGTCGATGGATGGTGGTGGTGAATGCCTTTAATCCCAGCACTCAGGAGGTAGAGACACATATATGGATCTCTGTGAGTTCAAGGCCAGTCTGGTCTACAGAATAAATTCCAGGACAGCCAGGGCCACATAGTGAAATCCTGTCTGGGAACGCATGCACACACTCAAATCCTATCAACCAACCAAACAAAAATTCCTTCATGGTCTTTGATTCAAGACTCTGCTTCAGTTCCTGTTGCGGATAGCCCTGGGGCTAATTATATTTGATGTTAATTCCTTCTGTGAGGGGCTGTGAACAAGCAATGAGTCAGCACTCATGTGATTTCCAGTGAACCTTCTTCTCACCTTAGTTTATAAAAAAAGGCTAGAGCCAGAGAGGAAAGTGGAGCTGAAGGTTTCAGGAGAAAAAGAGAGAGAGAGAGAGAGAGAGAGAGAGAGAGAGAGAGAGAGAGAGAGAGAGAGAGAGAGAGAGAGAGAGAGAGAGAGAGAGAGAGAACAACTGAGGAGGAGGAAGAAGGAAGGTGGAGCAGAAGCACCTGGCCTGGGGAAACCGCAAGTTATAAGGGGTCTCTTATATGGGGAAGATGGTAGTGTAGTGGTAGATCTGCCCAATCTAGGCACATAGCATATATTCATAGTAATTGAGTTGTGTTTTCATTGCCCAGACTTATTTGGGCAATGGAGATTTACCGAAACAAGTTCCTGCTCTGACTTCTCTCAAGGATGACCTGTAATCTGTAAAATGGAATAAACCTTTCCTCCCTTAAGTTGTTTTTGGTCTTGGTGTTTACCAGCAACAGAATGTAACTAGAACATTTTTAATGCTCTTTTAAAATATATTACCATTGTTACTAGTTTTGAATCAGTTGAAGTTGGGTTTTTGTCAATTGGGAATGAAAAGAAATCCTCTGCTAGCACAGAATTAGTATTTAAAATGAGACCTTGTAAGATAACAGAATTTTCAAAATGAAGTGGAGTGTGAGGCAGTGAAGGCACTGCCTTCCTTTGCAACTTTTTTTAATGATTATAAAGTAGCTGTTTTACGTTGTCACCAAGCTACCTTGCCTATGCAACTCTTTAGGCTGGAATTGAGGGATGGTGAAGTCTTTGGATACCTAGGGATACCTTACAGTGTCTTATACTTGCTTTGGTCTAAACTTTGTGCTTGAAGAAAAGAAAATGTAGTCTTTTCAAGAAAGAGAGATCTCTTCTGCAGTAGCTGTCACCCAAGATAGAGAAGAGCATCAAAATATCAAGAAGGTTGTAGGTTACAAAGCATCATTTTTACCTTATGCTAAATCGCAAAGAAGAAAGTTTCATCAAAGTACCTCATGCAGGGTACTTCTAGCTTCTAGACACAAGTCAGTGAATGCAGTTTAAAGAACTTTAAATGAGGATGCAGCCAGAGTGGTAGAGTAGCTGTGTCCCCTCAGCCTTAGCGTTTGGTTATTGTGCGGCAGGGAAGATACTAAGATGAGGGTTAAAGCAAAGTCTATTTCTGTAAAACAAAAACGTAAAAGCTGAACTTTAGTTAGTGTCCTCTATCTCAGCAAGACCTGTTGTTTTGATTACTAATTCAAGCTGTACTTCCAGAAAATTCTCAGCCTGATCGAAAAGCCTATGTCCATCTGTCTTTCTATCTTTCTGTCTGTTTGTCTTTGTTTCTTTCTTTTTTGCCAGTCAGCTCTTTATTATTCATGTTTCTCTTAGAACACATCTGCACATAAAAGCAAACTTTAATTTCATACTTTAGTGTAGTAGCTGAAATTGTATCTGATCAAACAGTAGAAATAAGTCCAGGATGACTGATGGAGCAGAAATAATTGGCCATTCATACAGGAAAGAGCAATTGAAGATAGAAAATATTCTATCTTTAATTCTTTTAATTTAGAATATTCAGAATATTCTTTACAATATTCAGAAGCTGAATGGGTTATATTTTAATGATTATATTTTTTTCCTTTTATTGAAAACAGATTGTTTTCTTACATAATATATCCTAATTATGCTTTCTCCTCCCATGTCTTCCCCATCTCCCCTCCCTTCTGGATCCACTCCCTTTCTATCTCTCATTAGAAAACAGACTTCTAAGGTATAATAATAAAATAAAATAAAAGATAAAACTAACATGTTGGGATTGGACAAAACAAACAAACAGAAGGAGGTGATCCCAAGAGAAGGTGCAAGAACGAGAACGAGAGACCCACTCATTCCTACAGTCAGGAATCCAGCAAAACAAAACAAAACAAAACAAAACAAAACAAAACAAAACAAAACAAAACAAAAGACCACTAAACTGGAATATACTCAGAGAACCTGCTGTAGATCCATACAGGCCTTGTGCATGCTTCCTTGGTCTCTTGAGAGTTCGTATGTGTCTTAATCATGTTGATTTGGAGGGCCTTGTTTCCTAGGTGTCCTCTATCCCTTCTGATTCTCATACTCTTTCTCTTCTTCAAGATTCCCTGAACCTCAAGAGGAAGGATAGAATTGAGATATTCCTTTTAGGACTGAATGTTCCAAGGTCTCTCACTTTCTGCATTATGTCTGTCTGTGAGTCTCTGTACTTGTTCTCATCTGCTTCAGGAGGAAGCTTCTTTGATGATGGCTGAGCAAGGCACTGATCTATGAGTGTATCAGAATGTCAGTAGGAGCCTGCATGCCTGCGTGCATCTTCCTTCCTTCCTTCCTTCCTTCCTTCCTTCCTTCCTTCCTTCCTTCCTTCCTCCCTCCCTCCCTTCCTTCCTCTCTTCCTTTTTTTCTAGAACATTAGTATTTAGTTTTTTCCTAGGTCTCTGGGTTATGAAGTCTCAGGTTCTTGGTCACCCAAGCAGTGTTGAGTATGAGTGGAGTGGTCCTTAGTCAAATCAGATATTGGTTGGTGACTCTCACAAGCTTTGAGCCACCATTGCCCCAGCATATTTTGCAGGTTTGTCAATCTAAGGGTTTGTGGCTGGGTTGGTGTTTATGGTTCTCTCTTGGTAGCATGCACAGTACCTTCCTATACCAAAGATACTAGCACATAAGGTGAAAATGGAAACAATCCTATAAAACTCTATATAGGCACCTGCTCCATTTCTGTTCAATGACTGTATAGGTGTTGTCTTGGTGTCAGTTTGTGGAAAGCAACCTATAGTATTGGTAACAGCGTTTTTTTTTTTGTTTGTTTTTGTTTTTTTTGTTTTTTTTTTAATAAGGATTTCCACTAGACCTCTTTGACCAACAGCTCAATTAGATATAACCCAGTCCTTGTACTGGAAGTTTCATTTGGTGACATGAGGTGGCCAGTTGGGCCTCTTATCTTGCCCATAATTCGGCAATATCAGTCATATTGCATATAATGTATATATGAAGCTTCTACCCTAATTGGTTTCTCTATTACTCTTCAAATGGCCCCTAATTTTAACTGTCTCTTCTCTCACTCCCTCTCTTGTCCTCCCTCTCCCTCCCTACTTCATTTTCTTATTCTAGCTCCTTCTCCATTTATATAACTATCTATATTTCCATTTCCTATTGAGATCTATCTATTCACCCTAGTTCCTTATTATCTACATTACACAATTCATTGTGCAAATGCACGATATTTTCTTTATTCATTCTTCTGTTGAAGGACATTTAGGTTGTTTCCAAATTCTGGTTAAGTGGATCAGCAGTGAACATGATTGGACAGGTGTCTTTGGTGGGATGCAGTGTTCTTTGGCTATATGCACAAGAATGGTATTACCGAACCTTTAGGTAGATTGATTCACATTTTCCCAAGAAACCACCACATTGATTCTATAGTGGCTGTATGAGTTTGCACTCCCACCAGCAATAGATAAGTGTTCCCTTTAGTCCTTGACAGTATGAACTGTCACTTGTTTTATTGATTGTAGCCATTCTGACAGGTGTAAGATGAAATCTCAAAATAGTTTTGATTTGCATTTCCCTGATGGCTAAGAATGTTGAATATAGTGTTTCTCAGCCATTTGATTTTCCCTAATGAGAATTTTCTGTTTAGACCTGTATACATTTTTAAATTGGGTTATTTGTTTTATTGATATCTAGTTTTTTATATATTTTGAACATTAGCCCTCTATTGGATGTGGAATTGGTAAACATCTCCCACTTTATAGGCTGCCGCTTTGTCTGAATGATGATATCCTTTTGCAGTGCAGAAGCCTTTCAGTTTCATGAGGTCCCATTTATTAATTGTTAATCTTAGTGCCTGTGCTAATGATGTTCTCGTCAGAAAGTCTTTTCCTGCACCAAATGCTTCAAGACTGTTCCCCACGTTCTCTTCTCTCAGGCCCAGTGTATCTGACTTTGTGATGAGGTCTTTGATCCATTTGGAGTTGTGTTTTGTACAGCATGATAAATATGGATATATTTGCACAATTCTATATGCAACTCTACAGTTTGATGTCAATCATTTGTTGAAGATGATTCCTTTTTCCAGGGCAATTTCTGGCCTCTTTATAAAAACCAGGTGTCCACTGGTGTGTGGATTTATATCTGGGTCTTCAGTTCTGTTCCGTTGATCAATGTGTCTGTTTTTGGTACCAATACCATGCATTTTTATTATTGTAACTCTGTAGTGCATCTTGAAGTTGGATGTGGCGATACCTTTTGCAGTTCTTTCATCATTTAGGATACTTTTAAGTGTGCAGAGTTTTCTTTAGGCAGTTCTCATTCTCAGCCTCTGAGACATCTCAAAGAAGTAGGTGACCTGATAGATGGAAAATCTTTTAGGGAAGAAAATGGAAAAGTGAAGTTTTCTGAGGAAATGAATAGAAGCTTCCAAAATTAGTTGGCTAAAGAATTCCATTTGCCAGGATGTGGAATTATGAGTCTTATGGTCATGAATACCCCTAGAATTAGGGACCGATTTACAGTTTTTTTGGTTAAGTGACAACAATCAGATTTTTGTCTGTATTTGTGTAGAGGACGCACATACGTACGTGTGTGTGTGTGGTGCATGTATGTATGTTTAAACTATTGTTTATTAGTTATGTGGGGGAATGTTTGAGTTTTTAATTTCTTATGTAGCTATATATTGTCAGCTTATGAAGTTACGACTAAGAAGGATGTATATCTTGAGGGGACCAAGAGTAATGCTTATAATATTAAAGTTAGACTGAATGCAGTAACTTGGCATTGCCTATTTTAAAAATTTATTTTCCACTTAATAGTGAAAAGGTGGTGAGCAGCACATTGTCTGTTTCTGATAAAAACAGTAAAACTATTGGCATCAAAAATGTCTGTTTGTCTATATGTGAATAATAAGACCTGATTATTACACATTTTTTCAGGTTTTGACTGCTCAGCATCTGGTCTTTTTGCTGTTAACAGTTTAAGATTTCCTGATACTCATTTTAGGAATCATATTTTCTCATTTTGTATTTTGGGGTTTCCTTGGACCATATACAAAAACTGGCAAATGATTCTTCAGCAACAGATACTGTTTACAAAATGCAGTTGTACTTAAACAGTTTAATAACTTATTTTTATTCATATGCAGAAATTTTCAGTGGAGCTGTTAAAATGTTAGAAAGTGGGGAGTTGACTGGCAGTCCACCACAGCAGAAGGTGAAATCTCCTTGATAATGGAGGTGGCACAAAGATATTTGAACTAAGAGGTGGACTGCAGAGGGAATCTTTGGAACACTTCAACTCATTGGTTATAAGTTCAGATAGGTGTTTCACCGAATTAAACTAATCCATTTTCTATTTTGCTTGTGCTTTTTTGAGTCCTGTTTCTAATGATTTCATGTCAAAAGAATCTTAATACTTAAAATTATAAATTGAAAAAAATCCTCTAGGGCATTAAGTATTACAGGACAAACAATAGAAGTATGGATTTGTCACAGGTTTTGGTATGTTTCAAAAAGGACAAATAAACATTGTTAATTGCTATCAGCATTCAGTTCAACTAAACAAGAACATGAGGTAGTAGCAAGAACAAAATGATTATCGTTCGGGAGGGAATAAAATAAAAACAATCAAGTACAGTGGTTGAGCATGAAAATGTTATACTTCCTTTTGGCAATAGTTATCAAGAATTTGAGATTCCTGTGTTTAATTCTTAGTTTTTTGTTTTTGATTATAAAAATTATTTTTGATATAAGCTGGCCTAGAGTTTGCTATACGATCTTGAATTTCTAGCCCTCCTGCCTGCATCTTTGAGTGTTGGGATTACAAGTGTAATTCACCATACCCTGTTTATATGGTGCTGGGAACTGAAACAAGGGTCTTTCCATTCTAAGCAAACATTGTTCCAATTGAGCTAAATCCTCAGCCCAAGGCTTCTTTAGCTTAGGAAATTTACCCTTGGAGAGGTTAGAATGTAAATGTAGTTCAGTGCTATAAAATAATTAACAGCAATCTAATGGTTCAGTAGTAGGGAAAAAATTTAAATAATTTTGTAGCCATGCTATAATTATTATACAGTTTACAATCATAAATTTTCTGCTCCTCTTTTTTTATGTTATGTTTTTCTGAAGTGGTTATCTGCCTGATTAGACTATTGTGCATATAAAATGAAATTATTATATGCAAAAAGTTTAGGACATATATAATAATTGTAGTTACTACTTGTTGTCCATATTCTTAGTCTAAAAAAAGAGTAACAGCTAAAACAGATTAAAAATACTTGAGTCTGGGAACCTATCAGGAAGATCTCAGGTACCCACCCACCTCTCAAGTCCTCCTGAATCCTATAATCATTCCCATTGCTGCCCCTGGCACTCTCCCTTCTGCCTCTCCCTCCCCCCTTACCTCCTTTCCTCTTTCCCTTCTTTTCTACTATTCTACTTTGAGGAGGGTAGAAACATGGAGCAGAATAGGCACAAAGCAGTACACTTTTCCACTCTGGAACCTGCTGCATCTACTCCCTCATCTCGTGGTGTGTCTGCCAGGAGTCACAGTAAGCATGGATGGTAATCCCAGGCAGATAATACCTCCATGGAGTTAGAAGATTACTTGGGTAACAAGCCTAAGGGGCAAGTTACAGGATTAAATGCCATTTTATGATCATGTATTTTTAGAAAATAATTTCAGTGAATATCTTGACTGACATTTTACAGTGCAGTTGTGAAATCGAACTGCGAAGTCTAATCCATAGAATACTCTTTCTTTTGTAGACACTATCCTGTCCAGAAAGAATAGTTCTGTAAATTCTCAAAGACTGCAAAAATGGGAAGGAGTTAGACAAGATTATTTAGAAACTAAATCGCTTTTCTAGACTCAAATCCTTGGATTCTAAAATAAAGGTTCTTGCTCATCATTAAACATGCTACCTGGAGATTATCCCCAAAGCACCATTGTGTGAGGAGATGATATTGCATGGCAGTGCTTCCTGTTGATGACTCAGGACACGCTGAAGAGAAATAAAAATGCTCGCAGGATTATTGGATGGATTTACATACAAAATTTTGCTCAGCAAAAACTATATTGTAAGATATTTTTGAGTTTGAAAATTATGTATTATGCAGTATATAAGTGTCTTTAATTTTTTTTTTTTACCTTTTTACTAGGCAAACTGGATCATTTGGATAGTATTTGGAACCAGAATTAATGGTACAGATTAATACAGAGAAATACAGAGAAAAAGTAGGCTTGGTGCCATTCTTGTTGAATATTAGAGGTAGTTTAAGAACTATCACATACTTGCGCTTGAATATGCATTGAACCACCATACTTACTTGAATGAAACAAATAATGTAACTTCTAATTCTTATTATTTCTCTCTCAGCTTGCTAATATAAAACAATCACTGATATAAAATTTTAATGGGACTATAATTGTTTAGATGTGTCTTTCCTTTGTCTAGAAAAATAACTTGTGCTTAGAGTTGATGTATAGCATTTCTACTGTAATGCTGAGCTTTTCAAATTTGGGGGAGGAACTGGCCTTTATAAGTTGGGCTTCTTTCATACTGTTCTTAATGCACTCTTGCAGCTCTTGGAGTGGTGGGGGATGTATTGTCACACACCGCCTGGCTGAGGTTAAGGGGAAAGGGGTGTCTAAGGGCACAGAGCTGCTTAGCTTCAGGGAATGATCTCCAAAACTAGATCTTCCACTTCTATGTTTGCTGTTGCTTAAAATCTGTAATTTCTTTGATAGTGGTGATGATATTGCTGTGTGCTAGCAGCATCTATTGGATCTTTATATCTCAATTGAATCATCTTCACTTGAGATAGAAGGTTCATCAAAAACATCTTTGTTTTTCCAAGTAAAACACATTTCTCTGTGTTCACAGAGAATGAGTTCTATTACTGGGAAATAGTTTTTTCATAGTTCTAGAAT
The DNA here is from genome assembly GCF_978045245.1 of Mus caroli. Lineage (NCBI taxonomy): Eukaryota > Metazoa > Chordata > Mammalia > Rodentia > Muridae > Mus > Mus caroli. The sequence continues at coordinate 106,170,221 of NW_028227258.1, forward strand.
TTATTAGTTATTGTTTAAGCAACATGAACCAATGTAAGAATACCTCCTCTATTTTTAAGTGTTTACTGTGTTGCTTATGACCTGTGAAATTATCACTATTGTTCAGCTCTCGTATTCTTTCTTTTATTTTTGCCTAAAAAAATTCCCGCTTGTGTTTTTAAGACTCAGCTATAAATTTTTAGCTATTTAAGCAAATTCTTCCCCGGTGTTCCCCTAAAACCTGTTTCTCCCATTCCGCCTTCTCCCGTGTTTTGTTTATACTTCAGCTGCAGCACCTGCACATTGTAATTATTTGTTTACTAGTTGAACTACCTAGAGAATTAGAATCCCTCCCATGAGGATCAAAGTATTATCTTTCTCACCTTGCTATTCTAAGTACTTAATACAGAACCTGACATTTTGTGGTGTCTGATGATCCTTCCCTTTTTTGTTCTTGAGTAATTTTTCATCTTTGTTATAATGCAGTAAGTTGGCTTGTTTCGGTCATGTTCTATTTGGTAATGAATATTTTCTTTGTTGTACTGCTGATTCTTTTGATATCTTTATTGGCCATTTGTTTTAGCATGTCTGTGTTGACTTTTACAAGTAGAAGGATGATAGGGACATGTAGGTTTATATAAGCGTGGTTTATGTTTAAAAGAAAGTTATCTGAAAATTTAAGGTAGGCAAGGAGCCATGATGTCTCCAGGTGTGGTGAATAGTCTGACTGCTCTGTCACTTGATTAGATGACAATGTTGGTCAGTATACTGTCTTTCATTGTCGGAATTAACCAGTTTCTTGACTTTACCCAGTCCAGCATTCTCTTCCTTTGTCTTAATGATTATAGTTACCTTTGCTTTAGCTTATTTGTGGCTCTGGTTTATAACTTTCAATTACAAGCAAGCATTTTTTTTAAATATTTGATTAAAATACTAAAAATGATCATTAAATTACTGAATAATCATGCTCGTGTTCTAGTGGCAGAGTTAAGACGTTCATTGGCTGTATAAAAACAGTTTTGTAATCTCTGCCTTTAAATAACTCAGAGCTCAGCAGAGGTAATAGAGGGACAAAAAGAAACATTAGAACAATGAAAAGTAAAATTGCGGAAATATAAATGAAATGTGGAGATTTTATTTGGAGCAGTCTTTACTCGGTGGGTGACTTGTCAATTTTTTTTTTTTAGCTATTAAGTGTTCCCCAGAAATAAAGTCAAGAATATGGAAAGAACAGCTCCCCAAACAGGAAAGTTTGCACAGGGGCCTCTAATGCTAACTAGAGTTTTTTGTTGTTTGTTTGTTTGTTTGTTTGTTTTTGAAGAAATAATATTTCATCATTCTAGTATTAGTTTTTTGATCTTGCTCACAGGAGGTGGCATTTTTTTTTTTTTTGGCCCAGTTTACTACATTTTTCAGGAGCTCTAATTTTGTAGGCTATCTCTGACATACGGACTCAAGCCAGTAGAAGATTTTATGTATGTTAAGAGAGATTTTCAGAAAAAAAAAATCAGTTCCTATAGTTACAGAGATGAAGACCTAACTGCGTATTGGGTGAACTTGAAGTGAGAACAGCTGATGATGTGCTTGTCTAAATCTAAAGACTTGATGACCAACTAAACTGTCAGTGTTAGTTCTATACAAAGGGCAGACCCCAGAACCTAGCTCAAATACTTGGGAGTCAACTAGGGAGAGGGCCAGACTTTTTGTTATATTTAGGCTTTTAGCTCACCCATTAGTTACCTATTTTGGGGAGAATAATGTTCTTGGCTCAGTCTTTTGATTCTTACGTTAATCTCACCTGGAAGCTTACTTGCAGACATACTTTCTGAACATTCCGTGGTTCAGTCTAGTTGACAGATAAACTAATCCTCACAGGGAATGCATGTTTTTCCTCTCCGTGGAATAGCCTTTGCACTCTTTCCTCCTCCTCTTTTTGCAGTGGTTGTTGAAAGGTATATTCTGTTATACTCTTTCAGAATAATTACATGCTCTTGTACTGAACAAGCATTCAATAAATACTCAGTAAATGATGTATAAAATAAAGGTATGATACAGTGGGAAAAATAATGACTATAATTTATGTATGTCATAATCCTGAGGAGATTAAAATGAATAGATAAAAATTAGCACATTTTATGCCCCCCAATTCCCTGGCAGCTGCATTCTACTTTCTCTCAAAGTGAATTTGACTGTCTCATATTAAGAGGAAAGACGTGATGTTTGTTATTTTGTGTCTGCCTTATTTCCTTTATCATAATGTCTCCAGTGAGTCAGACAGAGGTTGTGATCCCCACCAGTGTCTATTAGCAGTACAGATGAGATACTATGTCCATATTTGTGTGTGTTGAGTCTGAGACTCATGATCTATTCAGTGTTTTAAAAGAGACAGAAATGGGCTGTCAGTAAGAAAAAATTAAATTCTATAGATGCTGGTTCTTTTGTTTTGTAAATATTATGTGTAATAGATACATGGACTATAGTAATCTTTCTTTAAAATTATTTTCCTTCAGTTTTCTTCCTCATATAGATGTTTTTGACTGTATTATTTTGGAACTTCTTCATATAACCCATACCAGCCCTAACCTTTGTATTCATAGTATTCCTTTGTCTATCTCACAAAGCCTAAAATAATTAGAGTGACAAGGTATTCCCAAAGGGTGGGGGAGGTGAAGACTGAGCAAGAAAGCCATGATTCTCCTGAGTAGGCACAGAGGGAAGAAAGACCAGGAACCTTTTCAGATTAATTATTTTTATCTTGTTGTCTAAACACTATAAGGGTAACAGCAGTTAATTTCTCATAAGTTGTTACACATAGTGATTTTAGTCCTTTATTGAATATTCAACTCGTCATTCTTCTGAACTAAAAGCCCTGCAATTCATTGTGTGAGTTAGAAACTGATAGTATACTTACATTCAACAGTTTATACTTTAAAATTAAACGAGAAAAATATTATTAAAAGATTAAGTTTATTTTGCAAGCTTCTAGAAAGCATGGTCTGTACACATTTGAACTTATTTTTATATAAGACAATTTTTGAAGATGGATCATTCTTTTAAAAAGTACATCTTAAAATGTGTGTGTGTGCACACACACACAAATGTGTGCACTTGAGCATTGCAATGAGCACATGAAAATCCGAGGACAGCTTTCAGAAACCTGTGTTTTCTCTCCTTCCCCTATTGGTCTGCAGCTAATTACATTGGTAGGCCTTATAGTTGGGCACTTGGAGAGACAAATCTATCTTCATGAGTCATAGGTCACACTATCATAGAGCCACCTTTAACGTTGGTGCAGAAGAGTTTTCCTCTCAAAATGAATTAAAGGATGCTCATCAGTAAGAGGCGGGTGGCAGACTGAACATTCAAGTTTTGATTGGAGGAAGTAGTGAGCGAAGAGATCCTTGCTGAGCCATGTACTGATATAGGCATGGTACATAGTAAACACTTGCTAACTGCCAGCTTATAAGACAGAGATAGCCATGATGAGTACAGTTTTGGTTGAAGTATATAGGATTGGAATTAAGTTTTTTGTTGTTGTTAGTGCCTGCCCCTTAACTGATTGTGAAAGTAGGAGTAGAACCTTGAACATTTGTGAAAAGTCAGAGAAAAGAGTAAATGAGCTGAGAACTTAAAAATTATTTCTAATTTCTGAAGTACAATAATATGTCTATTTATTTATTTAGCTGGTTTGGTGAGATCACTATTTTGTCAGTCACTTTTTTTTTTCTATAAGAAAATCTTGTCCCCTCATCCTCTCTTCAGGGACAGATTTTTTTTCTTCAAATTGCACTCTTTCAGTTATTTGTCACTGCCTTCCTCCTCCTCCTCCTCCTCTCCTCTTCTTCCTCCTCCTCCTCCTCATTGTTGTTTGTTACCAGACTGGCTTTTTACTCACAGAGATCTTCCTGCCACTGCCTCTTGAGTGCTGGGATTAAAGCTGTGTCCTACCATGCTTGCCTGTATTTGTCCTTGTTTGTGAGTGCTGGTATTCATCAGGATGAGTAGCTGTAAAGACTTTTTTCTTAATGAGAGTACTGATAAATACATGTATAGAGGGTATGTTGAACAAATTTTAGTCAGGTTTGTTGAGTTTTTTCATTAAAAGAGAACATGTATGTATACTGGAAATTATGCCTACCTTGATTACTGATGTTCACTCTGAAAGATAAATTAATATATTTTAGTTACTGCATGACAAATTGTCATTCAGAATGACAACTGAACCAAATACATTGAAAATTATGCTACTGAACTCTGAAAAAAATGGAAATGACCTACTTAGAAAATATGGAATACAGACATCTACAGTGGAGGTTTTGATTTCAGAGTAAAAATTAATGGGGCTTGAATCTATACAATAATGAATTATATACTTTACAGTGTTAACCTAATATCTATATATGTAGAGGGATAAAACTTTATGGGAATAAAGTGTAAAAATAAAAAAACACAAAAATGTAAAAATCAGCCTTGTTGTACTTGTGAGATGATATTAGTTGTTAAAGAGGGAACCATAAGTAGATCCTTGTTTTGAAAAAGGTCAGAATTCTTAAAAAAAGCTTTTCTTTATTAGTAGTACACAGGCAGATATTATACATGAGTAAGTTATTACTCAGTTACATAATTTTTCTGTTGGGTTATTTGGGATGTATTACTATATTATAGATTATCTAGTTCTTATGTTCCTACTTACTGTTCTGTAGCCCTCATCCCTTCTTCAGTTTAATAGCACTCTGTTGGGTGTGAGTGTATGTGTGTATGTATGTATATATATATATTTCCAGTAAGACCTCAGGTTTATATATCTTTATATAAATGTGTAAATATCTGCACATTTATATGCAATAAATGTGTGCAATAAATGTGCTCATATTTGTAAAAATGTACATATGTTTGATATTATTATTACTACACAGGTACTTATTGAATACTTACTGTATGGATTGGTAGAAATTGTAAATATGTGATTACATTAAAATTTCTGCTTTGGAGTTTATAATGCTGTAGGATTGACAGATAAAGGCAATGAAATATGTAAATTATTTGACAGAAATTAACCAAATAGTCATGCCCAACCTTTTTATGTTGTGATATGATGTCATTTACAAAGCTCATGCTCAAGAATTCTGCAAAGTTAAAAATTAACCCCCCAAAATTTCATATGTTTTAAGCAAGCTGCTGCTGCTTCTGCTTCTTCTTCTTCTTCTTCTTCTTCTTCTTCTTCTTCTTCTTCTTCTTCTTCTTCTCCTTCTCCTTCTCCTTCTCCTTCTCCTTCTCCTTCTCCTTCTCCTTCTCCTTCTCCTTCTCCTTCTCCTTCTCCTTCTCCTTCTCCTTCTCCTTCTCCTCCTCCTCCTCCTCCTCCTCCTCCTCCTCCTCCTCCTCCTCCTCCTTCTTCTTCTTCTTCTTCTTCTTCTTCTTCTTCTTCCATTTATTCATTTATTATTATATGTAAGTACACTGTAGCTGTCTTCAGACACTCCAGAAGAGGGTATCAGATCTCATTACGGATGTTTGTGAGCCACCATGTGGTTGCTGGGAATTGAACTCAGGACTTTCAGAAGAGCACTCAGTGCTCTTAAATGCCGAGCCATCTCTCCAGCTTCTTAAGCAAGCTTCTAATTTTGTATTGGGCCACATTAATAGGTATCCTGGGTACATATGACCCCTTGGGTTGCAGGTTTTGAATGAGATAGCTCCTCATAATGAAGAAAGATGTCTTCAAAGGGAGTTAAGAAAAGCCTTTGTGAGTACGAGGACTTTGAAGACTAGATACAAAAAGTAAGGTATTTCAGTAATTACATATTGAAATATTTGGGCAATTTAGAGTTTTAAAATAAATATTTAACTTCACTTGTTTTATTTATTTATATTTTCTCTCAACAAGGTTGAAGAAAATTTAAATAGATGCATGTGAGTTGCATTTGTGACATGCTATATTTTTATTAGATATCATTTGTTTGGAGAGGAAGTTGCTGAAATTTTCAAGATTTTGAAAATTAACCAACTATTCCAAATGTAGAAACATACTCTAGAATGCTGTATTTCTATATATGCCTACATACATGACTGTAGACATGTATACAATGTTTTTATGTTGTTCAGACCATTCATATTTTGGGTTTTCCTGTTATGTGTCTGTAAACCTCATCCTAACTAATGGCATTGACTTAATAGCACAATTTAAAGCCCACATGTCACAAGGGAAAAGCTTGTTCTCCTTGCTCTGGTAAAAATTGCCTAAATAATTCATGGAAATCAATATGGCAACAAATTAAAATGCATTTTATTGTCAGCAGATACTGTGGTGGGCAAATTGTAAATGTTGATGAAAAGCAATTGGTAGAATTAAGTGTAGGAGGCTTTTTTTTTCCAGTGAGATGACAGTTTTTTCCAACATATATTCTTTATGCTGCCAGAATGTGTTTCTTAATGAAATAATAATAATAAAAACCTGCTCTTTTCAGCTACTGTAAAAAGTTTTATGTTCATTTTCATAGATGTCCATGTATTTGCTGTTATCAAAACCCACAAGCCAAGGAAAAAAAATCTAAGTTTACCTGGAAAATGGAATATTTTTCTGAAGTTTTATTTGGCTGTCAAAAATAACATACTTTGCATTAGATTATTTTATGTCTGTACTGCTTTAATAGCTGTCATTTAAAAATGTCTTAGTCTGACTCCTCCATCCTTTTCCATCCTTCTGTTCAGCTCTCTTTTCTTCCTCAAATTTTTGTTCTTGTGTGCATTTATCCATGTACTCAAAGGCATTATTCACTGGTATCACCTTGAGTTTTGACTTTTTGATTTGATTTTGATTTTTTTTTTACTTCAGCATTATTCTGTCTTCTTAAATATCTGCTGTAATATCCCAGAAAATGGAGACTTCTTTTGTTTCATGTTACTACTACGACTACAACTACCATGACTACGACTACTACTAAATCTCCATTAAGCTCATAATAAGAGCCACTGTGTTACATTCTCTATATGTTAGCCTTGAAGCTTGAAGCTTATAGGTAAGAAAACTAAGGATAAAAGAGGAACAACTAGTCCCCTCCCCCTTTTTATATTTTATACAGCGGGTAGCATTTACTGTTTGATGCTTTAAAATTACATATGCACACATTATATATAGTATATATACTATATGCAGCATATATGTTGTGTATATATATGGCATAGGGTTAGGGTACATATAATTATATAAATATATGTATATATTTATATTTATGTTATGTTTATGTGTATTTTGTCTGCATGTATGTGCCTGGTGCCCACTGAGATAAAAAAATATCAGTCCCCTTGGGACTAGAGTTACAGAAGAATGTGATCTTCTTTGTGGGCACTGGGAATTGAACTTGTGTTCTCTACAAGAGCAACAAGCACTCTTAACTGTCAATCCAGCTCCCCAGTTCCTTACTGCTTTTAAATTAAACAAAATTCTTTCCAATTTGATTTGTTGCTGTTTTAAATTCTACAAGTGTAACTTTAGGCTACTGTAGTATCTTTCTAAAGCAACAATCAATATACTTAGCTACAGAAGTTTAAATTAAAATTTTGATTTTTTTTTTAAGTCCTCAAGAATCTGTCTGTATATCCTGGTGCAAAATCATTCAGTGTCTACTCTTTACTTAGTTTATAAGCACCAAGGTCAGTAATATATCTATATATATCTATATATGTATATGGATGACATGTATTGATATGCCTCATCTGTCTCTAGTGACAGTTATTTCCCATAGATTCTGCATATTTTAGCTGTATGAAAATTCTACTCTTACTTCCTAGGGTTGAATATGTTTGTATCTCCTTGGGATGCATATCCTGGGATGCATATGCCCTTTAGCTCTGTTCATAAACCCTCTGCCCCTCCATTCACTTTGGACCTGACGAAGGTGTGTGTCTACTTTGTTTCTGCACATTTGAGAGTGCTTTTCATCTCCTAAAGAAAATTATAAGTACAAAATAGGAGTCATCTACAGGCAGGTGTGGGTTGCTTTGAAGAGAATTTGCAAACCTTTATTTGTATTGAGCCAGTTGTATTTTGGATGAAGTGAAACAGAATGAAGCAAGGTTGTGAAGGAAGAAATTGAGAGCATTTAGATTACTGGGCTTTTTATAGGTAAATTCTTGATTCCAGAATGATCAAGTTAGTACTAAAGAGGAGTTAAGCCCAGGCAAACCACTGTGATGTGCGGCATCTGAATGCTTCTTAGCAGTGCTAGGGAGAGCTGGTCCTCCTTGCCCATCTGGTATAGGATGCTGTCAGTGTAATTTGGGTACTGTCTCCTCCTGCCCTCTTGAACTCGTTATTCATGCTTTAGTCTCCCATTAACATTGTAGATATACCAGCAGATTCTGAGGTGTCTCTGTCCGTCACTCCATACTCCCTTTCACATACAGGGTTTCTCTGAGTAGCCTTGGCTCTCCTGGATCTTGCTCTGTAGACCAGACTGGCCTTGAATTCCAGTGAGACTAATATGTACATGAAAAAAGAATACTAAATCATGCTAGGGCTTTTTGATATAACTAATCCAAACTCAGAAATCATCTCCTGGTTCTGCCTTTTCTCCTTGCTTGTGACCTTGATTGGATGTAGGTGTTGGATACTGCAACATCACAGAGAGTTATATTGAGAGGAGTAAGGACAGATGTGAAGATGGAGGAGCTCCTTGCAGTTGGCTTGGGAGGAGGAGGAGTTTGACTTTGCTGAGTAGACTGAGTGGAGTAAAGGTAAAGGCATTGTAAAGAAGGACATTTCCATTCACACAGTGAATAGTGTAGTTCATCTACAGGTTGAACATCTTTAATCTGGGGAAAGAAATGTGTCACTATGTAAAACTTCTTAAGAACATATGTAGTTCTTGGATTAGGGATGTTCAACTCCTAAGTTTTTGTAAATATTACAAAATAACAATAACAAGCAACAAAACAAACAAACAAATAAAATACTATTCAATGAAAATTGCCCCAAAGTCTGACTCATTTCTGGGTTCAGGTTTTTCATAAAGATTACTTGTACTGTCTTTTTGTAAGTGTTTTGTCTCTCAGCAAATCCCAGTCTAGCCTTAGGTCTGAGTTTAAGCTTTCACTCTGCTCTAGACTTTCTTTCCTAAGGAGACAGTTCTGTGTTGACTTCTGTAATTAAACAGGTGCCTTTTATGGCTTGGTTTTGCATTTGCTATTCGCTCCTTTAAAACAAGCAACCTATGTACTTGACGCTCTATATTTAGATTTATAAATCATTATGTAAATATGTTTTGAGTCAAAGTATTTTTTGTGTCCTGGTTTTCTATAAATAGTTTGGCCTTCCTGGTTTGACCAATTTGAATTCAAATCCTGGCTCTGTCTTTACTTTGCCTTATACCCTTGGGCCAAATATTATACCTCTCTAAGCCTTTATATCTCTCACTCCCTTTGTAGATCTATGCAAATATGAATATGTGTGTCCATCAATACATTCTTCCATACATACATATTTTCATTCATTTGAAGACAGTAAAAGAAGTATCCTACTTTCTTTATTCCCTCTCTCCAATGGAAACTGTGTGCATGTGAGCTATAGCTTATCTCTAACAGTTTCTGTACAGAATGCACACATAGTGTAGTGCTATTCAAAATGTGGTCCTCATAAGGTTTGAATATTCATGAGGTGTTTGTTGTCCTAAAGGAGATAGGAAGATTGGGTTAGAATTCAAGTCAGCTTTGTGACTAAGCATACTGCCTTTCTGAGGTGCTCAACCCCACCTCTCAGGACTCCCGTGATGTAGGAGGTAGTGTGTGGCTTCACTACAGCCTTCCCATTGGACGGCGCTCCAAGTAGCATACATTTAGAGTATACTTTGGATAGCATTTAAATAGCGCTTTAGTTTTATTTGTATTATTTTCCTTTTGATTGTAATATTTGAAAAGTTTGCTGTCCTTAGTCATATGATAGATTTAGATCTGTATTCTAATCTGCTGCTAATTCATTGGATACGCTATTGCATTGTAGGCCTTATTTTATTTTCCCTGACTGGAAATGAAGCTGGGCTAGGTGATAGTTGTGGTCTTTGCTATGACTTTAATATGCTAATTATCTGATTTTGAAATAGCATTTAAAAAAACTTTTCATTGGTTCTACGTACCCCAATTCTACTTCTCTCATATTCTACTTGTACCTGCCCTCCACCCTTGCAACCTCCCTTCACCAACAGTGAGAAAAAATTCACAGTGTGTCCTACAGTATATCATTTTTGTTCATACTTCTTTGCTTGCAAATGTTCATTGCAGTGAGTCATTGGGCTGGTACAGGACTCTGGCTTCTGCTACTCTATCAATACTGTATCCCCACTGAGACTCCTCTGGATATCCTGTTGTTGCCTTATGTTATGGAGATCCTGCAGTTTTGATTCTGTGGAGTCGACCCATTTATACACTCTAGCAGTTCATCAACGGGGTAGATATTGGGCTGGGCCAATGCAAAGTCCTGGATCTTAGCCTGAGAGGTATCTGAGTAGATCACCCCTGGCTCTTCCTCTCTCATGCCTTCTGGGCTGGCTCACCAGCAGTCCCTGCAACCTGGACCAGCTCTACCCTGCTCCTCCTCAGGTGAGGTGCAGAGCCCGCTTTCTCTAGTGCTGAAGCAAATGAAGGGCAGGGTAAGCTCTCCTGTTCTCATAACCTGATGCCTGGGTCAGCTTCCCCACCTGCCATAGGTGGCAAGGGGTGAGGATGGGGAGGGAGTCTCTCCCTTACCCACTCTGCTTCATGGCAGACAGGTTGCTGGGCCAGCGGTCCCTTGCTCACACCTCAGGGCTGGCTTATTCACTCCCTTCATCATCAAGATCAGCTCTACTGTGCTGCCCAAGTTAGGTGAAGAGCTTCCTCTCATGAGTGCTGCAGTTGGTGAAAGGAAGAGCCAGCTCCCCTGCCCTCACGACTAGGGCCAGCTCTCCTGCTTCCAGCAGGTGGAGAGGGCAAAAAGGGAGGGATGGGGATTTACCCCTCACTGATGCCACTGCACAGCAGACAAATAGCAGTGCTGGCTCTCCCACACTCAGGCCCTCAGGGTCAGCTTACTGGCAAACCCCACACCTATGGCTGGCTCTGCTGTGCTGTCCAGGTGAGGGTCAGGGACAGCTCTCCCTTGCTGATGACCAGCTCTCATGCCTGCCATAGGTGGAAAGGGGTTAGGGTGGTGAAGACAAAGGTGGGACCAGCTTTCCCATACTCAGGCCTTTAGAGTTGCTCACCTGCAAGCCCCACATCTATGGCTATCTTTACTATTCTGCCCAGGTAAGGTACAGAGCATGCTCTTTGGAGTGTTATAGTTAGGGATAGGTGCCATCTCCTGCTCTCATGACCCATGGGACCAGGTCTCCTGCCTGCCACAGGTGGTAGTGAGTGAATGGGGAGGAGGCTATCTCTCCCTCATACCTCTACATGTTAGATGAATGGTAGAGCCAACTCTCCCATGCCCCTATCCTATAGGCCAACTCACCTGCAACTCCTGCAATGTGTGGAGCCTAATCTCTAGGAAATTGCAATGGACTAGATGTGGGGTCAGCTCTCCTGCTCTCATGCCCCCAGAGCCAGAGCTCTCCCAGGATGCTCAAGTGTGGGCTGGGGCCAGTTCTGCACAACCTTTAGTCATTGACATGTCTCCGGGTGACAGCCCAGACCAGGGACATCCTCCTGGTATTTGTAGTAAGAGACCCCTGCTATTGCAAGAGACCCAGGCATGGCCCACAGTGGTAGCACAGGCCAGGACCCCACCTTGGTTCTAGGTGGCATCACTGGTTATTCACATCAGGTTGCTCCTCACTATACCCTTCAGTCTCCAGTTCCGTTTCTCTTTATTGTGTCCACATCCTTCCGTTTCTCTTTTTCTTCCATTTCTCCACTACTTACTTGCTCCTCTTCTCAGTAGTGGCCTCAGGAGTGTTGTGTTCTTATGCACACAGGGTTCATCACAGGCAGTCTGTGTTAGAGTCCAGAAGTTGCCCCACAAACCACATGAACACTGATCAGCCAGCCAGGGATGGTTTATTGAACACACACCTCAAGACAGATAGAGCAACAGCTCAGGCTTAAGAGCTCAAACCTGTGCCTTGGACATTTCTCAGGGCCATCTTATAAAGGCTAAAACCGAAAGAGGGAAAAAACAAACAAGCAATCAAACAAAAAACTCATACGCAAGTGCTGGAACTGTTGCCAGTGTTCGCCCTGACTCAAACCATTTTAGACGTAACAGTTCACCTTGGCCTTTAATTTGATGGGCCCTATATGAAGCTTATAGTTGTGGAATTTCTTAAGTTTAAGAAACCTTATAACATAGAGAACATAAGAGGGATTGTGGTCAGAATGACCCTGCTCTGAGTTATTTTTCTGTGTCAATGACTAGCAGGCATATTACAGCAACAATATGAAGCAGCTGATAGAAACTTACGGTTGTTTTGTTAGACTATTGTTTGACTATATTGTATATAACCATTTATTGAAAAATGTGATGGCTCTTATTATTTCTATTCTGTATATAGATTGTTAATGTTAGAGAAAAATGTTAATGTTAGAAACAATTCTTAGAAAGGGGGATATGAAGTGGAAACTTAAGGGTTCTTTGGAAAATTGGTTGAATGGTGTTTTGCTGGGGCAAACATGTGAAGGAACGTTTTGTTAAAGTGGACATGGATGTGAAAGGCTAAAGCGGACTTGTGAAGGAATGTTTCAGTGGAACAGAGACAGGAGAGAGGGTGTTCTAAAGCAAGCATGTGAAAGGACACGTGATGAAACCTTACGTTGTGTAATTTAGCTGCATTCGTTGGGACAGTGTAGAGAGAAACACAACCAAAACACTTCTGGTGGTGTACTGCAGTTTGTTGATGCTTCCAAGGACTCGGGCCGATTGGATGCACATGCTGAGGCCAGGCACGTGGAGGACACGTGATGTTTGGAGGCTCTAAATAGGTCTCCACTGAGTCAGAGATAGAGTTCGGCTTACTGGTACCCCTAGTTGTATAATGCTTGTGGGTCTCGTGTCTTTGCTGATCTTCCCTTCCCTCATTGTCATCCCTCTGAGAAGGCACAGCTAACCCTCCCTGATGTTCCTGTTGGTCTTTCCTGCTGACTTGAGCCTGAAGCCTGGCTGACTCTGCTAGGTCCTATCATCACTGTTGGTAAACCTACTCTACCGAACCGGACTGCTGGTGTATCAGTGAGGTGTTAGCAAGTGGATGGAGCTGCTGCTGCCTGTTAACCTGTAAACTGAACTTCTGATTTCCACACAACACAAACAGAAGTTGCTCCAAAGAACCTTTCTAAACAGGTCCACTTCCCCTGTATCCTTTCTTTTCCACTACCTCTGGCTGATGGTGGGTTACAAGGAAGCTTGTGATTAGAAAAGTTCCATATGCGCATAACTGGTAGGGATCAGAAATTTGGTAAAGTAGCGTTACACTTCCCCACTAATGGAAGTCAAAGCATTTGAAGGTTTTTTTTTTTTTTTTGGCTGCCTTTCTTTTCTTCCTCCTTTGTGTTCTTTTTGGATAAAGTGATTATCTATTCTTGCCTAGAGTTTTCACAATGGAATGGATAATCCTGCTTTATCAATTTCTTTTTTTAATGTTTCTTAGTATTAAGAGATTTCCAGTAGTCACAGAGACAAACATTTAGATTATCCCTAATAAAGTGAAACATTGTAGTGGGCCAGAATGAATTATTTTAACTGAGATAAGGAAGGGTTAGGTTTAACTGCTGTTCACTTTCCCATAACCAGAAAATGAGGTGTAAAAGAATTTCTTATGAGGATATGTAGAAATGAATGTGAAATGAAAGTATTGAAAAAACTTAATACTTTTAGTAGTGTTTGAGCAAAGGAAAACAACTTTTGTTTATTCTTTCAGCTAGTGACCACAGTGAGTTAATAATATTATCTTTAATCATAAAAGAAATGTATTTCAACATAAACTGAATGAATTTAAATAGCTATTGTTTTTGGTACTGTTTGGTCCACTAGGAGAAAAGAGAAAATAGTCCTATCAGTTTTTAGCCTCTAGTTTATTCATGAGGCCAAGCCTCTAACCCTCATGATAAACCCTGGAAGTCAAATTCTGTAATTGCAGTTCACTCATAGCTTACACATGAAGAAGCAATAAATAACTTAGTTGCCTAGGCTAAACTTTTACTAAGGGTTGCTTCTGACTCAAGCCTATTTTCAGGAGTTGATTTTCAGGGAAAACAGAAGAGATGTGGAAGATGAAGCACGCATCTAAGGGTGAATGAATTAGTTACACTATAGCATTATTAAAGTCATAAAGATGCTGATTTTCCATTGTGGTCTAAAGCAAACCATTTCAGGTTCCTGCTTGCCTACACTCCTGTTCTTTGATGGCAGAACAAATGGACAAAGGCTGTGAATAAATGTTGTAAATATAGTGAATGCTGACCCTAAACAGTATATAGAAGCTATGACATGTGGAGTCTAGACATGTCAGAGTCATACATTCCTTTCTGGATGAAGTGGTTAGTGTTAAGGATTTTATTTCATGTATCTTATGCATACGCAATATACATTCACTGATGGAAGGTGGGAAGAAATGAATGTAACTTTAAAAAAAATAGATTTATTTTTGTTATTTTATGTGTATTTATCTGCATGTATATGTTTGCATGTGTGCAATGCCCATAGACATTAGATGAGGACATCTGATACTCTGGAACTGGAGTTACAGATGGTTGTAAGCTGCTATGTAGATGCTAGCATCCAAACTCCCAGTCTTTTGAAAAAGAAACCAGTACTTTTAACTGCCGAGTCATGTCTTCATCTACTAAAAGATTCTAAAAGGTCATTTTAAACTCTTTAAATGGGCTTGTGGTTTGGATATAAGAGTGTCTCTTATAGGCTTATGTGTTTGAACACGTTTTCCTTCCTGGTCGCACTATTTGTGATGGATTTTAGGAAGTAGAGCTTTATAAGAAGTGGGCTACTCAGAGCAAGCCTTGAGGTTTTGTAGCCTGACTTCACTTCATGCCCATAGTTCTACTTCCTGACTGTGAATGCAGTAGGGCTAAATCCTATCGCCATGTGTTCTCGGCCATGATGGAATGTGTTCCCTTGAAATGTAACCCAGAATTAACCTTTTTTCCTACATTGCAACTCTTAAGTACAATGGACATATTCTAAGCAATGCTGGTCAAAAAGTAACTTTGAGGATTATTTTGAAAGACTTAAGTTGGCCATGTTTGTTAACAGCACAATTTAGTACTGATTTCCAAGGCTTTAGTAATATTTATTGAGAGAATGTAGAACATTCTTTTTCTTTCTTTCTTTCTTTCTTTCTTTCTTTCTTTCTTTCTTTCTTTCTTTCTTTCTTTCTTTCTTTCTTTCTACTGTACAGTTGTTATCCCCCTCCTGGTCCACCTTCCAACAGTTCCTCATCCCGTTCTTCCTCCCCCATCTCCAAGAGGATGTCCCCATCCCATCCCCACTCCACTCCACCACACCTTCCCACTTCCTGGGGCCTCAAGTCTCTTGAGGACTAGGTGCATCTTCTCTCACTGAGGCCAGACCAGGTAGTCCGCTGCTATATATGTGTTGGGGGCTTCATATCAGTTGCTGTATGCTGCCTGGTTGGTGGTTCAGTGTCTAAGAGATCTTGGGGTTCCAGGTTAGTTGAGACTGCTGGAGGAGGGTTGCCCTTGTCCTCAGGCTTCTTCCAGCCTTTCCCTAATTCAACCATAGAGTCCCCTGGCTTCTGTCCTTTGGTTGGGTTTAAGTATCTGTATCTGACAGCTGCTTGTTAGGCCTCTCGGAGGACAGCAGTGCTAGGCTCCAAGCACATCATATCATCAGTAATAGTGTCAGGCCTTGGTTCCTCCCTTTAAGCTGTATCCCAATTTGGGCTGGTCACTGGACCTCCTTTTCGTCAGTGTCTTCTCCGTTTCCATCCTTGCAGTTCTTTTAGACAGGGACAATTTTGGGTCAGAGTTTTTGACTGTGGGGTGGCAACCCCATCCCTCCACTTGATGCACTGTCTTTCTACTGGAGGTGAACTCTACAAGTTACCTCAATAGGTACTCTGTAGGAAATTTCATCTAAGGTCCTTCCCTTTGAGTCCCTAGAGTCTCTTACCTTCCAGGTCTCTGGTACATTCTAGAGGGTCTCCCACCTCCTACCTCCTGAGGTTGTTTTCATTCATTTTGCTGGCCCTCAGGGCTTCACTCCTGTTCCCCATCTGCCCCCCAATATCTGTCATGTTCCCTTTTTCCCTTCTCTGTACCCTCTACCACCCAGGCCCCTTCGTCCTTGATGACTGAACCCAGAGCCTTGTGTATGCTAGGCAAACACTTTCTAATAATATATTGTGAAAACATAAGTCATGAGTATAAAATCCACAGTCTTGACAAATGCATATGCATGTGTCAGTTAAACCCCTGTTAAAATATAGTACGCCAACAGAACATGGGCCAAGAATGTTGTCTGATGGGCATTCTGAGTGCTTGTGAGAAAATCCAAGAAAACAGACAAGAGTCGTGTTACCTTAGTTTCTTCAAAACCACAGAATTTTTCTTGGATTTTGCTTTTCATGTTCCTCCCAGCTGTAGCAGATAGGAGTGAGTTTACCTCAGTTTATTCATTACAACTGGATATTGTTATTTGTTTATATGCCTATGTGAAAAAAACATGTTTTTGCCATGTGCAACTTGTCTACCATGTGTGGTTTGTCCACCACATACATTTTACCCTTATGATTGATTACTTCACTCATGTGACTTTTAACCCTCAGGGAATAAAGTGTCTGATGATCTGAATAAAGTTGGCTATTGCATGAGACTTCAGTCTACCTCATTTTTAGGCTCCACTCTCCCAGGTTCACACTGCCAACTATAGCAGTAAACAATATGCTACTCTTGTCTAGAGAGTCCTTCATATTCCTCATTTGCCAGTTCATTTTCCCACACTCTTGACCATAAGCACTTTTCTAGTGTAACAATTGAACTCATTTTATAGCTACATGCTGTGTAATGGAGGAGGATAACCATGAACGGCTCTGATCTTCTTAGAGGAAGATGACTTTGAACTTATGATCATCCACCTTCCAAATGCTGACATAACAGACATGCATTACCACATTCAGTTTATGTGTTGCTGGGATCTACCCTAGTGCTTAGTCATGCTAGGTAGGCACTCTTCCATCTGCAGTATGTCCTCAGTCATAATTAGACTAAGTAAACTTTATTTCACTTAATGAGCAAATTTTCAATTTCCTCATTTTTTTATCAGTTGTGATTGTGTATGAATGTGTGATATGCTTGTATGTATGTGTTTGCATGTGTGTGAACACACATGTGAATTTACATGTACAGAGGCCTGAAATTGATGTTGGGTGTCCTTTTGATTGGTTTCACCTTACATACTGAGGTGCTACTTCTAACTGAACACAAAGCTATGTTTTTTTTGGGGGGGTCTGACTAGCCACCATGCTCTAGGGAATTCCTGCACCTGCCTTGCCCACATCAGGCTTACTGGAGCGGTGCTGTTCTCACTTGGCTTTTATATAGGTTCTAGGGGTTCTGGCTATGCACCTTGTGCTTGACCTTACCTTGTGAGCCAACTCCTGAGCCTTTCAACATTTTCCTTGTTTCTCTTAAGGTTTTTATTTTTATTTATGTATTATATGTATATGAGTATATATGTATGCACACATGTATGCAACAGGTGAACTCTTAAGGTCAGAATGTCAAAAGGTCAGAAGAGGGTATCACATCTCTGGAACTGGTTGTTATAAGTGGTTGTGAGCAGCTCTGTGTGGATCCTAGGTAGTAAACTATGGTCCTCTGGGGGTGGGCCATCAAACACCCTTAACCTCTGTACCATTTCCCAGCCCCAACAGCTGCTGCTGCTGGTTCTTTTTCTTCTTCTCTTCCTCTTCTTCATTTTCTTTCTTTCTTTCTTTCTTTCTTTCTTTCTTTCTTTCTTTCTTTCTTTCTTTCTTTCTTTCTTTTTTAATAAGCCTCAGACTGTAGAATGAATTGCCTATTTAACTTATTCTTTCTCCTGTTGATGGAACTCTGGGCTGTTTCCAGGTTTTGCCTATGATGAATGAAAATTCCTTGAATGTTTATGTATAAATAATTTTAGGATTTAAAAACTATTTCAAGTAGTATCAACAAAGGTAATTATTTGCTCATAGAAATTGTCATATGTTCTTCCAAAGTGATTAAAACATTTTGTGCTTCTAATAGTATGTGAGAAATTCCAGTTTGTCCAGGATTTCATATGTTTCCCCATCCTGATGGATGTATAGTCAGGTTTTATTGCATAGTTTGAAGATATAAAATCTACTTATAAAAGCAAGTAGTTTTTTATATGCCAATAACAAACTTGCTATAAAAAAGGGAAATGATTCATTTCATAGCCTTAAAAACAAACACCCCAAACCAAACCAAATCAAATCAAAACAAAATAAAAAGCCTATGTATAAACTTAAAGATCAAAAATCCCTTTACAGTGAATACTATAATGTAGAAACGAAAGAAATTATGGAAGGCATTACAATGAAGTCTCTAATGTTCATGGATTAGCAAAATTAATACTGTTGAAACAGCATTACATAAGTGGTGTACAGATTGAATATAATCTCTTAGTTTAATCCCAGTGATATTCTTCATAGATATAGGGAAAATAGTCTCAGTAATCATATGGAGACATAAAAAGCCCAAAGAGCCAAGTACTCTTGAAATTTGGTATTTTAGTTCAGTGCTGGAAGTATTACAAAACTTAACTTCAAAGTATACTTTGAACTTAAAAAGCACTATGGTATCAGCCCAAAAACATTGTTGAAGAACCTTAAGATAATCCTCATGCAGCTACAGTAATCCGATTCTTCATAGAGATACCAGAAACTGAAGCCTGCCTCCATTTTAGGCTTAAAAGACATAGTAAGGACATTTTACAGGTTCGTTCCTGTTTATGATTAAATCTGTTTCTCAAATATTGGTTATGCCCCACCTGTAACCTTAACTACAAGTGGTTCTATACACCCTGTTCCAGGAATGGGAGTCATGTCTTTGTTTGAAATGTTGCTTTTAACCATCTTGAAACCCTACCTTGTTTCAAAAGGTTATATGACCATCTATGACTATCTTGTTATGATAACCTTTTGTTGTGGCTAACTGCTGTAATCTCCGTGGTGCAATTGTGTCTTTGTTCTAGGATGTGGTTTATTGTATTATTTGTATTAAGGAGGGCAACTGATGTTTTTTGAGTTGATTTTGTATCCAGCCACTTTGTTGAAGATGTTTATATGTTTATGTTTATGTTTTTGTAGGTGTTCTCTGGCTGAAATTTTGGGGCCACTTATTTATGTTATATCATCTGCAAATAGCAATACTTTAACTTCTTTCTTTCCAATTTTATCCTCTTGATATCCTTTAGTTGTTTTATTGCTCTAGCTAGAACTTTACATACTATGTTGAATAGGAAGACAGTCTTGTCTTGTCCCTAATTTGAGTGGAATTGCTTTATGTTTCTCTCCATTTAATTTGATGTTGGGTTCTATTTCTTTAAGAAGGCACTTAATAGGACGTGGTGGCACACGCTTTTAATCCCAGCACTTGGGAGGCAGAGGCAGGCGGATTTCTGAGATCGAGGCCAGCCTTGTCTACAGAGTGAGTTCCAGGAAAGCCAAGGTTACACAGAGAAACCCTGTCTCGAAAAAACAAACAAACAAACAAACAAACAAACAAACAAAAACCCAAAAAGCAAAGAAGGCACTTAATACTTTCCTCTTAGCATTGCTTTCATTGTGTCCCATTAGTTTGTATACGTTATGCCTTCATTTTCATTGAATTGTAGAAAGTCTTTAGATTTTTTTCCTCACTCAATGACCAGTGAGTAGAGAGTTCTTCGGTTTCCATGAGTTTGTATGCTTTTAGTTCCATGAGTTTGTTTCTATTGTTGAAGTCCAGCTTTAATGCATGATGGTGTAATAGGATACAAGGAGTTATTTCAATTTTTTGTAGTTGTTCAGGCTAATTTGTGACTGCTGATAGGGTCAGTTTGGGGAAGGTTCTGTGAAGTGCCAATGAGGATTCTCTTGTGTTTGGTCTAAATGTTCTATAGATATTTTAGTTCAATTTGTCCCTTAGTTTCATTATTTCTCTTTTTCGTTTCTGTCTCAATTATCTGTCCTTTAGTGAAAGCAGCGTGTTGAGTCTACCACTATTAATGTGTGGAGTTCGAAGTGTGATTTAAGCTTTAGTAATATTTCTTATATTCAGAATTGAAATGTCATCTTGCTGGAGTTTTCCTTTGCTGTGTAGGAAGTATCCTTCCCGAGATTAATTTTGGTTAAAAGTCTATTTTATTAGCTATTATAATGGCAACCCCAGTTTACTTCTTGGTTTTGTTTGGTTGGAAAACTTTTCTTCCAGCCCTTTACTCTGAGGTAATTTATATCTTTGTTGCCGTGGTATGTTTATTTCTGTTTTTTTAAAATTTTTAATATTTTTTTATTACGTATTTTCCGCAATTACATTTCCAATGCTATCCCAAAAGTCCCCCATACCCCCCCCCCAATTCCCTACCCATCCATTCCCAATCTTTTGGCCCTGGCATTCCCCTGTATTGGGGCATATAAAGTTTGCAAGTCCAATGGGCCTCTCTTTCAAGTGATGGCCAACTAGGCCATCTTTCTATACATATTCAGCTAGAGACAAGAGCTCCAGGGTACTGGTTAGTTCATTATGTTGTTCTACCTATAGGGTTGCAGATCCCTTTAGCTCCTTGGGTACTTTCTCTAGCTTCTCCATTGGGAGCCCTGTGATACATCCAATAGCTGACTGTGAGCATCCACTTCTGTGTTTGCTAGGCCCTGGCATAGTCTCACAAGAGACAGCTATATCTGGGTCCTTTCAGCAAAATCTTGCTAGTGTATGCAATGGTGTCAGCGTTTGGAAGCTGATTATGGGATGGATCCCTGGATATGGCAGTCTCTAGATGGTCCATACTTTCATCACAGCTCCAAACTTTGTCTATGTAACTACTTCCATGGGTGTTTTGTTCCCAATTCTAAGAAGGGGCATATTGTCCACACTTTGGTCTTCATTCTTCTTGAGTTTCATGCGTTTAGCAAATTGTATCTTATATCTTGGGTATCCTAAGTTTTGTGCTAATATCCACTTATCAGTGAATACATATTGTGTGAGTTCCTTTGTGATTGTGTTACCTCACTCAAGATGATGCCCTCCAGGTCCATCCATTTGGCTAGGAATTTCATAAATTCATTCTTTTTAATAGCTGAGTAGTACTCGATTGTGTAAATGTACCATAATTTCTGTATCCATTCCTCTGTTGAGGGGCATCTGGGTTCTTTCCAGCTTCTGGCTATTATAAATAAGACTGCTATGAACATAGTGGAGCATGTGTCCTTCTTACCAGTTGGGACATCTTCTGGATATATGCCCAGGAGAGGTATTGCTGGATCCTCCAGTAGTACTATGTCCAATTTTCTGAGGAACCGCCAGACTGATTTCCAGAGTGGTTGTACAAGCTTGCAATCCCACCAACAATGGAGGAGTGTTCCTCTTTCTCCACATCCTTGCCAGCATCTGCTGTCACCTGAATTTTTGATCTTAGCCATTCTGACTGGTGTGAGGTGGAATCTCAGGGTTGTTTTTATTTGCATTTCCCTGATGATTAAGGATGTTGAACATTTTTTCAGGTGCTTTTCTGCCATTCCGTATTCCTCAGGTGAGAATTCTTTGTTCAGTTCTGAGCCCCATTTTTTAATGGGGTTATTTGATTTTCTGGAGTCCACCTTCTTGAGTTCTTTATATATATTGGATATTAGTCCCTTATCTGATTTAGGATAGGTAAAGATCCTTTCCCAATCTGTTGGTGGTTTTTTTGTCTTATTGATGGTGTCTTTTGCCTTGCAGAAGCTTTGCAGTTTCATGAGGTCCCACTTGTCAATTCTCAATCTTACAGCACAAGCCATTGCTGTTCTATTCAAGAATTTTTTCCCTGTGCCCATATCTTCAAGGCTTTTCCCCACTTTCTCCTCTATAAGTTTCAGTGTCTCTGGTTTTATGTGAAGTTCCTTGATCCACTTAGACTTGACCTTAGTACAAGGAGATAGGAATGGATTGATTCCCATTCTTCTACATGAAAACAACCAGTTGTGCCAGCACTATTTGTTGAAAATGCTGTCTTTCTTCCACTGGATGGTTTTAGCTCCCTTGTCGAAGATCAAGTGACCATAGGTGTGTGGGTTCATATCTGGGTCTTCAATTCTATTCCATTGGTCTATTTGTCTGTCACTATACCAGTACCATGCAGTTTTTATCACAATTGCTCTGTAGTAAAGCTTTAGGTCCGGCATGGTGATTCCACCAGAGGTTCTTTTATCCTTGAGAAGAGTTTTTGCTATCCTAGGTTTTTTGTTATTCCAGATGAATTTGCAGATTGCACTTTCTAATTCGTTGAAGAATTGAGTTGGAATTTTGATGGGGATTGCATTGAATCTGTAGATTGCTTTTGGCAAGATTACCATTTTTACAATGTTGATCCTGCCAATCCATGAGCATGGGAGATCTTTCCATCTTCTGAGATCTTCTTTAATTTCTTTCTTCAGAGACTTGAAGTTTTTATTATACAGATCTTTCACTTCCTTAGTTAGAGTCACGCCCAGATATTTTATATTATTTGTGATTATTGAGAAGGGTGTTGTTTCCCTAATTTCTTTCTCAGCCTGTTTATTCTTTGTGTAGAGAAAGGCCATTGATTTGTTTGAGTTAATTTTATATCCAGCTACTTGACCGAAACTGCTTATCAGGTTTAGGAGTTCTCTGGTGGAATTTTTAGGGTCACTTATATATACTATCATATCATCCGCAAAAAGTGATATTTTGACTTCATCTTTTCCAATTTATATCCCTTTGATCTCATTTTGTTGTCGAATTGCTCTGGCTAGGACTTCAAGTACAATGTTGAATAGGTATGGAGAAAGTGGACAGCCTTGTCTAGTCCCTGATATTAGAGGGATTGCTTCAAGCTTCTCACCATTTACTTTGATGTTGGCTACTGGTTTGCTGTAGATTGTTTTTATCATGTTTAGGTATGGGCCTTAAATTCCTGATCTTTCCAAGACTTTTTTTTTTTTAATTTTGTAAAATTATTACTTTTATTTATTTTTTTTCAATACAAGCATGTATATATTTTAATTTTCCAAATTCCATATGATGAGTTTACATCCATTTGCAGGAATTGATTAAGTATAAGTTCTCAAGAATTGACACCATTATGTGGAAACAGTTAGAATCTGAGAGCACTAAGAACAAATTTTTTAAAATTTGACATGCACATTCTCTAAAAATACCACAATATTATCTTAAGTCATTACTGTTTTGATTATATAAAGAACAAGATTATGTGGCCAATTATTTTTGTTAAGGCCTGTAATCTGCCTGAGATACAATATTGACTATTAATATACAAATTAAAGCTTGATTTTTTTTTTAAATTTTTATAAAATTTTTAATATTTTTTATTATATATTTTCCTCAATTACATTTCTAATGCTATCCGAAAAGTCCCCCATACCGCCCCCCACTTCCCTACCCACCCATTCCCATTCTTTTGGCCCTGGCATTCCCCTATATTGGGGCATATAAAGTTTGCAAGTCCAATAGGCCTCTCTTTCCAGTGCTGGCCGACTAGGCTATCTTTCGATACATATGCAGCTAGAGACAAGAGCTCCGGGTTACTGGTTAGTTCATCATGTTGTTCCAACTATAGGGTTGCAGATCCCTTTAGCTCCTTGGGTACTTTCTCTAGCTTCTCCATTGGGAGCCCTGTGATACATCCAATAGCTGACTGTGAGCATCCACTCCTGTGTTTGCTAGGCCCCTGCATAGTCTCACAAGAGACAGCTATATTTGGGTCCTTTCAGCAAAATCTTGCTAGTGTATGCAATGGTGCCAGAGTTTGGAAGCTGATTATGGGATGGATACCTGGATACGGCAGTCTCTAGATGGTCCATCCTTTCATCACAGCTTGAAACATTGTCTCTGTAACTCCTTCCATGGGTGTTTTGTTCCCAATTCTAAGAAGGGGCATATTGTCCACACTTTGGTCTTCATTCTTCTTGAGTTTCATGCGTTTAGCAAATTGTATCTTATATCTTGGGTATCCTAAGTTTTGGGCTAATATCCACTTATCAGTGAATACATATTGTGTGAGTTCCTTTGTGATTGTGTTACCTCACTCAAGATGATGCCCTCCAGGTCCATCCATTTGGCTAGGAATTTCATAAATTCATTCTTTTTAATAGCTGAGTAGTACTCGATTGTGTAAATGTATTATAATTTCTGTATCCATTCCTCTGTTTAGGGGCATCTGGGTTCTTTCTAGCTTCTGGCTATTATAAATAGGGCTGCTATGAACATAGTGGAGCATGTGTCCTTCTTACCAGTTGGGACATCTTCTGGATATATGCCCAGGAGAGGTATTGCTGGATCCTCTGGTAGTACTATGTCCAATTTTCTGAGAAACCGCCAGACTGATTTCCAGAGTGGTTGTACAAGCTTGCAATCCCACCAAGAATGGAGGAGTGTTCCTCTTTCTCCACATCCTCGCCAGCATTGGCTGTCACCTGAATTTTTGATCTTAGCCATTCTGACTGGTGTGAGGTGGAATCTCAGGGTTGTTTTGATTTGCATTTCCCTGATGATTAAGGATGTTGAACATTTTTTCAGGTGCTTCTCTGCCATTCCGTATTCCTCAGGTGAGAATTCTTTGTTCAGTTCTGAGCCCCATTTTTTAATGGGGTTATTTGATTTTCTGGAGTCCACCTTCTTGAGTTCTTTATATATATTGGATATTAGTCCCTTATCTGATTTAGGATAGGTAAAGATCCTTTCCCAATCTGTTGGTGCTTTTTTGTCTTATTGATGGTGTCTTTTGCCTTGCAGAAGCTTTGCAGTTTCATGAGGTCCCACTTGTCAATTCTCAATCTTACAGCACAAGCCATTGCTGTTCTATTCAAGAATTTTTTCCCTGTGCCCATATCTTCAAGGCTTTTCCCCACTTTCTCCTCTATAAGTTTCAGTGTCTCTGGTTTTATGTGAAGATCATTGATCCACTTAGACTTGACCTTAGTACAAGGAGATAGGAATGGATCGATTCGCATTCTTCTACATGTTAACAACCAGTTGTGCCAGCACCATTTGTTGAAAATGCTGTCTTTCTTCCACTGGATGTTTTTAGCTCCCTTGTCGAAGATCAAGTGACCATAGGTGTGTGGGTTCATTTCTGGGTCTTCAATTCTATTCCATTGTTCTATTTGTCTGTCACTATACCAGTACCACGCAGTTTTTATCACAATTGCTCTGTAGTAAAGCTTTAGGTCCGGCATGGTGATTACACCAGAGGTTCTTTTATCCTTGAGAAGAGTTTTTGCTATCCTAGGTTTTTTGTTATTCCAGATGAATTTGCAGATTGCACTTTCTAATTCGTTGAATAATTGATTTGGAATTTTGATGGGGATTGCATTGAATCTGTAGATTGCTTTGGGCCAGATAGCCATTTTTACAATGTTGATCCTGCCAATCCATGAGCATGGGAGATCTTTCCACCTTCTGAGATCTTCTAGAATTTCTTTCTTCAGAGACTTGAAGTTTTTATTATACAGATCTTTCACTTCCTTAGTTAGAGTCACGCCAAGATATTTTATATTATTTGTGACTATTGAGAAGGGTGTTGTTTCCCTAATTTCTTTCTCAGCCTGTTTATTCTTTGTGTAGAGAAAGGCCATTGATTTCTTTGAGTTAATTTTATATCCAGCTACTTCACCGAAGCTGTTTATCAGGCTTAGGAGTTCTCTGGTGGAATTTTTAGGGTCACTTATATATACTATCATATCATCTGCAAAGAGTGATATTTTGACTTCATCTTTTCCAATTTTTATCCCTTTGATCTCCTTTTGTTGTCGAATTGCTCTGGCTAGGACTTCAAGTACAATGTTGAATAGGTATTGAGAAAGTGGACAGCCTTGTCTAGTCCCTGATTTTAGAGGGATTGCTTCAAGCTTCTCACCATTTACTTTGATGTTGGCTACTGGTTTGCTGTAGATTGCTTTTATCATGTTTAGGTATCGGCCTTGAATTCCTGATCTTCCCAAGACTTTTATCATGAATGGGTGTTGGATCTTGTCAAATGCTTTTTCCACATCTAACAAGATGACAATGTGGTTTTTGTCTTTGAGTTTGTTTATATACTGGATTACGTTGATGGATTTCCATATATTGAACCATCCCTGCATCCCTGGGATGAAACCTACTTGGTCAGGATGGATGATTGTTGTGATGTGTTCTTGGATTCGGTTAGCAAGAACTTTATTGAGGATTTTTGCATCAATATTCATAAGGGATATTGGTCTGAAGTTTTCTATCTTTGTTGGATCTTTTTGTGGTTTAGGTATCAGAGTAATTGTGGCTTCATAGAATGAGTTGGGTAGAGTACCTTCTGTTTCTATTTTGTGGAATAGTTTGTGAAGAACTGGGATTAGATCTTCTTTGAAGGTCTGATAGAACTCTGCACTAAACCCATCTGGTCCTGGGCTTTTTTTAGTTGGGAGACTATTAATGACTGCTTCTATTTCTTTGGGGGATATAGGGCTGTTTAGATCATTAACCTGATCTTGATTCAACTTTGGTACCTGGTATCTGTCTAGGAACTTCTCCATTTCATCCAGGTTTTCCAGTTTTTTTGAGTATAGCCTTTGGTAGAAGGATCTGATGGTGTTTTGAATGTTTTCAGGATCTGTTTTTATGTCTCCTCTTTCATTTCTGATTTTGTTAATTAGAATGCTTTCCCTGTGCCCTCTAGTGAGTCTGGCTAAGGGTTTATCTATCAAGTTGATTTTTTCAAAGAACCAGCTCCTTGATTGGTTGATTCTTTGAATAGTTCTTCTTGTTTCCACTTGATTGATTTCGCCCCTGAGTTTGATTATTTCCTGCCGTCTACTCCTCTTGGGTGAATTTGCTTCCTTTTGTTCTAGTGCTTTTAGGTGTGTTGTCAAGCTGCTAATGTGTGCTCTCTCTAGTTTCTTTTTGGAGGCACTCAGAGCTATGAGTTTTCCTCTTAGAAATGCTTTCATTGGGTACCATAAGTTTGGGTATGTTGTGGCTTCATTTTCATTGAACTCTAAAAAGTCTTTAATTTCTTTCTTTATTCCTTCCTTGACCAAGGTATCATTGAGAAGAGTGTTGTTCAGTTTCCACGTGAATGTTGGCTTTCTATTATTTATTTTGTTATTGAAGATCAGCCTTAGTCCATGGTGATCTGATAGGATGCATGGGACAATTTCAATATTTTTGTATCTGTTGAGGCCTGTTTTGTGACCAAATATGTGGTCAATTTTGAAGAAGGTACCATGAGGTGCTGAGAAGAAGGTATATCCTTTTGTTTTAGGATCGAATGTTCTGAAGATATCTGCCAGATCCATGTGATTCATAACTTCTGTTAATTTCACTGTGTCCCTGTTTAGTTTCTGTTTCCATGATCTGTCCATTGGTGAAAGTGGTGTGTTGAAATCTCCCATTATTATTTTATGAGGTGCAATGTGTGCTTTGAGATTTATTAAAGTTTCTTTAATGAATGTGGCTGCCTTTGTATTTGGAGCATAGATATTCAGAATTGATAGTTCCTCTTGGAGGATTTTACCTTTGATGAGTATGAAGTGCACCTCCTTGTCTTTTTTGATGACTTTGGGTTGGATGTCAATCTTATCAGATATTAGAATGGCTACTCCAGCTTGTTTCTTCATACCATTTGCTTGGAAAATTGTTTTCCAGCCTTTCATTCTGAGGTAGTGTCTATCTTTTTCTCTGAGATGAGTTTCCTGTAAGCAGCAAAATGTTGGGTCCTGTTTGTGTAGCCAGTTTGTTAGTCCATGTCTTTTTATTGGGGAGGTGAGTCCATTGATATTAAGAGATATTAATTAAAAGTAATTGTTGCTTCCTGTTATTTTTGTTGTTGAAGTTGGCATTCTGTTCTTGTGGCTGTCTTCTTTCATGTTTGTTGAAGGATTACTTTCTTATTTTTTCCAGGGTGTGGTTCCCGTTCTTGTATTGGTTTTTTTCTGTTATTATCCTTTGAAGGGCTGGATTCGTGGAGAGATAATGTGTGAATTTGGTTTTGTCGTGGAATACTTTGCTTTCTCCATCTATGTTAATTGAGAGTTTGGCTGGGTATAGTAGCCTGGGCTGGAATTTGTGTTCTTTTAGTGTCTGTATAACATCTGTCCAGGATCTTCTGGCTTTCATAGTCTCTGGTGAAAAATCTGGTGTAATTCTTATAGGCTTGCCCTTATATGTTACTTGGCCTTTTTCTCTTACTGCTTTTAGTATTCTATCTTTATTTAGTGCATTTGTTGTTCTGATTATTATGTGTCGGGAGGTATTTCTTTTCTGGTCCAGTCTATTTGGAGTTCTGTAGGCTTCTTGTATGTTCATGGGCATCTCTTTCTTTAGATTTGGGAAGTTTTCTTCTATAATTTTGTTGAAGGTGTTTGCTGGTCCTTTGAGTTGAAAATCTTCATTCTCATCCACTCCTATTATCAGTAGGTTTGGTCTTCTCATTGTGTCCTGGATTTCCTGGATGTTTTGAGTTAGGATCTTTTTGCATTTTCCATTTTCTTTGATTGTTGTGCCGATGTTCTCTATGCAATCTTCTGCACCTGAGATTCTCTCTTCCATCTCTTGTATTCTGTTGCTGATGCTTGCATCTATGGTTCCAGATTTCTTTCCTAGGGTTTCTATCTCCAGCTTTGCCTCACTTTGGGTTTTCTTTATTGTGTCTACTTCCCTTTTTAGGTCTTGGATGGTTTTATTCAATTCCATCACCTGTTTGGTTGTGTTTTCCTGCAATTCTTTAAGGGATTTTTGTGCTTCCTCTTTAATGTCTTCTACTTGTTTAGCAGTGTTCTCCTGTATTTCTTTAAGTGAGTTATTAAAGTCCTTCTTGATGTCCTATACCATCATCATGAGATATGCTTTTAAATCCAGGTCTAGCTTTTCAGGTGTGTTGGGGTGCCCTGGACTGGGCGAAGTGGGAGTGCTGGGTTCTGATGACGGTGAGTGGTCTTGGTTTCTGTTAGTAAGATTCTTACGTTTACCTTTCGCCATCTGGTAATCTCTGGAGTTAGTTGTTATAGTTTTCTCTGTTTAGTGATTGTTCTTCTGGTGATTCTGATTACTGTCTGTCAGCAGACCTGGGAGACAGGCTCTCTCCTCTGAGTTTCAGTGGTTATAGCACTCTCTGCTGACAAGCTCTCCTCTTACAGGGAAGGTGCACAGATATCTGGTGTTTGGACCTCCTCCTGGCCGAAGAAGAAGGCCCAAAACAGGACCTTTCCCAGATGCTGTCTTGCTTTGGCAGGTCACAGAAGCTGTCAGCTTCTGTGGTGCACACTCTCACCTGTGCAGACTAAGTTCCTAAGTTTGGAGGAGTCCCGGATCCAAGATTGCGCTCCCTGCTCCTGAGGCAGAGGGCTCCTGTGCAGGGTGGGACCACTGTCCTCCGGCTGGGAGGGTGCAGGATGTCTGTGGCCCCAAAAGGGTGCTGCCTCAGCGGCTCAGTTACTCCCGCCTGTCTCAGAAGCTGTCTGCCTCTGTGGTGCACACTCTCACCTGTGCAGACTAAGTTCCTAAGTTCCGTGGAGTCCCGGAACCTGGTATGTTTCTTATATGCAGCAGAATGATAGATTCTGTTTTCATATCCATTCTGTTAGCCTGTGTCCTTTTATTGGGGAATTGAGTACATTGTTGTTGAGAGATATTTATGACCAATTGTTATTAATTCATGTTATTTTGATGTTGATGGTGTTAGTGTGTGTTTGTGTTTCTTTTGGTATAGAATTATTTATTTCCTATGTTTTCTTCAGTGAAGTTAACTTGTTGAGTTGGAGTTTTTCCTTTAGAATCTTCTGTAGGGTTGGATTTTTGGATAAATATTATTTAAGTTTGGTTTTGAAATGAAATATCTTGTTTTCTCCATCTATGGTGATTGAAAGTTTTTCTGGGTGTAGTAGTCTAGAAAGACATCTGTGGTCTCTAAGAGAGTGCAAGATAACTGCTCAGGACCTGCTTTTAGTCTCTGCTGAAAAGTAGGGTGTAATTCGTATAGATCTACCTTTATATATTACTTAGCCTTTTTCGTTTGCAGCTTTTAATATTCTTCCTTTGTTCTTTACATTTAGTGTTTTGGTGATTATGTAGTGGGAGGATTCTCTTTTCTGGTCCAATCTATTTGGTATTCTGTAAATTCTCCTATGAATATAGGCCTATCTTTCTTTAGGTTGGGAGATTTTTCTTCTATGATTTTGTTGAAAATATTTTGTGATCCTTGGAGCTGGAACTTTCTACCTTTTTATATTCCCATTATTCTTAGGTTAGGTCTTTTCATAGTATCCCAGATTTTATGGTTGTTTTGTGTTAGGAATTTTTTAGATTTGACATTTTCTTTGACAGATATATCAATTTTGTCTGTGTATCCTCTATGCCTGAGATTCTTCCATCTCTTGTATTCTATTGGTGATGCTTGTGTCTGTTGTTCCTGTTATTTTTCTAGGTCTCCCATCTCTAGGATTCTCTCAGACTTTGTTTTCTTTATTGCTTCTATTTCCATTGTCAAGTCCTGAACATTTTTATTCATTTCCTTCACCAGTTTAATTGAATTTAGGTGTATTTCTGATGGGCTTATTAGTTTCATTTTTAAAGGCCTCTCCATGTGGGGTTTTTTTTTTTTTTTGAATTTTCCTATATTTCTTTGAGGAATTTATTCATTTTTAATCTTTCCAGGCTTCTGTCATCTTTATAAGGCTTGATTTAAGGTCATTTTCATGTGCTTCGGTTGTGTTAGGATATTCAGGGATTGCTGTAGTAGAATAGCTTTCCTCTGCAGTTGCCATGTTGCCCTAGCTCTTGTTTGTGTTCTTAAGTTATCTTCTAGCCATCTGGTTATCCCTGGATATTCCTGATGTAGCAGGTCTTCCAGAAGGCGAAGGTCTGTCCTGGGTGCTTTTGATTCACCATTCAGGTGGGCAGTTTTGGGTTGGACAATGCCACTCAGCATGTCTTAGAGCATCTGGGAGTTCCCCAGAGGACCTGGAATGCAAGGAATTGAGGTGGGGTGTCTATCATGGATGTTTCTGATGCAGTAGGCCTGGTGGAGGCAGTTGGAGCAGTGGTAGTTGGGCATTGGAGCCCAGGGGTGAAGGGGGTTGGGGTTGTTGCAGCAACATCTCAGGGCAGATGGGTATACTGAAGGGGAGGATTCAGCTAGCAGGGAATGGGGAATGAGAAAGGTCTCCACTGATGTTCCTGGTGCAGCAGGTCTGGTGAAGGTAGAGTGGTGATTGGCCAGGGGAGCTGGGGGTGGGGGCAGCAAGCAGTTCAGGAGAACAGTGGTTTTTGTTTGTTGTTGCTGTTGTTTTTACTCCCAGATCTGTTGTATATGTAATTTGCTGTGCTTGCCAGCTACTATTTTATTGCTTTTGCTCTTTATCCTTTGGGATCTCTTTCATAGTTTTGATGCTTGGTGTACAGTTTTCTTTTGTTGCTTATCTTTCCTATGAACATCGTAGGTAAATTTATTTATGAGATATATATTCTCTCCTGTACAAGGTTTATCAGGGTTTCTTTAGCCCAACAATTTGTATTTTCATGCCATTATAGCAGTCGGAATATACATTGTATTAAAAATTTACAAGATTATTTTTATAATGTGTGATATTATAATTATCTGGATCTTACATAATTATGGTTGATCTCAATTGATTGATTATTATAATCTCAATATTACATAGATTATTAGTTTCAGTAACTTTGCAATGTTTTCAAAAACATGTAAATAGCAGTTTATTATGGACCAATGAATTTATAATTCTCTCAAAATTGCCTCTCATAGTATGTATTTTTTGTTTGAGTTTAATAAAATATTTTAATATACATTTTAAACAAATGAGTTAAGGGTAGGAAAGAGGTATTAGTGAAAAAAAAAGAGAAAGACATCTGAGAATGTGAATTTGGTCTTTGTGAGAATCTTATTTCACTGTTTTTGTAGTAGTGACATGTCATTTTTTTTATTAAAAAATGAAGTGTAATTAAATATGTGTGTGAGTTATACTGGAGCTAAGAGACATTATGAACCAGCAGGTGTCCACAGACCATCTTACCCAAACACAAAAGAATGCACCTTTGCAGCACCTCATGGAACTTTCTTGAAAATTGACCACATACATCACAATAGAAATTTCAACAGATATAAAGAAAACTGAAATAATCTCCTGCATCCTATCAGAGCACCACAGATTAAAACTGTTTTCAACAACAACAGAACAGTAGAAAGCCTATGTACTCATTGAAACTGAACAACTCTCTACTGAATGACTGCTGGGTCAAGTCAGAAATAAAGAAATTAAAAATTTTCTAGAATTCTGTGACAGTGAATGCACAACATACTCAAACTTACTGGAATATTGTGAAAGGAGCACGAAGAGGAAAGTTCATAGCAGTAATTGCCTTCATAAAGAAGCCGTAGAGATCTCATACTAGCAAATCAACAGCACACCAAATGCTCTAGAGCAAAAGGGAGCATACCTAAACGTGTTTGCGCATGTGCATTTATCTGAGTGTGTGTGTGTGTGTGTGTGTGCGCATGGGAGGAGAAGAGAACATCTCTCAGGAATTGTGGCTCTCTCCTCCTCTTATGTTGGTTCTGGAGATCAAAGTCAGGTTGTCAGCCTTTCAACAAGTACATTTTTCCTCCTGAGCCTTCTTGTCAATAGGATTTTGAATGTATTATCTTCTAACTGTTGGTAAAAAACCTGAATGAAATTTCAAGGCTCCCGTTGGGTACTTGACAGGCTTACAATTGATAAGGTCACATGGATTCAGAAAGGTAAGATATTTTTACTGTAAACAAAGTTAATGATCTTGTTTGAAATTCCTAGAAAATGTCTGAGGAAAGACAGGAATGATGCCTTGCCTATGGCATTACATAATACATTCAGGTCTTAAGCCTGGTTTATTTGTATTTGAAAATAAACTATCTCTCTATGGAAGGAATATTATGTATATATTGTCAGCATTCACAGAAGACATTAATTGTGTTGGAATTTTTTTCTTTTTTCTCTTAAACTGGTGAGAAGCTCCTTTCTCTTTTCAAGTCTCCACACTTTCCTGTGTCTTTTTATCCAGCTCATTTTTTTTTCCTTAGATTTTGATTCCTTAATCTTACAAATGACTGAAGTCCTAAGTTCTGTTTTCCAATTTTTCTACCCTGAATAGGCATGTGGGATCTACCTAAACAGGAATCAAGGTTTCAGCATTGCCTGATCTGGTGGGCATGGGAAAGTTGGAGCTTGCATGTTGGAAGGTCATTATTTGAAGAAAATCTGGAAGAGAGGATATTATTTAAGACATCAAAGCATATAGAAACAATAAAGTGTATACTAGAATATTATGGTTAAGATTAGTACCAAAAGTAGCAAGGGCCTTTTAACCATAAGCTGCCTGATAACTATGTTAGTAGATAAGTCAAACTAAAGGCAGAGACTGACAGATTTAATTTGGATATATGTAAATCTTAGAGCATATTGCCCCAGTTGTCAGAAATATACAAAGAACTCTAGTACTGGTAGAGGCTTACTTTGTGGTATTACAAGTCTTTCAAATAACCTTTCTCTATTAGGTAATTTTTTAACCTAGGCAATCATTTCAATGTCCAGATTCTTAACTCTTAACAGAACTCGCTTTCATAGTAATAAAGGTAATGTAAACCAAACTGGTGCTTGCCACATGTGACTGTCTGTACTTCCCTCCCTCCCTCCCTCCCTCCCTCCCTCCCTCCCTCCCTCCCTCCCTCCCTCCCTCCCTCCCTCCCTCCCTCCTTCCCTCCTTCCCTCCTTCCCTCCCTCCTTCCTCCCTTCCTTCCTTCCTTCCTTCCTTCCTTCCTTCCTTCCTTCCTTCCTTCCTTCCCTCCTTCCCTTCCTTCCTTCCCTCCTTCCCTTCCTTCCCTTCCTTCCCTTCCTTCCCTTTCCTTCCTTCCTTCCTTCCTTCCTTCCTTCCTTCCTTCCTTCCTTCCTTCCTTCCTTCCCTCCTTCCCTTCCTTCCTTTCCTCCTTCCTTCCCTCCTTCCCTTCCTTCCCTCCTTTCCTCCTTCCTTCCTTCCTTCCTTCCCTCCCTCCTTTCCTCCTTCCTTCCCTCCCTCCTTTCTTCCCTCCTTTCCTTCCTTCCTTCCTTCCTTCCTTCCTTCCTTCCTTCCTTCCTTCCTTCCTATCTATATTTAGAAATACCAGCAAATTTTCTGCAGCAATATTAGATTCAGAACACTGCATTAACATTTTTAAAGGGTTAGGGGGAAATAAATCTGAATCTAGTAATATACTTTGAAACAAATTAATGTTTTATAACACAATATAAATCCTGACAATTTCAGGCACACAGGAACTCAGAAAGTATCCTGGCCAGAGATCATTGTTGAATGGATTACTAACAAATTTACTCTAGCAAGAAGGGCAGTGAACCAAGATAAAATAGTGAGCTACAAGATGTAATAATGCACAAAGAAAGGGATGAAACATTCTGTTAAGTTTAAATAAAATTAATATTTTTTTTTAATTTGGGGAGTAAAGGAGCAAAAGCAAGCTTAGCTATGCTCTTGGTTGCAGGATTGTAAATATGCTTGCTGAAGTTATAGCTGCTAGAAAAAATACACAAGTGTAAATTATTAATATACTGCTCGAAACCTAGCACTTAATGCATACTAGAAACTTTGTAAAACAAAGTTAAAGAATTAAATATGTAATTTATGCATTTTTATTTTTTATTTTATTTATTTATTTATTTATTTTTGGGAAATGCAAGAATATGGATTGAAATGACGAAGTATAAAAATCAAGGGGGGGGGGGGCGGAATTTGAGCTTTATCTTTATAACACAATATAAATCCTTTTAAATAAACATGCTTTCCTATATTACTTGGATATTTTTTTGGCTATAAGAAATTCCACTGAAAGTGTATCTGTGTTATTATTTTGTTATAGCAAAATTCCTGAAATGAGCTTAAGTGGAAAAGGTTAATTTTGGCTCATGGTTTCAGAGTTTCAGTTCTTGTTTGTTTTCTAGATGGTGACAGGAATAAAGTCATGGCAGAGGAGAGGTATGATTTCACTCAGAGCATCCATAAGGGGGAGAGAGGAGTTAAGGGAGGGAGGGAGGGAGGAAGAGAAGAGAAAGAAGAGAAGAGAAGGGAAGGGAAGGGAAGGGAAGGGAAGGGAAGGGAAGGGAAGGGAAGGGAAGGGAAGGGAAGGGAAGAGAAGAGAAAGGCTATAACAAGAAACAATGGAAGTAACCTACCTTTAGCTAGGAACACCTTTCAGAGTTTGCCCCACCTCTCAACAGTGTATTGAATTGAGCTGTCCTGATGCAATCACTTCCCAAAGGCTTGCCTTTGAAAACTGATTCAGCATTTAATTAGGAACTAAGACTTCAGCTCAGCACTTGAACCTTTTAGAGGATACTTCATATCCAAACTATACCAAAATCAACAATGATGAAATCTCCAGTAATAAATAATGACTAAATTAAGCAAACACATGGCATGGGGTGGAGGTAATCAAAAAAAGAAAGAAAGAAAGAAAGAAAGAAAGAAAGAAAGAAAGAAAGAAAGAAAAAAAAGGAAAATGTCAGAGAATATAGCCCTTGATTGTTTTGGGGGGCAGGGAAAAGGAATCTTCAACATGTTTACAAAACCAAAGACTTGGTAAACTACAGCTTAAAAATTGGTGGTGAACATTGAACATACTAAACTGAAATCTAAGATTAACTTTGAGACACAATATGTGTTCTAACAAAGGGGGAAAAAAGTACAGGGAAAGGATCTAAACTTAATTATTAAAGTGATATTTGAGATAGAATGATGTCTTAACATAGTGTTTTGGGAAGGTAGAGGACAGTAAATGGAGCTACTACCTAACGTAACAATGCCCACAGTTGCATCCTTAAGGAATATTGAGGGAGAGGATTGACAGTATGGAATAAAAGGGTTTGCTACAACAGAAATATAAGTCTTTTTGAGTTCCACAAGAAAAAAACAAAAACAATACAGATAATGAATGAACTTGAGCTTGATATTGTTCTGGAGGTGTTAATGTGAAATGACTTAGCTTAACTGAGAGGGAGTATTACTCATACTAGTGAAAACAAGCTCATTTTATCTGTTAAAAATTTCACGTTGGTAAATAGGATAGATTGCAAATCTGCATCCTATGTGTCAGATGTGTACAGTGGATATGCAATGACTTAGGCTCATAATAGAAACATAGTCACAGGAAATGTGAATAAAGTGAAAGGGAAACAGGATTTGTTATTGAACAAGATGGGCTTTTAACATTATAAAATGTTAAAGGAAAATCGATAGGTGATAGATGATTTGTATATGCTCAGCCTATGGAGTGGCACCATTAGAAGGTGTGGCCCTGTTGGAGTTGATGTGGCCTAGTTGGAGTAGGTGTGTCACTGTGGGCATGGGCTTAAGATCCTCAATCTAGCTGCCTGGAAGTCAGTAATCTGATATCAGCCTTCAGATGAAGATGGAGAACTCTCAGCCACTCCTACACCATGCCTACCTGGATGCTGCCATATTCCTGCCTTGATGATAATGGACTGAATCTCTTAACCAGTAAGCCAGCCCCAATTAAGTGTTGTCCTTATAAGAGTTACCTTGGTCATGGTGTCTGTTCACAGCAGTAAAACCCCAAGTAAGACAACAGGCAATAATCTACTCCAAAGATAATGAGAATTCTTCTTGTACCTTGTATAGCTCTCAAAAAGGAGAAACTGCAGAATATGAAAGAATAATGAGACATTGGTAACAGGAGGCTTAAACATTCTTGGTCCAGATTTTTCAGGGTCATAAAACATGTAGAAAGGTTGACTTAAGTTACATCAAACTATAAACTCTTACTTTGGGGACTATAATGTTTTTTTTAATGTACTTTTTGACATTAATGAACATTAAATGAACCATAGGTTAACAAAATTCTTGTATATTTTGAAGACTGAGAATACAAATATTTTCTCCACTTATCATGAGCATCTAACATTAAATGACTGAGATTGTTGTGTGGGAAAGAAAAAACTACAGTTTATGCAATTTGCAGGATACACATATGCAGTAACTAAAAAAAAAAAAAAAAAAAAAGTAAGAGCTAGGCAAACAACAATCCAGCCCTTCCCCTTTAAGCAGCTAAGAACTTTATTTTAAAAATCACAGAAATTTGTCTTAATGCTAAAAGAATAAAGAGACCAATAAATTAAAGTTACACTGAAGGCCATCCATATGTTGGTAATTTATGTGGAGTGAATGTTTATTAGCTTTATAGTTGTCTGTACTTCCTTGTAAGGGTCTGTTACATACGGATATTTTTAGCCACTCATTTTCTTTCTTACATTGAATTTGGGTCTGACTTAGAATTGTGAGATGCTTGATCTTTTAATATAAGTCATGTAGGTTGCATTCAAGTATTTTCACATTGCAAAATGTTTGACATAGGTTTCTGTAGGCTTCAATATTTCAAAACCTACTTTTAATATGGGTTCTTAAATGCTTTAACCTCCCTTCTAGCCACCAGAGGGAGTGGAAAAGCAAGGTTAA
This sequence comes from Mus caroli, assembly GCF_978045245.1. NCBI lineage: Eukaryota > Metazoa > Chordata > Mammalia > Rodentia > Muridae > Mus > Mus caroli. Next base: position 106,207,901 of record NW_028227258.1, read on the forward strand.
CAGGAAGTAGACCTGTTTAGGAATTGTTCTTTGGAGCAAATTCAATTTGCTTTGTCAGGAAATCAGCAGTTCAGTTTACATGAATCAGCAACAGCAGCTCATCCACTAGTAAACACTTCATGAATATACCAGCAGTCCAGTTTGGTAGTGTCAGGATAGCACACACAAATTAGCAGTGGTAGCACCACCTGCCACAAACAGCCAGACCTCAGCTGAATCGTCATGAGTCACTGGAGTGATTAAGACCAGCAGGGAATGCTAGAAGTTCTTTGCAGTAACTCTCAATGAAGTAAAGATCATCAAAGAGGAAGACAAGAGACTAAGAAGCTAGACCAAGAAGCCTTGCAAATCTAGCTGTGCAACCCCCCTACCCCTGTCATTGTCCGTTCAGTCCTGTTTATACTCCCTCCAAACATCACATGTCCTCCCACAGGTCTTGCCTCACATGTGATATCTTAGCAAAACTTCCTGTGAGTCTGTATCAGCTGGCATCACTCTGCCGGTTGGTCCAAGTCTGAGGAAGCGGTAAGAAACTACCAGGACACCACCAGAAGTTTTTTGGTGCTTTACTATGGAGTCATGACAAACAGAGCTCAGAAACTCAATGTAAGGTGAATCAATACATGCATGTTGTTAGTGAAGAATCCTTCACAAGTCCTTTCACATGCTTGCTTTGTCAAAACATCCTTTCACCTGTGTCTGCTTCAGTGAAACATTTGCTTCAGTGAAACCTTCTTTGACATAACTGACTTTCCAAAGAAACCAGAAGTTTCCACTTTAGGTTTCTCTGCTTAAAATGAAATGAAAGGAAAAATGGTTCTGGGCAATTGGGCTGGTGTGCCACTTACCCCTCACAAGCATTATGGTTTCTTGATGAATTTGATTTGTTAATGCTAGCAAAGATCCTGTCACATTTGTTAAGAAATGTTATGTTCCATGCTGTTCCATCATGTTCAAGGTATGTCTTCTTCATTGCTTATATGCATATAGTTGAGTCTTTGCATTATTACTTGATAACGTATTACTATATATTACATATAGAACTTTTAAATTCCTAAACTGTGGTGGTTTGAATAGGAATGGACTCCAAAGACTCAATGTATTAATGTTTGGTCCATAGGGAGTGGCACCATTAGGTGTGGCCTTGTTGGAGGATGTGTGTCTCCGTGGATGTGGGCTTTAAGGTCTCATATGCCGAAGCTATGTCCCCTGTGACACTTTCTCCTTCTACTTTCAGATGAAGATCTAGAACTCTCAGCTTTTTCTTCAGCACCTTGTCTGCCTAAGTGCTGCAATGCTTCCCACCATGAAGATAATGCACTAAACCTCTGAAACCTAAACAGGTCTACTTCCTGTTAACCTTGCTTTTCCACTCCTTCTGGTGGCTAGAAGGGAGGTTAAAGCATTTAAGAACCCATATTAAAAGTAGGTTTTGAAAAATTGTAAGCCAGCTTTAAGTAAATGTTTTCCTTTTTAAGAATTGCTGTGGTCATGGTGTCTCTTCACAGCAGTAGAACTCTAAGACATACACAGTCACTCTAAGACAGGCACATACACACATACACTCAAACACACACACACACACATATATATATATATATATATATATATATATATGTATGTATATGCAGGACTGGGAATTATACCCATTGTTTCATTTATACCCCACATTGAGCTGCTTCATCAGCCCTAAATATGCCATATTGTCATTAGTATTGTTTGAATTTTTTCCCGAACCACTTTTATTTTGGGATCGATCTTACAGAGTAAGTTGTTACTGTCTTTATTGATCATAAAAAGATGACTGCTGTTTTTTCAGTTCTAAAATAATCGTTAATTTCTTAGTAGGTGATGTACTTCCAAGGTTCAGCCTTAGCTTGGAGAGGGGTTTTGAGTAAAGTGTGTCTGGGGGCTGGCAGAACAGGTGAATGAAGTCAAATCATGGGTCAAAGATGATGTCTTCATCCAAAGGCTGCTAGTGGAAGACATAGAATTCTCAGCTCCTCCTGCTCCATGCCTGCCTGGATACTGCCATGCTCCCTCTTTGATGATAATGGACTGAACCTCTGAACCTGTAAGCCAGCCCCAATTAAATGTTGTTTTTTATAAGACTTGCCTTGGTCATGGTGTCTGTTCACAGCAGTAAAACCCTAACTAAGACAGAAGTTGGTACCAGGACTGGGGTATTGCTGTGAATGGAAGTCCAAGGATCTAGCAGTTACTCAGTCTCACACTGCAAGCAGGCAAAGGAGCAAGAGCAAGACTCCCTTCTTCCAATGTCCTTATATTGTCTCCAGTAGAAGGTGTAGCCAGATTAAAGGTGTGTTCCACCACACCCTTAATCCCAGAAGAAAGGTGTAGCCCAGATTAAAGGTGTGTTCCACCATACCTTTAATCCTGGATGACCTTGAACTCAAAGATTTAATCTTCTGGAATCCATAGCCACTATGCCTCAAGATCTCCATACCAAGATCCAGATCAGAATCTTCTATCTCCAAGCCTCCAGATAAGGGTGAGCCTTCCAATTCTGGATTGTAGTTCATTCCAAATATAGTCAAATTGACAACCAGAAATAGCCACTACAGCAGTTTTCTGAAGCTGCTTTCCAGACTGTTCTATGTTCTGCTTTCTCTGGAGATCTCCAGAATGCTGTCTGCCTGAGAAGGTTTTTTTTTTTTTTTTTTTTTTTTGCAATCCTAAGAACTCTCTAGATAGCTCATCACTTGCAGTCCAGTCTTTTATTTACATACCAATTCAGTCATTACTTCAGGTTCCTTTTTGATTGTCCCATGACAACCCCTCATTCTTAGAAAGAGACTGTAAGAATAATCACAGATAATAAGATTGCTGGGTGGCACCCTGCCCTGAAATTACCATTCCTATTCTGCCTCCCTGGGCCTGGACCTAAACTCCCTTTGTCTCAGGATAACTTTGAACTCAGGAATCTGTCCCCATTGTAAGCATAAACCAAAACCTCTGCTGGGTGGGATCTTGCCCTGTGATCTTCACTTTATTTATAAATCTCTTTATTTTCTTCCTTATTCTCCTGCTGACAAGCTGGCTCATAGTGCAGTTGCTTCTATTCTGTTAGATCTGGAAAGCTCCTTATACAACTCGTATTTCATCCTAGTATTTTGCATAGCTGAGAAATTATATTTTTGAACTCACGTTTTCAGCATTATTTCCCACAGCCTCAAGGGCTGTCCTGAAGGTTTTATAGCATTTTACCATTTTGCTGAGACATTAGACACACCCTCCTGGACTCATGCTGTCTCTGTTTATCTTGGAGTCATTAACCTTGGCTGAGAGGACATTCCTTGAATGGGGAACAAGAAAACATGTATATTATTATACAAACTAGCCTTACATTCACAGCAGCCATCAACACTCATGGGGGCCCATATCCTGCTGACTCTGTCCCAGGGTCAGGAACCAAGTCATTCCATCCATTACATGGCTGAGCAGGTCTCAGGGATGTATTTCTAATTTGAAAATGACCCCCACCAAATGGTTTCTCCCTGTAGCACTGGCTGTCCTAGAGCTTGCGCTGTAAGAAGGCTGGCCTTGAACTCACAGAGATGGGCTTGCCTCTGCCTCATAAATTCTGGGATTAAAGGATTGCATCCCCATAACCTGTGAAATTGATTCTTTATTCATGTTTTTCTCCCTAGGGAGAGTTTTTATCTGTAGTCTTGGTAGGGTTTGTACTTGATATCCTCCCTCAAATGCTCAGATTGAATTTATGTGTCACCATGCCTGGCTTTTAGTCTGTTTTAACCATATGTGTAGTTTTGATTTTTCTTTATATTGGTGAAATGAATGATAGAAGTGATTCTAGAATCTATAGCTGTCTTAGTTAGGGTTCTATTGCTGTGAAGAGACACCATTATCATGGTTACTCTAATTAAAGAAAACATTTAATTGAGGCTGGTTTACAGTTTCAGAGGTTTAGTCTGTTAGCATGAATAGCCGGAAACATGTCGACATGTAGGCAGACATAGTACTGGAGAAGGAGCTGAAAGTTCTATCTCGATCTGCAGGGAACAGAAGGAGACTGTGCCAGATAGTGAGTGTGGCTTGCGCATATCCCATCAAGCCCATCCCCACAGTGGCACGCTTTATCCAATAAGGACAGGCCTACTCTAACAAGGCCATACCTCTTAATAGTACCTATAGTCCTATGGGGGGCATTGTCAAGATACTCTGCAGATCTCCAACTTCTTTCAGCTTTTTTGAGTGCAATGCACTCTCTTAGGCTGTTTTCATTCCCTGTTAGCAGCGTTCCTTGGTAGATATCCCATGGCTTTGGCATCTCAAAAATCTTTGAGATGGGTTCTAAGGCAATATAAACTTCACCTTCAGTTTCATTCAGTGGCCTCTCTAGGCCTCCTCCATTCAGGGGCACCTTTGGCACACAAATGCCCTCAGTGACTTCCCTTAGTTGTGGAGGAGATCCTTGACTCTAAACCAGCAGAACCAAATTGCTGAAGCTGCCAAGTTATTCTACTTGCTGGGGCCGGAACATGACCTCTTCCTTCAATTACATTTTTGCCAACTTTCTGTTTTCAGTGGTTTCCTACACTGTCTAAGCTTTGCTTTCGTGATCTATAAATCAGGCTGTATATAAAGCTAGATCTGCCTGCCTCTGTCTCTGGAATGCTGAGATTATAGGCATGTACCACTATACTTGGCTCTAACCTTTGCTTTAATTTCTTTTCAAAAGTTGGAAGCTTAAGTGGGTGGAGTCTTGCCCTGAAGGCACCATCCCCCTTATTCCATTTAATATTAGCCATTTCTTTAATCTGTTTATTTTCTTGAACATAGGATTTAGTTCTATTCCATTTCCAGGTGCTCCCTTTCTTTACGGATTTTATATTTTCTATTTTTCCTTGTTTAGTTTGATCCTTTTCATTATAGATCTGCCTAAGAGTGAACACTAATAACTACACAATAGAGTCAATCTAGGCTATTTTGAGATTTCCTCTGCCAACAGAATTAATTCAAAACTCTTTATTTTAGCCTCAGGCAGATTTTTGGAAAAAAGGCAAACCCCAACCACATTCTTTGCCAAAAAATCTTAAGAACACTCTCCAGGCCAAACACTAAAATTCTTCTCTGAAACTTCCCAAGATGGGCCCCCACAATTCAAACCACTGTCAGTATCACTGTCTTCAATGTTCCTACTAGTATCATGAATTCAGCCTTGCCTAAAGCAATCCACTGCTTTCCAAATAAAGTCCCAGAATGCACATTCCTCCAAACAAAAGCATGGTCAGTTCTATCAGCAATAATCCAGCCTCTGGTACCAACTTCTCTCTTAGTTAAGGTTTTATTGCTGTGAAGAGATGCTGTCACCATGGCTACTCTTACAAAAAAACTATTTAATTGGGGCTGAGTCAAATCTTGAGTCTGTGATGGGTGCTTTTTATATCGGAATATTGGAATCTAATAACCATCAACCTTATGTTACCCAGATAGGAATTATGATCTAGTTAAGGAATCAGTGACACAAAAGCCAACAGTAATTAGCAGAGTCAAAAGAGCCAAAGGCCCTGTGATGGCTGACATTAGAGCTGGTATTGGTAATGGATGGAATATCAGTCATTTATTTCATCTCAGGTCATCCTTTTTAATGTTCCTTTTGAGTTCATCCAGATTATAATCCTGAATGGTTTGTATTGACATAATAATTTTCTTTTCAAGCCATACAATTCCTCTTTGTTCAGCAAAAAAGAGGCCATGTACCTTGTCATATTGTGGAACAACTTCACTTAATCAATCTACTTGTTGATAAATCTGGCCCCACTTACCATTATAATAATTGGCATTATAGGTAACTATTTGTCCCCTGTACCAGGGAGTTTTTCCTTTGACTTAGTGTTTATGTCTGAGCTGGGTTAAGTGATGATGTGTTCTCTTCTTCACCTACTTCTAGCTGAAATTAGGGTATCATAGTGAGGGCCCTGGGAAGGCTCTAAGGCTATTCAAAAGCTGGGCAATATGATGTTTATCAGAAACACCTGGTTAGCTGACCCAGCTGAAGGGACAAGAAGCAATCCTATTGATTGGGTTAATTTATAACAGCTTTCAACAAGCTCAGAGCTCATCGGTGTGTAGTCCATAGCTGATTCCTAGGTGGTATCTTTTGGACAAGTGAAAATCTGCTGAGACAAATAGAGATTAGGGACAGAAGTTAAAGTCCAGGAACTTGAAGGTAAAAATCTTACATTTGGAACTTGTATGTCCATAGTGCTGGTAATACTGGGATCAGAGGCGTTCCAAGACTAGGAGAGATTCCATCCTCAGGAACACAGATGGGGAAACTCAGGCTGTACTTATCTGGAGTCCATTTGATCCGTGAGAAATCAGGATCTTAGGATTGCTTTGACTCCTTGAAGCTCACATGAATTTGTAGTTTACAAAAGGAGATAATAGTTGTAGATATATTAGTTTTAATCTCTACGGAAACCACATTGTAAAATAGCTGGAATAGACTTTTGCCTTTGAGTCCTAGCAAAAACTATAGCTTTGGGTTAAAAGCATGCACATCTTTTCTCTGTTTAGGAAACTGGTGTCTTAGGGTTTTATTTCGGTGGAGGAATAACGTGAACAAGGCAACACTTTAAAGGAAAATAATATTTAACTGGGGATAGCTTACTGTTTCAGAGCTTTAGTCTATTACCATTATGGCAGGAAACATTGCCAGCATGTGGGTAGATGTGATGCCAGAGGAGCTGAGAGTTCTAGATCTTGTTCCAAGGGCAGCCAGAAAGAGACTTGAATTCTACACTGGGCAGAGCTTGAGCATAGGAAACTTCAAAGTCCATCTGCCCAATGACCCACTTCCTCCAACAAAGGCACATCTATTCCAATAAAGTCACACCTAATAGTGCCACTCCTTATGGCCAAGCATAGAAATACTTCAAACTATGGGGCCTAACCTATTTAAATGACCACATTCCACTCCTTGTCACCCATAAGCTTGTTAGCTATAACATAATGTAAAATGTAATTATCCAACCTCAAAATTCCCCATGGCCTATCATAGTACAAATAATGTTTAAAAGTCCAAAGTTCAAAGTCTCTTCTGAGATTCATGCAATCTCTGAACTGTAACCACCTATAAAATCAAAATGTTAAAGCATGCTGTTCACATACTTCCAACATCACATGATATACATTACCATTTTAAAACGTTATAGTGAGGAATACTGGACCAAAGCCGGTCCATGAAAACTCGGAACTGCACCAATATGTCTGATGTCCAACTCCTTTCAACTTTGTTGACTGCAACAAAATTATTTCACTTGGGCTGGTTTGACTTCCTTTTAGCAGCTTTCCTTGGCAGATTCCTTTGGTCTGACATCTCTAACATCTTGGGGTCTCTAAGGCAACTTCAGTTTCACAGCTTCCTGTTTCAATATCTGGGATCCACACATGATCTTCTGGGTTCCTCCAAAGGTCTTGGGTCACTTCTCCAGCTCTTCCCTCTGTAGCACTCTAGACTCTGGCTGACTACACTCTACTGCTGCTGCTGCTTTTTGGTGGTCATCCCATAGTTCTGTCATCTCCAATATGTTGGGGTTTTCTGCTGTAAGTAGGCTGCACTTTCACAAATAGCCTGTCATAGATTCTCTACAAGGTGCCAAGCCTCAATTTCTTTGCATTTCCCCTTCAGTCCTGGGCCTTCACTGCCACTGAGGCTTTGCCAATAGTGTTTCCTGGATTCTCACAGTGCCAAGCCTCAGCTGCTCTTGATGCCACCTTCATGCCTTTAAAACCAGTACCACCTGGGTGATTCTTACATATTACCAGTCCAGCTTAAACACAAGGTACAGCCTTGGCTATCTCAGGAACACAGGTTCTTGTACTCTTAGAAAACACTTCCCAAAAGATTTAACCTCAGTGATGCTGGTCTCATCTTAATCACCACTAATTTCTTAGCTCCAGCATCAATTGTCCCATGTGGCTCAAGCTGCTGAGTTCTGCTGCTTGCTAGGGCTGGAACATAGCCTCCTTGTTCCACTACATCTTCACCACCTTTCTGTTTTCAGTGGTTTCATTTACTGCCTAACCTTGGCTGTCCTGAGACTTGTTCTGTAGATTGACCTTGCCTTTATCTTCTCTTGAATGCTGGGATTACAGGCATGTACCATCATTCCTGGACCTAAGCTTTTCTTTAATTCCTTTTTACAAGATCTTTATAAGTTCTGACTTGTAGTTCTTTCCAGATATAGTCAAGATGACAACTAAATTGCTATCACAATCCATCCTTTGTCAATTTGACATACAATCATATCTCCTTATGTCCAAATGAAAACAATATCCAGGTCATAGTAGTACCTAACATGATTTAACTATTACTTGTACGACTGAAAACACATCAACAATAAGCTTAGCTGACTGGGATCTTGCCCTGGTGTCACCACTCCCTTAATTCTATTTAATATCCTTAAACACATGGTTTAGCTCCATTCCACTTCCTGATGCACTTTTAATCATTGAGCCATATATTTTGTGTTTTTGTTTTTAATTTTGCTATGCTTGATCAAAAGACTCTTCCTAAGAGCAAACCACAGCACAGAGCCCGTTCTAGGTTCTGCCAATGAAATTAATCTAAATCTCTTCAGTTTTGCTTCAGGCAGACTCTTCAGACAAAGGTAAAAAACAGTTACATTCTTCAGCAAAATATCACAACAGTCTCCAGGCTACATACTAAAATTCTTCTCTGCAACAGTTCAAATCACCCTCAGCACTTCAGTTTAACATGCTTCTACTAGTATGTCACACTAAGCCCCACTTACAATTCCACTGCTTTCCAAAGTTCTGTAATCCACATTCCTTCAAACAAAAGCATAGTTAGTTATTTCACAGCAATACCTTAGGCCCTGGTGCCAAATTCTATCATGGTTTCATTGCCTTGATGAAACAATGACCATGGGGACTCTTATCAAGGAAAACATTTGATTTGGACTGACTTACTATTTTAGTATTTCAGTCCATTATTCTCATGGGAAGCATGACAATGGACAGGCAGACATGGTGCTGGAGGAACCAAGATTTCCACATCTTGATTCCCAAGCAACAGAAGGGGACTGTCTCCTACTGGCAGCCAGGAGGAAGTTCTGATTTCACACTGGGAAGAGCTTGAGTATGGGAGACTTCAAAGCCCATCTACCCAGTGATCTACTTCCTCCAACAAGGCCACACATACTCCAGTGAGGCCTCATTGTCTAATAGTGTTACTTCATCCTTATGGCCAAACATTGAAACACATGAATCTATGGGGGTGAAACCTATTCAAGCCACTACAACCGAATATATGTTTTTATGCTAATGAGAAATGTCTGCAAGTCTTTATTTAGAAGATAACCAAAGGAATCTTGAGCATATGACTAAATATAGCAATATTCATTGTTTTACCAGCTTATCAGCACTCCATTGATCAACAATAAAACTCTGAACCTTTGACATCATAATATAACAACAGCACAGAAGGGGGAGAATTCTAAAACATTTCCCATCTTTATATATCTTAAATCATTTTTGTACCATCAGAACTTACTTAATTTTTCATATCTTTACACCATATGTATCTTAGAACATTTTCTTTCCATCTGATCATTTATTCGAGACATGAATAGTTATTATTGAAAACAGTCATTGTAAGGTATTTCCTTTAGTGAAAGTTACAGCTGAAACCAATTTATCTTTTAATATGAAGCCTGTTAGCAAAGTAATCCTGTCTGCCTTTTCTTAAAAGACCTAATAACTTCAGATGGACTAACAAGGTGACTGCAGCCCTGAGCAAAGGAGCTGGCTCCCTGCTGCTGCCAAGTTGACAGAGCTGCAGTCATCCTAAGGTATTAGCACCTTTAGAGATCTGAGATGGATAAATTATAGCAGGAAGTATAATTCAGGTGGTCTATATTAATTAAAACAAGAGACCAGTTAATTATCTAGATAGTCATCTCAGGTTCCTCTGGTCTCCTTGGCTTTGTTCTGGGGGCAGAGGTACCAGGGTTGCTTTCAGCTGCCAGGCCCACATGAGGAGAAGCTTTTCTATGCACAATGAATGGGGGTGATTGACTTTACTTTGTCTAGGCTTGGCACCACTTTGGTTCTGGAGGCAGGGCAGACATTGGAGAAGTCTTGCCAAGTGGTTAATATTACCATAATCCAGGTGGAGTTTTTGTTGTGACCCATTATCATCTCGGAGACTTTGGGAGTCATCACTGGTAGGAGCTGAGGTGTCTTTGTCTGTCATAATCAACTTTTCCATTAAACATAACATCTTAAATGCTATATACAGCAAATCTCTGACATGTTAAAGGACCATTATCTATTAAGTATATCTGATCTAAACAACAACTACTTTTTTTGTTACTTGCTTTAGGCTATACCTTGAAAACATATACAAGATCATAAATACAGTTTTTTCCTTAATTCATTACATTAGTACTTAGCAGTTCTACAGTTATAGTTCTGAATATGTTAAACCTTAATAATCTTTAACAGTTTATAATAAAAGTAGCAATTTCTGAATTGAAGCTCTTTTCATGAATACAGTCCATACAGAGATTGGAATTTTCCTGGTCCTTGCATAGTGTACTATAATAGAATATAACAGTTTCTTGCAATACTTAGTTTACCAAAGTAGCTTCAGCTTTAAAATGTTAGCAGAAACAATGAGGATAGACATACACTCTTAAGTCAGCCTGTGTTAGCCTGAGTAAACCTTAGGTAAGGAGAAACCTTATGCCAAGATAAGGCCACTGTGAACATAGTGGAACATGTGCCTCTGTGGCAGAGTGGGATATCTTTTGGGTATATTCCCATGAGTGGTATTGCTGGGTCTTCAGGTAGATCTATTTCCAATTTTCTGAGAAACCTCTGGCCCAAAGTGGGATCCAGCTCAAGGGGAGGGCCCAAGGCCTGACACTATTACTGAGGCTATGGAGTGCTCACAAAAAGGGACCTATCATGATTGTCCTCCAAAAGACCCAACAAGCATCTGAATGAGTCAGATGCAGATATTTGCACCTAACCAATGGACAGAAGAAGCAGCTGACCCCTGTTGTTGAATTAGGGAAAGGCTGAAAGAAGCTGAGGAGATAGGCAACCCAGTAGGAGAACCAACAGTCTCAATGTGGACCCTCGAGATCTCTCAAAGATAGGACCAAAGAGACAGCATCACTAGTTGATATGAGGCCCCCAATACACATACAGCAGAGGACTTCAGGGTCTGTGTTCATGTTCATTCATAGATGAAGCACCTAACCATCAAGAGAGTGGAGGTCCCTGGGAGTTTAGAAGTCGGGTAGGGTTGAGGGTGGGGAGGAGGTGTGGGATGTGGAACAGTCACAGGGTGGACAGGAGGGTGGCTGGGGGATAAAATCTGGAGTTTAAAAAATAAATAAATTTTAAAAATCTTAAAATGCAAAACAAAACAAAAAATCCCAAAAGAATAGGAGGTACTATTAAGTTCGGAGCCATCTTTCTAACCCCATTTTTCTGTTCATTTGTTGTAAGGTTGCCTCTGCTTTGGATTCTAGAGTAAATTTATTTCAGGGAACAAATAGACATCATGGTTGACCTGCCTGCCTGCCAGCCCGCCCTCCCTCCCTTCTTCCTCTGTCCCTCTCTTCTTTCTCTCTCCCTTCCTCCCTCCTTTCCTTCCTTCCTTCCTTCCTTTTTTCTTTCCAGCCAGATTGTCGGTTTCTTTTGATTGGTGAATTTAGAGCATTCACAGTATTATTAAAATGAGTGTGTTTATTCTTGTCATCTTGTTGATTTTGTTTTTGTTTTTTCCCTTTCCTCATTTCCTGATATGCTTTATCCTTTCCTGTAGTCTTATGAGTGCATTTATCTTTGCCTTTGGTTTAAAGCATTCTTTCAGGTATTTTTAGGAGACCTGGCTTGGTGGTTATAAATCCTTTAAACTCTTTAGTATTCTGGAGAGCTTCTTTCCTCCTCAGTAATGATACATAACTTTGCTGAGGATAGTGTTTGATTGGCAGTTATATTTGAGTTTGAAATACATCATTCCAAGTTCTCCTGGCTTTCAAAGTTTCTGTTGAGAACTGTTATTCAAATAAACCTGCCTTTATGAGTGACTTTGCACTTCTCTTTTGCAGCATTTCATGTAGTTTCTTGGTTCTGTATATGCTTTTGCATATAATAATGACATGGAGACTTGACCTTCTCTGTGGCCATTCTTTTTTTTTTTTTTTTTTTGAAAAAAATGGAATGTTCTATATTTTCTTGAGTTTTAGAAGTCCATTCCCTTCAAAGTAGTACATATACACATGCTTTATTTTGTGATCAAGTGTGTTACAATCTTTGTAGCCAGGAGATATTAATTAATTGAAATGTCTGTCTCACATATAGACAAAAGAACTTGTCACACCTGCAGGGTGCGGGATTGTCCTAACTGGGCTATAAGGGAATGAAGAAATTTAAAGTCCTACAAACCAAATAAAGGTCAGATGAGATTTGCACTCTGAAGGAAACACACTCTGGAGGAAATAAGCTGCATCATAACTCAAGCTGCTTATTACACACTGATCCTTGGTGAGGAAGCTGCAGTTGTTATATGCTGCACACACTGATTTTAGCTAACAGTCAACTGTTCCCCAACATGGGTATATGAATGGTCCATCCTTTCATCACAGCTACGAACTTTGTCTCTGTAACTCCTTCCCTGGGTGTTTTGTTCCCAATTCTAACTCTGTGGCCATTCTTATTTCAGTTTTGGGAACCTTCTGTTATAATTTTATTGAAGTATTTTCTATGTCTTCATTATGTTTCTTCTTTGTTATTGATGAACAGGTTTAATTTTTCGTAGTGTCTTATTGACCTTGAATGTTATATTTGTACCTTCTTATTCCTTTATTTTCTGTTTAAATTTTTCTACCTGTTGTAAAGTCCTGACTTTTTGCTTTTCCTCTTTATTCATTGTATTAGTGAAGCTTTCAGTCTTATTTTTAAAAAAAACCTATATTTATTGTTTTGTATGTGTGAGTGTATTTTGTTGGTCTTATTGTGTGACCATGGAGGTCAGAGGATGACATTCAGGAGTCAGTTCTTTCCTTTCAAATGAAGTCAGGCCTGCCTGCTAGTACCTCTATCTACTGAGCCACTTGAATGACCTGCCTGAATGAATTTTTCATTTCCAGTATGATTTGATTCCCCTTTTTGTTGATTCCACTTTTCAGTATTTTGTCTTGTGAGGGGTGTGTGTGTGTGTGTTTGTGTGTACATGCACACATATAAAAGCTATAAGTCAACATTGGGTCTATTCCTCTGTTTATCTCTACCTGGCTTTCTTTTCGACAGTATCTTCCATTGATGTTAGAGCTTATGAATTTGTTAGTCTAGTATGCTCCTGGTATCCTAGTGTCTCTGCCTTCTGCTGTAGGATTAAAGGCACCTGCTTCTGTGCCCATCTTTTCACGTGTATGTTGATAATCTGATTGTAGGCCTTCATGTTGTATGTCAAATGCTTTACCTGAGTTGTCTTCTAGTGCTGAAATTCTACTTTCATATCCTCTGTTATGTGCCTGTATGTGCTCGTGCATGTGTGTGTGTGTGTGTGTGTATGTTTACCTTGTTCAGATTTTCTTTGTCTTCTTTTAATATTGTTAAACAGATTATTTGTTCCTCTAATTTCTTTTAACATACTTTGTGCCAGGAGCTTATCTCCCCATGTTAGGCCCTCTCTGAAGCAGCTAAAGGGAAAAACATTGGAGGGGCAAGTCTTGGTCTTATGAGAGAGCAGGGCTACTTTCTGTGATATTGTATGCCTATCTTGACTTTAAGTTACTCTGAGGCCAGAAGCTGCAGTCCTCTGGATCGTTTGACACATGTTGCTAGCAGGGGGGTGATTAGGGAAAGGATTTATTGCTATCACTCCCTTCTCTGTCCAGGCAGCCAGAGCCTCTCTGGCTAGACTCATTGACTCTTTGTGGACCATCAAGGAAGGAAAGGAAAGGAATTAAAATGCTTTATTCAGGCAAGTATGCACAAACACATGCATTCATACATCCACATTCTGGCTGGGCCCAACTGTCTGTCACAATCAACTCCACAAGTATTTATGCATGCTTACATACATACATATTCCTATACACATACATATAGACAAACAGATGTATACATTTGGATGGACGGATGAATTCGTGGATAGATGGATGGATAATGGATGGATGATAGGACAGAGCTCCCCAAGACAAACCATCCAACTAACCAACAACTTTATTTTTTTCTCTGGTCTTTTTATAACTTCTTAGACAAAACATTCTCTAGAAAGTTACCTCAGAGATAAAATGTTACATCAAATGGGTGTTATAGACGATATTAGTATTAAGTTCAAAGCACTGTTTCATTTTAATATGCTCATTATAAGTCAAAGCAACATTTTTACATAGCTTTGCCTTGTCATAGTGCACATTTGTGGCTTTATCTTTGAACCTAAATGTTTTTCCTTGAACACAAATTTATCCCACACCTATTTCTCTTTTTAGTGTGATTATAAAAGATAAGTGTACTTATTATTATGTAGCCTTTACTTACTATTATGAGTACTAGGCATATTCTATTCTTGATTACATCTTTATAGCAAAACAACTAGGACTGTCTCTTAAAACTTTGTTGCTACAATTATTTGAATAAAATCAGGAACTCTAAATCATTAATTCTTCTAAACAGCATTAATTCATGAAAGTTCATCTTTATGTTGATATGCAGGAAATCTGATCAATAGGGTGAGGCTAGTGCCCAGGAATTATTATATTAAATTTTTATTGGATATCTTTATTTACATTTCAAATGTTATCCCCTTTCCCAGTTTCCCCTCCATAAAACACCCTCCCCCTATTTCCTCTCCTCTCGCCCTGCTCACCATCCCACCCACTCCTGCTTCCTGGCCCTGGTATTCCCCCCTCACTGGAGCATAGAGCCTTCATAGGACAAAGGGCCTCTCCTCCCATTAATGTCCCACTAGGCCATCCTCTGCTACATATGCAGCTGGAGCCATGAGTCCCACCAACTGTACTCTTTGGTTGGTGGTTTAGTTTCTGGGAGCTCTGGGTGGTACTGGTTAGTTCATATTGTTGTTCTTCCTATGGGGCTGCAAACCTCATCAGCTCCTTGGGTTCTTTCTCTAGCTTCTTCATTGGGGATCCAATGCTCAGTCCAATGGATGACTGTGAGTGTACACCTCTGTATTTATTAGGTACTGGCAGAGCCTCTCAGGAGAGAGCTATAACAGGTTTCTGTCAGCAAGCACTTGTTGGTATCCACAGCAGTGTCTGGGTTTGGTGATTTTAAATGGGATGGACCCCCAGGTGAGTCAGTCTCTAGATGGCCATTTCTGCTGTCTCTACTCCATACTTTGTCTAACTCCTTCCATGGGTGTTTTGTTCCCCCTTCTAAGATGGATAAATGTATCCACACTATGGTCTTCCTTCTTCTTGAGTTTCATGTGGTTTGTGAATTGTATGTTGCGTATTCCGAGCTTCTGGGCTAATATCCACTTATCAGTGAGTGCATATCATGTGTGTTCTTTTGTGACTGGGTTACCTCACCCAGGATGATATATACCAGATCCATCCATTTGCCTACAAATTTCATAAATTCATTGTTTTTAATTGCTGAGTAGTACTCCATTGTGTAAATGTACCACATTTTCTGTATCCATTCCTCTGTTGAGGGACGTCTGGGTTCTTTCCAGCTTCTGGCTATTATAAATAAGGGTGCTTTGAACATAGTGGAACATGTGTCCTTATTACATGTTAGAGCATCTTCTGAGTATATACCCAGGAGTGGTATTGCTGGGTCCTCAGGTAGTACTATGTCCAATTTTCTGAGGAATCACTAAACTGATTTCCAGAGTGGTTGTACCAGCTTGCAATCCCGCCAGCAATGGAGGCGTGTTCCTCCTCCACAATGTCACCAGCATCTGCTGTCACCTGAGTTTTTGATCTTAGCCATTCTGACTAGTGTGAGGTGGAATCTCAGGGTTGTTTTGATTTGCATTTCCCTGATGATTAAGGATGTTGAACATTTTTTTTAGGTGCTTCTCAGCCATTTTGTATTCCTCAGTTGTGAATTCTTTGTTTAGCTCTGTACCCCATTTTTTTAATAGGGTAATTTGTTTCTCTGGAGTCTGACTTCTTGAGTTTTTGGTATATATTGGATATTAGCCCTCTATTGGATGGAGGAGTGGTGAAAATCTTTTTCCTATCTGTTGGAGGCCTTTCTTTCTTTTTGACAATGTCCTTTACCTTACAGAAGCTTTGAAATTTTATGAGGTCCCATTTGTCAATTCTTGATCTTACATCACAAGCCATTGGTGTTCTGTTCAGAAATTTTCCCCCTGTGCCCATATGTTCGAGGCTTTTCCCCACTTTTTCTTCTATAATTTTCAGTGTCTCTGGTTTTAAGTGGAGGTCCTTGATCCACTTAGACTTGAGCTTTGTACAATAGATCAATTTGCTTTCTTCTGCATGCTAGCTGCCAGTTGAGCTAGCACCATTTGTTGAAAATGCTGTCTTTTTTCCACTGGATGGATTTAGCTCCTTTGCCAAAGATCAAGTGACCATAGGTGTGTGGGTTCATTTCTGGGTCTTCTTTTCTATTCCATTTGTCTTTCTGTCTGTAGATCTGTCTTACAACTGCTGTAATCCCTGTTCCAGGATATTCAATGCATTATTCTGGCAGTTGCTCACAATAGGCACATTGATGGTGCAAATACATATATGCAGGGAAAATGCTAATATAATAAAATTATATTTAAAAAAGTTTACATGTTGTTTAACTCTAGTTAAGAATCTACAAGAGGGCTTTCCAGGCAGTGAAGGGTGCATTTGGATCAATATTTGTTAAAAGTTTTTTAAGTGTTATGGTAAAGGAATGGACTTTTAAATTTTTTATAAGAACCTTAATTTTCATATGATTAGAGAATATAGTTTTCATAATTCATTCGTCAGCTGCTTGGTTTTGTTGTAAGGTTGTAATTTTATTTCTTTGGCCTTTAAATGGAAATTCTCATCATCATCTCCAACCCCTCATTCTGGGGATTGAATCTAGGGACTTACAGGGCTAGGCAAGCACTGATCCTTCAACTGCATCACTGTCTAAGGAGTAACACACACATACTCTCTCTCTTTCTCTCTCTCTCTTGCTCTTGCTCTCGCTCTCTTTCTCTTTCTCTCTCTCTCACTCCCTCCTTTTCTCCTTCCCTCCTTTCCCCCTCCCTTCCTCCCTCCCTTCTTCCTTTTGTCTTTTTTTTTTTTTTTGTCATGGCATTTGAAATTTATGAATCTGGTACAAATGTAGAAACTAAGAGTCTCTATTAGAAAGCAAAATTAAAACCCTGACCTTTCAGAACTTATGGCCTTCTTATGGGAAGCATTTAATGTGTGTCTATATTAAGTATAGATTATACATAGTGCGATGAATGAATTAATGCTTCTTTGTTGTAGTACTAGGTAAGTGCTGCCCTTTGAACTATGTCACCAAACATGAAATAACATGTTTTGATATAAAGAAAACCTATTGTGTAGGCTGTCATAGGAAGATGTGAACAAATATTTATTCAGCCCAGATAGTGTGGTGACCACAAACTAAAGAAACAATTTTACTGAAGTGTTAAGTCATTGAAACACTACTTTATCAAGGTTAATTACTGGAACGTGAATGACTTTGACCAGCTGCTTGCTCAAGTGTGCATGATAGCTCATGTACTCAGCATCCTTGTTTGCTTGCTGCCCAATGTTTGCAGGCGGCTCCACTGAAAAGTCCTTAGTACTTTCAAATCTCTAGAGGAATCCTGGTGATTTCTAACGTGGTGAGCTTCCTGACTTTTGCAAGTTTCTGAGCTTCTTTAACCTTTTGAGTTGTTTCATCAGCTTCTTGGGGCCTCTAGCTGCCCTCCTTCTGCCAAGGAGTATTTTAATTTGAGGAAAATAGTTGCACAGCATCAAATCCACTATTGAATAGAGAACAGTAATAACAGAATAAGGAACTCAGTCATACAAAAAAGGCAGTGAAAAACATGGCAGGCACATAGAGAAGTGCACAGACCTAGGTGCTGGAGGGAGGATCGATGAACTTCTTTAGAAGTGACCTATTTTGGAAATGACCCAGATATATGTAAGGGGAACTTAACTAAGCAAAGAGGAGAGAAACATGAATTTGTAAATTGGTAAGAGTATATAAATGGTACAATTAGGTATAAATTACTCTGATTTAGTAGACGGTGAGGACAAGTTTGTTTTCAGCACCAAGAACTTTGAAAAACCATTGAAGTGTTTAGGCTAAAAAAGAGACATGGTTTCTTACAATCTGAAAAGTTCTTGCTGTAAGACCTAGATCTCTTGCCTAGATGTGTGTGTGTATGTGTGTGTGTGTGTGTGTGTGTGTGTGTCCGGGGGCACGCGCCTGTGTTTAAAGAAGTCTTTAGAATTAATAGCATTCTTACTGTTTTCATTATTTGATTGTTTTCAATTATTCTTCAGTTATTTTCTTTTATGACTGTGTATATTCAACTTTTCATCATTTTTTCTGATTGAATGACATAGTTTTAGTAGTGAAAGGCTATGAATAGTCTTAGTTTTGAATCTGTGAAAGTCTTATTTGCTCTTTTGTTACTTATAAAGTGGAATAGTATTTTTCCTGATGGAATAGGAGTTAGGATGAAAAGGGATGGTTATTTTGCAGCCAGTACTGTACATTATTACTTCATTGTAGTTGTTAGGTTGGTTATGAGAACAAATGTATACTTATATCTGCTGCTATGGTCACTCTTGGATCTGTGCTGTAGATAGTACTTGGATCTGTTGTTATAATCCATTTTTGTAAAATACATAAATGTGGTCACAATACTTTTGGTAAGCCACATGTGGTTTAACATATTTTAAAGCACTATCTGAAGTAGACATTTACTGTTCGGGAGTTGTTCCTTTATATTTTCTTTCTTCTCTAGAGTTTCTGTGGAGCCTTGGTTGCAGCACTTGTTATACACTTGGGTAGAGCCATTCCTATGCCACAGAAAGATTGCTAGTTAGCTGCTTCTAGAGAACACCAGTAGAAAGCAGGTTGGAAAAACAAGCAGATTTTTTAAACTTTGTCTTTGTTATATGAGTCATAAATTTTTATTATGTTTATGCCAAAATTACAAAGGTTTTTCTTTGTAATAAATAATCATCTAAAAGTTATTAACCATGTACACCAGTGATTAGTGACAAAGCTTGAGAGTTAAAGGACTAGTGGAGGTATTTGTGTGTGTTCTGAGGTATGGTTTCTCTGGTACTTACCCTTCAATGTCGTAGGAACCATCTCTAACCTCCGGTCTTTACATTCATGCCTGGATTCACAAAATAAAGACTCTGAGACTTCTTATATATGAGTAAATATCTAGGCTAATAGCCTTGGCTCATTTCTGCTACCTTGTACCTCATTTACCCATTTAAAGTAGTCTTGAGTTAAAGGTGGCTGGTTACCTAGTCCTCAGCTTCAGGTGACTTTCTTTCTCTGTGTCTGGACAAATCTCCCTTCACTTCTTCACTCAATCTCAGAATTCCTTTCTGTCTACCAGATGTCTCATCTTCTTATCCTGCCTCAACTCCTTGGCCAATCAGCTTATATTGACAAGTGAATGCTTTTATACAGTGCACAAGAAATTGTCTTTACACATCAAGATGCAGAGAATGTATGAGTTTAAATTCTGATTTGATGCTAGCATTGGATCTTGAGCAGGTTATTTCACTTATGCTAACATCATTGAGATCCATATCACCCAGACATTTTAGAATTAGAAGATATTGCATTCATAATACTTAATATACAGTCAGTTCAAAAAATGATACTTTTAAACTATCCTGCTTCTGTTTGCATTTTTATATCTCTCTCAAATCATGTAGTTATGCTTTCAGATTGAAAAATATCCTTAATCACAAGTTAATAATGGCAGAGTCTTATATTTTATATTGTCCATGTTTCTATGATTGACTTGAATTGACTCATGCAGTATTAGATAGCTAAAGACTAAAAGGGTGGAAGATTATTAAGAATATCATAGAGTCCTAATTTTGTTCACTAAATTATTCTTTTACTTCCTGATGTCCAAAGGGGAAACAAGATAATCCTAAAAAGATAAGATGATGGTTTGTAATATTCTGACTGCTTAATATTCTGACTATTTAAAAATCTAATTTCTGCTTGTTCTTCACATTCTTTCCAAATTCTGTAAATTATTTCCTTCTTTCTAGAGAATTTTTTTCATTGTGGTAGATGATGAAAGCCACCCATAATTTAGATGTTGAAGGACCTGAATTACTTTTTGGTCTTTTGCCTGGAATCAAGCATAAAATATGAGAAAGTATACTATTGTCTTTTACCTCACCTTTAAGTTGCTAGTATTTTAAAGGAATTTTATATATCTTTCTTCTTCTTGTATCTCAAATCATATTAAATGTCACATATAGTAGAGTTACTAGAGGTTTTGTGAAAGTGTCATAGAATCAGAGAAGGAAATACTTTTAATTTTAAAAAGAAATATTTAAGAAAACCTTCTTAGGAAGTGAAATTAAATTGTTCCTTCAAAGATTACTTGCAATAGGAAAAAGTATATGGATTTTATGCCATATATAATGTTCACCGTCCTTTCTGTGATTTAGTTGAATTTTACTATTGAGTTTTGAGAGTACTGTACAAAGTATAGATACGGCTTCTTTGCTAAACATGTCCTTTGTAAGTGTTTTCCCTTAGTATGTAGGTTTATTATTACATTTGTGTATCTAGATAAGGCATATAGTCGTGTTCTAATAACCCTTTTGCATTCTCCTTCCCCTCTCATTCTTCTCTGTTCGTACACTCTTTAATCATTCTTTTATTTTTGTATCCCTTTTCTCCCTGTCCTCTACTCTAAAATCCACATTCCAGAGCATAATCCTTCAGTTCCTGAAAATAACTTTATCCTACTTTTTTTTTTTTTAGCAGAGTGAGTGTGTGTGTGTGTGTGTGTGTGTCCATGCATGCACATTCAATTACATGTATACATGTGCTTGTCCTTTTAGAGGACATAGTGTTATTGAAGACTTTATTGCTCTCCACTTTATTTACTGAGGCGGGGTTTCTTGCTGAACCCAGAGCTTATTGATTCCTGCTGGTTTAGCTACACAGCTTGCCTACGAGTCTTGTGTCTATCTATTCTCTTAAGTTCTGTTTCAGTAGTCTCTTGCTTGCCTGGCATTTATATGGGATCTGGGGATCTGTACTATGGCTTTATCTCCTGAGCCCTCACCACAGTTCCATCTTACTCCTTTTCAGTGTCTGAATATAGTTTCATCATGTACATGTATCAAGTTTTCATTCTCCTAATCCATTCTTGGTTACCTTGGCTGCTGGTTCAGTAATTTTGCTATTGTGAACAGTGCTAGGATGGACATAGATGATAGCTACATGATAGGGTTATAGCAATCTGACTTTGATACTTTTGGATGCTTTTTATATCCCAGAAGGGTGTAATTTGATCATATAGTTGCTTTAGTTTTAATTTCTTTTTTGTAGCAACCATGTTCTTATTATCTAGGTGAGTGGTCTAGTTTACTTTGCCATGAACAGTGTTTAAACATTCCCTTTCCCTGGCGTCCTTGCCAACACTTGAACTTGTAGTTTTGTTGATGATAGCCAAATGTAGTTTTGATTTTTATTTCTACAGTATCTAAAGATCTTGACCATTATTTCTTGCAATTATTTGTCATTTGTGCTCCTTCACTTGAAAAAGAACTGTTAAACAAATACTATTAAAAAGAAACTTATGCACTGGTGGTAGGTATGCAAACCAGAGCAAACACTGTGGACATTTGTGGGTAAGTTCCTCAAAAAACTGAAGATTGACTATTCCTCTTCATATACCTAAGAAATTTAAGTGAGCATACTTCAGAGGTACGCATTTATGTTTTTAGTGCTGTACTATTCACAATAATCAAAATTTGGAGACATCTTTGATGCCCTAAGGGAAGGAAGTAAAAAAAAAATGACTAGACTCATAATCATTTTAGTAGAATGAGCTAGACCTAGAGAGACAAATAACACACTATTTTATGTAAACGATCTTTATCTAAAAATGTATATATTGGTAAGGTAGCTCAGTACCCTTGCCATCAAGTCTGATGATCTAAGTTTGAGCCACAGAACCTGCATGTTGGAAAGAGGGAGCTGGCTTCTGCACATATTCTCCTGACTTCTGCCTGTGTGGACAAAGAGTTCTTGAGATGCCATTGCATGAAGGCAAAGCTTAAGTTGCAATTGAGAAACCCTAAATATTAGAGATACTGGGATTATTGGATGATTCCCAATGAAAGCAGCAGATGTGGAGTGCAGCTGACCTAGGAAAAGGCTATGTGTATGCTGCAGGTAGCAGAGATGGAACAGTGAGGTGACAAGAGCCTTTTGGAACCCATATAATTGCATTATGAGCTTGAGATGATAGACATGCATCTGCAGGATTTCATGTTTGTCCTGCTGTATTTTTGGTCTTGCTTTTCTTATTATGCTCTGATCCTTCCATTTTGCAATGAGAATGTTTGTTTTGTGCCATTGTGTGGTAGAAGTCTATAACTTATTTTTGATATTCTAGTAGCAGTCTAGAGACTGACCTGGGTCTCAGATGAAATGTAGAGTTTGAAGTTTTAAACTCTTAGAAATATTAGAATGTGAAGATTTTTGAAGTTGGATTGTGATTTTCATTTTGAGATGAACATGACATGTTGGGAACAGGAGAGGAAAGTTTATGACTTAAAGTGATGTGCTGTGTGTCAAGTTGACAAGAGATAACTGTCTCAGCACATGCCTGGGGGAGATTACCTTGAGTGTTTCAGTATAGGTGAACAGATACACCATAAGAGTGACTGAGATTGTAGGCTGTATACGAAGGAGAGTGGTTTGAACTGAAACCTTAATGCTCACTACTTCTTGACTATGGTTGCAATGTGAACAGCCAGTCTAAGTTCCTGTTATTTGTCTTTCTTGCTATAATGGACTGTGCCCTTTAGCTGTAAACCGAAATAAACCCTTTCTCCTGTAAGTTGCTTTTGTCAGGGTAGCTTATCTTAGCTATCCTGGAAAAAGAAACTAACATAATACGCTTAGGCTCTAAAAACTATAAATTACATTTATCACACTAGAACCCTCGTACCATTGTTTCTAAACCTTAGCTGAGGACACAAATATAGTATGCAAGTGTCTTCTGTAGGTTAAGCTTGGGACTGCTGTCAAGTCATTTTGTTACTGGAGTTGGCTTTCCCCTTATGGTAGGGAGGATCGTAAATCCAAGTGAAGGCAACTTACCAGGACGACTTACATAGAATGAAACAAATAAAGAAAAGGGGTAAGAAAGAGACAAAATAAAAATTGGAGGAAATATTCATCATTAATCGATCAGATGTATAAAGCACCAAAACAAAATTATAAAAAGTGAGTGAGGCAGCCACTGTGACACAACCTGCTGAAAGCTAAAACAAACTGCAAATCTGTTATGTTATCTGATTGACTTCAAACCATAAATAGAAGACAGAAGAATGCTACAATTCATGATAAAGAAAAAATAAATAGCTATAAAGACATATGTACAGGGCATTGAGATACCCAAATCCCCAAAACACCAAAAAGGCAAAAAATGTCATGTGTTTTTTTTATAAATAATAATATCAGGGGTCAGCAGTCCTGATTCTCAGTTTTATGTATGTCTTCCAGATTAATCATGGAGCCAGTCATATCTATGATAGGGTGTGGAATCCTTTGAGAAGTATAGCTGTGTTCTGTAGTAAGTAGTTCTGTTTTCAGTGAATTTAGAGGCCATACTGATTTTCATAGTTACTGTACTAGTTTACATTCCCATCATCAGCAAATAAGAATTCCCTTATTATAGATAACAGCTAATATCAATATACCTATTATCAAAACCAGATAAATGAGCTCAAAATCATAGCTTGAACAATAAGAAAAAAAAAGGGAACAATAGGAAAGGGAGAAATAAAGTTATCTGTATATCTATTATGATCTTTTACTTAAGACCCTACAAACTCGAACCATTAAATGCTTAAAACTGAAACTTCCCACACAGTGACATGCTACAAAATAATTTTTAAAAATAAGCTTTTTTTCTGAAACAGTAATGAATGTACTAAGAATTAGTAAAAAATGTATTACACAACAGCTTACAACCAAAAAAAAAAAAACCAACCCAAAACAAAAACAAACAAAACACCCCTACACATATCAACAAAACTCAGGATTCTACCTAACTAGAGAGGTGAAATTCCTATATATTAAAATGTCTAAGACACCAAATAAAGAATTTGAGTAAGTTACTAAAGATGGAATGACTTTTTGTGCTTATGGCAAAGTTACTATTGTAAAAATGATCATGTTATTAAAAGGAGTCTACAGATTTTATATAATCTCCTTCAAGGTTCCTTTGATGTTCTTCAGAGAATGAGAAAACAGTACTGAAATTCACATGGAAGTACAGAAGACCCACTACAAACAAACAACCACCAAGGCATGGTTAAGCAGAAAGATCAATGTAGGGTTATAACAATACCTGGCATGAAATTATATTATAGATCCCTAAGTGATAAAACAGCATGGTATTGACAGAAAAAGGGATATATAGATCAATGGAATATAATAAAAGACTCAGAAATAAAACTATATTCCATAGCCATTTAGTTATTTTACAAAGATATAAAATGCATACATCTAGAAAAGAACAGCCTCTTTAACAATTGGTGCTGAAAAACTGGATATCCACATAGAAGACAGATTTCTCCTGTCTCTCACCCAACATAGCAATCAGTTCAAAGTGGATAAAAGATGTTGATATAACTGATAGGGAAATATGTAGATTTAGGTATTTATAGCTTTTCTGAAAAGAACTGGAGTAGCAAAAATATACAACCAAGACTTTGCAAATGGGATTGGAAATAAGATTACAGGAAATGAGCAAAGGAAACAATTCCCAGAATGAAGAGGTAGCTCTCAGAAAGAGAGAGAATCTTCATCAACTATACATAAAGAGGGTGTTAATTTTTAGACTTCATTAAATAACTACAAAACTTAAAAGGCAAACAACAAAAAAGCACCACAAAACAAAGCCATCCAGATCTTCTAAATGGATGCCGGTAAATGGGCAAATTGACTGAAGAAGTTTCCAAAAGAAGGAAACTGAATGGCTAATACATATTTAAAAGTATGTTCACCATCCTTATCAACATCAGGAAATAAGTATAAACACCACACTGAGAATTGATCTCTGTTGCTTGAAATATGTAAAAAAAAAAAAAAAAGGCACCCATGCTAGCGCCAGCTAATTTCTAATTACATGGTTTCCCACATACAGGGTCTCCATGCAGTAGTGATCAATTTTCCATTCTCCTGCTCACATTCCCAGCCATCTGCCTCCATGGTTAGCTGTCACAAATCTCTGTAACCTGGTAAAATCAAAACTTCAGAAGTTTGTAATGTTGAATAGGTAGGGAGAGAGTGGACAGCCTTGTCTAGTCCCTGATTTTAGTGGGATTGCTTCCAGCTTCTCACCATTTACTTTGATGTTGGCTACTGGTTTGCTGTAGATTGCTTTTATCATGTTTAGGTATGGGCCTTGAATTCCTGATCTTTCCAAGACTTTTATCATGAATGGGTGTTGGACTTTGTCAAATGCTTTTTCTGCATCTAACGAGATGATCATGCGGTTTTTGTCTTTGAGTTTGTTTATATACTGGATTACGTTGATGGATTTCCATATATTGAACCATCCCTGCATCCCTGGGATGAAACCTACTTGGTCGGGATGGATGATTGTTTTGATGTGTTCTTGGATTCGGTTAGCAAGAACTTTATTGAGGGTTTTTGCATCAATATTCATAAGGGAAATTGGTCTGAAGTTCTCTATCTTTGTTGGGTCTTTTTGTGGTTTAGGTATCAGAGTAATTGTGGCTTCATAGAATGAGTTGGGTAGAGTACCTTCTGTTTCTATTTTGTGGAGTAATTTGTGAAGAACTGGGATTAGATCTTCTTTGAAGGTCTTATAGAACTCTGCACTAAACCCATCTGGTCCTGGGCTTTTTTTGGTTGGGAGACTATTAATGACTGCTTCTATTTCTTTAGTGGATATAGGACTGTTTAGATTATTAACCTGATCTTGATTTAACTTTGGTACCTGGTATCTTTCTAGAAACTTATCCATTTCATCCAGGTTTTCCAGTTTTGTCAAGTATAGCCTTTTGTAGAAGGATCTGATGGTGTTATGGATTTCTTCAGGATCTGTTGTTATGTTTTTCTTTTCATTTCTGATTTTGTTAATTAGGATGCTTTCCCTGTGCCCTCCAGTGAGTCTGGCTAAGGGTTTATCTATCTTGTTGATTTTCTCAAAGAACCAGCTCCTTGATTGGTTGATTCTTTGAATAGTTCTTCTTGTTTCCACTTGGTTGATTTCACCCCTGAGTTTGATTATTTCCTGCCTTTTACTCCTCTTGGGTGAATTTGCTTCCTTTTGTTCTAGAGCTTTTAGGTGTGTTGTGAGGCTGCTAATGTGTGCTCTCTCTAGTTTCTTTTTGGAGGCATTCAGGGCTATGAGTTTTCCTCTTAGAAATGCTTTCATTGTGTCCCATAAGTTTGGGTATATTGTGGCTTCATTTTCATTAAACTCCAAAAAGTCCTTAATTTCTTTCTTTATTCCTTCCTTGACTGAGGTATCAATGAGAAGAGTGTTGTTCAGTTTCCACGTGAATGTTGGCTTTCTATTACCTATTCAACATTGTACTTGAAGTCCTAGCCAGAGCAATTCGACAACAAAAGGAGATCAAGGGGATACAAATTGGAAAGGAAGAAGTCAAAATATCACTTTTTGCAGATGATATGATAGTTTATATAAGTGACCCTAAAAATTCCACCAGAGAACTCCTAAACCTGATAAACAGTTTCAATCACGTAGCTGGATATAAAATTAACTCAAACAAATCAATGGCCTTTCTGTACACAAAGGATAAACAGGCTGAGAAAGAAATTAGGGAAACAACACCCTTCTCAATAATCACAAATAATATAAAATACCTTGGCGTGACTCTAACTAAGGAAGTGAAAGATCTGTATGATAAGAACTTCAAGTCTCTGAAGAAAGAAATCAAAGAAGATCTCAGAAGTTGGAAAGATCTCCCATGCTCATGGATTGGCAGGATCAACATTGTAAAAATGGCTATCTTGCCAAAAGCAATCTACAGATTCAATGCAATCCCCATCAAAATTCCAACTCAATTCTTCAACGAATTAGAAAGGGCAATCAGCAGATTCATCTGGAATAACAAAAAACCTAGGATAGCAAAAACTCTTCTCAAGGATAAAAGAACCTCTGGTGGAATCACCATGCCTGACCTAAAGCTCTACTACAGAGCAATTGTGATAAAAACTGCATGGTACTGGTATAGTGACAGACAAGTAGACCAATGGAATAGAATTGAAGACCCAGAAATGAACCCACACACCTATGGTCACATGATCTTTGACAAGGGAGCTAAAATCATCCAGTGGAAAAAAGACAGCATTTTCAACAAATGGTGCTGGCACAACTGGCGGTTATCATGTAGAAGAATGAGAATCGATCCATTCCTATCTCCTTGTACTAAGGTCAAATCTAAGTGGATTAAGGAACTCCACATAAAACCAGAGACACTGAAACTTATAGAGGAGAAAGTAGGGAAAAGCCTCGAAGATATGGGTACAGGGGAAAAATTCCTGAATAGAACAGCAATGGTTTGTGCTGTAAGATCGAGAATCAATAAATGGGACCTCATAAAATTGCAAAGCTTCTGCAAGGCAAAAGAGACCGTCAATAAGACAAAAAGACCACCAACAGATTGGGAAAGGGTCTTTACCTATCCTAAATCAGATAGGGGACTAATATCCAATATATATAAAGAACTCAAGAAGATGGACTCCATAAAAACAAATAACCCTATTAAAAATGGGGCTCAGAGCTGAACAAAGAATTCTCACCTGAGGAATACCGAATGGCAGAGAAGCACCTGAAAAAATGTTCAACATCCTTAATCATCAGGGAAATGCAAATCAAAACCCTGAGATTCCACCTCACACCAGTCAGAATGGCTAAAATCACAAATTCAGGTGACAGCAGATGCTGGCGATGATTTGGAGAAAGAGGAACACTCCTACATTGTTGGTGGGATTGCAAGCTTGTACAACCACTCTGGAAATCAGTCTGGCGGTTCCTCAGAAAATTGGACATAGTACTACCGGAGGATCCAGCAATACCTCTCCTGGGCATATATCCAGAAGATGTTCCAACTGGTAAGAAGGACACATGCTCCACTATGTTCATAGCAGCCTTATTTATAATAGCCAGAAGCTGGAAAGAACCCAGATGCCCCTCAACAGAGGAATGGATACAGAAAATGTGGTACATTTACACAATGGAGTACTACTCAGCTATTAAAAAGAATGAATTTATGAAATTCCTAGGCAAATGGATGGACCTGGAGGGCATCATCCTGAGTGAGGTTACCCAATCACAAAGGAACTCGCACAATATGTACTCACTGATAAGTGGATATTAGCCCAGAAACTTAGGATACACAAGATATAAGATACAATTTGCTAAACGCATGAAACTCAAGGAGAATGAAGACCAAAGTGTGGACACTTTACCCCTTCCTAGAAATGGGAACAAAACACCCATGGAAGGAGTTACAGAGACAAAATTTGGAGCTGTGACGAAAGGATGGACCATCTAGTGATTGCCATATCCAGGGATCCATCCCATAATCAGCTTCCAAACGCTGTCACCATTGCATACACTAGCAAGATTTTGCTGTAAGGACCCAGATATAGCTGTCTCTTGTGAGACTATGTCGGGGACCTAGCAAACACAGAAGTGGATGCTCACAGTCAGCTATTGGATGGGTCACACAGCCCCCAATGGAGGAGCTAGAGAAATTACCCAAGGAGCTAAAGGGAACTGCAACCCTATAGGTGGAACAACATTATGAACTAACCAGTACCCCAGAGCTCTTGTCTCTAGCTGCATATGTATCAAAAGATGGCCTAGTTTGCCATCACTGGAAAGAGAGGCCCTTTGGACTTGCAAACTTTATATGCCCCAGTACATGGGAACGCCAGGGCAAAAAGGGGGAGTGGGTGGGTAGGGGATTGGGGGGGTGGGTATGGGGGACTTTTGGGATAGCATTGGAAATGTAAACTAGGAAAATACCTAACTAAAAAAAATAAAAATAAAAAATTAATTAATTAATTAATTAAATTTAATTTTAAAAAAAGTGAGCTCACTCCACATGAATTCTAAGGACTAAACTCAGGTTGTTAGGCTTGTGTGGCAAGTTTTTACCAGCTAATTTTTTCTTTCTTTTTATTAACTTTTAAAGTGTTTATTGTATACAGTAAAGAACATTCCTGGGGGGGGGGAGTTTGTAATGTATCAGTCAGATTTCTGTCAGTAAAGTCTCAACCCATAAAACACCCACACAATGAGCTCAAAACTCACTTGCCCCTAGATAGGGCCAACTACCTACTTATTATTTAATCATCTATCTAAGAAATCCCCAATACTTAAAGTTCCCAGGACTGTGTGGTTCTGGCTCCTCTTCCTCTCATATAGGTTCCATCTTGTCTTCTACTCTCTGTCTTCCCCTCTGTCCCTCTGTCTCTCTGTACTCCTCTAAAATTCTCAGCCTGACTTCTTTTTCCATTGCCCAATCCCAGGCTCTAGCCTTATCTTTCACCTGCCTTCACCTTCTTACAGATAACAATCTACACATCTCCACTCCAGTAACAATGGCTAAGATGAAGAAAACAAAGAACAACAAATGTGGAGGAAAGGGATTCTTATTTACTGATGATGGGAATGTAAACTGGTACAGTAACTGTGGAAATCAATATGGCCTCTAAAATCCACTGAGAATAAAACTACTTACGATAGGATCCAGCTATACTACTCAAAGGATACTATGCTCTACCATAGCGATATTTGCACATTCACATTTATAGCCACATTATGCAGAGTAGCTAAGAAATGGAACCAACTTAGATATCCAGAAATAGATGAGAGAAAAAAAGAAAGAAAGCATTCTTCTCATAATGGAATTTTGTTGAGCCATAGACAAAAATATATTCATGACATTTGTGAATAAAAAAAAAAGGAAATAGAGATCATAATGCTGAACTGGAGATCCTGATGTTAAGTAAAGTAAGCCTGAGTCATTAAAACAGATACAATGTTTTATCTCATATATATTTAGGATTTTAGATTTAGGTGTGTGTGTTCATGTATGTATTGCAGTATGCACACATGTGTATTTACTGTTATGGAACTAGATATGGTCAATCAGAGGGGAAGGGGAGACCTTGACGTAGTACTGAAGATTGCAATAGAGCCTATATGGCAGACCAGTAGAAAGGAGGCTCCTTGTAGGAAGAGAATGACCTTTGGGGGAGTCTGATGAAACAGACAAGTGAATAAGGAGGTTGTATCATATTCTTATCACACAAGGCTCAGGGAATATGATCAAAGAGGGCTGGAAAAATTATAAGAGACAAGAGGACAGTTTGAAGTTAGACATGACAGCACAATTATACTCATGAACTCAAAGAGGTGTTGTTTTCCTCTATAAAATCAGAGCAGTCAAGACTCCAAGCACAGATAGAACACTGCCCTACCCCTAACAGAAGAGTATTTGGAAGTTGATAGCTGCTGAGGTTGGGAGTCAGGGTAGGTGCTAAGCTCCCATTGATGGTTCTACACTGATACTCATACAGCTGTCACTGATTGTTCTCAGTGAAATATTAGAAAAGTATGAGGACAGCAAGTTGGATGTAGGACATAGTTGGGGGAGTTTTGGGAAGAGCTGAAGGTGGGAAAAGAGGAGTGAATATGAGCTGAATATGTTGTATTTATGTGTGAAATTATTAAAAATATATAATTTTAAGAGATCCCAACAAAAGGACAAGGTATATATGAAAATACCAAAATTAAACTCATTACTTTTAGGATTTTATGGCTGTAAAGAGATACCATGACCATGGCAACTCTTATAAATTGGGGCCGGCTTACAATTTCAGAGGTTTAGTTAGTCCATTATCAACATGGCAGGAAGCATGGCAAAGTCCAGGCAGACATGGTGCTTGAGAAAGAGCTGAGAGTTCTACATCATGATCTGCAGGTAGCAGGACACCGTGTACAAAACTGGGCATAGCTTGAACATATATGACCTCAAAGCCTGCCTCCACAATGACACACTTCTTACCACAAGGCCACACCTACTCCAACAAGGTCAAATCTCCTAATGGGCCATGCATTCAAACACATGAGTCTATATGGGCTATTACTATTTAAACCATCACACTCTGTATGCTAATTTTCAAGAGACAAAAATGATGTGAAATTCTAACAAGTCAGGTAGCATAATACAGACCTTTAAAAAATACTTGTTTTTTTGCTTGTTTAAATGAGGGGAGCACACTCAGAAAACTTTTGGATACTGCTTTTCCGGAGGTGCGGAGTTCAATTTCTAGCAACCACATGGTGGCTCACAACCATCTGTAATGCGTCCCTCTGCTGGTGTGTCTGAAGACAGTTACACTGTACCCATAAAATTAAATAAATCTTAAAAAAATTAAAACAAGCACATTTTTGTAGTTTCACTTTGAGAAAAGTAAAAGGACACTATCTGTGTTATTTTGGGTTTTATTGCTGTGAAGGAATTATGAACAAGGCAGCTCTTATAAAGACTAACATTTAATTGGGGCTGGCTAACAGTTTCAGAGTTTTAGCCTGTTATTATCAAGCAGGAAGTATGGCAGCTTGCAGGCAGATATAGCTTTGGAGGAGCTGAGAGCTCTACATCTTGATCCAAAGACAGCTAGGAGGGAGACTGAATTTGTTTCACACTGGGCTTAGCTTGAACATTGAAAATGTCAAAGTCCAGCTTCCACAGTGACAAACTTCCTCTAACAAGGCCACACTTCTGTGGGCCAAGCATTTAAAAACATGAGTCTATGGGGGGGGGGGCAAAACTATTCAAACTACTACATTATCAAAATCTAAGTTCTTGTTGTCTGTTCAGACCTACTGGTTAGTTTGCATTTCAGTGTTGGTCAGTACATAAACTTCTAGTTTGTCCTTTTAGATAATTTGTCTTCATATGATTCCTGTTTGTGGAAATTTAGTCTTCTAGTCTACCCATCCTTCTCCAGGATTTGCTTTATTAGAGCCATTTAAGGTAACTAGTTTCAGATTTTTGTCTAATGAGTCTAAGCCATGCCTGTGTTTTAGTTTTCTCCTAGTTTCTCCTTTATCCTTTCTTCTTCTTTCTAGATGAACCATACTTTTATTTGTAGGTTTTAGAGTTTTGTTTTGTTTTTTTACTTTACTTTTAAATCGTTTTACACTGCTGGGACTTAGACCCAGGGCCTCACATCAACACTAAACAGCTATTCTTGTATTTAGTTATTTCAAGCCTTGGGAATTGGTTTTTTTTTAAAAAAGTTTAATGTTTTTTAAAAAAGTTTAATGTAGAAATGTTTGATATGATTTTTTTCTTTTCATTTCTTTCTTTCTTTCTTTTTCTTTTTCTTTTTGGTTTTGTTTTTACAGTGATTCTCCTAAGCATTTTAAAGGTTTGTATTCTCTCTTGCATGCGAACCCTTAAATTCTGTTTCTGTTTCTTTGGCTCCCATGTTGGCAGTTATTGTAATGCTTAGAATTAGAAAAGAAGAAAAAAGAAAAAGGAAACAGGAAGGAAATGAAACTGCTCAGTCCTGGGGACTGGTTCTGCATCCTGTAGCCTCAGGGCTGACTGGAGGTCAGAGCCCGAGCCCCACTGCTCCTGTTCTGAATGTGCTCTTGCTCAGGCAGGTTTATGACTTACCTAATTCCCTTCAGTACTTGGGAACATTAAAGAGACTTCACAACCTTACAAGTCTCCTTTCTCCACATGAATATTTTCTTTCTTGACACAATGTTACCTCTTGCTTCAGGCTGCTACAGCCAGTTCTTCTACCTCCAGATGCCATTAGCAGTCAGCTAGCCCTGGAAAGCTGTTGTAGTGGAAACAAAAGGGAATTCTCTGTGCCTTTTCTTGGAGTTGTCAAACAGATGGAAATCCATGAATGTCTTTGTGAATAGGGGTGACATTGCTGCCTCTGGAATTAGCAGTCCTTACACCCCAGTCTTTATGATATATTGTTGTCAGTTAAGGGTACAAGGGATGGTGAGATAGTAGGCAAATTATTTAATAATCTACAGTGTTGTTAACAAGAGTAGTAGCTTCTTGATTTGGTTGTGGCTAGAGTCCAGAAGTCTTTGAAAATTGATTCTTATTTTTACCAGCTTTGTTTGGGGAGTAGTACAGTGCTGATTATTAACCCCCGCCCTGTGTGTGTGTGTGTGTGTGTGTTTTCACTCCCTAGCTAGTTTTTCCAAAGGAATGCCTTACAAATTTATTTAACTAGAAAATATGAACTAAAAGTGGAAACTCTAAGTGTGATTCCAACAACTGACCATGGTGCACAACATATTGAATATACTTAGCAAATTAAATGGAGAAGTTTCTACTCCTCTGCTGGCTAGTTTTATGTCAAGTTGGCATAAACTAGAATCATCAGAGAGGAGGGAGCCTCAGGTAAGGAAATGTCTCCATAAGATCAGGTAGTAAGTAAGCCTGTAATAGGGCATTTTCTTAATTAGGGATGGGCAGGGTGGGGTGGGTATTGTGAGTGAGGCCACCCCTGGGCTGGTGGTCCTGGGTTCTATGAGAAAGCATGCTGAGCCATAAGTAAGCCAGTAAGCAGCGCCCCTCCATTGTCTGTGCATCAGTTCTTGTCTCCAGGTTTCCCCCTGCTTCAGTGTCTGCCTTACTCCTTTTGATGATGAGCAGTTATCTGGAACTGAGTGAAGTAGTCTCTCCTCTCCACGTTGCTTCTGGCTCTGGTGTATCATTACCATAGTCCTCCTCATAACTAATACACGTCCTAAGTGAGGAAGAGGTCCCTTCAGTCTTGTTCAGTAACACAAGAAAGAGTGAGGCAACGCAGATACAGAGATTTGAAAAAAATATCTTTGGTTCTGTAATGATCTCTGAAGCCGTAGAAAGTTTTTGAGTAATTCATTATTGAAAGAACGAGGAAACACTGAGTGCAAAGCCTGGAAGACTTCAGAACTGACCTGCATAATAAAGCCTGCTGCTTTCTTCCGCCTCCCATTCTGTGCCTTTTCATTCTCTGTTAATTACTGAATAACTTATGTGCTTGGCTGTGTGGTTGTGGTATAATATATAGTTGATAATAAAAACAGAAAAAGGTCCTTGTTCTTTAAAAGCTTGTTCTTTAAAACTTGTTATGTGAGATGTAAAACAATTCCATAAAATATAGTCATGTTTTTATCAGACTAGAAAAAACATTCCATAGGTTTCCCATGGGCCCTAAATGATGTGCAGCCAATAAATCCATATAGTTTTAGAAGAAGCTGGGAATTTTTACAGTTTAGTTGCTACCATAATGGATAAAGAGCTATTTCTGGCTTACAGATACCTGTCTCTCATCTTGTGGCAGAGAGACGAAGGTCTGGTGTCTCTTCTGTCTATATAATCAGTAATCTCATGTTGAGAGATCTGCTTTCATGATTTAGATCTCAACTAATTGGGTTCTAAAGACCTCAGCTATCTAACTGGAGATTAAGACCTCATTCAGTGGATGTTGGAGAAAGCACATGTTTAGTCCCTAATATTATTTAATGACTGACATGTGGATGGATTATAATGGAAATTTAGAGAAAGACAGTCTTTCTGGGAAAGGTTTTTGGGACTCTAGCCATTGGTATTTGGAGATTTACTTTGGAGATACTTGGAGACATAATAAAATTTAAAATAGTGATGAAAAATCTCAGTAGTTTATAGGAAGTAAATGTAAGCAGAGTTTTAGATGAATAGTGACTTTGAATACTTTTTAAAATATCAGCATCTATGAATAGAAAGGTAACTGAATGTAAGTAGTAAATAGAGGTTTAATGAATGATGTCATGTAATTTTAGAATTTGTTATAATAAATGAATGGCAAAAAACTCTTAACTGGTTTATAATTGTTCCTTTTGACCAAAGTAATACTGATTTATTTTGTATTATCCCAATACTTTGTGATTCTAAAAGTTTTATAAAATATTTTAAATATTAGTAATTATAATTCTTAATTCTTACATAATACAATGCATTTTCTAGTCATTTTATATCCTAGATGCTTTATCAGTAAACTTTCTTATGTAAATAAGGTTTTGTCATTAAAAAGTTCAGCTCTGATATTTAGTTTTGAGGGGGTTAAGGTCTGTAGGAAAACAACATACTTTATTGTAACAACAGAGTGCCAAAGCCATACATTGAGAATCCAAAGTCTCAGGAGCTTGCCAGCCAGTTTCATTATATGGGACTGGGATTTACTGCACCTTTTTTGTTTTGTTTATTTACCAATGTTGGGGACATGACAAAGCGCTTAGACTATCTTGTGTCACATATTGTGACTTTCAGGATGTTTTCTATGATTTTTTTTTTTTTTAAAGAGCTGTGGGTTCTCTTGTAATTGAATGTTTGAAATCTACTTTCTAGGTGGGTGTGGTGGCTCATGCCTGTAATCCCAGCACTGCTTTTGCTTCTATGGTTTAACTGCTGATAACTAATAGACTACTTGTTAAATAGAGGGATTTTGCGAATTTTGGAAGATAGTTTCCTACTATAGTCTCTTTAACACAACTGTGCTAAAAACCACCATACAAGTTAGAAAGATAGCTTTCTCTAGATGAAGCAGACATATTCTGCAATATCTCTGAGGCTGGTTTTTGGTATTTGGATCACAAAATTATGGGACCTTGACTGTAGTTTTTGTGATTAAATGATACATAGAAGGATGTTATGTTATCAACTATGAAAGATGGAAAATTAGACTTTATATAGCAGAGCCTAATTGCTAGAATTGTGGATATTTCTTCTGTATAAAGCAAATCATTTCTCGTTTTCTGAGACCTTCTCATAGTTAATTACTTCATATATTTATACATTTGGGGAATTTATACCAGGCACTGCTATAATATTTGAAACTTGTTTAACAAATTTGTCTGAAAACATTCAGTGATGTCTTTTTCATTTTTTGTTCTTATTACTGGAGCTTCTACAGATTTAGACACTGGGTCATAGGTCCGGCTTCAGACCTGCTACTAGTTTCACAGTGAATATTTATCTTAGTGAGATGGAAAACCTCTTCTGGGTTGATAAGGACTCGAGAATAGCTTAATATAGTTTTGGCTCGGGTTAATTAGACATATAATAATGAATAGATATTTGCACTTTACTTATATGGAATGATAAAATAATAGTTGAGTTTGCTAAGATTTTCAAGAAAATAGAGTGACATGGCACAGGACACTGTGTTGGAAACATAAGAAGATAATGTCATGTCATAGTATACATTGCATTGTCTGAAAACTCGCTGGCTCAGTTTTGTGGGTCTTCAGCTGTATTGGGTCAGACGAGTCCATGTTTTAGATGGAGAGTTAGGGTTGTTCTACTTTCCTAATAACCTAATGCTGACTGTGGGTGAGTGTGTGACTGTGAACATAATGATGTTTGTGCACTTGTGTGTAGATGCTGAGGCCAGATGTTAATGCTGGGTATCTGTATCTATACTTTTTTCTTTCCTTTTTCTTTTTCAATGGGGCTTATTATGTACCCTCTTGCTGGCCTTAAGCTCATTGGATATTTCTGTGTCTTCAAGGTTGCCCCAGACTCAAAAAAATCCACTATTGCAGCAATTTTCAGAAATAAACCAGAAATAATAGAGTCAATGTGATTTCAGATGCAAAGGCAAAACTGGAGAATAGTTCAATCACAGGTCAAAATTTAGGCTGGCTACTTGAAATTAAATTTTTTATTGTAAGTTAAAAATGTTCCTTGAACATAAAATTTTAAAATTTGAGAAGTATGTTTAATTTTATAAGACTTAGATATTCCTAAATGATATTTTTTATATAAACTTTCACAGACAGTCTTCTCACAGTTGGACCTTGGAGCCACCACCCAATGAATATCTTCAAGATTTTTAACTCTGTTCCTAAGATTCTTTTTCATTAAAGTAAATACAATAATAGACTCTTAGATGATTTAGTTGGGGCTGGCTTACACTTTCAGAAGGTTAGTTCATTGTCATCATGGTAGGGAGCATGACAACATGTAGGCAGACATGGACTGGACAAGTAAATTGAGAGTTCTACATCTGTATCTACAGGTAGCAGGAAAACAGAACCACTGAACCTGGCTTGGGCTTTTTTTCCCTCCCATTAATTAATTAATTCATGTTATATCCCAATCACAGCCCACTTCCTCTTCTCCCAGTCACACCCTCCCACCCTTCTTTCCTTACTCAAGACCTCTCTTAGGTGCCAACACACTTTGGCTTATCAAGTCTCATTAGGACTAAGTATACCCTCTCCTACTGTGGTCAGACAAGGCAGCAGGCATTTGAAACCTCAAAGGCCACCCCCAGTGACATACTTTCTCCAACAAGGCCACATCTCCTAATCCTTTCAATGATTACCACTCCTAAGCCTTCAAATATATGAGCCTATGGGGGCTATTCTTATTCAAACACCACAGTAATAATTCATGTGATTTGATCAACAGAGAATAAACATGTCATAATATTTTATTCTCTGTGTGTTTCTAGTACTATGCATTTAGTGGGGCTGGTAATGGTTTCAAAGTAGCACGTTGATGGAAACAGTGATAACTTGAATTATTTGCCACAAGTCATAATATTGACAGTAAATCTACTTCTTTCCTTTTTAACTTTATGGTTTAGGCAATTATAAGGCCTTACATATTTCTCTGTACAAATCATTCTTTTTAATTTTTCAACACTTATTTTAAGTTGTTCTTGCATCAGTTTCATATTTCTTCATTTTTCATGTGAAAATTGAACCAAGCTCCTCTTTATTACATCTCTTTTTCCCCCCTATAAGTTCAATAAGATAAAAGTAAAAGTGAATTTTGTTTTAATATTTATCCTTAGATATTGTATCTCTTCCTCTGATCTTTTAAAAAGGGAATTTGTCCTGATTCCCCTCCTCACTCCCACAATTATTTGATGGTGTGTGTGTTTCTCTAGACTTGAATTTACTATTTTCCTTCCACCGTTGTAAAAATTAAACCTCTTTCATTCCTTTTATCTTTAACTCTTAAACTTTGACCAAAATTTGCTTTATGAAAATGACTTAGACAATTATTCGTGTCCGTGCTTCCTTGGCATTATTCTCTGCTGGTGTTGGACATGGCCTCCCATGTCAGTTCTGCTTACTTTTCTTTTTTTTCTTCCCTGTTTACTTCCAGCTGGTTGGTGGGGAATTTGATTTGGAGATGAACTTTATTATCCAGGATGCTGAGAGCATAACATGTATGACAGAGCTTTTGGAGCACTGTGATGTGACATGCCAAGCAGAAATATGGAGCATGTTTACAGCCATCCTACGGAAGAGTGTTCGGAATTTACAGACCAGCACAGAAGTGGGGCTGATTGAGCAAGTGTTGCTGAAAATGAGTGCGGTAGATGACATGATAGCAGGTAAGTGTGGCCTGATAAACAAAGTGCTTTATGGTTACAGGGTTTCAGGGACTTCTTGATAGTCTACATGAAAACAGATTTGTAGAAATTGCCTTGATTTGTATAAATAAATAAGAATATATGACATTTTTATATTAATGTAGATGTGTAGACAAGAAGAGAAAACAAAATTGTGCTGTGCAAACATAAATACTAGACCCCCCCCCCAAGTTTTAGAAAATTCTTAGTACTGTAGAGTAAAAATTACAATAGGAAATTATCAGAAAAACTAACAGTATCTTTTATGTTACATATAACTGAACTACAACTCATTTAAAATATTACAATATGTAGTTCAGAGCCATTCACCAAGTTCCTCCAGCTCCAAGCCTCCCAGTCTGCTGCACCTGGATCCTGCAGCATCAGCAGGATAAGTCTTCGCAGAGGACCTCTTTGGCCTACATATTTTGTTGGCCTTTATGTTTTTAGTCTCAGTTTTTATTGTTGTGAATAAGACACTACAACCAAGGCTGCTTACTGAAAAAAAGTGTTTAATTGGACTTAGAGTTCGAGTCCATGATGGGAGAGCACAGGACGCAGCAGGAACAACTGAGAGCTGCCATCTGTATTGTCAAGTTAAGAGGCAGAGAGAGGCACTCTCTTGGCCTCTTCCCTTTGATATCTCAAAATTGTCCCAACTCACATACCTCCTCCAGCCAGGCCAGGCCTCCTAATCCATTTTCCCAGCTAGAGGCCAAATATTCAAATACGGGAGCTTATGGGAACCAGTCTCATTCAAACCAGTGTAATACACATTGTGGAATAGTACATAAAATGTATATAAAGTATTAATTTTTTGCTCATTATCTATTATTTGAAATAGTGGTATTGAAATCTTGGTATTTCATGTATTATCAACTCTGACCTCTTGGCAAGGTGACTAACTATTCTCTGTGGTTAGGTATGTTTCAGGAAAAATGTTTTGGCTAATGACCCCAGAGCAGCAGTTATTTCTAGAAAATAAGTGCAGTTTCAAATTTGTTTTTTCTTTTTCACAAATACATGTATAGTCTAAATTTATTCTGACATAAAAATATTTCTACAATTATCAAAGTGCTAATTTGACTGTACAATATTGTATGTACTTTTTACAAAGAGTCAGAACCTATAGAATTTTTTAATAATTTCATATAAAGACTTTAATTTTAAAATTTTCAGAGTACAATATCAAGAAAGAAGGAGATAAACAGCGGGGTTAACAAGTATAGATTTTAAATTTAAATTAAAAATTTAAAATTATGTTCCTTACTACTTTGAGATCATGTCTGGTTGCTTCCAAAGTAGTCTGCATTTGTGTTGAGCATGTTTATGGATGAATAATAACTAACATGATTAAAAATGAGATTAAACTTGCATGACTATCAATGTTGGGGTTAGTATAAGTGTCTTAAGTATTTATGTGTGTATCAATATGGTTGTATATTGTGTGGGCTCTCATATGATCTTTGAATCCTATCAGCTGAGTAGGTCTTGGTTTTTGTTTGTTGTTTGTTTTTCTAATATAATGCACTTACTACTTTACAGAATAGTTTTAGAGGAGTGCCCTGAAGATGCATAGTGCTTTATAGTAGTTCCTGAGAGAAGGCAGCAGTGAGGGCATGTTAAGCATTTTCTGTCAAATGTGAAGTTTTTTAGTTCTCTTTTCTTCTCAGTAGCACTTATTTCCCAGAGGACCTTATAGCTGATGATATGAGAGAAGGGAATGTCCTAAAGAAAATGCTTATATCTTGGGTATTCTAAATTTCTGGGCTAATATCCACTTATCAGTGAGTACATATTGTGTGAGTTCTTTTGTGATTGGGTTACCTCACTCAGGATGATGCCCTCCAGGTCCATCCATTTGCCTAGGAATTTCATAAATTCATTCTTTTTAATAGCTGAGTAGTACTCCATTGTGTAAATGTACCATATTTTCTGTATCCATTCCTCTGTTGAGGGGCATTTGACTTCTTTCCAGCTTCTGGCTATTATAAATAAGGCTGCTATGAACATAGTGGAGCATGTGTCCTTCTTAACGGTTGGGACATCTTCTGGATATATGCCCAGGGGAGGTATTGCGGGATCCTCCTGTAGTACTATGTCCAGTTTTCTGAGGAACTGCCAGACTGATTTTCAGAGTGGTTGTACAAGCTTGCAATCCCACCAACAATGGAGGAGTGTTCCTCTTTCTTCACATCCTCGCCAGCATTTGCTGTAACCTGAATTTTTGATCTTAGCCATTCTGACTGGTGTGAGGTGGAATCTCAGGGTTGTTTTGATTTGCATTTCCCTGATGATTAGGGATGTTGAACATTTTTCAGGTGCTTCTCAACCATTCAGTATTCCACAGGTGAGAATTCTTTGTTCAGTTCTGAGCCCCATTTTTTAATGGGGTTATTTGATTTTCTGGAGTCCACCTTCTTGAGTTCTTTATATATATTGGATATTAGTCCCATATCTGATTTAGGATAGGTAAAGATCCTTTAAATTTAGAATACCCAAGATATAAGATACAAT
This sequence comes from Mus caroli, assembly GCF_978045245.1. Classification (NCBI taxonomy): domain Eukaryota; kingdom Metazoa; phylum Chordata; class Mammalia; order Rodentia; family Muridae; genus Mus; species Mus caroli. The sequence continues at coordinate 106,249,124 of NW_028227258.1, forward strand.
TTGCTAAATGCATGAAACTCAAGAAGAACGAAGACCAAAGTGTGGACACTTTGCTCCTTCTTAGAATTGGGAACAAAACTCCCATGGAAGGAGTTACAGAGACAAAGTTTGGAGCTGAGATGAAAAGATGGACCATCTAGAAACTGCCATATCCGGGGATCCATCTTATAATCAGCTTCCAAACGCTGACACCATTGCATACACTAGCAAGATTTTGCTGAAAGGACCCAGATATGGCTGTCTCTTGTGAGGCTATGCTGGGGCCTGGCAAACACAGAAGTGGATGCTCACAGGCAGCTATTGGATGGATCACCGGGCCCCCAATGGAGGAGCTAGGGAAAGTACTCAAGGAGCTGAAGGGATCTGCAATCCTATAGATGGAACAACAATATGAACTATCCAATACCCCGGAGCTCGTGTCTCTAGCTGCATATGAATCAGAAGATGGTGTAGTCGGCCATCAGTGGAAAGAGAGGCCCATTGGTTGTGTAAACTTCATATGCCTGAGTACAGGGGAACGCCAGGGCCAAGAAGTGGGAGTGGGTGGGTAGGGGAGTGGGTGGGGGAGCGTGTGGGGGACTTTTGGGATAGCACTGGAAATGTAATTGAAATAAATACCCAATTAAAAAAAAGAAAATGCTGCTTAACTACTTACAATAGAGAAGTTAAAATCTAAATACTTAACTGAAAGTTGGAATGAGTACCAGCAAAGTACTTAATTCCCATCTTTGGGTGTTATAATGTGTTAAAAACATAGAGGTACTCTAAAGTTAATAATTTTATCACTAAAATATGGTTGAATATTTCTGATGAATTGAGAAAAAGTTTATAGCATTAGTAGTTTTTTCCTCTTTAAAATTTTTGTTGAAAAATTATTGCAATAAGAAAATTAAATCGACCTGCTTAGTTATGGGTCATATATAAATTATTATTTGGTGTTTATGTACTTGTAAAGTTGAAGAATAACTTGATATAAATTTTGTCCCAATTATCCAGATCATTGTAAATTCAAAGTTGATTTTTTTAAAAAAAATATTCTTATGTAAATATTTAAGAAATCTTCAGTGATAGAAATTTCAACTAAAAGATTTTCTTTATTTTAATATAGAATTTTCAGTTAAGAAGCAGCTTGATTTTATGCACTAAGATTTTTATTATTTTAATAATGAGACATTTGTGTCATTTAAAGATCTCACAAAAATGTTATACACACCTGTCAAAATTTTTCCCATTGAGTTTGCTTACTCATTGGGCTAATAAGTAAAATATAATGAATTACTTGTTGCTTATGATAACCTTATTCAAAAATTGAAATAGATAAATAATTTAATTTTCCATATTCTAGTCAATAACCTGTGGTATTTAATAACATTAATTTTACAACAAAAATGAATCATTTCTGTCTTCCCAATCTTCCCTCATACTAATTGGTGACAAGGTGATAGTTAATTATTTCTGTCTACTCTATCCTATCCTCTTATATTAACTGGTGATGGGTGTGTGTGTGTGTTTGTGTATTTTATATATATACACACACACATACATAAATATATACATATTTGTGAGTATGTATATGTATTTATAGTAACTTGTATATGATATAAGCACTTTAGAATCTGAAAAGATATATAAATATTTAGTTGTTTACAGACATTTTTTTCTCATTGGTGAGTTAGTGCTCTACACATTCATAAACACATTCACATTAGCATAATGACTATCAGTAGCTATTTTTAATATCTAAATGTTTAAATTAGACCCATTTGAGATTAGTGAGTGGCAATGAGAGCTCTGGAATCATTCATGCTGTGTGGTTTGGAATACTGACTCCCCTGTTTGCTGTGAATGCGTTTTTGGACAATGTGACTAAGTTACTGGGTCCATAGTTTATCCAGTTTTAAAGGAGATGATGATAGCATTGTAAAACTCATAGTCTGATTTTGAGGCTTGCTGATAGTAGTACATAATATAGCACTTGGAATAGCATCCCATTGTGGATGGAGTAAATGCTCAAAAGTGTAAATTACCCAAGAACTAAATGTTTCACTATCATGTTTTACTGATCAACTGTGAGGTTTCATTTGAACATAACCAGTGTGCAGTGCTGTCTTTGAATATGTTTTCTCCCTTTTTCTACATGTAATGAATTCTATGTTTGCATTCATGAAGACACTGAGCTATATTAGATTTGTAAGTAGAGGTAACATTTAGTAACTTTCCGCACCTTTAAAAATATAGTGCTTGGCAGCTGAGTTAATGCCTGGAGTAGAGAGTAACTGCAATCTCCTCTGTAGATCTTCTAGTGGATATGCTGGGGGTTCTGGCAAGCTACAGCATTACTGTCAAGGAGCTAAAGCTTTTATTCAGCATGCTGCGAGGAGAAAGTGGAATCTGGGTAAGTCGTGGTCAGAGGGAGCAGCCTTTAATACTAATCCATTCATACTTAATGGTCAAGAGATTGTCACTGGAGAGCCATAGATTTGAATTGGTAATGATAATTATTTCCTTTTTAATCCATTTAGCAAATCATTTAAATATAATTTTCTTACTAGTTACCAAACAGTACATTGATTAAAATATGATATTATATAGTTGTCATGGACCCAAGTGTTATGCAATAAGGAGATTCTTTCTTGAGTGTTCCTTACAAAAAAAGTGAAATATTTCATATTATCGCTAATAACTTTATATAATAACTATTTCTTTGATTGTTTTTTTCTTCAGCCAAGGCATGCAGTAAAATTATTATCAGTTCTTAATCAGATGCCACAAAGACATGGTCCTGATACATTTTTCAATTTTCCTGGGTGTAGTGCTGCGGTAAGCTTTAAATATATGTGTTTATACTTAACTATCTCTATTTTATCTGAGTTTACTTGGTGCTCCATTCGTTTGTCTTTTCTAGATTGCCTAGGAATAAAACAATAAAACCATATGGTATGTGCTCATGGTTCTTGTGCTGCTGCTGCTGTTCCTGTTGGGGAGGGGTTTGGGAATAATCTTGCTATGTAGCCCTGACTGACCTCTACCTCACAGTCTTCCTGCCTCAGCTTTCCTGATGCTGGGATTAGGGATTTGCATCACTATGCCATGTTTACTCATTATGTTTGGCTTCACAGTGAATTAGATCTTTCTTCTGACTCCAATGACACTTTCTAGGACAGGCTATCTTGGCTGTAACTATTCATGCTCTATTAAGAAAATAAAGTCTTACTAAACACTAGCATAAGGCATTAGAATCAGAGACTTCTGTGGCTGTGTGTCAGTCACATGTGTCTATATTGTGGGAGTTAGTAGGGAGGGTTGGAGAACAGTCTGGAGCATGCTGAGCAAGGTAGACATGACACTTAGCCCACTCTATGTTTCAAAAAACAGCCTGTAGAAATTCTTTGACTGCAGTAATAGTTTATTTCTGTACTTGATTTTTAGGGGGAGGGAAATTTGACCAGAATAACTTTGTATTTCATCTAATTTACCTTTTGTATTGTCTTTTAGGCAATTGCATTGCCTCCCATTGCAAAGTGGCCTTATCAGAATGGCTTCACTCTAAACACTTGGTTTCGCATGGATCCATTAAATAACATTAATGTTGATAAGGATAAACCTTATCTGTATTGGTAAGTAATATTCAAAAGTATACTACTTTGGTCTTTATGTATTTGACTTTTTGAAATTAAACATTGTACCATAAAGTTCATATAGCTAATATTTATTTATTTACTAATAATTTTAGGTTTGTGTATTCACATTTTTATTTTTTTCTACTTACAATATAAGAAGGAAAGATAAGTCTGTTAGAGGGAGAACAGGGTTACTAGTATCTGATGTTGGAGATAAGACACCAATTCTTACTAGAGTTTGTCTATTTCACCTTTATTTCTATAAGTATAATTCACACGGGTAAAAATAACAATAGCCATATAAAACATTATAACTATATGATATTGTTTAGTAAGCATGTTCTTATTTAGATTGAAATATATGTTCTTATTTGATCAATCACATTATTACAAAAATTAGCTCTTTTTGGTAAGGTTTTCTTTTTATAGGTATTGTAAACTTAGAGACCAAGTTGTATTGACACCATGAACTTTGTTGAAATGAGTTTTGAACCGGCAAAGTGGAGATGGTCCTTCATATGCAGCCTGCCTAGTAGACATTTTGATCATTATTTTGTTTAATGTCTGTTGTATCTTAAATTTAAATATAAAGAGTTTCTAAAGCCTACTATTTCTTGAGTTAAATCCCTTACTTTTTTTTTTGATATTATAAAACTTATGTTTTCGTTTCTATTTGGCCAAGGTGTTAACTATGACTATACTGAAAATTCAGTTTATTGTATAAGGTTTTAGTACGTGTTGGTATATTTCTTTTAACCAGAGTTTTTGTATTATTTTATTAATACAGTTTTCGTACTAGCAAAGGCGTGGGCTATTCTGCTCATTTTGTTGGCAACTGTTTGATAGTCACATCTCTGAAGTCCAAAGGAAAAGGTTTCCAGCACTGTGTGAAGTATGACTTCCAGCCTCGCAAGGTAGGGCAGAGTAGATGCTTCCCCTGGAAATCACGTCAGTAGCTGTTCTCCTTTTCCGCGGCTGTGCAGTGTGACTTCTGTAATGTTCTTTCACCTTCTCCTGACTTCCTGTGCCTTTTTCTTTCCTGTAATTTCTTATCTTCATGTCTGACTTCTGTGGGATGTCTTTTAACACCTTGTGTTGTTTTTGTCACACGTTCATTCTCTCAGTCTGATCTAATTTGTGGTGTTCCTGGAAATACATGCAGGAGACCTGTAGGAACTAGGAATGGGACAGAAGACGACACAGGAAAGATCTCACTTTCGTACCACTTAGTCTTACAGGGAAATTTTTATTCAGTTTCATAACTGAAATTTTTATTCAGTTTCATAAATTTTTATTCAGTTTCATAATTCTACTCATCAGTGCTGTGTTCCTTGGCTTTTCAACAACTGTGAGATCTCAGAATCTAAACTACTGTACTTTCTCTCTCCAAGTCCACATCCACACAAGCACTCAACTCTTCTGGTTTAGAGATCTGCCATCTTTTGATCATGGGGGCATGTTCTTCATCTGCTTTTTGCTATGTATTATATCTCTGAAATACATCTATTTTCTTCTAAAATTTCATTAGTTGCTGTTTAACTTCATATTGTTTTCATCTTCATGTTTTGTTTCTTTTCTAAACTATTTTATTCGCTAATGTTAAACTTATTTTCCTGAAGATATGCATTTGCTTAAGCTAATGATTTGATTTTTAGTAACAACAAAATAAATTGAAAATGTACCCATGTGCTTTATGAATGAATGAATGACTTTTATCTCAGTCTTCAGAGCACATTTTATCAGAACCTTTCTGCAACATTTCTGTGTAGTCTTTTATTGTTGTCCCCTCATCTTCCTCCCCCATCACCTACTCCCCTTTCTGCCTTTGTCATTGGGGATCCAACCAAAGAGGCATGTGGTAGGCAAGTGTTGCATCAAAGTTGTGCTACTACCCATCCTCCTTGATAGATATTATTTTCCAATATAAATAATGCCTCTTTTCATAATTACTTTATCCACAGCTTCATTATTCATTTATATGTCCATTTAGTGATTATTGAGACAAAAATATGTGATGGATTTAATTTTTTATTTTCTCAGATGCCTGACAGAGTATTGAATTCAGTAGACTGCCAATATTTTGAGTAGCTATATAAAAATATGACTTAAACAAGGGCTGGGTAGATTGCTCAGAGACTAAGAGAACTGGATATTCTTCCAGAGGACCTGGGTTTAATTTTCAGTATTTACATGGCTACTCACAACTGTTATTAACTCCAGTTCCAGGAGATCTGACACCCTCACACTGACACATATGCAGGCAAAACAACCACAACAAAAAAATAAAAGTTTAACAAATAATAAAGTCTTTTACTTTCTCAACACATAAGTTTCATGAATTTAGATCAGTGTTTTTTGTTTTTTTGAGACAGGGTTTCTCTGTATAGCCCTAGCTGTCCTGGAACTCACTTTGTAGACCAGGCTGGCCTCGAACTCAGAAATCCACCTGCCTCTGCCTCCCAAGTGCTGGGATTAAAGGCGACAGCACCACGCCCAGCTTAGATCAGTGGTTCTTAACTTGTGGTCACATAAAAGCAAGAAGTTTAATCTGTTTGTTCTCATTTTATTTATTCTTTCTTATTTGCTTATGAAAATGCATTCCTGTGTTTTTTGCATTTTAAATATAGTAATTGCAGAGAGTCTTGTAAGAGTGAGGCCCAGGGAATGAAACAGATACAAAACAGTTTTTCTGAAAAGATTTTAATAAAATTTGAAAATTATAATAATTTTGCCTTACTCCTCTTTATCATTATACAGAAATATCATTTAAAATATCATTAAATTTTTTTCTTTCTTCAATTTTCCAGGACATGTGGTAGTTGACTTGCTATTGTGCTTGAATTAGGGGAAACTTTACCTTAGTAAATAGGTTACTGGCCTTTCCTAAAAAGATATGCAACACTAAAACTTTTGTTTGCCTGGCTGAACTACTACTAAGAGGTGTCTGACCTTGTAAAAATGAATGTAACCATTAATATTTTACCTCATTTATAGAAAATGTTTAGTGCATAGCACCTAGTGATATTTCTATAAATATTATCCCGTGTTTTTTTCTTATTTCTCATTTATTTTGTTTAACTTGTAATACATTTCTCAGGAATATTTAGTATCAGTATATGTATTGTTCTTATTTCTTGTTGTCCAGATTTATTATACATCAATATTTGGCTCTCAGACTGAGTGTGGGGCACCTTATGTATGATTAGTGTCAGTACGCGTATGCACTCTCCAGATCAGTTATGTCTTTAACTTAAAAACATCAAGTCAGACACTGGGATCCTCGGAAATGCTGAAAGCTCTTGTACACCTATTACATTTTGATGGATCCAAGAGACAGAAAACTAAATTTAACCTAAGATTAACTTATCCAGTAAATCCAAAAATATATATGAATACATGAATGTAAAAAATTACATTGCAACATTCTTTTCCTCTTGTTCATTCAGTATTTCCTATTAGTCCTGAATGTTTGATAAAAAGTTTATTCACTCATAGTGAATCTTCTATGATTGCCTTCAAATGTTGTGTTCATAAGCAGCTCATAAGCAGTTGCTGTTCTTACATCTCTGTCTAGGTATTGGGGGATGGGTGCTCCTTGACCTGTTCTTTTACTGGGTCATAAGAAATGGGAGGAAGGGACATGAGGCATGAAGTACTCGAGATCTCTTAGAGGGATGTGCAAAGGTTTGACTGCATTTTATACAGTAGTAACTGCGCTTGACCTTTGACATCTTAGTTGTTGCATTGCAGTGGTACATGATCAGCATCGTCCACATCTACAATCGATGGAGGAACAGTGAGATCCGTTGTTATGTTAATGGACAGCTGGTATCCTATGGTGACATGGCTTGGCATGTTAACACAAATGATGTAAGTTTAAATTTTTTAAACATATTTTATAGTATGATCTCTCACTGTAATATAAATAATGACCATTTGGTAGAAACATCCAAAATTTTGTTTGAGGTTTTATTAGTTTACATAAAATTCTTAAGTTAATTTATATTTATATAATTTATATTTAATTATTTAATATAGTGTGTAGACTGTTTCAGACACATGATTTAATGATCTGGATAAAGTTAAAATAGAATGTGGTTATGTGATACACAAGGGTCAAGTCATGTAAGTGCCTCATATGCAAACACAGGTCTGGGCTTGCATTCTGACCCAGGATAAAAAGCCTCTCAAGATTATATTGTAAAAATCTCAGTATGTCTGCTATGGTGGTGGACACTTAATCCCAGCAATCAGGGAGGCAGAGGCAGGTGCATATCTGAGTTCAATACTTGCCTGGTCTACAAAGTGGGATTCAGGACAGTCAGAGCTAACCATGTCTAAAAATCAAAACAAAAGCAAAAAACAAAAACAAAAACAAAAACAAAAAACAAACCCTCAATCTGGCTGCAGTGCTGATAATTTCATGACATTAAAGGGCTCTGAAAGCGAAGGCAGATCACATACAGGACGCTTTGTCAATGGTGAATGAAATAATTTCCTCACTTTGTATGTCTGTGTTGGAGCAGGTGACACTGGATTCTAGATAGAGAAGACATAGGGTTGAAATCTAAAGAATGCTTGCATTTTTATAGTTTGCATTTTCCCTTTCCTTCCTCCTGGCAAAATGTGGTTTGTAGAGCCTAAAGATTCGCTAGGGCCGGTGATAGATTGTTCTTCCAGCATACCTGCTTATGAGGGTCATGAAAAACAAACAATCTACTTATAAATTCTGTCTGCAACTTCTCTAATCTTAATCACTTTCACAGAGCAGAGGTTATAATGTATTCTCTTTTTCTGTTTTCTTTTAAATGAATAGGACATTTTACATCGTCTCGAATCTCTTTGTAGATCTGTGGGTGACAAGCTGTCCTGCCCAGCCAAGTTGACTTTACCTTGTTGTTTGCATGATCTGAAAGCCAAGAGTCTTGGATTTTCACTAAGATCATTTTTTAAAAGACACAACAACAACAACAAATCAAATCAAATACAAATATGCACAGAAGCTGCATGGAGCACACAGAACTCTAGAAAGTTCCTGCCTGTGCCTGTATAGGACAAACTTGCTTTACTGTCCAACAGACTCAAAGGCAACTGAAAACACAGAAATGAAATTTGGCTTCCTCTCTGTTCTCTGATAATGCAGGAGGCTGTAGTTTATTCTAATATACGAAGGAAGGAAGCCCCTAGAGTTTTGTTGCTGACATTAGCTGAAAAGACAGTATTTAAAACAAAACAAAACAAAACAAAACAAAACAAAACCAAGATTTAAAATTCTCTGTGATAGTATTTCAAGAAACAGAGAAGCCTGGTCTTGTACACATTCTTTATGTAATAGTAATTTTTAGTTTCCACAGTTTAAATTACACATGTTTAATGATAAGTTCTTGTTTTCTCTTCCATTCACCTTATTACTTTTTTTTTTTTTTTTGGCTGTTGTATGAAGCACAAATGGGATCTCATATTTGACAGACCTATGTAGTGATCAATTTCTCTATGACTCTGTCTAGTTTGATAGCTGAATATTAGTGTGCTTATTCGAATTAAAGTGTGGGATATCCTGTGGTGACAAGAGAGGATAGTGGTTAGTACCTACTGTCTTTGCCTTCCTTGGCTGGTGTTGAAAGGATGTAGGTGTGCCAGGCTTTCTAGATGGAAGATCCTTTAGGTGAATAATATTCACGAGATAGTGAATCATTGTTTTTGCTTCTATATAATCCCTATGCAGAACAAACTGATTTTCTTCATTTTTTCCTTATTTAGTGCAGAAAATGGGGGTTGCCTATTCATCCATATTGAGAAATGAAGTAGAATTAAAAAAATCTATTCCTATGGTTTTATAGTTAAGATTTGGCAAAGTCATTCTTTTGATTTACTTTCTCTCTAAATTTGATCAGTTGTGAATTATTAGCAATGTAAAATTAGCTTTGCTTCAGTAAACAAATTTTGTTTCTGAATTACAAAATTCAATTATAAACAATTACAAAATCTTTGTCGTTATTGGTACAATTTGAAAAAGTGGTCAAGTCTGAGGATGTGATGGATGGTTGTGCACTTAACTTCTATTTAGCTGATTTTATTTTTCTAAAACGTGTTTATTTACTTTTATTATTGAAACATTTGAAAAATACCCAAAATAGCATTTTCACTATTGTTAGTATCTTAAATGTTTCTGTTAATGAAGAAATGCATTTTTAAATATTCTGTCACTACAAAATAATAACTTCTTTTTTGTGACTTTTAAAAATAGAGCTATGACAAGTGCTTTCTTGGATCTTCAGAAACTGCTGATGCCAATAGGGTGTTCTGTGGCCAGCTTGGGGCTGTGTATGTGTTCAGTGAAGCTCTTAACCCAGCACAGATATTTGCAGTTCATCAATTAGGACCTGGTTATAAGGTAGGAATGACTGTGTTGCTATAAGTTCTCAGCAAAGGTCTCGTTGGATAACCTGCTTTCACACTACTGTATTTAGTGAGAATCTTTGTTCAGTGTTGGTAATTGTCATACCAACTTTTTGATACTTACTGTGATGTTCCTTTTCATCTGCTCTTCACTTTTTAATTATTATTTTTTCATGAACTTTTCATTTTTAGGGCATGCCTTTAGTTATCAATTCTGAAAACCTTTTTATTTTTAGACATGCTTTTAGTTATCAATTCTGAAAAAAATTTTCTGAATACATTGCTTATTTAAGTGGTATTTGAAATCTCAGATTTTGAAATATGTACATTGTATTATGATCATTCAAAATGCCTTGTCCAGGAATCAACTGTTAAGAACACTTACTGTTTTTCCCAAGGTCCTGTGCTCATTTCTCAGCAAACAGATAGTGGCTCACAATCATCTATAGTGGTATCTGCTGCCCTCTTTTGGTATGCTTACACCTACACATAAAATACACAAACAAATAAACCTTTCATAAAATGACTTGTCGAAAGGGATGCTATCTATGGATCAGAGATTTGGAAAAAGAAACTGTCAAATGCTGTGTCAGACTGAGGGAATTCATTTCATACATTTGCATTTAATTGTCCCTTGCAGTGGGTAAGAATGGGGTAATAAGGGTGCTCATGTCACAAAGCCAGGGACACTGACTGATATGATTCTGATTTCTATTTTGCTTTGAAATAGATACATTTTAGGCAAGATACAGCATTGACTCCTGTGAATTAGTTTTTAGTGAACACACTTGGTAAGTATGGGTAGATTTTTTTAAATCATATTTGGAGTTGTACAGTTTCAGACTATTTGGAGGTGAGACAATATTATACAGTATAAATCCAAGCTGAGCCAGGCATTGGTGGCGCATGCCTTTAATCCCTGAACCTGTGAGGTAGAGGCAGGTGGATCCCTGAGGTCCAGGCAAGCCTGGTCTACAGAGTGAGTTCCAGTATAGCCACTACTACACAGAGAAACCCTGTCTCAAAAAACAACAAAGGAACAATCAAGCAAATCAAAGTTGACAATGTTTGAGGAGCACATGCCATAATTTAAAGTGTTGCTGCTTTTTAAAAAGTTTAATGTTTAAATTAATGGGAAGTTTGTTAAATAAAGGAGGAGTAGCAATAAATATTAAAATATACTTTTAAAGCCTTTTTATATTCATATTTCTGTTTTATTATTTTAGTTTAGGCATAGAAATAACAAAATTATTCTTTTAAAAGATCTTAGTGTTCCAAGTGATTTTAATAACCAAAATACTTACAACAGTCTTTCTGTTTTGTGTCACAGTGACATTACATGTTGCTGTCTTATATCCATTTAGTTTTATTTGTTTCACTAGGCCTAGGTAAAATCTGGTTTTAGTATAGTCATTTTACCCCTTATACCACACCCCCATCACCTTCCTTTTATTGAAAATAAATTCCTTTCTCACATAATATATTCTGAATACTGCTTCCTGTCCCTCTACTCCTCCCAGTTCCTCCCACCTCCCCTCCCTTCTGGATTCACTCCCTTTCTCACACTAGAAAACAGGCTTCTGAGAGATACTAATAAAATGAAATAAGATGGAGAAGACAAACAAGGAAAAGAGCCCAAGAGAAGGCATAAGTCTCAGAGAACGACTTGCTTCCATACTCAGGAATTCCATAAAACCACTAAATTGGAAGCCTTAAGATAAGCACAAAGAATATGGTGTCTGGGCACTATTCATGCTGGCTCAGTCCTTTTGAGTTCATAGGAGCTTTGATCTTGTTGATTGATAGGCTCTTGTTTTCTTGGTGTCTTCCATCCACTCTGGGTCTTGTATTCTTTCCTCCACCTCTCCTGCAGGGTTCCCTGAGCTCTGAGAGGAAGGATTTGATGGAGATAGTCTATTTAGGACTAAGTGTTCTAAGGTATCTCACACTCTGCATAATGCCTGGCTGTGGAACACTCTATTTCTTTCCATTCTCTGTAGAAGGAAATTTCTCTAATGGTGGCTGATCTATGAGTATAGCAGATTGTCATTAGCAGTTATTTTATTGCTACTTTTTTTGAAGAAGATTAATATTTGGTTTTCCCCTAGGATGCTGGTCTCTTTATATGCTCAGGTTTTCAGTCACCCAAGCAGTGTTGGGCATGATAGATTCTATATGATAGAGCATACTTTGTGACACAATTGCTCCAGCGTATCTTTCAGGCAGCACACCATTGTTGATGGGTGATTTTGTAGATGGTTTGGCATTTACATTTATCTTTTGGTAGTATACAGAGTACCTACTTGTACCAGCGATGGTAGAACACCGGGGTGAAAGCTCTGTGTATGCAGCAGTTTACCTTCACCGTGGTCCATGAGTTTTGTGGGTGTTGGCTTCAGCAATGGGTCTTGATGTTTGTTTGTGGCAACATAAAGTTTGGCAACAGCCTGTGTTGTTTGGGAATTTCCATAGGATTCCATTGGCTAAGAACTCAATTAGATGTAAACCAATCCTGGTAGCTGAAGCTCTATTTGGTGACAAGAGATGCCTGTTGGGACTCTGTCTCCCCCATTACTTGGAGATTTTATGTAGCTCACCTTCATGTATATATCTTAGGAAGCTTCTATTACATTAGGTTTTCATAATACCCCTCAAGTGGCCTTTAATTTTAGCTGCCTCTTTACATAACCCCTCCCTCCCATTCCCCTGCCCTCCCACTGATCCTCCCACAAGTATTCATTGTATTTCTCTTTCCTAACCAGATCTACCTGACTCCTCCTTGCCCCTTTCTCTATACCTAACCTTTATAGTTCTACAGATTGTAGCTTGGTTATCATTGACTTAACAGCTAATATCCATATAAAACCAAATACATCCCATATTTGTCTTTCTTTGTCTGGAACATCTTACACTGGATGATTATTTTCATCCACTTACCTGCAAATCCCCGTTTTTCCTTCAACTCTTGCTCTGCCATGTATTAACTTTTCATTGGAATCTTAATATTTTTGACTTATATGTATCTAACCTTCTGTCTTTCTTTGCCATGACCATAAAATATTTGTTAACTTTTCCTTTTTAAAATCTCTCTCTATCTCTCTGTCTCTCTTCTCTCTTTCTCTCTCTCTCTCTCTCTCTCTGCATGTACATATGTATACCATGTACGTACCTGGTGCCCAAGGAGGCCCAAAGAGGTCACTGAATCCCTTGGAAATGGAATTGCAGATGTTTCTGAGCTGCTGTTTGGGTTCTGGGAACCAAAACCAGGACCCCGTAAACAAATGCTCCTCAGTGCTGAATCATCTTGCCACACTGTGAAGTACCTTTTTTTTAAGCACCAATTAAATGATATTAAATAACAGTAACAAAAAAATATAAATGAAAGTGAGAAGATGATAAATTACATTATTTTTATACTACACAATAAGTATAAGCCTAGTATTAATAATTTCAGAATTAATAGGAACACCCTCACAACACATAAGAGAAAGAGCGAGATCTAACTATTAAGTAGTTCTTCCTCTAAGAAAGGAGCCAGCATTGTGTTGAGCAGCTTTGTAAATTAGAAATTTATCAGTTTGTTCTTTCTTGACATTTTCTTTAAATATATAACAGAGGTAAAAATAAGTAGAAATCCCAAGCCACTGAATTCCTCTACAAGTAGTGTCCTAATATAGGGTGTGGAGTACCTACACCAAAGTCTGACATTTATACAAGAAATATCTCTAATTGTGGGCAAGGAATGAGAAAGTATCATACTGAGTTATGAAAGTCTGTATACATATGAGCCTTTTCAAATGGAGATTATAAATGTATGAGTACAAATGAATTGTCTCAATTCAAAATACAAAGTACACCTATTACTCAACTGTTTGTATATTCAAAACTCTTTGATATTAACAGGTTTTTACTAGAAATTTAGATAACATAAAGAAAGAAACGAGAGCCAGCCACATTCTGACAGGAACATTCAAGTACTTCACCCCAATCTCTTGGTAGTGAGCAAAGTAACTGCAGGAGAGCTGAGGTTAGATTGTACAGAGTATATAGTATGTAACAGTTATTCAACATGCATGGTCATATGGAGCACATCGTATGGTGAGGCCTGTACCTCCCATTCCCATTACTTTTGTAACCTTAGCCCTATACCCCTAAGATGACTTTGCTGCTTCTTTTCCAGTGTGACCCACCATTGTCACCTATAGAGTTCATGTTTAAGAACCACATTGTCATTGTGGGAAAAAATTGGCAAAATAAATATTTGGACAGTGTTGGATGTAACTGAGGATATGTCTTTGTGTTTGCACAGCTCTGCTTCTACTTCTGTGCCACACATGCAAGTATGACTTCCTTAATCTCTGTAAAATGCACAAACCACAAGTGAGAGCAATCGTACTATTTTATATGACACTGGCTCAAATTTACTAATATGATTATCTGCAGTTGTATCACTTTCCTGTTAATGATACCATTTTTTTCTTTTCTATGGCTAAATAAAGGATTCTATTAGGTATATGTGTTACATTTCCTATCCAGTTTTTTTTTTTTTTTTTTTTTTTTTTGTAGGAATTCTGCATTGGTTCCATAACTTAGCTATTGTGGCTAGATCTACAGTGAACACCGGTAGTCTTAATGTTTCTCTGTGATATGCTGACCTGCAGTCCTCTTGGAAAATACCCAGGAGTAGTATAGCTGGGTCATAGGATAAATCTGTTTTTCATTGGCTAAGTAATGTTCATGTTGATTTCCACAATAGTTGGACTAAGCTTTTGTTACAAAATCATGCTATTTTTCTTACTGTGACTCTGTTTTAAAAATTGATATAGATGTGTATATTATTCTTTTTCTCTAAGTCTGCTTTGATTATCCAGGATTTTTTGTGTGTTGGAATGTCTAACACATCAACCATAAATGAAAGTGACAGAAAAGTATATCTAAAGTACTTATGTAAATATATTTTAGGTGTTATAGATTGTAAGACCTTAGTAACAGCACTTAAAATCAGTTGAGAGAGGGTTGAGCACTTGGACCAGTTTCAGATCGAGATGGCACAGCTTGCCTGGGGCTGCTCCAAATGCATTTGAACCCAAGTGCCAACTCCAGTTGAAGGAGCTGGTATGGCTGAGGCACACCGCTGTTTGAGGAGCACAGCACCTTGTGAGGAGTGTGGCTAGATGAGAGAGGAGTGTGGCTAGACGAGAGAGGAGTGTGGCTAGACGAGAGAGGAGTGTGGCTAGACGAGAGAGGAGTGTGGCTAGACGAGAGCTGGATGAGATGCACAAGCTCACTCTGGGCTGTGCCTATGATCTTAGTGCTCGTGTGCTTAAGGAAATTGTAAGACGGGTTTGCTTAGTTTTCGTGTGATGGCTCCAGCAAGTATATGATCTGTGCCAAGCCTGAGAAGGAAGAAGAGGTGAGGGAACAGAAACACAAGACCTTTGTGGAGATGTGTGAAAGACCGGTTAGGCATTTCCTCATCCTTCACCACTGGGACATCAGCCAGAAGGAGTTGGACGGTGTCCACCAGGTGTATGAGGAAATGGACACCTTGTGCTTCATCCTGGACAGGGAATAGCAATGCTCTTTTATCAAGTGGCCTCCCAGCTCATATTGATGCAGTTCATCTGGGAGCTTGCCAAGAGTCTAGAGTCAGGCCAAGCTGCTTCTCCATAAGGCCAAGAGGGAAAAAAGTAGTAGCTGGGGTGCTGTGGAAGTATACCAGTCCCTCCCAGAACTCCAGAAGAATGTCGAGGGAGGATCTAGAAATGCTTAGGAGCTGTCGTTGGGACTTATCCCATCAGCACCAAATACTATGTCCAGTGCTGCACTCACTCTGGCTTCTGAACACTCCTCTGCCAAATTACTGTGTTGCTTTAAGTCTGATTATCAGGAATGTAATTTTCCCATAATGTTCCTTGCAAGAAAGCCATGTAGTTTGTTGTATGTATATTGTATAGTATCTTTAGCCTGACTGAACAGAACAGTTTCTCAGATTTTCATAAAATACCTATATGAATATTCTCAAGGCACACGCTTGCATACTTTTTGAACCTTTTTCTGTTTTCTCAAGGATAAGTCTTAACTCTTCTTCAGCCCTCTCTACATTGGGCCAGCCTCTAAGAAACCTTTTCTTATCCATCTGACCCCAAGGTTGCCTTTGATTTGCTGGACAGCCTTGTTTCCCAGATTTCTTTGGAAATCTGACATCCATTCTAGCTGTCTCCCTTAGGCACATGTGGTTCCTATCTTGGTCATCCTTTGCTTGGCTATTGGTGTATGTGTGTGTGTGTATGTATGTATGTGTGTGTGCGTCTGTGTGTGTGCATCTGTGTGTGTGTGTCTATGTGTGACTGTGTGTGTGTGTGTCTATGTGTGACTGTGTGTGTACCATTTTTACCATTCATAAATTTGGCTAGTTCACTAGACGCCAGCATACTCTTCTTATGCTTGACCTTTTGAATTGATGCTAACCATTTATACTGATGATATCCAGAACTGATGATCTCCTATGGAGACCAGGTGCCTTCCCTCCTTGCCTTTATACTATAGTGTATTGCCTCATCTCTGTCTCTCTGTGTTGGTGTGGGTCTAGTCAACACCCTAATTCAGGTTGGTCACCATCTAGGACCTCTTGTTTCTGGATAACTTTGATGTGGGGTCCGTGATAGTTTGAATGAACAAAACAATGCTTCCTGTAGGCTTGTAGCCTTGAACACTTGGTTCTCAGTTAATCCCACTACTGGGGAGGGTATAGAACTTTGAGGAATGAGGTAGAAGTTGATAAAGTCTGCTTCCTGTGTGGATAAAATGTAATGAGCAAACTTCCTGCTCTTTATCTCCCTTGCCACTGTGGACAGTAACCCTCTGGATCCATAAGACAGAGTAAATACTTTCTTAAGTTGCTTTTGTTTATCGTATCTTCTCACAGCAGGAGGAAAATAATGGATACAAGGTCTAACTTCCCTTTCCAGAATTTCTTCTTCACCTAGTCAGCTTTTGCATAAGAGGGCCAGCCACCCCTTTCACCCTACTAATGGCCTATGTCTTAACAGTCCTCATTCAGATCAGGAGGCTGCTGCCTCTCCTGCCAACAGCAGCACTTGCCTCCCCCACTCCTGAATGCTTTGACCTTACTTAGCCCTACCGGTAGCTTTGCAAACTTTTACAAGGGGAATTGGCACAGGAAGAGAAAGGTGCTGCACTGATATACCTATAGTGAGATTGCTGCTCCATAGGGAAATTTTGTTTGTATTCTTTGATCTTTTTGTTATTGGAGTGAGGCAGTATTGTCTTGTGATTTTAATATGCATTTCCTTTGAGATTAGATTAGGTGGCCATATACATATTTCTTCTTGTGAGAAATGTTTATTTGGGTCTATTGCATACTTTTAATTGGTCTATTTTAATTGTATTTTGTTGTTAACTTTAGTGTTTTTTATTATATATGTAACTCTCAATCAGCTTGAGTTTCCCAGTATGTTCTCTCATTCTGTAGACTGTTTCTTAATTCTGTTTCTATGCATAGAAAAGCCTTTTAGTTTTTCTTTGGTTTTAAAATGTGGCTCCTACTGAGAGTGCACTGTAGGAACTTGGTTTATTTTTCCTCTTGACAACTTCTGAATGCTGATTTGTTTACTCCATTTACCTTGAATGTTATTATTGACATGTCACTACCCCTCGTCTATGTTTTTGACTTTTCTGGCTTCAGTCACCTGCAGTCAGGGCATGGTCTGAAGATACTAATGGAAATTATGTAGATGAAATTAACTAAAATCTCTGTGAGTACAAATCTTTGTCATATATCTTTTTTTCCAATTTTTTTATTAGATATTTTCTTCATTTACATTTCAAATGCTATACCGAAAGTCCCTTATACCCTCCCCCCACCCTGCTCCCCTACCCACCCACTCCCACTTCTTGGCCCTGGCATTCTCCTGTACTGGGGCATATAAAGTTTGCAAGTTTGTCATATATCTTTATAGTGTATTATATATGAAATGAAACTTATGTATAATTGTATAGTATAGAATTAGTTTATTATACATACGTCATAAAGATTCTGAATCTGCAGTATTTTTAGTGAAGCCCAGGGGATGGAATACCTGACCTAAGGTGGTCAGAAGTCAAGACAACCAATCAACACAGCTGGGCTTTGCCAGTACAGGGTGCATTTGAGGAGCTCTCTGCTGAGGCAGAAGAGGGCTTTTTGAGGGTTCTTTGTAGAGATAAGCAGGGTGTAGCTCTAGGAGACTTAAGAAAAATGCAGCTATTATCACTGGCAGACTAGATGCCAGGAGATGGACTCTTTGTTGTCTTGATCCAGTGAGAGTAGAATTATGCCACAACCTCAGACATTCTGTATTTACTGCAAAAAATATGAATGAAAGGACTTGGGAAAGAAATTGCAGTGCTTTCATCTGTATGTGTGTACATTTAATGTGTGTGTGTGTGTGTCTGTGTGTATGTGTGTGCGTGTGTGTGTAATGTATACCTTCTGAAAAAATATATATCTACACTTCTTTCTGTTCCAGGCATTTCTGTAAGTTATGTCTCTTACCTTGTTATAATACTGAATGATTATTCAGTCTGATTTTTTTAAAGTTCCAGTCTACTGAAATACCAAGTCTACCAGGGCACTATAGGCAGATAGCAAAAGAATCCATTTCAGAAATTGCTTGGTATTTGCAAGTGAAATATTTGAAAAGTCTTTTGTAGTAACAGGGTCATTGTATTGATTGCATGTCTACTAGACATTATGTCAGTGATGTCCTCTCTTTATTAATTTATGAAATGTTACAGTAATCATGGGGCCAGAACTTGGTATAATAGGTAAATTGATAGATGTCATTATCTTTGCATTTTATTGGTTTAGCCATTTTCTGCTATGTTGAAGTACTGATTTCATTACAAGCATTACAATTATTTTACCTATTTTGACATTTTTGTCAAGATTGTGAATATAATCCTTATTCTTTCCAATAATCTTATATGTTTCAGGGTAGCAATGCTGATTATAGGGGATTCAATTGAAAAAATTAATATATTGAAAATTTCAAGGAAGTATTCTAAGCTTTGGGAATTTAAATGATTAAGCTTATACTCTTTTATGAGAATATAATTAGATACCTAATCATTTATAATTAAAGGTTGTTATGTGTATTAGAAAGGCAGTATAATGCAAATATGATCAAAGTTTTGTGCTAGGATGATTAATTTCAGACTAGAGAATTTAGGAAATCTTATAGACAAGGAAGAATTTTAAAGAGTTCTTAGAATATAAGTCAGTTTCAGAAGTAGTTGAGCAGAGGATGTGTTCTGCAGGAAGGAAACTAAGGTGTGCAGGATTATGGGTGGATGGACTCATCATTCAGCATAATTTGATGGTAGAACTCTTAGTTGTAAGATCTGTTTTATAATGAAGCTTTGAGATGCTTTTGGTAAGCTTAAGTTGTTGAAGGCTTTGAATATTAAAGTACAAAATTTGGACCATATTTTCTGCTCAAGTAGAATTATCAAGAAATTGCAGCAAGGAAATGAACTGATCATCTTACATATTTTTCAAGATAGGGTTAGAGATGTAGATTCTCGTTTTTTTTGTGTTATTTTTTTTAATAGCCCAGGATGAATTATAAATTATGCTATAAATGGGAAAATGTAAAATATAGAGCTAGCCTCAAGACACACTTACTGAGTATTGCACAATCATCACAGCATTCTTTGAGCAGCATTCATTATGTCTTATGGGGAGGGAAATATTTTTGTCCTTTATATAAATGTGGCAGCCCAGGCATGGTGGCTTACAACTCCAAACACAGTGCTCAGGAGACTGCCAGGTGAATTGCTGCACGTTTGAGGCCAGTTTGTCTTCAAAGCAAGCAAACTAACTAACAAAATGTCTATATTTTTGACATTCACTTATGTCACTAATGCTTTCTGGAGGTGAATATTACAAAATACCATGCTGCTACTTTTGTGGCAGTTAGACTTAGCATTTTAAGAGCTTTTTAGTAAATATTCTCATATTTGTATTATGTAAGTGATCTGACTTAGATGTTTATGGTTCTACTAAATGAGGCACTGCCTAATTTGCAACTTAATCTCGATATATGTGCTACCTGTATATAGTGTTATTTTCTCTTGTATATACATTGTATGAGTATACCATCTGGCCTCAAAATTATGATCCTGTTCTGTTGCCTCAGTCTGTTTAAGTACTACCCAACACATTCAACTACTTAATGTAATATGCTTTTATATTTGCAAGGTTTTAGATATTAGTTCTTTATACTTTTCTTTAGTAAAAAGATCCATTTTATATAGAAAAAGATCCATTTTATATATAAAGTGTTATTAAAATTTCTGTGTGATCTCAATGTTTTACAAGTAAAAAATGGTTAATTTGTAGATATTAATTTCTAACTGATGAATGAATGTATTACCAATAATTTTTAAACATAAAGGCTAGTTTTATAAAAATAAAAATATTTCTTTCAAAGATTTATTTCTGTAGCAAGAATTTATACTAGTGTATAAGAAGACACTACAAGTAAAACTGTCTTCATGTGTTTAATGATCTGCAGTTGTGGGTTAGAGTTCACTGGATACTCTCAGAACTCTACTGGAATTGCCCATGCACTCACTCTGCTTATTCATGTTTCAAAGTCCATGAAAAGTAAGACAGGATACTTTTGATATTTCATATTAATACAGTGCTTTCTGGGTTCGTTATGGGATTCAATACTGATGTGATTTTAATGTCATGTGTTAACAAAACTAAAGCTAAAGATCCTGTGGGTCATTCAGAGGGTGTAAGTGGCTAGACGTTTTCTATGCTTCTGTAAAGTGATTCACTGAGGAAGTATTTCCAACACATCACAGTCAATCTTCAGTTAGGGTAGCTGCCAGTATTATTTTTGGAAAGATTATTATATAATTTAAAATTGATTAAGATGGATGATGTATGTTACATGATGAATAATAATGTGTTTATATAAAATATATTTATATCTTTGTGCATGAATGTATGAATAAATATAAACTAGTTTTGTACAAAAAAATATCCTTCTATTTACTCTACCTTTCTGTGTGGTATGGTTCATTTTCTTGGCTATTGATCCTGCAGGTTTTACATACTGTAATGTGGTGTGTGTGAGAGTGTGTATGCAGGTTCCCAAAGATGCATATACCAGTTCTTCCTTTTGAAGAGTTATTTACCAGAACATAGAAACAGTGTCACTAGTTTAGCATAGAAAGCAGTAGGAGAATAAGAAAACATTTAAGGTGCTCCCACAATTCCGCTTAGCATTTATGAACTGGAAAGCTGTCTAACTGAAGGCACCAATTAAATCTGATTTCTCCTGATTTGAATTCAGGTTCTCAGAGGAGTCTTTGAAGCATCTAAGTTCTAGAAAAGAAGTCAGGTTTGAATTTAGTATGCTAGAAATGTATGTGATCTTTTACACTGTTTACCTGTTTCTTTTAGTTTGTTTGTACCCTCTATTAACTCCTATATTCTCCAGTCATGTTTCTGTTATTCTCCATAAAGCCAATATATATTGGAATAGGAACCCACTGCTCTATTTCAGGTCTTCTCATTGTGGCATGTTAACAGATGGTATGAGGTCTCATAGGAATAATAATGTATAGCCACAATACATATTGTATGTTGTCTGTGCAGAAATTTTCTACATTTATTTATATTTTGATATATTTTTGTATTTTTCCAGGAAATTTGAGACTAAAATTAAGTTCTAACTTTATAAAATTCCTACCATCATTTATTTACAAACATTTCTTAAAATACAAATCTATTTTGAAAGTTCTTGAGAGAGAAATTTTTATCTTTTTATTTTATTTTTATTAAAATATATTCTTTTCTTATACATTATATCCTGTATAATTCTTATACATTTTACCTTATAATATAAATAAGAAACCATTACATAGAACTTGGACAAGGCAAACCAACAGAAGGAAAAAGGGACCCAAGAATGAGAGACCCACTCATGCACACACTCAGGAGTCCCATAAAAATGCTAAACTAAAAGCTGTAATCTATGCCCAGAGGAACTGATGCACACCCATGGAGGCTCTGTGCTTGCTTGCTGCTTTCGTCTCTGTGAGTTCATGTGAGCTTTGCTCGGTTGATTGAGAATTGATTGTTCTTCTGGTGTCCTCTACCTCCTTTGGCTTTTAAAGTTTTTCTGCCTCCTCCTCTTCTTTGGGGTTCTCTGATCTTTGAGAGATATCCCATTTAGAGTCATATATTCCCAGGGCTGTGGGTTTGTGTTAGTTCCTGTCTGTTGTAGGAGGACGCTTTTCTCATGGTTTACCAGTGTTAGATACTGGTTCCATCTTGTGGAGGGGCCTTCAGTCAAATCAGATATTGGTTGGTTACTCCCACAAACTTTGTGCCACCATTGCCCTAACATTTTGTAGGCAAGATAGACTGTAGATCAAATGTTTTGTGTTTGGGTTAGTGTTCATGTTTTATTTTGTTAGCCTCTGGGGTATGTTCCCATAACAAAGACAATAAGTGGAGTAGAAAAGGCTCTATGTAGGCACCAGCTTGACCTCTCCATGTTCATGTGTGGATGTTTTCTTTAACATTGGGACCTTACTCTCAGTTTGTGGAGTGCAACCTATGTATCTTGGCAACAGCTTTAGCCGACAACTCAATTGGATATAACCCAGTTCAGTACTGGAAGCTTTGTTTGGTGATAAGTGAAAGCTAGTTGGGACTCTATTGCCCTCATTATTTGGAGACTCCATTAGGATTGTCTTTGTATATTTTAAGAAATTTCCACTCTTTTAGGTTTCCATACCACCCCCAAAATCTCCTCAGTTCCAGCTATCTCTCTCTATTCCCTTCCTCAACCCCATTACCCCTTCTCCTCCTCACTTTATCTTCCTATTCCTGTTCCTCTCTGTTTTGACCCAAGGCCACCCATAAACTCTATGAACTATAAAATCTATAAATACATATAAACGTCCCCCTTGTTGGGAGGTCCGTGCTCCCCTAGTATACCTAACCTCTCTGGGTCTACAAATTGTACCTTGGTTATCATTTATTTAACTGCTTGTATCTACATATAAGTAAATAGAAAATACAATATGTATCTTTCTGGGTGTGGGTTATCTCATTTAGTCTGAGTTTTTTCTCATTTCATCTATTTGTCTGTAAATTTCCTGATGTCATTTTTTAAACATCTGAGTAACACTCTTACTATATAAATATATCACATTTTCTTTATTCATTCTCATGTTGAAAGACATCTAGGTTATTTCCAGTCTCTGTTTATCATGAATAGACCAGCAGTGAACATGGTTGAGCAGGTGTCCTTGTGGCAGAATAAAGCATCCTTTGAGTATATGTCCAAGAGCAGTATAGCTAGATCTTAAGAGAGATTCATTTCCATCTTCCTGAGGAACCATCACACTAATTTTCATAGTGACTCTTTTTGTTTGCCCACCCTCCAGGGATGGATGTGTTCCCCCATTCTACATCCTTGTCAGCATAAAGCTGTCACTTGTTTAATTGATCTTAACCATTCTGGTGGGTATGATATGGAATCTAGTAGTTTTGATTTACATTTCCCTGATGACTAAAGATGTTGAACATTTTGTAAAGTGTTTCTGAGCCATTTGAGTTTCCTCTTGAGAATTTAGTTTAGATCTGTATCCTAGTTTTTAATTGAATTATTTGACTTTTTAATATCTAGTTAATTGACTTCTTTATATAGTTTTGGATGGTATTCCTCTGTCAGATGTGGAGTTGTTAGAAACTTGTGCCATTCTTTAGGCTGCTGCTCCTTCATTTTGACAGCATCACTACATGCCTCAATTATAATTTTACTAATTTTTTTTTAGTAATTCTGGCTGCAGTTTTATTTTGTATATAATAGGGAAGAAAATAAAAATTTAATTTTAAAATGGCATATTTTGAAACTGTTACTTTTATCTTGAGAAGTGAGAAGCAGTGAGCTTTAAAAAAGTAATTAAAATTGGAAAACTTGAGGTGAGAAGTAATGTTCTTTATTCCACTTAAGTAGAGTAAAATATCTTATCCAAATAGGGCAGCATTGGTTATTTTTAATATTGAAATAACTGAACATTTTAATTTAAAAGTACCATCTATAAGTTTGTATACATGTGATTAATTGCTCATTTTGCCTTTGTCTTGATTTACATCTGGTAATTAGAGGTTTTCATCCAGATTGGAGTTGAAAACACTACAGAGAGAGGGGCAGGAGCATTTCTGAGTTTGAGGCCAGACCGGTCTACAGAGTGAGTTCCAGAACAGCCAGGGCTACACAGAGAAACCCTATCTCGAAAAACCAACCAAACTAAACCAAACCAAATCAAACCAAACCAAACCAAACAAAAAACAAAAACAAAACAAAAAAACCACTACAGAGAGTTGTCAGGCCAGAGGTAGAAAACTGTTTGAATTTTGGCCAGATATACTTGATCTGCGGCATTCTTAAGTGTTTGAGTTAAAAATTTAATGTTCATAGATCAAACAACTCTCGTATCTGAAGTGAGAGTAGCAGGGTATGCAACACTGGGATGCAGGGTGAGATACTGGAGGGAATACAGGAAATCATTCCTGCCATTGTTTCTCTGCTTTAAAGATTTAGAGTCCTTAAAGATTCTTTGAAAAGAGTATTAATGAAACTTTATTTTTACAGAGTACCTTCAAGTTTAAGTCTGAGAGTGATATTCATTTGGCAGAACATCACAAACAGGTTCTGTATGACGGGAAGCTTGCCAGTAGTATTGCCTTTTCCTACAACGCCAAGGCCACCGATGCTCAGCTTTGCCTGGAGTCCTCACCAAAAGAAAATGCATCCATCTTTGTGCACTCCCCACATGCACTGATGCTCCAGGTGGGTGGGCGGGGCTGGACCCATGCTGCCAGCACCCAGCCTGTGTTCCTTCCCACAGCAAGCACTGTTCACCTGCAAATGCTACTGCTGCTTCTGCTTTTGTAAACCAAGTTTCTGTCTTCAACTTTTTGACTGCCTTGGAAATTTACCCCATCTGTTATCATGTGTTTCTATGTCCTTTGAAATAAAAGTCTGTTGTCTTCCTGAACATGATGTTGCTAGGTATAAAAAATATTCTGATTTGAGGAGGTCTTATCTATCAACTTGAAAATTACTTGAATGTCCTTAAATCCAATAATAATACTTTCTTCTAGAATAACTTAGAATGCCTTCATAGATTAGGATAATGGCTTAGCTTATTCAGGCTTTAAAAGTGACTAGTCAAAGATACGTCATTTTTACTGTATACATGTGTGCCTATCAATAAGTACATGATTGAGAACTCTTATAGTATCAGGATACACTAGCCATATAATGATACCTAGGGTTAGAAATAGTGATAAAAATCTTGTCATGGAAGTTTGACAAATATTTTTGTCTTTGTTGTAGGATGTGAAAGCTATAGTAACACATTCAATTCATAGTGCAATCCATTCAATTGGAGGGATTCAAGTACTTTTTCCACTTTTTGCCCAGCTGGACAATCGACAGCTTAATGACAGTCAAGTAGAAACAACTGTCTGGTAAGTTTTCTTTGCTGTACCGTATCCTACTGTTTGCACTCCTAGGTTCTTCATGGCGTATTCCATACCATGTAATATATTACAGCTTTTGGTCTTTTCTGAAGTGCTAATAAGAATGTTTTTAGAACTGAGGCGCATATATATACATATATATGTATATACATGTATGTATATATATATATATAATGCTCCTGCATAATAAAAAAACAGTTATCATAAAAAATCTTTTTCTGTAAAGTGAAAGAAATAATTCTAGATGTAATAAAGTGAGTATGATATACAGCTAAGGAAAAGACTTCTTTACCTTCAAACTTAGCCATAGCAAATGTTCAAGGTCTTATAAGATAAGATTATATTACACAACTAAGATGAGGTATATTCAATAAGTTATATATTTATAGCTTAAAGTTACTCATTTTATAATGCAACGCCATGATCTAAGATTAGAACAATATTAGGTTAACATGAGCTTTTCTTTAAATATACTTCATTTTTGAGAGACACAAAAATGGTGGTTTGTTCATGTTCAGGTAAAAATGAAATGTCGTTTATGAGGTTGAATTTGTGTTTACTTCTTATTACTTCCCTTATTAAAAATATCTTATATATCAAGCTCTGTTTCATGTATTTTCTAAGGTATTGAGAATTATATAGCCGCTTTGCTTTGGATTTTAAGCTTGAGTTATATAGACAAACATTATTTTTTCAGTCCAAAATAATAAAGAAAGACTTCATGAATATATACACATACATACTAGCTTTTTAATGGGTTGTTGCATTTTAAAGTTGTGGGAAAAGTTTAAGATCTAGTAAACTGTAAGGCATGATTTTCTCAAATTAGCTGAGTTGACTTTGAAGTCTTCTGCATTAGTGTGGATAGTGTTATTGTTTCTGTATTGAGACTCATTTCCTAAAACATATTTAAATGTAAATCTAATATTTATGGTATTCACTGCCCATTTATGGGTTATCCTTTATTTTATTTCAATGTAATATAAAGGTTGGAGATTTGAACGTCAAGAGCTTTGAAGTGAAATGAAAACTGAGGTTGTGTCATTTGGGCAGTTACTTTGCACTGAATGCTTGCTTATTTTGATCCAGTAAATCAAAATAGATCAGTTTAGGGAAAACAGAGAAACAAACAAACAAACAAAAACCATGCTTCATGACCCTGAATTTAAATAAAAAAATATTTTGTTTATCATCTAAGGGGAGTGTAATACATTATGGCCTATTCTTAAAATAAATACTATGAAGAAAAAGAAAATGCCTTGCTATTTAAACAGTCCTTAAGAATTACTTGGCATTTATAATTTTATTACCTAGAAGAGATTGTATTTTTCAGTGAAGGTTTAGAAAGAATAGTTTGGAGTATTATAAATAAAATTATTATAATAATATATTTTTTATGAATAGCTTTTATAAAACCTTAGTGCTAATACCACATGTAGTAGTTGGTTGGGGCTTTTAAGCAACTATGGAATTTTTTTTCAGAACTCATTTTAGTGCTTATATTTATTTTAATATTTAAGTTTTATTTATTTCATCAAGGAGATGAAAGTGGAAAAGTCAGTATTCTGCTTTTAGATTTTATTCGCTGATTTTATCATCCACTTCAGTTTTTCCAACTTATAAAGATGTGCATTTTGTTCTTAGTTTATAACTGATAGAAAATATGTCATAGGAAAAATATTGTAGTCCTTTTTAATAACAATGCATATCTGTGTCTAAGACACTGAGATTCCATTGTGTGCTCCCTTGGATTCCTACCTATTATTATTTCATTAAATATTTCAAAGTCCTTGATTTCTGAAGCATGCTGTTTATAAACATCTGCTTTCAGCTGTCCAGGCTTTTAAAGTTCACTTTTCACAGGGACCAGGATATAATACAGTGTGTCAGCAAGAGAACCATTTATTCATAAGATGATAAAGGCAGCAGGATTTCTTCCTCAATGATGAATACAGATATTTAGCTATGTGAGGGTGTATAGAATCCCATTTT
Source organism: Mus caroli (assembly GCF_978045245.1). Classification (NCBI taxonomy): domain Eukaryota; kingdom Metazoa; phylum Chordata; class Mammalia; order Rodentia; family Muridae; genus Mus; species Mus caroli. The sequence continues at coordinate 106,276,718 of NW_028227258.1, forward strand.
ATGATGAATGCTTATAAAGATGACTGGAATCTTAAAGTTGGATGTATTATCTTATTTTAGCTAGTATTAACTTGTTTCAAATAAGAATCATCCTAAAACTTTTTAATTTTCCAATGAAACTGCAGTATACTTTTGAAAAAGTTCGTTTAATAAATATATGACAAAAGTACAATAATTTTTCATTTTCAGTGGCTTTTAAAAGAAATCGAGCTAAGCTGCAGTAAAGTTTTGCTCTGGTTTCTATCATTCAGAAGTACTTTATTTTCCATGTACAAAACAGTGCCTTATAATAAAACTTTTTACTGTTCTGTGGCCTGAGTTTGTGTTCAGTGTAGGCGGATGCAAAGTTAAACTTACTGAATATAGGTTGATTTCTGATGTCTAGCAGTGTAACTTAATTGTGCAGGATGAATTTCCTATTTTTATTTTATTCTGAATGTTGTATTATTATGTCATTGCTCACTTCCTGAACTATCAGGTAACTAAGTCTAGAATTCAAATCCTGACCTTGATACTGATTTTTTTTTATTACGTATTTTCCTCAATTACATTTCCAATGCTATCCCAAAAAGTGCACTTTATAGTGTGTTATTAGTGCTTTCACACCACAATTTGTACCACTATAACCATGGAGTAAAAGGGATTTAGAATTACTCAAGATAAGTACAAGAAACATGTCTGTAGATCACTTGTGCCTTCTGGGTTTGTTATTAGGGTGAATGAACTAAGTGATTCTACAAGTCATCTTTCTTTGTAAGATAAAGAAGTTCTTTTTAAGAACATTTTGAGATTAATTTTCTTAAATCGGCCATTGGACCTGCCTTTTACTGAATTACTTAGTCTCCAGAATACGTGTCTTGATTGCCTTGAAAGCAAACACATAGGTGTAACCTTCCTGAGCGTGTAAAGCTGTTAGTAATAGATTAGTAGATGAATGATACTGATCAGAGACAAGTAGCTTGTTGCAGTAGTTGTAGGAATTGTTCAGGGATCTGTTTTCAGGAAGGAAAGTAGACCACTGTTGTATTGATAGAACTTTCTATCTGTTACAATTATTAACTACCTTGAGTAATTATTCATTCCCATGGAAAACAAATCCTACAAGTATTTTTGATCTCATCTTGGTTCAGATAAAATTAGACATTTTGAAATAAGAATGAGCTGTTTAAAATGTTAGGCAATACATTTAAAACATTCTTGCTTTACTGTGAGTTAGTGTAAATATTTTTTAAGCCCAGTACTTTAAGCTGATGTTTTTTTCTTATGAAGCAAATATACATTGGAAGTTCTTATCAGAAATTATATGCTGCAAAGGTAAATGTTCTTTTGGTTTGCACTCTCTCCTGTACTTTCTGATTGCAGATCATAGTGTTGGTCATGAGTTGATAGACGTAGTATGTGATATTCTTTGAGTACTTATTCTTGTGTCATGTAAGTTCCATCTGAAAGACACTTTCATTGTTAGTTTATTGAAGACTTTTCAAAGGCAAATAACCAAATATGCCAGCAATACATTCTTCCTGTACAACATAAAGAAAATAATCTACTAACCTTGTAAACTATAACCCAATACAATATTTTTGGCATTATACACGTGTTATGTGATGTAGCCAGAATCTCCTGATGATGAGAATGAATGAAAGTGAGCATTCACAGAGCCATACAAGCTTAGTGAGTGGATGTAAGCCTTCCCATTGCAGTGCTCTGAGTTCAGAGCTGCATGCAGAACCCTATGAATGCTTCCAGAATCCCATTTTTAGCTGTACCTTAAACCACAATATTTTATAAGTTAAAAATTAATATCAAGCAATAATTTCAATGAAATTGTGTAGGTCTGTTTTTCCTAAATAAAGTGGTCTTTTACCTTTAATTATAACTGAAGCTTGTCTCAGAAAATTTACACTTAGAGAATTTCACAGAACATTGCATCAGTGATCACGTGCTTCAAAGGGCTTCTTACAAGGTGAAAATTGGGACTTGCGAGTTTGTTTAGTAAAGTTAAATAATTCTCTTCTATTTTAAATCATTCTATCTTGACTTAGCACAATTATTACTGTAATTAAGTTGATTTTTATGTTCTTTTAGCATAATTAGTCTTAATTAGCACAAGAGCTAATTAATATATAAAGCATCAAAATTATCTTTAAACTTAGATGTTTCATTGTCTAACTACCTTAATCTTATTTTACTGTATTTTTAAATGTGACATAACTTTTTATGATTTTTAATTCAGGAAAATATACTACAATACATAAATTGTTAGATTTGTATCATGGGCTTTAAATTCAACTAGCCAAAACATAGCTTGTGGTTGTGTGTGCTAAGCCAGTATTTGTATAAGATGTTTTTCCTAGTGGAGCAAATACCAACTATAATTAGCAATTTTATTTAAATACTTGGCTAAATATTTACAGAAGTAACTTATTCAATTTTATTTCCTTGTTTTTTATATATATTTATGGAAGAACATATTGCTACAGCTAATAGTCACATTTGCTTGTTTGCCTTTATTTAAAAGAATTACTGAATTGGTAAGGAAAACTTATCTTTGAAGTGAAACTACTTAGGGTACAGTGCATGGAAATAATAGATGGTGGGCAATCTCTTTTGTTATATTTATCAAGACTGTCATTATTAACTCATTCTAAAATGTTCCCTAAAGTCCTTCATGGATTTTAGGGGCCCTATAAATCCTTTTATTTCATCTCTCTCTCTCTCTCTCTCTCTCTCTCTCTCTCTCTCTCTCTCTCTCTCTCTCTCTCTCTCTCTCTTTTTGAGACAGGGTTTCTCTGTATAGCCCTGGCTGTCCTGGAACTCACTTTGTAGACCAGGCTGGCCCTGAACTCAGAAATCTGCCTGCCTCTGCCTCCCAAGTGCTGGGATTAAAGGCCTGCGCCACCACATCTGGCTTTCATTTCTCATTTAATACTTGGTTGCTTTTCAGTTTTTCTTCAGGAAGACTGAGAAACTGATTGTCTTAGTTGTGAGCATCAGTGGCACATACCCTTTGCCAGTACCTTAGGTCTTTCAGTATGTGCGAGCAAACTCGTCATCTCTCTGTAGAGTGCAATTTTCAAACTATTCCAGAGAAGCCAATTTCAACTAATGTTTTTGAGAGTCAAGGGTCAGATACATAAGGTTAAATATAGATGGGTTATTTTCAAATTCAGATGTGTTATATTTTCCTTTGTGGTTCATCTATCATACATGTAATATCAGGTAACAACATTGAGAATTGCTCCCTTGATAACCTAACATTTAGAAGCATAGAAGGCCTTTGAAGAATTGCTTTGATATTATTTTTTGGGGGGGTATCATTTAGGGGCTTACATGGAGGTCATACCTGCTGGCAGAGACAGTAAAAATATCATCTCTTACTATTATATGGTATGCCTTTAAGTCTTCTCTTACTATAATATGGTAACTCAGTCTGAAATTGAAAGATAATTAAGGTGAGCATGGAAGAAAAATCTTTTTTTTTTTCACTTTCTTTTTTCCTTTTTTCCTTACATTAAATACATTGATAAATCAGCAGTTGCATTCTGTTACCACGATTGTTATGTTAGGAGAGTGAAAGAAAGGCAAATGCTTCCTTAGGAAAGAAATATATAGGCAAAAAAGATGAGCCCTCCCCCTAAAAACTGATCAAAAGAAAAAAGGTAACAGGGGAGGGGAGGGAGCGAACAAAACCCCTCAAGCCCAACAGAGCTCCAGCAAAGGCAGGAGAGCTGGCAGGAGAGGGAAGGCAGCAGGTAGGCCAGGAACTAAGGCCAATACTGTTCCTATGAGAGGGGGGAGGGAGGGAGGTAAAGCCTAGGGAAATGGTTTCCCAGCCCCAAGGCAATAAAACATCTTCACTTTTGCAGAGAAGGAATTAAGTTTCTAAGAGACTTGGAGAGCTTCCCTCGAGTCTCCACTTGTAAAATGGATGTGCCTGGATATTTTGCAGATGAACAGATTTTAGGGAAGTAAATATATGTTTCAGGGCCATGAGAACTAAGGCTGCCCCTGGAAAAGGAAGAGAATTGAGTCCTAAGTGGAGGAACCTAAGTTGGGTCCTTGAGAATCTTGGCCTCATGGATTCCTCAGCTGCTCTGGAACACAAGTCAATCTCTGAGCCCAAGGGGCAGAAAGGCTCAACTTGAGGTTACCGTGGTCCTTCCTTTCTTCTGCATGTTTCTCCCAAACTCTGGCTAAAATACCAAGTTTCCTCTTGCTTTGATAGCTTCCCACAGACACCCTCAAACACCTAATATAGGACGGAGAGAGGCCAGAGACTTAGGAAGGACCAAAGCCCTCTGATGATACAAGGCAGTTGTGAGGCACCTTCAGTTCTAGCTGCCCTGTCATTGGACAAGCAGCCTTTGTGGTAGGAGCCCCTCGTGGTACATGGATTAAGTAAGAGTAAGTGGGGGAATGAAGGAGGAACTAAATCCAAGATATTAACAAAAGGAGAAGAAAAGAGGGCTAATGGGAACCAGGAGGCAGAGCAGACTGTACAGAGAATAAAGACTTATACATATTTACAGGGAAGTAGAAAAGACATGGTAAGACATAGCAAACTGAATGTGAACCCTGGGAAGATGGAACACTCCTTTTGCCTGACCTTTCTTTACTCCACTACCATGGCCCATGCTATTCTGAGGCCACTTCCCAGTTGCTCAGAAAAACCTATACCCAAGAATAGAGGTATGAATCAGTCAGAGGAAGCTAGCAGTGGAGACTGGGTGTGAGTAGCTGCCACTGTTACTGTCTTCTATAGGGCCAAACCTCATTCATTGTAGATTCCATTTAATTAAAACGGTTGAAGGATAGGTAAATCAATCAACCCCCCCCCCCCCAAAAAAAAAACCCCGTATCTTGACTGAACTACCATCAAATAAAGTGCAAACTGCAGGGGCATGGTGTCTGGGGTTAAGGCCATCTCAAGGCCAGGGTAGGGGAAATGCCTATGTATACATAGGCCTCAGAGGACGGTATCAGAATACCTCCTCCAATTAGATCACAGCAGAGCTAAAGGTGCAGGCAACCAGTGAAGATTCTTTGGAGCACTCTGAGGTCCAATCCCCACACTCGAGTGGGGTGAGTGGATGGGGACAAAAGGGAAACCAGCCTCTGGGCAAGTTCCAGAGCCACGGTGACATTGCACCTCGACCTTTGTCCTACTAACTAATAAACTCCCATTCAGTGCCTATGAGCTTGACTCCCTGTTCTCACTCCTACCTAGGAACGCCCTCCACAAGTCCTACTCATTGGTGCCGCAGTGTTTCATAGACAAGAAACTCTTACCAGATAAATAAAATGGGAAAGCAATGTTTCCTCACTCCCTCCTGCTGTGAGCCTTACTCTCCCCACAAGGTCTTTAATGTAACTAAAAGTATATCCCTCCCTTCTCAGTCCCTGGGATTACCCTTCATCATCTTGTAAAGAGGAGAAACAGGATCGAGAAGAGGGAGTAATGATGAGAGGTGGGATGGGAGGCAGGAGACAGAAGTCTTCTCTGAAACACTGGAAAAACACGGGGGTGGGGGACAATGAGGAGGTCACTGTCTTGCACCTAGAACACGAAGTGAAGAAGTTTGTTTTGGAAGGAAGGTCCTGGGGAGATGTGACCCAAAGCCCCAGGTAGGGCATAGTAGTGGCAACAGCTGCCTGGTGTTGGTTGCTGAAGCATTAAAAAGTGTCATGATGGAGCTGTCAGGAGGCAGCCCTTGGGAGCCAGGGCTCAGTGTGCTGTTACCGTAGGGGCTGTGTGCTGAGGGGTGGGGATGGAGGTTATTTCTTAGCTCTCCTGCTAACTCCATACATATTTGCTGCGAGCCACCCCTCAGTTGCTACAACACTGGCTCTTGTTTTGCTGGGACTGCTCATGAAGATCCACACCCCGACTTCGGCCTGCCGCACCCCCAAGATTCTGGGGTTCACTCTTTGGCAACTTCTTTGCTATTGCCAGGAAGAGATCATTCACGTTCATAGCAGTCTTAGCTGAAGTCTCCATAAATAATAAGCTGTTGTCATCTGCATATGCCTGAGCCTCTTCATACTCCACCATGCGCTTGTTGGCAAGGTCAGCTTTGTTCCCTGCCAAGGCAATAACAATGCTAGGGCTGGCTTGCCGCTGTAGTTCCTTTACCCATGTCTTTGCCCGAGCAAACGTTTCCTGATTAGTAATATCATAGACCACGATTGCAGCCTGGGCACCCCTGTAGTACATAGGGGCTAAACTGTGGTATCGCTCCTGCCCAGCAGTGTCCCAGATCTCAAACTTGACTGTTGTGTCATCTAGACACACGGATTGGGTGAGGAAGGCCGCTCCAATGGTGCTTTCCTGGTATTCATGGAACTGTCCTTTGACAAAACGTAACACCAGGCTAGACTTCCCCACCGCAGACTCTCCCAGCAGGACCAATTTGAACTGGCATATTTTGCTGGCCTGGGGTTGCCCATTGGGCCTGGCTGTACTTCTGCTAGTCATAGCCAGGTTATCAAAGTAGGAGAAGGTAGAGGGAGGGGAATGCCACAAAGCAGCAAAGTGGGAAGGGGGAGGGGAGGGACTTCCAGGCCTCAACAGTCCTGGGGCTCCATCTCCCGCGTTGGGCCCAAGCCTGTGTGGAACAGACAAACAGCCGCAGCTCAACCAAACTCGGAAGAAAATCTTAAGGTTTGGAGGTGCTGTCTTCTTTGAGCTTACAGTGTGCTCAAAGCAGTGGCAGATGTGACACAGGCCCTTTCTAACTCAGAAAGCCAAGGGAATGCTGAAATAAATATGACCATTCAAGGATTTCTAGTGGACTAGCTAGTGATCAGAAATCAAGGATAATGTTTGTACTGCTAAGTTCCTGAGAAAAGAATGTCTTGCACAAGGGTCATGTGCAGATATTCATGGTTCCAGGTTCTGCCTGGTTATTCTACCATGACTTTTTGTGTGGTTGTGAGTAGGGCACATATGGCCCTCACAGTAGAACTTTGATGAGGATCCACTGCTAGAGTGTTGATCCTGGTACTGGTCATCTGAATTTATAAAGGACTCCTTGTAAAAGGTCTGTCTTGACAGCATTAATCTATGGTTTAATGCAAATGAAAAAAAAAAAAAACAAAAACCACAGACTTGCAGATAGATTGCTGCCAACAACACAGAAAAAAGTATATGCTTAGCCCCCAATAGTTCATAGAATAATAATAGAAGTTTATTTTTGTGGCAATTTTCTATCTCACAGATATTTAGAATATCTGTCTATTTAATTTCTGTATAAATCCTAGACACATTTTTGTTTTTTGACCTCTATTTTTGACATATCTAACACAGACTGATGAAAACATATTACATTTGTTTCACTTTAGATATTTCCTTTGCAGTTCACCTTCATTAATGTTCCTGTGAATCTGAGCTTTTTTTTTTTCAGTCATAGTGCTTATATATTTTTCTTTTTTTAAATAAATAATTAATTTTTTACACTCCATATTTTATTCTTACCTCCCCTCCCCCCGCTGTCTGCCCTCCAACTGTTCCATATTCCATACCTCCTCCCCACACCCCTGTCTCCACATGATTGTCCCCACCCCCTACCTGACCTCTAAACTCCCTGGGGCCTCCAGTCTCTTGAGGTTTAGGTGCATCATCTCTGAATGAACACAGACCTGGCAGGCAGTCCTCTATTGTATGTGTGTTGGGGGCCTCATATCACCTGGTGTATGCTGCCTGTGTGGTGGACCAGTGACTGAGAGATCTCGGGGGTCCAAGTTAATTAAGACTACTGCAGGTCCTCCTATAGGATTGCCCTTCTCCTCAGCTTCTTTCACCCTCCCCTAATTCAACAACAGAGGTCAGCAACTTCTGTCCTTTGGTTGGGTGCAAATATCTGCATCTGATTCTTCCAGCTGCTCTTTGTGTCTTTCAGAGTGTGGTCATGATAGATCCCTTTTTGTGAGCCCCTCATAGCCTTAGTAATAGTGTCAGGCCTTGGGACCGCCCCTTGAGCTGGATTCCACTTGGGGCCTGTCACTGGATCTTCTTTTCCTCAGGTTTTCTCCATTTCCATCCCTGTAATTCTTTCAGATAGGAAGAATTATGGGTCAGAGTTTTTACTGTAGGATGGCAACCCCATCCCTTACTTGTTGCTCTGTCTTCCTGCTGGAGGTGAGCTCTATAAGTTCCTTCTCCCTACTGTCAGACATTTCATCTAAGGTCCCTCCCTATGAGTCCGGAGAGTCTCTCACCTCCCAGGTCTCTGATACATTCTGGAGGGTCCCCCCAACCTCCTATTTCCTGAGGTTGCCTGTTTCTATTCTTTCTGCTGGCCCTCAGGGCTTCAGTCCTTTTCCCTCACCCAATAACAGATCAGGTTCTCCTCTCCCCCTCACTCCCCCTGCCCCATCAACTTTCCCTCTCAAGTCCCTTCCTCCTTCCCCACTTGTGATTGCTTTCTTCTTTCTCTGTCTCAAATGGTACTGAGGTGTCATCACTTGGGCACTTCAGCTTGTTGACTTTTTTGAGTTCTGTGGACTCTGTCTTGGGTACAATATACTTTTGGGGGGGTAATATCCACTTATTATAGTGAGTCCATACCATGCATGTCCTTTTGGGCCTGAGTTACTTTACTCAGGATGATATTTTTTAGTTCCATCCATTTGCCTGCAAAACTCATGATGTCCTTGTTCTTAATAGTTGAGTTGTATTCCATTGTGTAAACGAACCATATTTTCTGTATCCGTTCTTATTCACTCAAATAAATCAGTAGCCTTCCTTTATACAAATGATAAACAGACTGGGAAAGAAATTAGGGAAACAACACCCTTCACAATAGCCACAAATAATATAAAATATCTTGGGGTAACTCTAACCAGACAAGTGAAAGACCTGTATGGCAATAATTTTAAGTCTCTCAAGAAAGAAATTGAAGAAGATCTCAGAAAATAGAGAGATCTCCCATGCTCATGGATTGGCAGAATTAACATAGTAAAAATGGCCATAGATTCAATGCAATCCCTGTCAAAATCCCAACACAATTCCTCAAAGACATGGAAAGAGCAATTCTCAAATTCATCTGGAAAGGCAAAAAACCCAGAATACTGAAAACAATACTTAACAATAAAAGAACAGCTGGGGGAATCACCATCCCTGACCTCAAGCTTTACTACAGAGCAACAGTGATAAAGCCTGCATGGTATTGGTACAGAGACAGACACATTGATAAGTGAAATAGAATTGAAGACCCAGAAATAAAACCACACACTTAGGGTCACTTGATCTTTGACAAGATGACAAAAATATACAATGGAAAAAAGAAAGCATCTTCAATAAATGGTGTTGGTCTAACTGGCTGTCTGTATGTAGAAGAATGAAAATAGACCCATATTTGTCACCTTGTACAAAGTTCAAGTCCAAGTGGATCGAGGACCTCAACATAAAACCAGATACACTGAATCTAATAGAAGAGAAAGTGAGAAAGAGCCTTGAACTCATTGTCACAGGGGGAAATTTCCTAAACAGAACTCCAATGGCTCAGGCTCTAAGATCAAGAATAGATACATTGAACCTCATGAAACTGGAAAACATTGCTGATTTTTATTAACATCTTTTTTTGAATGGAGAGACTCAACGCATCTTTTAAAAAGTTGTGTTTTTGAGCAGTTCTTCATGGAGAGAAATTAATTGTGAATATTCATCAGCTTCCAAAGAATGAATGGGATGATTTTGGTTGTTTCTCATATGCTTGCCTCTGTTGAGTATCTGGAAAATACAGCAGAAATGACAGACATCCCTGAGGGATACAAAAGAAATTCTGGAGTGTACCAGTATTCTATATGTGCCAACTCATGTATAAAATAAAAGGGATCTAAAAACTATTAGTAGCAGTTGGTGGAGTGTTCGAGGTAAACTTTGTTTGTAGGAACATCCAAAACATAAATATTAGTTAAAATATTTCTATTAAGTTGGTGTCTGATTTGACATAAGTAAAACTTAAACTTTAGAACTCAAAAGTAGGAAAGAGCAGTGAAAACAGAATCAGTAGGTACTGAGTTACAACTGGCCGAGAGTGAGAGGCTGTGATGTGCTATTGCATGGTATTATGTCTCTAGATAGGCCAGCTAAGAGAGTAGGCTGTGGATGTCCTTACCATAGTGTAAGTGATACATGAGGATGTAGATAACTTAAGCTAATTTAAGCACCACTCAGTTGTATACAACAGAAAGATAGCATGTCACGACATTAATATGTGCAGTTACTCTTTTTATAGAAAACTATTTGGAACCAGGAGCTATTAATACCTAGAACAAAATGTGATTTTCAGTGAATGCCTTCGAGGATCATAGTCTACGTAAATATCCTTAAAAATTACAGGAGGGAGAAGCTGTTAGTTATGTAAATTGATTAACATGCCATCAGAGTAACATGCAGTGAAATATTTATTTCAGTAGAAGTACAAATTCTTGCTAATCTTGATTTTGTAAAATTGTGAATGACTTTGGAGCCCCCAAAGTAGTCATGACATCCATTGGTATTACAGCCAAGATCTAGATATTCATGAGAAGTATAGAAATAAATATGTGCTCACAGGCTCAACTCCATGACTTGCACAGGTTTCTCAAAATTAAACTTTTGATTGTTTCATTTAAGAACAGATGATGCATATAGGAAATACTTGTCCAGTGACTCTTACAGACTTTAGTCAATTTACATAAGGATGCATGAGGTTCTTGAAAATGGGATGTTTGTTCTGCCTTTACTTTTTTCAAGTGGTCAAGTTTGGTTTGGTTTTGATTTGATTCTGTTTTCTTGTCCACAGCTGGAGTAACTTGAGTTAGGATAATGTAATCCATAGAGGAAAATCAGTTCATATTGGCTGGGCATAGAAGGAGTTTTAGGATTTGTACTTAAATTGCACTTCCTAATTTTTAGGAACCTATTGAGAGAAGTTGTAGAAGGGAAACGCTGTTTTGGAGTTATATGTGAAAATAATAGTTATTGAACATTGTTCTCATGAGTCAGCATTAATATAGTGTTCATATTAATAAAAAAATCTAGTTTGCTGTCCTCCACAAATCAGTGTGTATGTTTGTTAAGTGTTTGGCATCAAATATTACGAGTAACTTCTGCAAAGTGTTGTAAGAACTAAGCCAAGTTTGGTGTTGCTGTGGTTTTCTAAGCCAAGTATACTGGAACATATAATGTCCAGATAAAGAAGAACTAGAATTAAGTAAGGAGAGACTAGTGGGACAAAACTTTGAAGTAGAGTATAGTGTTTGATTTTTCTTAGATTCACTTAGCTTCTGTTAGGATAAAAAATGCTGTGTCAAATTACATATGAAATTTGGTGGCTTTCTTTAAGAAAGGTATATTGTTAATATGGAAAAATACAGTTTACTTGAGGATTTAGTTTAAGTTTTTGATCCAGTATTTATTTTATTTGGAGAAGAAAAAGATTAGAGAATTACACAAAGACTGTTTACCTTTGTATCCCAGTATAGACTTCTGCTCTCATTTTGTTGATGACTGAGTATAATGGAATTTGGAAAAGCAGCCTGCCTATATGAGGTCAAGGAGGTTAACATCAGAATTAGTAAAAACTACTGTCATAGTGAACCACATTTTCATTATCTATTCAGTAGTTGATGGAATACTCTTGGTGTCAATCAGCAAGCCTCCACATATAAGAAAGAACACACATTTTTCTTTCTGTATCTGGTTTTCTTCACTCAATATCATGTTTTCCAGATCCATCCACTTACCTGAAATTGTCATAGTACTATTTTTCTTAACCAGCTGGATAATATTCCAGTGGAAATGCACAGCATTTTCATTTTCCACTCATTAGTTGATAGAAGCCTAGAGTATTTCCATTTCCAAGCTATTGCGATTGAGCAACAGTAAACATAGATGAACTAGTATCTCTGTGGTTGTATATAGTGTCTTTTAGGTATATTCCCAAGGTGGTTGCCTTAGAGATCTGTTGCTGTAGATAGATGCTATGGCCATGGCAGTTCTTATAAAAGAATGCATTTAATTAGCCTGCTTTAAAGTTTCAGAAAGTTGGTTCATTATCATCTAGACAGCGATCATGGCAGCACACAGGCAGTTATGGTGCTGGAGAAGTAGCTAAGAGTTCTACATCGTGATCTACAAGCAGCAAGAAGAGGCTGATACTGTGCCAGGTTCTAGCATTTGAATCCTACCCCCAGTGACACACTTTATCCAACAAAGCTACAGTTCCTAATCCTTTCAAGTAGTACCACTCTCTCATGACTAAGCATTCAAATTGTTAACCTATGGGGCCCATTCTCATACAAAGCACCACAGTGGTGGATCGATGGACAGTGTGCTGAGTCTACCACTAGTTTTTGATGAGCCTCCTCACTTATTTACATACTGGCTGTCCCAGTTTGAAAACTTTACTTTTACTTTTATAAAGCTTCCTAAAATGCATTCATATAGGGAACAGCGCCTCTTCCCGACACCATAACTATCTGGGGCATAATACATGGACAAATCAAGCTAGTACTCATTCAGCAGCTTTATCCCTACTTGCTCGCTCTCATGATGCTGAAGTGTACTCTACTCTACAGGACGGAAAAAGTAACAGTCACTCTACCCAGCTGCGAATCCTTCAACTTAACATTTTCGCCTGACCGGGCAAGATATGCTATTGCTTCAGCAGTGGCACAGAGGTGAATAGCCAACCACTTCCTGGTTGGATCTACTCCAAAAGATTGAGCTCATGCACGGCAGGGTTTATGGGGCCAAGAACTGGAGCTAAGTAGGTCTTAGGCCTGATACAGATTGCAAAAAGATAACAGCCAATTGCTTATTTGAAGAAGGGTTTATTTCAAGTGTTCACAAGCACTGTCAACCCTCAAATATAAAACCAATCCAATAAAGATGTGTTTAGTAACATTCATGTCAGAGTTCTCAAGGTTTTCAACATGACTAGCGTTAGTGGCCATCATTATTTGATAGCACTGTGTACTTAGTAGAATGACTAGAGTTGGTTTTTTTTTCTTTTTTTTCTTTTCTTTTCTTTCTTTTTTTTTTTTTTTTTTTTTTGGCTTATGCTGCCAATGCTGGTAAAGATGTGACACTGGAACCGAGAATCAGTGGGATTACCAAATAATACAACACTTTTGGAATATAGTTTTACAGTTCTGTATAAAGTCAGCCATATACATGTATAATTGAGCTTCTTACTCCTTGGTTTTATTTATGAGAAGAGAGTACAAACTGCTCATGAACAAACATTTCTATATATCTTTATAGTCGTTTTATTCACACTGCCATACTAGAAACTTCATGAGATGAATGGATGTCCAAAATGACTCTTCAGTTTCTACCATGAAACATTTATCAATTAAAAATAATCAGAATATATGTATTTACAGCAATGAATCTCAAATTTGGGTAATATATGGAAGTCTGGAAAAGAACCTTGAAAGATCACAGACATTCTTCACTTACATGACTTTCTTAAAAAGTCAGAGCTGTAGTGACAGAGAAGCATTCTTGCTACATTACAGATGTTGAGGTGCTGTGAGTCCAAAGCGGAAGGGTGAGCACAAGGACATTTTAATTTGTGGGTGCCCATTGGAGGCCAGAAGAAAGTACCAGATCCCCTGGAACTGGAGACACAAATAAGCCACCATATCGGTGCTGGGAACCAAACCCTGGTCTTCTGCCAGAGCAGCCAGTGCTCTTCACTGATGAGCCATCTCTCCAGGCAATGTATACATTTAACATTTTTGTTTATTTCATTGGTACATCAAAGTAGTAAAATTTTAGTCTTCGAAGTTTTTTTGAAATTCAAATATAGGATGTTGAAATATAAAGCCACCGTCTATAACAAAGGAAGATATAAATGCCTAGTGATTCGAGTGTTAGAAAGCCTCTCCTGAATCTCTTAGGTGTGTGCAGCATTGGTAGCAGTTGCATGTTTAAATCACGTGAGACAGAGACTTGATAGCAAAGAATACCGTGTGGTATCACCCATACCTTCTGTCTGTATTCTCTCTTACTAGTGTTGCATTTGCTCTTTCCTTTAAGTCGTTTCCTTTGGTGTGAAGCTGCTGTGCACACTGAGTCAGGTCGCATTGTGTGCACTAAAGAAGTTGTCAGTGTTTCCTAGCATATCCAGTGGCCTTTGAAGTGATGTCTTTAAGAGTACCATGTTCAAAAACTGCTAACTGTACTTGTACTTCAAAACCTTTGGTGTAGACCTTTTTCATTTGAACTGTGTAAGGGTTTAACTCTTCTAGTATATTGTTTCTTTTATTAAAATCAATTTCTTAGGTGCTGGGAATTAGAACCATGGCCTCACGTATGCTAGGCAAGCATTTCTCTGTTACTTATGTCCCTGGAACACAACCTTCTTTTACATTTGTGACAGTGTCTCACAAAGTTTCTTGGGACATCATTGAACTATTTTTATACCCCATACTCTATGATCCTCTTGCCTTGGCCTCCCAAGTAGCGAAGTTTCTATATACTAGGGTGACAGGCATGGCCTGGAATCTATGTTATAGTAAGTATTTTATGTAATTTTAATAATCTTAGAAAGATTTTAGTATATTTTAATATTTGGCTGCTTAAAGAGGTGAAAAGAGAATTTCAAAAGAATTTACCACTAAGGATAAATCTTAAATCTTACTTGGGACTTAACCTACTCCTGACTTTATTTTGACACTCATTTTGCCTGTAGGTTTTTAAAATATTAAATATACCATCTTAAAGGGGAAGAAGAGGTGTTGGGTCTCAGCAAAAATCTTTAAGTTTTGTATAGGCTAGTTACATTCTTCTTAATAAAAAGATGTTTATTTTGAAATCCACCTTATCTTTTTTGTTTTAATATAAAATTAAATATTTATAATTTATTTTATATGAGATTGCTTTAGAAATGTTCATAGATTATTCATTTCTCCTAACTTCAATTATAAGAAGGCAGATCTTTGCAATATCTTTTGTGTTTGAATTCTAAAAGTACCCAAAGATAATAAAACTTTATTAATTCTATCAAAGAATAGTGCATATTACTTATTTCATAATAATAATTGGAAAAGACAGTGGAACTAAGTCAGTCTGTATTCACATACATCTTAGTGGAATGAAAATATAGTGTATGTATTTTCATTCGAAATTATCATTATATATAGTATCTAAATATTCTTCTATGTTGATCAAGATGGTTGATTGTTCTCTACTAAGATGGTGAGCAGGCCCAGGCAAAACAATATCGTTGTTGTTATTCCACCTCTTCTACCCCTGGACTTTAGCCCTCATAAATAACTATAAGTGAATATTGCTTGCTAACTTATTCAAGAATCTTATTAAAATTGGAAGATGATAATTAAGTTTTCAAGGGAAAGTTTTTCAAAATAGTTTTATCAATGTCATTTTTCTTCAAGGAGACAGGATTTAAAATCCTCAATCCTTCTTAAAGTAAAATTTTTACTTACAAAAAAATTACAATACTTTTAATCAGAAGGGTTAACAATTTTATATCACTGCATAATAATTAATGCTGTCTCATCTGCCAAGGAACTCTGTTGACATTCTGTCCCTGGCTGAGGCTGTACTTTGCACAGGCATGTTCTATGTTGTGTTAGTTTTGGCTGATAGAACTGCTTGCCTTTTGGCTTAGCCTATATGTTTAGACCTTCTACACATGAACTGATGTGTTCTAGACAGGAAGTGGAATGCAGGAGATATAGGAATGGGCTGAAGTATCCTTTATATTTGCCTTTGTATCTAGGGGAGTTGGAAATAGGCAAGAATGGAGAGAAATTTTGTATGGCAGTACAAAGAATTTTGCAAGTTAATTGTGAGCCCTGCAGCAATCCGATGCATTTTAGTTACTGGTAAGTTTGTTAAATTATGTTTGAAATTGTACCTCTTCGAAGATGGCCATCTGTATACTATTAAGTCCACCATGTCAAAAAATACCTTATTTTTAAGATTTTTTTGAAAAGATTTGGTATTATTATTGCATTTGATCTTAGGTATAAATTGAAAACACTTTGGTGAGTAAATGAACTTGAGTTTCTGTTGTAATACCAGAGTGGAGTCAATTTTTCACAGACAGCATGGTCTTGTGTTCAGATTTTGGAATTATACCAAATGTATCCTGCTTTTGCATTGGAGTGCCACTGTATTTAGAGGTCTGAGTTCACACATGACATGACTGCAAATGGATAGTCTTGTGATATAAAAGATTTATAAAAGTCCTTGTAATTTCATATGGTTCTGCATATATGTGTGATTTTTCTCAGAGAATACTTCCTGCTTTTTTCTTAATGTATCAGAGAGACATTGTGAGGCAGACTTGATTCTTCCTGTTGACAGTTCTGATGCTTAAGAACCCACTCCCCTAATTATGTATAGGTGGGAAATTGTGGAATATCTATGCAGTAGCTCTCTTTATTTTCAACCATTTAAACACGGTGCTATATGTAGTAGAGGATTTAAGCAGGTATTTGTGAAGTGGACTTGACGGTTGACTCAATTCATTTAAAATATGCTAGATTGCTTAATAGCTTCTTTACCGAATCCCAAGGGATTCCTTGCTAGTTGTGTTTTTCTTAAAAATACCTAAGTTTGAGGACAAAGTAAAAGTAGTATCTCTGATTAGTAATAGCAATTTTTATTTTTCTGTGTGTGGTTTAAGTATGTAGGGCTAGCTAATGTGACCGAGCTTGAATTTCCTGTGATAAAGTACCTTATTTCTGGGTAGTATGTCTTTTAGAATATCAAGTAGTTTGTTCATTTTTCATAATAATGTTAGTGATCATTTAGCTATTGGTTCTTGTCATGAGAAAATGTTTGATTTAAGTAAAATAAATAAATAAACAAAAAACAAATAAACACATAAAATTTCCAAATTATTGGAGAAGTCTGTTATCATTCGTTTTGAAACCAGGAGAGCTAAAGTAAGTAAAATTCCAGTTAGCTAGGTTTCTTTAATGATTTTTGAGCATTCCTCATTAAATTTTCTGCAATACTTTCAAGTATAATTACTGTTCTGTTTAGTATAAATAGGTGATTTAAGGTATATTATAAAATACTTCAGATAGATATTATTTCAGTTCATGATAAAGTCTAGTATACGGTAATTTATTGTAATTGTATTAAGTACTCATAATGAAGGGTGTATTATTTTCATTCTTGTGTCATTGTGCTGGTTGAAAATATATAACTTGTGAAGAAAAACATTATCAAAGACTAATTCATTGCAATCAATTTCCTTTTGTTTCCTCATTCATTCAGTGTACATACCAATTGCTTAACTTTGTCTGTTATCTACTGTTATCTGATTTTATGTGTTTGTGTACATTATGTAATTAATTTTAACAACTTCTCATTTCTATAATACATGAGTCATATCTTTACTTTGCTCTCATGAACTTTTCTGAGGGTATGAGTGGACATACGTGGTATGTGACATTTCTTTGGTTGACTTTTATAAACCATATGAACAATAGCTAAAAAAACAGCTTTGTTCTTCACAAAAAATGTCCTGTACATATTGAAAAAATTTTGATAACCTGTTTTTAAATATTATGATACTGTATATATTATAGAATAGTCGTATGTTTCTTATGTCAGGTTGATTTAAAAAGTGAAATATATTTCTGTGTATGTATAGATACATTTTATGCTTAACTCAAATATGAGTTATACATAATTATTTTTTAATTTTTTGTTTTTTTAACTTGAAGGATAAAACTAATTATATCTTCTCTTGCTTGTGGGAAGATACATGCTTGTATAATAAAAGCCAGATACCATTTTTAAAAAGGATATAGATTAATTTGTTTGTTGTTACTGTTTGGCAAACAAATTACTGAAATGGAATACTATGTTTATAATAAATATTTAATGACTACAAAATGAATTATCTGTACTTTACACACAGTGCTACTCTTTTGGCATTCCTGGTTGAACTACTTAAAAGTTCAGTAGCCATGCAAGAACAGATGCTGGGTGGAAAAGGCTTTTTAGTCATTGGCTACTTACTTGAAAAGGTAAGTGATACACATATTGGTGGCTTTTGTCACTGGATAGTTGAAAATCCCTAATTGTATTTTCTTAAGTTATCTTCAGTTCATGATAAACTGATGATTGTTCAGTGGTAATATCATTTGATAATTAAAGAACATTTTATATTATGCTGTGAATGTAAGTACTGGCATAGTGTGAAGAAATTTGAATTAAACTAGAAAATTTAGAAAAATTCTCTTGCAGGCCTAGGGCGACTGAGTGAGGAGAGGTACAAGTTTAAGAGTAGTCTGGACTACACTGTAAGATTCTGTCTCAAGAAAACTCAATTTAAAAAGTCATGACCCATGCTGTTGCTACATTGACTAGACATGAGCTACCACTTGCAGTGAGCACAGTTATTAGGGAAGGAGGAAATGTGCTGTGCCACTACACCAAGGTTCCAGTAGATTAGGTACATTCGTTGCATCCTCACCTTATACCTTTGTCTCCAGTGGATTTACTGGAATAGAACCCTGTTGTTGAGTGCACTCCCCTGTGTGTAGCTAATCCATTTGTTTGAAAAGATAGTTTCTGCTGCACCAAAATCTCATTTTTGTTGGTAAACTTGGACCTTACAACATTAAGATTTTGTTTCTGTTTTCAGGCGCTAAGCAAGATCTTTGGTACATCTTGATAGCTGATGATATAGTCATCTGTCTCATTCATTTAATATAAGATTGCCTTGCTGCTTTTCACTTTCTTTGTTCCTATGTATTCACTCACCAGTTTTCCACAGAAGTTGCCCTTGTTACATTGACATTCTTATTAAGCCCTTCAATTTACAGGTTTCACCTTTTTAATTATTTAGGATGTCTTTTTTTTTTTAAGTACAGAAAATTTACCCAATTTTCGATGGATTTATTTATTTATTTTTATCAAAAATGTTATTTCATGTTTTAAGAGTTTTGGGCTTTTTTTTTTTTTTTTTTTTTTTTTTAGGTTTTGGCTTCTCAGGTACATAGAAATAGAATTATTGATGATTAGTGTAAACCTTTTGTATTGCTGTTTCCACTCCTTCTTTAACTATGGGCCTGTAGCTGCTTTAGAACTTTGTAGAAGTAGTATCATCTAAAACTAATGACATGTCTTTTTTGATAACTGTCTGTTTCTCTTGTGGCTTTCTTGCCCTATCATCTGAGATAACTGGTGCAGTTGACCAGAAGTTGTATAATGGATACCTCTTATTACTAATCTCATGACAGTGTATTTAATAATTATAATCTAAAATACAGTCTATTGAAATAGATTAGATTTTAGAGTATTTTTTAAAACAATTTTTTCAAACAAATTTCAAAAGTTTTCTCATTTTAAAATTTTTTGTCATCATATTAATTTTTATATTTTTATTATTTGATCATGAGTTCTAATTTTCTTTTCTTATTTTGTGAACCACATTCATTAATTTTCAAATATAAAACTTCTGATTACTCATAAATATGACCTTTCTCCAATGAGGCTTTCTGATAATCACCATGCTCGCACTCACACTGCCGGGGCCTTTGCTCCTCCGACCTTGCTTGTTGTTTCCCTGTTTAGCCTTTCTTCACTTTGCACATACACATGTGGTCTTTTGCAGAACCTTGCTCAACTCTTCTATAAACTTTCTTCTTTATGCACCTAAATCCTTTGCATCTTTCTAGGGCATATCTGAAGTGATCACTTCTAGTTAGTTAGTGCTTCTTGCATTTTCTATGACCTTTATAATAGTGCTCTCAGCCAGGGACAAAGCTCTCAGTATTCCTATCTGGACAGTACTTCACATCCAAATGATAACAGTAGCCTCTCAGTTCATCTTAGCAGGAAGCTGACAGCACATTCAACTTGAGCTAATAACAAGAATTTAAGGTCTTATTATTTAAAACTAAGTTGCAAGCATTGTTAAGAGAGTTTGGCTAGACCTACAGGGTGAGGAGAATGATTATTTAGTGTAAGTCACATGTCTTCTACAAAGTAATGGTGGACTGATTTGTACAATGTCCACGCCTTATTTTCTTTTTGTCTATTAACTACCTGCTGATGGATCAAAGTAGTCAACCTTTTCATTGAAAACCCACAGGCAAAAAAATTTCCCAAACAGAGTGATAATAAGTTACAGAGCAATGTAAACAGTGTATCCATCTTAGGATTTGTGTCTCTTTTGTCCTGTCTTTTGGGGTCTGTTTATTCCACAGCTCTTCATCTTCGTGTGTACAGTCCTTTTGGTCTGTACCCTCACATGTTCACCCTTACATCCAGGTAGAGAGACAGATTTCCTTCTTTATATCCATACATGGTTCTTCCCTCTTATTTGATCAGTTAGCCTAGGTCTTGCTTTTCTGTGCATGTATATTTGTTGAAATGTTATAGTTTGATGCAGGCTCCCTGGAATTAATGTTGTCACTGTTCCTCCTGAATAGTTAATAATTATATTAACTATTCAGATAGTTAATATAATTTAGTTAGGTTAGGTTGGTGGATTTCATTTTGGTATCTAGGAAAAGTGAAGTTGATATTAAGGTTAAGTTATTTCATGATACATATTTACCAATTTAAATATTTTATGCAGTTAATGTAGCATATAACCATACATGTTTTATATATTGGATGGTTTTTGCAATAAAGCAAACATTTCTGCTAAGCTATTACATCTTGTACTTACTGGGCACATATCCCTTAATTCAACTTAAGTTTTTCATTATAGCATCTAGTGCTATTTGCTGTTTAGTTATTTTCAAGTTGACACTGTAATTATTTTTTTCTAACATTTCATATTCTGTTTCCAAGTAAATTTATCTATACAGTTAGTGTGTTACACAGCGCCCTCCTTCCTTTCCCTTCCCGCCCCCTTTTTAATAGATTTGTTCATTCATTCATTCAGTATGTATGAATATATGCATATGAGTCCTCTGCATGCGTGTGTGTGTGTGTGTGTGTGTGTGTGTGTGTGTGTGTGTATCAGTTGTGTTTTTGGTGCGCAGAGGCAAAAAGAGATTCTTTGGAACTGGTGTTACAAACAATTTTGAACTACCATCTATGTGCTGGGAATTGAATCCTGGGATCTGCAGATAAACAACCAGCAAACTCTCTCTCAAGGCTCTAGGCTCTTCTCTTCTCTTCTCTTCTCTTCTCTTCTCTTCTCTTCTCTTCTCTTCTCTTCTCTTCTCTGCTCTTGCTCTTGCTCTTGCTCTTGCTCTTGCTCTTGCTCTTGCTCTTGCTCTTGCTCTTGCTCTTGCTCTTGCTCTTGCTCTTGCTCTTGCTCTTTTGCTCTTTTGCTCTCTTGCTCTCTTGCTCTCTTGCTCTCTTGCTCTTGCTCTTGCTCTTTCTTGCTCTTGCTCTTTTGCTCTTGCTCTTTTGCTCTTTTGCTCTTTTGCTCTTTTGCTCTTTTGCTCTTTTGCTCTTTTGCTCTTTTGCTCTTGCTCTTTTGCTCTTGCTCTTGCTCTGCTCTGCTCTCCTCCCCTCCCCTCCCTTCCCCTCCTCTCCCCTCCCCTCCCCTCCCTTCCTCTCCCCTCCCCTCCTCTTTTCTCTTCTCTTTA
Source organism: Mus caroli (assembly GCF_978045245.1). NCBI lineage: Eukaryota > Metazoa > Chordata > Mammalia > Rodentia > Muridae > Mus > Mus caroli. The sequence continues at coordinate 106,298,252 of NW_028227258.1, forward strand.
GATACCTCTCTTGCCAAGCTGTTCCAAAACACACCATCATATTCTTAGCTTTCAGCTGAGATTATATGTGTGCATAGCACTTGGCTTCAAACAATTCTTTGTAAGTATGGGTTCATGAGTAGGTAGGCATATCATATCTAGAAGACAGTTTCACAGAAGTCTTACTTGATCTTGTGTAAGAAAGAAGGTGAAGAATGAGACATGGTGACAGGGGCAACAAGGACTAAAACCCATTGTAAAACATATGAAATTGTCAAAAATAAAATGAGTAGGTTATGACATTTTCCTGTCATGCAGCACAGACCCAGAAGTGACATTTCTTAGATGCTGACATTCTGATGATTGTGCTTAAGATTTATTCCTATTAAGTGTCTAGGTATAAATGTCGTGTGTGTGCTTTCTTGAAAGCTTCCCACAAGCCGTGGGTACACTCTACCAGTGAGCTATGTCTCTATCCCTGGGTCTCATTTAAAAGATTATTTCACCCATTAAAGTGAAAACAAATTGCAAAATAGAAAAAATTAAAGCAGTTAATCGAAGTAAGCACTTTATGAACGATTGGTTGTCTTTTTATCTCTCTAATCTCCCAGTGTATCTTTTCTGTTCTTATTCCCTTTTTGAATTTCGTATGAATGTAGTTAAAACATTTACCAAGGAGTTACAAAGGAACTAGAGAAGATCAATAACATAGTGTGCTCTCTTTCCCAAGGAAAGAAAAGTACATGGATTAAATAGATGATCTGAGATAAGTAGTAAGTACCATTCACAGGAAAACCAAATGCTGTTGTAGAGAAAGTTCATTGTACATACACATGGTAAAACTTTAAGTGGCCAGTGAAACACAGTTTTGAAAAAAGTGTTTCTAAAGATGAAGTATAGATCTAAAATTACTCTCTGGTGGTGGCATAAATGAGCATTAAAAAGACAAGTGTCTCTCTTTCTTTAGCATTGTAGAGGCCCCACGTGATGTTTTTGAGGATGCCTTTCCTGGCACTCAGAAATTTCAAAACATGTCTAAATTGAATTACTATCAGAGGAATATGATTGGAGTACTTGCTGACAGTGGCAAGCTTTTAGCATGTGAGTTTAGATTGTAAGCTTTGCTGAAGAGCAATATGTATTCTATGTTACCACATTTTTGTCTGAAATTATAAAATAGCATTGCCCAAATGAAATACAATGTAAGAATCAAATGCAAATTAAAATGTTTAGTAAAAAGTTACCGGTGATATTAATAAATTTTATTTAGCCTGGTATTTCCAAAACATCATTTTAGTATTTTATTAATTATTCTTTTAAGAATGCTTTTTAGAGCATTATAACTTACACCTCACTTTGGACAGGCTGCATTTCAAATGTTCAGCAGTTACAAATAGGATACTGTCTACTTTATAATCTTGAAGAACTGGTCTGAGTTTCAGGTCTCTCGTGTTTAGTCATGCACTGTGGATAACAGGTGAGCATTTGTGATAGGACTATGGTAGATCAAAACAATGTTGTGTGAAGAAGTTCAGAGTGTTGTCAAAGGAAACGTTTTATTTGTAGTGAAAGAGGGCCAAGAAAGCCATATTTGAGCAGCAGTCTCTGGAGTAGTCTGAGATCCTGAAAGCCAATGAGAGCATTGTGTCCACATGAGTCAGGCTTGCTTCACCATGGCCAGGCCAGGCCAGGCAGAGTTTTGCTGAGGCAAGTTAATTGCATTTGTTGGTTTTGAAATGCCCTAAAGGAATAAAACAGCAGCTTCTGCTATGCTTGCTTTGGGACTGTTTTAAATAAAAGCACTTTTGTTATCTTTAATTTTTGAATTATCATAATTATTTAACTCTAAGTTCTGTAAGATCCTTTGTCCTTTTTTTGCGATTCTTATGCATAAATTACTTTACTTCTTTATATTGACAAGAGTGTCTTAACTGTAAATAGACTGGGCTTTTCATAACAAGCTTTCACTCAAAGGAATGTCTTTTTTTATTAGATATTTTCTTTATTTAATTTCAAATATTATCCCCTTTCCTAGTTTCCCTTCTGAAAATCCCCTATCCCCTCCCCATCCCTGCTCCCCAACCTATCCACTTCCATTCCTCATCCTGCCATCCCCCTGTACTGGGGCATAGAACCTTCACAGGACCTCTCCTCCCATTGATGACTGACTAGGCCATCCTCTGTTACATATACAGCTAGAGCCAAAATTTCCACCATGTGTTTTCTTTGATTGGTGGTATAGTTCCAAGGAGCTCTGGGGGTACTGGATAGTTCATCATATTGATGTTCCTCCTGTGGGGCTTCAAACCCCTTTAGCTCTCAAAGGAATATCTTAAAATTTCATGTAACTACATTTTTACTATCAGACAATATATGATTTTGTGCTTTTAATTTAAACTTTTAGGGACAATTTGAATTATTCCTATAAACATTTTGTAATTTGATGTCACAGACATTTTTAGCTAGAATTTCTGTTTCTGTCTTTAGTCATCAAGAGTTCATATAACTAGAGCTGTCTTGGAGCAGTTTTTATCATTTGCAAAATACCTCGATGGCTTATCTCATGGAGCACCATTGCTGAAGCAGCTTTGTGACCACATTTTGTTCAATCCTGCCATCTGGATACACACACCTGCAAAGGTCTGTATTTCAGGTTCACTCATTTAATTTTAGGTTAAAATAAAAGTTAATGATACAGTGTGTAGTTATTAGATTTAATGTATCCAGTAGAAAACATTCAGCATTTTTTTTTCTTCTAGTCACTATAAGGCAGTATGTAAATATAATAAATAAAACTACAGTTAAACATTAAGCCTGCCGTAGGACTAAGTTTTGATATTATTAGGTATGATTCATACCTTGTCAACAAAAAGAATCCGGTATATTATTGAAAGACCAGGAAAAGACAACAGAACACTGTGACCATTTAAACGGTCAAATTACTGTCAGTTTGAACTTAGATGTTTTATCATGACATAAATATTTTGAAATAAGCATATGTTTACGCCACATTATTTTTCTATAAGTTTGCATAATGCGGTATACCAGATATTTGATTTATTCCTATCAATCTATATGGGGATATATTGATTTGGGGTTGTCCTTTTACAGCTTTAAATTCCTTATATAGCTGAGTGAGTAGTGTTCCTGATTTCACTGTAGCTCATCTCACTGTTTATGGCATGAATCCACAGCTAATGATTGTTCCCTCTTCTAATCAATGTACTTGTCATATTCGCATGGTCACAATCTAATGGAAACTCTGTATGGTGGCAGCAGGTGAAGCGAGTGGAGTCTTGCACTTGGGCACATGTGCATATTGCCTCTGAGCAGCTAGCTGCAGCTCTTCCTCTGGAGAAGCATGTGCTTAGGGGGCTGCTGTCAGATCCTTCCCAGAGGAGCTGGCCTAGACACCAGCCACTACCACATCATTGTATTTCTCATAAGATTAGCCCAAATTAACTTAAAAAGATTTATTTATAATTGACAGTGCTATTTTATCCTTAGATATAGAACCTTCTTTCCTAATTGGGTCATGTGCATTATCTTTATTGAAATCAGTTTTATTGGGATGTTTGTGTTTATTACTTTTCAAAATATAAATGTTTATTACGGAACATTATTTTAAACCACAAAAATAAATTATAATAGTTTGTCCTTTGCTGATTTGTATTTGAATTAAAATGGCATTTATATTTAATAAATACTCTAAACTTGCTTTAATTATGTATTAGGTTCAACTTTCCCTATATACCTACTTGTCTGCTGAGTTTATTGGAACTGCTACCATCTATACCACCATACGCAGAGTTGGGACAGTATTGCAGCTAATGCACACATTAAAATATTACTACTGGGTTATTAACCCTGCTGACAGCAGCGGCATTACACCTAAAGGACTGGGTAAGCACCTCTACCACCTCATTTCTGTGTTTAGATCCTGGGTACAGTGCACACATGTGCTAAGTTATTCCTTTAGCTCTTTGATTTCTTGTGAGGTACAATATCATTTTACAAGTTGCATATGATTTTTTTAAATTTTGGGACAATGAGATCTCTTTTTAAAGGGAAAATATAACTGTATTAAGCCAATACTACTGTGAAGATTATAAAAATAATTCCCATCATACACTGCTGGTGAAACTACACTCGTAGGACATTTCTGGAAAAAATTAAAGTTTATTTATTTATTTATTTATTTATTTATTTATTTATGTGAGTACACTGTAGCTATCTTTAAACACACAGGAAGAAGGCATCAGATCCATTTACAGATGGTTGCGAGACACCATGTGGTTGCTGGGAATTGAACTCAGGACCTCTGGAAGAACAGTCAGTGTTCTTAACCAATGAGCTATCTCTCCAGTCCCTAAAATATTTTTAATTGGACCTTTCTTGCCAATTCTAAAAAAATCACCGACAACCAGTAGATCACCTGATGGCTGAATTGCTGACTCAGAAACTTTGTCATTTTTCCCTGTCTCTTTGTGTGAAACACTCAAGTTATGTACATTATTCTTTGTATCAGTTGAAAATAACGTATAGAAAACATGTTTTCTTACCAATGCTTCTCTGTATATTTCCCCAAAGGTAAAAGTTAACTGTTTTGTATGCATTTTTTTCAGGGTTAACACCGGTGTTTCTGTTTGTTTGTTTGTTTTGTTTTGTTTTAGACAGGAATATCACATTAATCATGCTAATCTCTCAATAAACAATGTTCAGCTGCCTGTGTCTACTGGTAATTATGAATGCTTGTACAGGGTCTAAATTCCTGTTCAGACTGTGTCCATATCCTATTCTGCAGCAATGCTTCACCTACTTATTTCAAGATGGATCTAGATAGAATGTATCTCCCTCTGTCTGCAGCAATGCTTCACCTACTTATTTCAAGATGGATCTAGATAGAATGTATCTCCCTCTGTCAGGTGCCCAGAGTGATGCTTCCCAACATAATATCACCCTGATATCAGAGATATTGTGGTTTTCTTATTTTCAGTTTTTATATCAGTGTGGGCTCATGAGCTCCTCTTTTATTCAGTGTATTATCAGCTGGTAGCTTTCCCTTAAAGGGCCCTGTAGTAACTTTAGTTTTCTCTTTCTTTAGCTTTCCCTAAAATTTGTTCCACACAAGTGAATTCTGATATATTGGAATCTTAAAGCAGCTCTCTCTCCTAAATCTAAAGATTTCTGGAAGTAATGTGGAATTGCCCAAAACCTGAAATTCAGTTTTATTCTTATGTTTGAAATCATAAAACATCAGCATCAACAATTACGGTTTTTAAAAACACTTAATTTACAGAATTTAAATGTAATTGCATTAAACTTTTTTAATGGTATGGCTTATTTTCTTTCTAGATGGTCCCCGGCCATCACAAAAAGAAATCATATCACTTCGGGCTTTTATGCTGCTTTTTCTGAAACAGCTCATATTAAAGGTAAAATAACTTTATTTTGCAATTGCAGTATATTGAGTGAAAAGGTACTGTTGCCAGAATTTAAAAATCATTCTCATTAAATTACTAAGAATGGCTTTTCATGTTGCTCTACAAAATATAAATGTACTGGGATTTTTTGCACTTAAATTTTGGTAACATTTGTTTTAAGATGGCTCATGTGCTAAATGAGATGTCCCAGATAAAACAAGGAACATGCGAAAAAGAGTAGAGCAGAAATACCTAATTAAATGGAATGTGTTCCATTTTATCTAAGGTTGAAGTGTTCTGTCATGGAGGGTTTGTGAAACTAAGGTGGTTTACAGGGAATATGCAGGCAAAGTTGTACAAATACTACACAAATGTGATCCCACAACTCCTTAAATTCCCATTGTTTTAGGGAAGCAATACATAACAAGTCCATAGTAACATGAAATCATCATAATATTCTAACTACTTTTGTTGGGACAAGCAAGGTCTTATTTATTTTCTAGCTGGCCTTGAGCTAACAGAGGTCTGTCTACCTACCTCTGCATCCTGAGGTCTGAGTCTAAAGGCTCGTGCTAGCACCCCTAACCCTAAGTTTTTTCAGTTAACATTTCTAAATAGTTACTTTTTAGACTTGAAATAAAATAGTATTTAAGTTATCAACCAGGGGAAATTTCAATGAACACTTTGCTTTTACGTTTCTGTTTACTTTTATGATTTTGATACCTTTCTTCAAAGTCTCAATTTCTGATTTTCTTTAACTAATGAACTATTTTTACATAGGATCGAGGTGTGAAAGAAGATGAACTTCAGAGTATATTAAATTATTTACTTACAATGCATGAGGTATAACATATTTTTTATCTTTCATTTAAATTATTTTATTAAAAGATTTTGAGCAAATTTTATCTAAATATTTGTATTTCTTATTACGCAGGATGAAAATATTCATGATGTCTTACAGTTGTTAGTGGCTCTAATGTCAGAACACCCAGCCTCAATGATACCAGCATTTGATCAAAGAAATGGAATAAGGTATGACCCTAAGTGCAGTGGTATTAGTGTGCACCCTAGACTATTCTATATATGTAAGAAGGGAACAAAGGAAAAGTGGCGAGCTCTCATATTCTTGAGGAGCTAGAGAACTGCATGCAAATACTCTGAAGGATGAAGCTAAATGATTGTAATTTCTCCAGTGCAGACCTTGCATAGGAGGAAAAACAGATTTATTTTTTTATGTAGGAGGACAATAAAGAATTGGGTGCATTTCACAAATTGAAGATGTAAGAGAACTATAGAGAGAGGCAGACACTGAGACACACAGAGACCCACCAGATTCAGTGATCCATATCTTGGTTATTATATATGTATTAAAGATTTATAGTTAACAATATGAATGAGAAAGGAAAAATCTAAGGTAGTAAGATCGTCAGAAATGATCTTATTTGCTGCTGTTAGATATGATGCACTGAGGCAGGGGTGGTGCTGTAGCCATGAGAATTACATATTCGAAAGGTAGTTTAGAACCAAAGACCAAAATTAAAATAATTTGAAAAGTTACTGTAGTTGTGGCAATTGTGAATTGTTGATAGGGGAAGCATAGTTTCTTTATTAGAATGCTCATGACCTTAAACATATAATTTAACTCTTAAGAAATTTCTTTCAAAATTTTTTGCTCTCTCAGCAGAATGAACAAAAAATAGAATAAATTTCATTTAATTATTATTTTGTTTTACTTGTGGCACTGGGGCTCATAGCCCCAGCATTACACATGGGAGGCAAAGCTTACCACTGTGGTACACTCAACAACTAATTTTACTGTTGTTGTTGTTGTTGTTATTGTTGTTGTTTTTTGTTTTTTGTTTTTTGTTTTTTTGAGACAGGGTTTCTCTGTATAGCCCTGGCTGTCCTGGAACTCACTTTGTAGACCAGGCTGTCCTGGAACTCAGAAATCTGCCTGCCTCTGCCTCCCAAGTGTTGGGACTAAAGGCGTGCATGTGCCACCACGCCTGGCTTTACTGTTGTTTTAATTGCACATCAGAAACTCTGGTGATAATGCATCCCTGAACTGTGAGGCTAGTAATATGATATATTTGTGTCTGTAAGGCAGGAAACAAGTGTTTCTCATGACTACGGTAAACTTGAAGAGCTAAGTTAGGATTGTTAATACTTACATCCCATAATAGCTTTCAGCAATGGGTTTTTATGTGATTTTTTTCCTTCTGATGTATTATCTCTGTCTTGTAACCTTGTCTTATTCTAATATTAACAATAATCTCTAAATTTTTAGAACAGAGAAATAACAAGGTAGGTGTCCACCTGTGTTTCACTTAGCAATCACAAATGGGATAAAGTCAACATGTTCAAGTGTAAAATGTCCTAAGAGAAGTGGAGATATGGTCTAAGTATGTATCCAGGAATTTTGTTCAATGCGCTGGAAAGTAAGACTTGTATTTGTAAAGTACTTTTTCATTTGTAATATTAGTTAGGTGCTCATAAGATCATTTGTCTTTTTAGGGTGATCTACAAATTATTGGCTTCTAAAAGTGAAAGTATCTGGGTCCAAGCGCTGAAAGTTCTGGGATATTTTTTGAAGCATTTAGGCCATAAGTAAGTTGATGTTTTCATAATGAATTACAGATATAACTATTGAAATTTTTATGAGATTTGCATTTCATTTTTAGCATATGAAAAATTTACAGTGTACTATGGAAAATGTAGAAATGATAAATGTGTCTTTCTAAAGTAATATTTCAATAATAGATTATAGAGCAAGATCACAATTGAGTAATATAGTTAATTTCTTCAGTCTAGTGTAGATACCTTTTGTATTTTAAGAATATAGTGAAATATATTTGTTAAAATGAAGTACACATCTACATGAGTTAATTGAAAGAGAGAACAATTAGTTCTCCAGGAAACACAGCCTGTTCACTGACACAATAGTTTAAAGTATTTCTTTTCTAAAAGTGATCCCCGTTGATATTTTGTGATTGTGTATCCTACACCAACACATTTCCCCAAATTTGTTTTCCATAAGTAGCAGCTGCTGACCATGTTGTCCAGAACGTATTTATTCTTTTGTAAGATGGTATTCTGTGCATGTGAACATGACTGGTACTGTCCTAACTGTTGGTGCCTGGTCCTTCCCCAAATCCTAGTGCTGTCCATTTTGCCTAAGTAAAGAAGTGACCCTGGCTATATGTTGTCTAAAGCGCAACTGTAGACCAAAAGCAAAAAGGATGCTGGCACAAACTTTGTGAGTGCGCATGAAGTTGTTTCTGTGAGTAAATCTTGGGGAAATTGATAAGAACAGAGTTCAGGCAAATCAGAATAAGTGGAAATACTAATTACTGCTGAAAAACAGTGGATACATTTAACAGAAAGGAATAAGAAGAAAACAAGTATAAGTTAGTAGGAAGACCAAAATGTTCATCCTTTTCATGACCTAATAATACAGAATGAGATAAGTTGGTGAATTGAGGAAGGAAGACTGAGAGAAGCAGGAGTGTGGAGCAAGTACAGAGTTTAAAAGGATTTTCTTCTTTTTTTTTTAATTTTTAATATTTTTATTACATATTTTCCTCAATTACATTTCCAATGCTATCCCAAAAGTCCCCCATAGAGCCCCCCACTTCCCTACCCACCCATTCCCATTCTTTTGGCCCTGGCATTCCCCTATATTGGGGCATATAAAGTTTGCAAGTCCAATGGGCCTCTCTTTCCATTGATGGCCGACTAGGTCATCTTTCGATACATATGCAGAAGCCAGCATATGAAGTATTAGAAATATGCCCTAAAAATTGGATTTTGAAAGAGAGAAGTTAAATTTATAACTGTGAAGTGCTGATTAAAAATGGAGCCTTATTTACCATTCTGAATTTAGAAAGGTAAGTAGTTTTATGAAATTAGAAAGCTTTCAAAAAATGAGTATCTGTGCGGATAAAACCAAGAATAATGTACACACACACAGAGAGGAACTCTTAAAAGTGAAATGTAATGTAAAATGAGATGTATATAACAACAGACATCACTTGTAAAAATAAATATAAAGCATTTTAAATTCACCCTTCTTAGAAAAAAGTTACTGTTAATTGCAGAATTAAAACTTGGTTGTGTTTTTAAATATAAAGTTTAGATGACTGAGACAAATAGAGATCAAAAGAATACACAGGGAAGACTATGTTAATGCAAAAAATAGTAAGATCCATGACCTTTAGTTTTGACCTAGTAATATGCAAGCCAAAAGAGCAGTAGTTGTGTATGGATGAAGTATATTTTATAATGTTGAAGGTTAAGCAGATAACATGGAATTGCTAATAAAATAGAATCTAGAAGCACTGGTACTTTAAGGCTTTCAGATAGACTGATTGATGTATTTCCATCTGCCAGAGTTAAAACGAAAAGTGTCTGAGTAAGCTGGCCATGATACACCTTCAGATACCCATGAAGACTCTGAGATTGTTAGTGCTGTAGTAGATATCAATGAAAAGTTCTAAAATACTGATCTATACTGACATTTTTCTTACGGACATGAAATAGCTTGAAGTGAGAATAAAACCCACAAATCAGATAGTAATGCTATCTAAATATTTAACAGCAATGGCTCATCAGTCACGGGCACTGCTGCTCTCCTGAGGACCCAGTTCCTTTCCAGCACTCACACACTGGCTCACCACCATATGTAACTGCAGTTCCAGAGGTTCCAGTGCTTGCTTCTGGCCTCATGAACACTAGTTTTGCATGATGCTCAAACATAAATGTAGGCAAAACACCTACATACATAAAATAAATGGTTAGATTAATATACATAGCTGTCAATGCACAAAACAGAGCTTCAGGAAAGAATAGTGATACTTTAGAACTTAGAACTTTAGACTTTAGACCAAAACAAAACAATCTCATAGTGAATTTAATGACTACAGAAAGAGGGAACTAGTAATTAATAATTCCAAAACAGCAAAGATTATGAAGGCTGATTTTTAAGTAACAAACAATACAAATTATAATTTAAATTTCTAGAAAATGGAAAAATGCAAATATATATGAAAAGATTTTCCCTCCAATAACTAATACTTGTGGAAAACACCATGTTGCCACCTGTGCCTGGCATCCTGTAGGGTAATTGCTGGCATCTGTGTAGCACTCATAAACACAGCAGGATGATTTATGCTGGGCATCATGGTTTAGGGTAGGCCATATCTTGGACTTTAAAACTGTAAAGGTATTAAGAAAGTCTTGGATTAAACAAACTATGTCTGAGACAAAAAACAAAATTAAATCAGATTAATCAGCAGCAGTAACTGAGATTGAGAAACTTGCAAGATACTTGAAGAGAGAGCCTTATAAATATCCTCTGGCTGAAGAGCCTATCACAAAATCTGAAGATAATCAAACCATGTGAAAATAAAACCAGAACAAAAGTTGACAATTGAATTTTTTTTGTTTTTTGTTTTTGTTTTTTTGTTTTTTGTTTTGTTTTGTTGTTTTTGGTTTTGAGGCAGGGTTTCTCTGTGTAGCCCTGGCTGTCCTGGAAATCACTCTGTAGAACAGGCTGGCCTGGAACTCAGAAATCTGCCTGCCTCTGCATCCCAAGTCTTGGGATTAAAGGTGTGTGGCACCACTGCCCAGCTTGACAATTGAATTCTTATGGATTCCTATTGTAGGGGAAAGTCTCCAGCCATGTTCTAAGTTTTTGTAGTTCTTAAGAAGAAAACAAGTAACCTAGACTTCAGCCTGGTATTTCCGTACTCAGATGTCTACTTGAGCAGAGGAAGAACGTTCTTCTGCTTACCACTCATTGCCTTGAGTGTTCTCATACTGTTAGTTATGGCTAAGTAATGAAAGCAATCCAAAGTCCATCAGCTGGAGAGTAAATAAATGTGAGTTCACACACAAGCTACTTTGTGATATGACATAATGGGCCCCCTAAATACGATCCTCAGAAAAATACATATGCAAAAAGCTACATAATTTAGGGTTCACCTTTAGTGCAATGTCTACATGAAGATTTATGGTTGCTTGGGAGTAGCAGTGGGAATGATAATTGAGTGTAAATGGAACCAATGGAATGCACCAATGGTGAACATGCTTTAAGACTGGGTTGTAGGGCTAGTCATAAGACACTGTCGAGTTGTGGAGAGCACTCATTTCGTTAGATACTTGCAAAGTGAATTTTATACTATGTGTATTATGACAGCAGAGCTAGTAAAACATTTGAAAAGAAAGTTTTAAAACTCTTAGAAATTATAGTTTAATATTCAAATCTAAACCGCAGCCAAGTAAATAAATTTGGTGATTGAAATAAAGGTGCTTTATACGATACCATATTTCTTAAAAGAAGACTCAGAATGAAGGATAAAGATATATTTTATATATGTAAATTATGAATTCATAAATATAAATTTGTGATTGTGCAGTTGTGAAGACAAATATCCAAGGAAAAGTCATTGCAGAGGAAACCAGATTTAATAATACACTGGAGGAATGTAAAAAGTTCCTTTATTACTTATCAGTGTGACCACCTTAAAAGCTTGACTTAATAAGATGTTGGCAAGATTGTGCATCATTGGAAATTTTAAAGTTATTAAGGAAATAACATACTGGTATACTGATGTTGGGAGACAACAATTCTTAAAAATGACTTACGCTGTAAGTCTATGCTCTTCTTAATGAAGGAGACTATTACTTAGGCATACATATGTGCATACAACATTGCTGCTAATAAATACCAGATAGAATATAAGCAGGAGAAAAGATAATAAAATTAATATATATTCATGCACTGACATGAAACTCAGTCACTTACTGGTTTTTAGGAGAATAATTTAATGACTTTAAATTACCTTTGAAATCTTAATATAATTTACAAAGTTGTAAATGGAGACAGAATACAAAACTATTTATTTAAGAACTGAAAAATTTAGAAACAAAATTATAAATCTAGAAATATATGCCCCTCTAATAGAATTATGAACACAGCCATGGAAATCAGAAACACCATTTTCTGATTGCCTACTGCTACCCAATTCCTTCTTTTAAAAAACAACAACAACAACTTAGACTGGGGAGGTGACTCAGGCAGTAATGTACCTGTTCCACAAGCTTGAGGACTTGGGGTCAGACTTCTAGCACCCGACTAAAAACATGTGTGTAACTCCAGTGTTGTAGGAGAGGGACAGAGACATGACTATGTCCTGAAGGTTCTGTTGTCTTGGGAAGTAGTGATGTTGGGCAGGGACCAAATGTTCACATACAAGAGCCTACAAGGGACATGTCACATTCGTACCAAAACATCAGGGAAACCCATCGATCAGTTGGAGAACATAGAGCAGTGTTATTTTAATCTGTGGGCCCTTGCAGACATAAGCGCTGAAGAGATGCAGGATTCTTCTCTGTGACTTCAATATCAAGTCCATGGGCTCACTTTATGGTTTCTTTTTCTTTTTCTTTTCCTTTTCCTTTTCCTTTTCCTTTTTCACCATCTTTTCGATTGTTTTTATGTTAAGATTTGTTACAGACCATATTACAGACTTGGAATTATGTATTCTGTGTGTTAGGGTTGAAAATCTAAAATCCTTTTAGGCAATTACTAGAATCTGGAAATAACAACTCCCAGTCATTACATATGGTTATGTAACTTGAATGTGTCTCTTATTTTAATTGAATGGAGAATTTCCTTGAGAACTGTTTAAATGAAGTTGTAGGATATTAGCAGATAGCTGTGTTATAAACTGTTGCTTCTTTTTGTAGATATTGATAAAGCTATTAATTGTATGATTCTGCATCTGTTTGTGTGGTTTTTTTTTTTTTTTTTTTTTTTTTAGCGCAGAGTCATGTGGTCATAGACTCCACTGTATCTGATAGTGTTTATCTCCATTCCAGGCGAAAGGTTGAAATTATGCATACCCATAGTCTCTTCACTCTTCTTGGAGAAAGGTTGATGCTGCATACAAACACTGTGACTGTCACTACATACAACACACTTTATGAGGTAAAGTAACAACAACAACAACCTGACAGAAATTCTTAGTGTATGTGCTGGAAACCTCCCTTTTACATGATGGGCATCACCTCCTACACCAGTTAGTATCCCTGTCACTACAGATAAGGATGAATACTGAGCTGGTTAGCTTCTGTCAGCATGACACAAACCTAGACATATCTGGGGAAAGAGACTCTTACTGAGAAAACACGCCTGAGATTGGGCTGTGGGAGCATTCTTCATTGATGTTTGATATGGAAGTTTCTAGGCCACTGTGGGCAGTGCCACCCCCTGGCCAGATAGTTCTGTGTAATGACAATTTGGGAATTTTAGTATCTTAAAAAAACACAGAAATTTTATAAGACTGTGTTATTTAACCCCAGGTGGAGGATATGGGGCTATTTCAGACTGTCCACAGCCGCCGACTGATTTCCCTGGAGCAGGGCATGGTACTGGCAATGGCAGATAGTTTGTGTGATTATGTAAGTTTAGAATTCTGGAGACTTTCAGGGGGTGTGTAAATGCTAGGCTCCTGAGTAGCATGGGAGGCTGTTGGTTGGCGGGCTGTTGGTTGGTGGGCTGTTGGTTGGTAGGCTGTTGGTTGTTGCTTGCCAGGGTTTGTTAAGTAACCATGCACAAAGAAGAAAAAAAGAAGAAATTCGATATCCTGACAATGAAGATCAAACTTAACCCAAGGAACTTGACACTCCTAATCAGCAGGAAGAAGTCTAATTGTTGGGGGCCGGCCAGCAGCCCACAACATGAACGGTTCCACTGAGATGGCAGCTCTGAGCTGGAAAGAGAGGAAGCTCGACGGGGAGGAAGAAGAAACGAGGCCAAGACAAGTTCATCCTGTTCAAAGCCCAATTTTACTAGTACCGACATCCAGTTCTAAAGGAAGGGGGAGGGAACCCGATTTCCCGCCAAACAATCTCGGGATCAAGTAACAGGGTGGGCACGTGTGTGGCTCCAAGCGGCAAGGTCCAGCAGTAGGCGTGGCAGAACGAATGAGCAGGAAACTCCACCCCTGAGCCAGCAGGTTCCAGGCTGGGGGTGGGGAGGCTACATCTAATGATAAAATCGCCCCCTTTCCTTTCTATCCTTTTTCTCTTCTATCTAGAGTTAGGAGGTTGAAAGGGTGGAAGAAAAGGGGTGGAGAAGGGTGGAAAAAAGAAGAACCCACAGAGTAGCCAAAGTCTGGTTAAAGTACTAGGTTGTGTAAAACCAAAGCAAGCCAGTACACAGCTTTCCTCCATGGCCTTCGCTTCAATTCCTGTGTTGAGTTCTTCCCCTGCCTTCCCTCAAAGGTGGAGGGCTACCTGAGAGTTGTAAGATGAAATATACACTTTCTTCCCCAAATTGCTTTTGGTCATGATTTTTGTTATACAATAGAAACCCTAACTAAAACAAATTTATAGTTTATATTTTCCTTCTTTTGGAAACACTTCTACCTGTAATTGTTTTGAAATGTCCTATGCTGGTCTAAGAACTTTTATGAGTATTGGTTTTCTTGTGTGCGTCCATAGTCTTCACACAGACAGTATTCACATATATTGTGAATATTAGCTTTACCCCCACATCCTATTTGTTTTTCCTCTTCTACTATGCAATAATTACCCACCTTAAGTTAGAGGTGACACTGAGATGAAGTGTAAGAACCATTTGTAAAAGTGATGTCTTGAATTGTGTTAAAAAATCTCATCATTTCCACTAAAAAAAAAAAAACAAAAACAAAAAACAAACCCTTCTCAGCCCTTGTAACAAAGTGTCTGAGTCACAATTCTATTGGGAAGAGACACCATGACCAAGGCAACTCTTTAAAAATAAGCTTTTAATTGTCGGCTTGTCTAGAGTTTCAGAGGATTACTCCATTATCATCCTGGTCAGGAGCTTGGCTGCATGCTGGCAGGTGCCAGAGGAGTAGCTGAGAATCTTGTAGGCAGAGAGGGTGACACTGCCTGGTGGCTTTTGAAGCTTCTCAGTGTCCTCCCCTAGTGACATACCTTATTTAACAAGGACACATCTATCCTAACCAGGCCACACCTCCCAGTCTTTGCAAACAGTTTACCAGCTGGGCACTAAGCATGCAAATATATTAGCTTATGGGAACAATTCAAATTGCCACACAAAGTAATCTGCATATATACTGCCTTACAAAAGCAGTAAAGTGTCAAGACAATTTCTGTATATTATTCTTAAACTTTTTTTTTTTTTTTTTTTTTTTTTTTGGAGACAGAGTTTCTCTGTGTAGCCCTGGCTGTCCTGGAACTCACTCTGTAGACCAGGCTGGCCTCTATCTCAGAAATCCGCCTGCCTCTGCCTCCCAAGTGCTGGGATTAAAGGTGTGGGCCACCACGCCCAGCTCTGTATATTATTCTTTTTTTTTTTTTTACAAAAATTATGTTATTTATTGTATTCAATTTTCATACATTTGTACAATATAGTTTAATCATATCAAAGAACTGCTTTGCCTCCAACTTCTCACAGACATTACTCATGTCTCCCTTCTAATTTTATGCCCTCTTCTCTCTATTTATTTATTTTTAAATTTTTTTCTTTTTTTTTTTTTTAATTAGGTATTTTCCTCAATTACATTTCCAATGCTATCCAAAAAGTCCCCAATACACTCCCCCCCCCACTCCTCCCCCCACCCACCCCCACCCCTTGGCCCTGGCATTCCCCTGTACTGGGGCGTATAAAGTTGGCAAGTCCAATGGGCTTCTCTTTCCAGTGATGGCCGACTAGGCCATCTTTTGATACAAATGCAGCTAGAGTCAAGAGCTCTGGGGTACTGGTTAGTTCATAATAATGTTCCACCTATGGGGTTGCAGTTCCCTTTAGCTCCTTGGGTACTTTCTCTAGCTCCTCCATTGGGGGCCCTGTGATCCATCCAATAGCTGACTGTGAGCATCCACTTCTGTGTTTGCTAGGCCCCGGCATTGTCTCACAAGAGAGAGCTATATCTGGGTCCTTTCAGCAAAATCTTGCTAGTGTATGCAATGGTGTCAGCGTTTGGAAGCTGATTATGGGATGGATCCCTGGATATGGCAGTCTTTAGATGGTCCATCCTTTCTTCACAGCTCCAAACTTTATCTCTGTAACTCTTTCCATAGGTGTTTTGTTCCCAATTCCAAGAAGGGGCACAGTGTCCACACTTTGGTCTTCGTTCTTCTTGAGTTTCATGCGTTTAACAAATTGTATCTTATATCTTGGGTATCCTAAGTTTTGGGGCTAATATCCACTTATCAGTGAGTACATATTGTGCGAGTTCCTTTGTGAATATGTTACCTCACTCAGGATGATGCCCTCCAGATCCATCCATTTGCCTAGGAATTTCATAAATTCATTCCTTTTAATAGCTGAGTAGTACTCCATTGTGTAAATGTACCACATTTTCTGTATCCATTCCTCTGTTGAGGGGCATCTGGGTTCTTTCCAGCTTCTGGCTATTATATATAAGGTGTATATTATTCTTAATTCTACTTTTCACCTTGTCTTCAGTGATCCTTTCTTGGTATCTGTAATGTGTTGGCAAATACATATAAGTGAAGGGTATTTATTATTGTTATTGTTATTATTATTATTATTATTATTATTAGGGTTGAAAATAGTCAAAAGAAAACTAATATATGACATGTAAAATTTAGATGCAATGCAAATTTCAGGGTCCATGTATAGTTTTACTGACTGGATGCTGATTTGTTTTGACACAGCCTGCAGCAGACTTTGCACTGCTGCATGGTATACCATACTGCAAAATGTAACAGTGATTCACAGGAAAGCCAGACAGTGGGGGCACATACTTGGGAGGCAGAGGCAGGCGGATTTCTGAGTTTGAGGCCAGCCTGGTCTACAGAGTGAGTTCCAGGACAGCCAGGGCTACACAGAGAAACCCTGTCTTGGGGGGTGGGGCGGGAATACAGTGATTCTCATGACACTTGATTTAATAAGTCTTACTTTAATTTTATTTCTTTTAAAAATAATAGTGTGTTCCTGTCATTTCCAAATAGAAAACATTATTTCTAAACTCACAGTTGCAGAAAACACTGGATTGTTGATTCTTTTTTGTAGCTATAGATGGCAAGACCTTGTGTCTCTTATGTGGAAGCTGTCTGTAGTTATGCCAAAAAAGCTCATCAACATTTGTAAGCTGAGAAAAACAGCTTTTGGGAAATAGAAATGACAATATATTATCACTGTAGATATTTTTGTAGATTCCAATATAATATGGGGCAAGTTGCGATTCTCTTTTTCATATAAACTATGGTCCTTATTTGGTTCCATTCCAGGTTTTGTAAAGTTCTCAAGTGGAATAGTTTAAGTTTGTTTAGTATCATAGATAAATTGTCTGGGAATCTAAATGTATGTGAATATAGTATTGAATAACTTGGCATTTTTGTGATCCTAGCAAGTAGGTATTATGAGAACATCACCTATATCATTCTAAGTTTTGCTGACCTTTGTATTTCTGCAACAGAGAAATGTAACTCCTCTCTGCTGTTATCAAACAATATTGTTTTATTCATTGTGATTTATGAAGAGAGCTCACATGCATGCATTATAAACACATAAAATAAAATGTATCCCTGAGCCTCTATTACTACTCAAAAGTATATTCCCTCTCACAATGCAAATTTTATAGACTATATCTTATGAATAGCCCTCAGGCTTTTTAAATATTTAATAATATATATTGCTAATGCATCTTTTTATTATAGTATATTGATTTATAGGTAGCAAAGGTATCCATTTCTGGTAATGAGACAGTAAAAATATTTAGGGTTCGTGGGTTATATGACTTTCAGAAGGAGCCCTGGATAGTATGTCTCAGACGGACTGTATCCCAGTAAGGCTGCATGACAGTGAAGTCTGCTGAGCCTTGGTCTGTGGCATTCCTGATTGCTAGTCCCTGCCATCATTTCTCACCTGCTCTCATTTGCAAATGCAGAAGTGGGTAAGATCTTGGTCTGTCTGTTTTATTGTTTCTGAATTTAACATGCAAACTTTTGTTAGTTGTTCTACAGATTGCTTGATGGGTAGTCTCTATCAACTACCAATTTTGATTTATAAAAGTTTCTGTTTTTAAGTTATACATATAGAACTGAATAAAAACATGTTGAGTGAAATGCACTGTGCAGTATGGTGAGGTTGTTTCCTTGTAGTCTCATTTGTGTTTTGAGATACTGTCTGTTACTGTATTTCTTCATAACAGCAACTTCCTTTTTTGGGGTACTTCTTAGGACCTGATCCCTTGTGAATGGTATGTGTTTATTAGTTCAGGCCTTAAAACCAGCATATGGTTACTGATACTTTTATTGCCTCTTAAAACAGACATACCGACATCAATGGGAGAAGAGGCCCTTGGTCCTGTGAAGGTTCTATGCCCCGGTGTAGGGGAATTCCAGGGCCAGTAAGCGGGAGTGGGTAGGTTGGTGATCGGGGCAGGGGTTGGGGGGGAGGGATTCACAGTGGAAACTAGGAAAGGGGATAAATTTGAAATGTAAATAAAGAAAATATCTAATAAAAAAGAAAGAAAGGAAAGATAAAATATTGAAATCATTAAGAAAAAGACAACAAGAGCCTGCTGACAGGAGCCTGATATATCTTGTCTTTTGTGAGGCTCTGCCAGTGCCTGGCAAATACAGAAGTGGATGCTCACAGTCATCCATTGGACAGATCACAAGGTCCCCAAGGAAGGAGCCAGAGAAATACCCAGGGAGCTGAAGGAGACTGAAGCCCCATAGGAGGAACATCAATATGAACTAAGCAGTACTCCCAGAGCTCCTTGGAACTATACCACCAATCAAAGAAAACACATGGTGGAACTCATGGCTCTAGCTATATAGGTAGCAGAGGATGGCCTAGTTGGTCATCAGTGGGAGGAGAGGCCCTTGGTCCTGTGAAGGCTCCATACCCAGTATAGGGGAATGCCAGGGCCAAGAATGGGAGTGGGTGTGTTGGGGAGCAGAGGGAGGGAGAAAAGGATAGGGGATTTTCGGAGGGGAAACTAGGGAAGGGGATAACATTTGAAATGTAAATAAAGAAAATATCTAGTTAGAAAAAAGCAGACATACTGAGACTCAGATTAAATAACTTGTTACAGGAAATACCACTAACATATGCTCATGAAATAGGTAGGTCACATGTACCTAAAAGGGGAAAAAAGCAAAATTGCCTCCATTCTGTGTCATGAAAGTTCTCTTTAATCAGACCCTTGCTTCAATGTCAAATCTGCGCTGTGATAGTGATGTATTTTGTTTGTGTCTTCATCTTGTAACTTATTTGTTGCTTTGGCTTATGATGCTTATCTGGTTTTTTCCACATTTACTTTATATGGATTTCTGTCCCTCTTCTTGTTTTCAGTTATTATTGACAGTAGAATCGAAGGTCAATATAGCCAGTGAACCCTTATATGGAAGTAATGGTGCAATGTAGCATAATAAATTTTGGAAGTTAATGCCTCTACTCCTAAAATTAGAACATACCATGTTCATGTGCATACTTGGATTTCTGTTAGACTTCCATAGAATGGCTCAGTGGTGAACACAGTTGCTTCTTACCAAACCTCTGTACAGGTTTTCCTCCTTGTATTCAGGTTTGGGTCTGTTTGAGTCTTCACTAAGCAAATCCAAGCTGTTACTGAGAATTAGATCCTCTGACAGTGTTCGTGATCCAGAGACCTGAAATGGGAAAGAGAACATCAGTTAGTCACTGTGTATGGTTTTTAACATACCTAATGAGTAGAAATGAGTTTTGAAGGACTCTGAGTTATTAATAAGCTCATTTATAAAGGCAGAATTACTGTAAATACACTAAAAGTTAGGAAGACTGTCTGGTGGTTTGCCCTGCTGATTGTACTCAGCAGTGTAAGTCTATTCTCTTAGGCCTTAGTCAGCACTACCAACAAGAATGTTGAACTGTGCAGTTGTGTTTGAATGAGTTGCTGTTTCTAGGTCATCACAGTTTGAAGATTGCATCATTTGGTGCTGCTGTCATGTGTTACAAACAAGCTAAACTCATGATAGATTTAATTTAGTTATATCAATTTTATGATATTTAAGTCAATATTCTAAAAATTCTATTAGGATAAAAATTATTTCATGTTGACTTTAAAACTCTTATATTTGAGATGATTTGTACATCAAACAGTGACTATTAAACTATAAAATCAGGCTTTTTTACCCAGTGGTTTTTTTTTTTTTATTATTAGTTTAGCTCTTTGAATTTTCATACATGTATATAATGCATTCTGGCTTACTCTCTTCTCCCATTCTCTTCCCTCCATTCTTTTTCAGTGCCTTTACATTACCTGTTCTTTTCCCAGATTTGTGACTTTTGCCTTTATTTTGTGGCCCATTTAGCTTAACGAGGGCCATGCTTGTTACCTCAGGATTAGGATTTTATATTGCAGCCTTAATGGGTCACAGTGGTAGGACATAACTGAAAGCAGTCACACACACATATACACACACACATTCCTTCTCTGAATTTATCAGTAGGTATCTTTCATGGCTAAGGCAACTTATAGAAGAGTTTATTGTGGGCTTGCAATTTCAGAGGGTGAGTCCATGGCCAGTATGGTACCTTGTGGCATCAGGCATGAAGGTGGGCATAGTGCTGGATCAGTAGCTAAAAACTTACATGCTTATCCAGAAGTAGGCAGTAAACATAATTGGGAATGGCATGAGTTTTTGAAAAGTCAAAGCCCACTTCTAGGAACACACCTCTAATAAGACCACACCTCCTAATTCCTCCACACTGCTTCACCAACTACTGACCAGATATCCAAACATAGGAGCCTGCAGGAGCCACTCTTATTTAAGCCACCACCAAAGGAAATAGTTCCTTAGTGAGCATCCCGAGTACTTGCTCCATCCTTGCCTGGCTGTTGACGCATCTGTCTGCAGCCCAAGTACAGTCACTCATAGTTATTGGAAGCTCTTGATTGCAATGAATGTACATTGCCTAAAAGGTGGAATTTCTCAACCCTTTCCCCTGTCTTCTGCTTCTTAAATTCTTTCAGTGTCCTGTGCCACAGTGTTTCATGAGCCTCGGAGAAGAGGCTGTGAATGTCTTGTTTAGGTTTGACTACTTGTCTGTCTCCTATTCGCAGCACCTTGAATGTCAGTGAGTCTCTGTATTTACCACCATTCACTGGAAAGAGCTTCTCTGATTAAAGCTGAGAGTGTTAATTGCCTATAGATGCAAACATAATTAAATGGGCAGTTGGATGCTATGCCAGTTTAGTTAATCAGCAGAATTAAATAACCCCCTACTCCCATGAAATCCCTTGCCATGGGTTTTTGAACAGGTTCAAAGAACCAACTCTGGATTCTCTCTTATGGTCCTTGTGGGTAATTGTCCTCAGAACAATCCTCGTACTATTGTACAGGAGTTCTAGTCAACATCACGTAAGTTATGAGGCAGTGAAAATATCTTAACCTCTTCTAAAAGCAAACCAAAACAAAAATGACAAAGATATAGGGTCTTCAGTGAGCACTGGGAGTCAGTAAGCCACAAAGGAAACTGTCATAGCTAGCACATTAGACTAGCATCTTCTCATAAAACAAGGAATACAAAATAATTATGAAATAAAATAAAATTTAATGCTTAACATTGCACTTTTATGTCTATCTATTAAAAACCAGATTTATAAAGTTACCTCTGTGCTTAAAGTTCAGTCTTTGCCTACTCTTTCCAACACAACTGCCACCTGTCACATGTGGCTTCATTGAAAATGTTGACAGCATATAGAAATCATGGCGGCTCCTCCATCTACTTCTGTATATCCCTCACATAAAGTCAGTAAAATCTTCAGGGACCACTTTGAATCTTAAACTGCGATTAAAAGGTTTATACCTATATTCATCTCTCTCTATTTATACACATTATTTCCTTCCCTCTTTTAAAATCTCACGTAGGTTCTTAATGACAGTTTACTATGTTTTATTGCTTATTAGAGGCATGCATTTATGCCTATCTCCAGAACATTAATTAAGTAAATTGATGCTAGAAATGTAGCTCCACTTACCAACTCTTTTTCATTCTGCAAACATCAGGCAGTGTAGTGTGTGGGCACATAACTGCATCTTCACAGATACATGCTGGAGGCAGCTCCTAAGTACATCCGTGTAACTCGTAGAAACTTTTCAGCTTTCACACAGGAACCCTGTAATCTTTATAGCAGGTTTATGGATATGCACTACCATGAGTGTCCTCAGTGTCACATGATACAGCAAAGCTTTACATAGACACAGTAAAATCAGTGGTGCTTTGAAACAAATTCTGTTTTCTGCAAAATGTGACTTGCTCTTTTGTGCTTGAGAAAGGTTTGAAAACTCTATCAGAAGGGAACATGGTCTGATGTTTTCCCTGCAAGTATGCAACTATTTTGAGTATCATCATATTTATAACGATGACCTCAAGTCTTACATTTTGGGCTTTGGGGAAAAATAGGTATAGAAACTCTTTTTAGGTATATACCAGCCACTGTTTTTTGGTATATGTTATCTCAAGAGATTTTTTTATCTCACATGGCAGCTCTGTGTAGTCAGTCATGTTTAGAGTACACTATTAAAAAAGCATTCTGAGACTATTTAGTTTAACATTGTTCATTTTTAAGAATGGGTATAGATGATTTTTTTTAATTTTTAATATGTTTTATTACATATTTTCCTCAATTACATTTCCAATGCTATCCCAAAAGTCCCCCATAGCGCCCCCCACTTCCCTACCCACCCATTCCCATTCTTTTGGCCCTGGCATTCCCCTATATTGGGGCATATAAAGTTTACAAGTCCAATGGGCCTCTCTTTCCATTGATGGCCGACTGAGCCATCTTTCGATACATATGCAGCTAGAGACAAGAGCTCTGGGGTACTGGTTAGTTCATCATGTTGTTCCACCTATAGGGTTGTAGATCCCTTTAGCTCCTTGGGTACTTTCTCTAGCTTCTCCATTGGGAGCCCTGTGATACATCCAATAGCTGACTGTGAGCATCCACTCCTGTGTTTGCTAGGCCCCGGCATAGTCTCACAAGAGACAGCTATATTTGGGTCCTTTCAGCAAAATCTTGCTAGTGTATGCAATGGTGTCAGCGTTTAGAAGCTGATTATGGGATGGATCCCTGGATACGGCAGTCTCTAGATGGTCCATCCTTTCATCACAGCTCCAAACTTTGTCTCTGTAACTCCTTCCATGGGTGTTTTGTTCCCAATTCTAAGAAGGGGCACAGTGTCCACATTTTGGTCTTCATTCTTCTTGAGTTTCATGTGCTTAGCAAATTGTATCTTATATCTTGGGTATCCTAAGTTTTGGGCTAATATCCACTTATCAGTGAATACATATTGTGTGAGTTCCTTTGTGATTGTGTTACCTCACTCAAGATGATGCCCTCCAGGTCCATCCATTTGGCTAGGAATTTCATAAATTCATTCTTTTTAATAGCCGAGTAGTACTCCATTGTGTAAATGTACCATAATTTCTGTATCCATTCCTCTGTTGAGGGACATCTGGGTTCTTTCCAGCTTCTGGCTATTATAAATAGGGCTGCTATGAACATAGTGGAGCATGTGTCCTTCTTACCGGTTGGGACATCTTCTGGATATATGCCCAGGAGAGGTATTGCTGGATCCTCCGGTAGTACTTTTCTTTAAGGATTTGTAACTCTTTAGCAGTGTTCTCCTGCAATTCTTTAAGGGATTTTTGTGCTTCCTCTTTACTGTCTTCTACCTGTTTTCCAGTGTTCCTTTGTATTTCTTTAAGTGTGTTATTAAAGTCCTTCTTGAAGTCCTCTACCATCATCATGAGATATGCTTTTAGATCCGTGTCTAGCTTTTCCGGTGTGTTGGGGTGCCCTGGACTGGGCGAAGTGGGAGTGTTGGGTTCTGATGATGGTGAGTGGTCTTGGTTTCTGTTAGTAAGATTATTATGTTTACCTTTCGCCATCTGGTAATCTCTGGGGTTAGTTGTTGTCGTTGTCACTGTTTAAAGATTGGAGCAGAAGCTGTGTTCCACTCACCAGCAGTCTCAAAATCCTGTGGCGGGGGTCGTGGGTAGCTGGCGGGTGTACACTGGGGTGTAGCTACCCCGGTGTTGGTCCAGCCGGAAGAGGCCTGTGGTCCTACTCAGGCCGGTTTTCTGCTTCCCTAACTAATGCAGTCTCAGGTCCCGCGCGCAATTGGATTGGAGCAGAAGCTGTTTTCCACTCACCAGAAGTCTTAAGATCCTGTGGCGGGTGTTGTGGGTAGCTGGCGAGTGTCAGCCGACCCTGCGCCCTAGCTACCCTGGTGCTTTTCTGACCGGAAGAGGGGTATAGATGATTTTAACCAGTATTTATCACTGAAGTAATAATAGAGCAATGTCTTATTCCAAGTCGATATATTTTTGGTCTATATACCTCATTTATTTATGTAAATTTTCTGTCCTCTGTTTAGTCTGAAAAAAAAAAAGAGAGTGTGTCTCTTCTTTCTGGATGGCATGGTGCTCTCCTTCTCAGAAGCCGTCCTCCCTGTGTCTAACCTTGCTCTTCCCACTGTGCTCTTCACCTTAGCACTCTGCATAGCCAGTCTCAAAATTAACACTGATTCCTTTTCTTTCCTTTTTTTTTAAAAAAAAAAGAAAGAAAGAAAGAAAGAAAAGAATTTAAGAGTCAAAAGATAGGGGAAAGGGTTGAGAAATTCCACCTTATAGGCCATGTACATTCATTGCAATCAAGAGCTTCCAACAACTATGGGCGACTGTACTTGGGCTGCTGACTTTTTTGTATTGATTTTGAGTTGAACTGTGTTTTTAAAAGAGTATTCAGAGTTTAGCATTAGCTCTAAGTGGAGTTCATCTCCACTGAAATTTTGTGCATGTAGACAGACAGACAGATAGTGAGCTAGATGTAATGATGAGACAAGTATGGTTAAACCTGGGCTACATGAGCAACCACACATTGACTATCTGTGTGTGACAGAGTTATCCATTCTGTCACATAATGACTCCTGATATGTGTCAGCTCTTGGTGCTAAGCATGGACAATAACCAAAATGTCTGGTTTTGCTTGAGGGTTTTAAGCCTACATTCTAGTCAAAATTAGAAATATAAGTTTTAGATTTCTTTTCTGTATGAGGCATAGGTTTGTTAACAGTTACTGACTTTTATAATTAGCATGACACAAAACATCAAATATTTATAATTCAAAACACAGCGGTCTTAAAATTGCATACCAAAAGCATATTTCAAACAGAGCAAATTTTATATTAGCTAACCATTCTTTCCTTCTCTATATAAGGTGTCTGGATTTTGTCTTTATCCAAAGCAAGTAAAATTTGAGGTATATAGACTTCAGAATTTAAGGACATATGTAATTTTAGAAAGTTCTTTTGTGAGGGATATTTCTTTTGATTTATAATTATTCAAAATCTTTGACAGATTCTTTACTAAAGCTATATATATTATGCAGTTGTTTTAAATTTTTTCTCTAAACAAAGTTCAAATTCTTCATCTTTCAGATCTTGACAGAGCAAGTCTGCACTCAAGTTGTACATAAGCCACATCCGGAGCCAGACTCCACAGTGAAAATTCAGAATCCAAGTAAGCAGATGCCGCTCTTCAGGGCAACGTGGTGGTTACACGGTGACATGCGAGACTAAATCAAAACTTCTCTTAACTGGATTCCTTCTGCTGTCCCCATTTTATGACAGTGACAGCTCCACTCAGAGCAAAGTATTGAGTTGAGAATTAGTCAATGTGATGCTATGTCTTGGTTACGTTTTCAAATTTTAATTCAGAATTTGTTTGTATGTAGTGATTCTTAAGGTGGTGGCAACTTTGTTAAAGAACTCAACACCAAGTGCAGAATTGATGGAAGTTCGTCGGCTGTTTTTATCTGACATGATTAAGCTTTTCAGTAACAGCCGTGAAAATAGAAGGTAAAAAAAAGTCTGATTTTTATTCTAGATTAATATTTTTTATGTTCTTGATTTTCCATCACTTTTGAATGAAAAATTCAAATATTTTGTTAAATTCTCTTAAATCATTTTAAAAAGGCATGCGTTTCTTAGAAGCAATTTATTTCATCCTACTTTATCAGTTGTATATGCTTTTATTTAGTTGTCCTAACACACACACACACACACACACACACACACACACACACGAATATATAGACGAACACTTTTGTACTTAGGCTGTAGCCACTATCCCTCACATCTCCCTATCAGCAACAGTGCCTTTAATTCTCATTATGTTGGGTGTGTCCATATTCACTGATGTTTTCCTGCCATGCACTTAAGATATCCTAGCTCAGACATGATGTACAGCCTGAGTCCTTGAATATGTGTCTGGTCATTTCTTAAGTTTCTAACACATTTTTTTGTATTGTGTGTGAAGCATTTTGGTGCCCACACTAGCACAGTTGTGTTGGGGGTGCCAATAGAGCCAGTCGAGAGTGTTGTGAGTGTTAGTAGTGAATTGGTACTGAGAACATTCAGAAACAAAAACTGTCTCGAGAGTTAGGAAGGGATTTTGATTTATAATTCAAATTTTCTAAGATAGAAAGAAATTGATAGAGGTTATAGAATGCAGAATATAGAGAGAATAATTGTGTACTTAGCTTATATTCTCATCACTTTAAGTTTCAAAGTAGTAGATTATAATTTTGATATTTTAATGAGTTCTTTTTCCTTTTTCTTTTAGATGCTTGCTGCAGTGTTCAGTATGGCAGGATTGGATGTTTTCTCTGGGCTATATCAATCCGAAAAGCTCTGAGGAGCAGAAGATTACCGAGATGGTCTACAACATCTTCCGGATTCTTTTGTATCATGCAATAAAATATGAGTGGGGAGGCTGGAGAGTCTGGGTGGACACACTCTCAATAGCCCATTCCAAGGTAAAGGGACTTGGCATCTTCTGTCATTGAAGTTTCAGCAAGGAAGTAAATGGCTATAAACTCTCATCTGGTGCCACCTAGTGGACATTCTCAGTCATGGCTCAGTCCTTGATCCTAATTTTGACTTTGTACTTTCTTTGCCCTTTGGTGAGCCTGAAGGTGATTTAAGATCACTTAACTTACTCGGAAGGCAAAGGCAGGTGGATTTCTGAGTTCGAGGCTAGCCTGGTCTACAAAGTGAGTTCCAGGACAGCCAGGGCTATACAGAGAAACCCTGACTCAAAAAAAACAAAACAAAACAAAACAAAAACAAACAAAAAAATCACTTAACTTATAAAGTCTGTAATTACAAATATTGTTTTAATAGCACTTTAAGTAAGTGTGTCTGTTTGTGTCGGGGGGCGAGAGGGGGGTGTTCGTGTGTAGGTGTGTGAGTGCATGCATGCACTTGCTGAGTCTGGAAGACAGAAGATAGTTTTCAGGAGTTGGTTCTCTCCTTACACTTACAGGTTCCAGGCTTGGAGGCAAATGCCTTTCCTTAATGAGCCGTTTCATGTCAATTTGAAAATTTACTACATATGTTTGTAGCCAGCATGAGAAGCAGTTGCTTTTTAACTAAACCATATTCAATTCTTACAAGTATATTTCATGAAATAGTAGCTGAATAGTACTTTTAAAGATGTTTTTGAAGTAATCAGATTTCTTTTCATTCTAAAATAAGTAATATATACATTCAAAAGGGGCTTGGTTGACTTGAATTTGGATCCCCATCATGGCTGCACACACTTCATTCGCCCCAAGTGCTAGAGAGCCCGATGGGTAGATCCCAAGGACTCTCAAGCCAGCCAGTCAGTCTAGCTAAAACCATAGAGCCCAGGTCAGTACAAAATGCTGTGTCAAAAAATGAGATGCCACATGAAATTGAGGAAGGCATCTCAGGGTCAGTGACCATGATAGATACATAGTTTTCTTTGATTCCATGTTTATTTAGTTCTGCGTGGCCTGGAATTTGCTGTGTACACTAACATTTAAGACTGCTTTCACTCACAGAGGTCTGTCTGCTTCTGTCTTCCTAGTATTGGCATTAAAGGCATGCACCTTTAGTAATATTTTTAATTGTGTTGTTGTAGTTAGTGCACTCTTGCTATGAAGATACACCATGACCAAGGCAACACTTATAAAATAAAGCATTTAATTTGAGGCTTGCTTACAGTTTCAGAGGTGAGTTCATTGTCATGGAGGGGAGCATGGTGGCAGGCAGGAAGGCATGGTGCTGGAGGAGGAGCTGAGAGCTATATCCTGATCCACAGGCTTTAGCACTGAGCCTGTTGTGGACTTTGGAAACGTCAAAGCCCTCTCCCAGTGTCACACTTTCATCAACAAGGCCACACCTCCTGATCCTTTTAATCTGTTTCAAATACTCCAAATACTTCAAATATATGTCCCCATAGGGATCATTCTTATTCAAACCAGTACATATATAGCATGTTTTAACATTTAATTTAACATTTTTAACACTTAAATGTGAAAACATGTTTTAACAGTGAACATTTAATTCTAAATTATATTTCTACATATTAAATGATGTATGTGCATCTTATGTTCTACTAAGTCAAAGCTGTGATTCTTCACCCTGTAACATCACAGAAGAAACATGAACATACAGAATTAGGTTGCTGGGTTAGGTTGCAATTAAGTTTTGCGATTTAGAAAGTTCATATAGTAATTTTAATAGGAATTAGAAAAATTATTTTAGAGACCAAATAATATATATTTTAGGCTTTCTGGTCTGCCTCTGATGAAGCTGCTCAACTCATTTGTGTAGTGTGAGAGCAGACAGAGAGGAAAAGTATAACAGGTACATAGTTGTATTACAAAAAAATTATTTATCAGAATAGATGACAAGCTGATTATGGCCATGGGTAACAGTTGCCAGGTCCCGTGATTGAGGAGATTTTTCTGTAGGAAACAGATTTCATATGATGGCACTCTTTAAAGAAAAGTCAACCAAAATACCTTGTTAATATAAATTAATTTGTGTGCCTATAAGGAGAGATTTTTTAATATTAGAAAAATTTAGGACAATTTATGCCTGTTATAGTCCTACATTTTTCAACATACACACTTTGTATTTGCCATTGCTTTAGTAAGTTTTAATGTAACAAAGAAAAAGACATTGTAAGTTCTTGTACAGAACATATTGTGCTGTTTCTAATTCAGTCACCCGTTTACACTTAAAACTGATGCAGTGCCTTAACAATGTCTTACGTTTACTGGTCCATCTGAGGGGCTTCAGGAGTGGTTGGGCTCGGTGAGAATACTGCAGTAGCTGTGTGAAAACTGTCATCGTAATAGTAGTTTTAATGCTGAATATTATCATCTGACTAGTCCTTAAGTCTAACATCTAAACATTCACAGATGAGATATCATAGGATATTGGGTAGCATTAGAATATTTCACCTCTACAAAGGAGTCTTGATATTGCAGTTACACATGTGGATAGAGACAAGTCAAGAAACAGTGTATTACTGTATTTCATCATTGTTTCCAATTATGTAATAAAACTAAATCTTTTATTATTTAATAAAACTAAATCTTAAACTTTCTTATACCATTTAGCTTATATTATGGTAACTTTATTGCTCTTATTTCTCCCTTTCTCTTGGCATATGCATGATCCCTCAGTGTGCTCTCACTTATTTCCTAGGTTACTTATGAAGCACACAAAGAATACCTGGCCAGAATGTATGAGGAGTACCAGCGACAAGAGGAGGAGAACATTAAGAAAGGAAAGAAAGGAAATGTGAGCACCATCTCTGGTCTTTCATCACAGACAGCAGGAGCAAAAGGAGGAATGGAAATCCGGGAGATAGAAGACCTTTCCCAAAGCCAGAGCCCAGAGAGTGAGACAGACTACCCAGTCAGCACAGATACACGAGACTTGCTCATGTCAACCAAAGTATCAGATGATATTCTTGGAAGTTCAGATAGGCCTGGCAGTGGAGTGCACGTAGAAGTGCATGATCTTCTAGTTGACATAAAAGCAGAGAAAGTGGAAGCCACAGAAGTAAAGCTTGATGATATGGACTTGTCACCAGAGACATTGGTGGGTGGAGAGAATGGTGCCCTTGTGGAAGTGGAGTCCTTGTTGGATAATGTGTATAGTGCTGCTGTAGAGAAACTCCAGAACAACGTGCATGGAAGTGTGGGCATCATTAAAAAAAACGAAGAGAAAGACAACGGCCCGTTGATCACACTAGCAGATGAGAAGGAGGAGCTTCCAAACAGCAGCCCACCCTTCCTCTTTGATAAAATACCCAGACAGGAAGAGAAATTACTTCCAGAACTTTCTAGCAATCACATCATCCCAAATATTCAGGATACCCAAGTGCATCTTGGTGTCAGTGATGATCTTGGATTGCTTGCTCACATGACCGCGAGTGTAGAGTTAACGTGCACATCAAGCATAATGGAAGAGAAAGACTTCAGAATCCATACGACATCAGATGGAGTGAGCAGTGTCTCTGAACGAGAGTTAGCATCGTCAACTAAGGGGTTAGACTATGCGGAAATGACTGCCACAACTTTGGAAACAGAGTCTTCCAATAGCAAAACTGTACCAAATGTCGATGCAGGAAGTATAATTTCAGACACTGAGCGATCTGATGATGGCAAAGAATCGGGAAAGGAAATCCGAAAAATCCAGACCACTGCTACAACACAAGTAAGCCCTCCTCTGGGAGTTCTGGAAGTAATCACAGAGAGCTGTTAGCTGCAAAGTGGTCCTTAGGATGATACTACACTTAAACCGTGTAATATAGAACTTACAGAACGGAGTGATGTGAGATATGTGTGTATATATATATACACACACACACATACATACATATGTATATATATATATACACACACACATACACACACACAGATATATATATATATATATTTCATATATATATATATATGAAATTCAAGTGATCTGAATTATATTCCCAATTCGGCCACATTTCTCTAATTTTATTCCACCTCTGGCCCAGATCCTTCTGTCATATTAGACATTGTAGTAAATTAAAATAGAACCATTAAGGTCTTGCCCATGCTTGCAGTTTAAAACTGACTCCATTTCCACCTCTGTTCTTGAGGTATTCATGCTAACCTTGTGCTCCAGGCCTGTCTTGTTCTGGGGATTATAGAAGAGCTCCAGCTCAAACAGATCCATGAATGAGAGCAGGGGATGGTTATCTGTCAAATGCCGACTGAGCTCTCAGCATTGGGGTAGATTTTTCACTTTCAACCCTCATAGTACCCTTTGAGTCAGGTAATGTAGCTGAGAAAATTTGGAATGATTACCAATGAGCTTTTTCTAAAACAAATACTGGGATAGAATTTATTAAATTTTGAAAAGGAAGCTGCTTAGACAAATGTTATTGCTGTGGTTTGGGCCATTTTAGTAAAGCTGTAAGTATAAGTACTATGTCTTCTAGGACAAATTTGAGTTATGGGTACTTAATTTTTAGACTAACTAAAGCAATACTTTGTGATTAAGTGTTAATGAGATTTTGACCCTTGAGGACTTGAGTTTTGTTAGCCCTATGAACTTCCTGCCTGCCCTTTTAATCTCATTGAAGGTAAGTTTATGTTTCCATTCCTCCTATATTGGAAAGACTTAGCCATGACTTACAATTGTCTTTGTACTCCATTAAGAATACTGGATGGTATATTCTGTTTGTGTGAAAGGTGTGTTTATTTTTTATTTGTTAACAGTCAGTTTCCATTTTGGTGGCTGTTAGACTACACTCACGTAGACTACAGATAATTGTCATGGAGAAGAATATTGAATAAGGTACAGGTTTCAAATGAAGGAAAACAGAGCATCACTTACTGCATAATCACTAGGCTTTCCTGTTTTACATTGAGAATGTACAGGCATTTTTCTAGCTTCTTTTCTTACATCATACAGTGTGTTTATTTTTTATTGATGTATTGTGAATGAAATGCACTTTGAAGTTAATTTGAATCCCTTTCAGTAATATATCTTCTCACCATGTGTTTTCAGTTATAGTTCACTGATGATATGTATCTATTGCCTTATTGCATCTGTACTTTCTTGCATGAAGGGCATTTTTTACTAGCATGAAGATTCTGTGACTAGGAAAAGAAGATCTGTGTTTTAGTAAGAACTTTATAGTGCCTAGAGTTTCAAACCCAAAGTCCAACTAGTAGCCTTCAGATGGGCAGGGATTCAGTGAGGGGTTTGAAGGCACTCACTGTGAGCTCCTTCTCACTGTGTTACACACACTGTGGTTTGAATCTAACAGTTCTTTCCTGCTCCACCTTCCCTTTGTTTAGGCTGTTCAGGGCCGGTCTTCCACCCAGCAAGACCGAGATCTCAGAGTTGATTTAGGATTTCGAGGAATGCCAATGACTGAGGAACAGCGGCGCCAGTTCAGCCCTGGTCCCCGGACTACCATGTTTCGGATTCCTGAGTTTAAGTGGTCTCCAATGCACCAGAGACTTCTCACTGATCTGTTGTTTGCATTAGAGACAGATGTGCATGTGTGGAGAAGGTACAACTGTCTTTTTGTAGTGTTTTGTTTTTCTACATTTTGATGACCTTCAGTTGAGAAAATGAATATAACTTATTTTAAAAAATTATTTTACCTCTATGGGTGCTTTGCTTTGTATGTAAGTCTGTGTACCATGTTCATGGCCTGCTACCTGCTAGGGTCAGAGAGAGACTTGGATCTCTTGGAATTGGGAGTTACAGAGAGTTGTGAGCCACCACCATGTAGGTGTTGGGAATTGAAATGAACCCAGATCCTTAGAAAGGACAAAAAGTACTCTTTACCACTGAACCGATTCCCAACCTATGAAAATGAACATTTTTATTTACTGTATCAACTAACTAAATGGCTTATGTCATCAAATAAAGTTTAAAAACTAAATTTGTTTAAAAATTAAATATTTAAGTTTTGGACAGACAAATATTTATATAAAGTATACTTTTATGCATCTAGAGCACAGGTCTCTAGCTATATAACAGTTCCACTTAAGAGAGTTAAAGCAGAATTTTAAAATCTGGCATTGTTTACACTGGTACAGAAAAGAAAGACCAGTTTTGGTCTATACTTCTGTAATCCCACCTTTTGCTGACGTCACTACTATGCACTATATTATTGTTTGCTAACAGCATGATAACAGTACCAAAATAAAATCCTAAAGTAACCTCTAACATGTATGTCACTGGGACCTATATGTATAAATAAATAGTGGGTGTTGGTTTACTTCACAGCCTCAGACTGGAGCTGTCTTCCCTACTTCTCCTTATTTTCCTTGAGGATTAAAGGTGGCGGGCGACCTGAGGTTGTCTATGTCAAAAGGCAGACTCTCCTTCCCTTCTCCCTCCATCTTCTCACTTTTTTTTCTTCTCCCTGCTCTATTTTTTTCCACATTTTTCTTCTCTTGAATGAAGCCCCTTAATAAATTTGTCCCATACTGTCTGTTGAGTTGTACTTCCATATGTGAGACATCTTCCCTCCAAAAAGAAATGGATTTCTAATGATTAGGCTATGTGACCAATTCTGATTAATATCCAGAAACTGGTGAGGCCAACTGGGGCATGAGACAAAACCTGAATGTTCTTGTGGGGAGATGCCATGCTGCGTGGAAGCAAGCTGTCAGTCTGTCTGCCAAGGGGGGTCCTGGGCATGACTTGATCACTTTGCTCATAAGCTAGCACAGACTCATTGCTGATTTTGTTGTTGCATGCTATGTACCTTGAGATGGCGAAGGAAAGTCAGAGGCATGAAAAGTGTGGTTGTTGATGAAAAGGGGGATTTGCCCAATTTTTCTTTGAACAACAAACTGTGTGTCTCTGCTTTCTGTATTGATGTCCCTGGGGGTTTCCAAAGATCGGTACATACTAAGTTTTTTAAAAGACTATTTTCAGTATAGAGTAGGACATCTAACCACATAAAGCAGTGTATTTCTTTGGCAACTTCAGTACATATTTTATATGAAAAACCCTGCTGCTAACCTACCCTTTGGTCTTCCTTTTCCTTCTCAGTAATTCTTGAGCTTCTGCCAGTTCTCTTCAGACACACTTCATACCACATACTTCCCCTGGTAGTAAAAGGTGCACTTAGAATCACATTGGAACTCCCTCTGCACTGGCTCCAGTTAGCTGGTTTGCCTCCTAACACAGAAGCAGCAGAATGAAGCCAAATTAGTTTTACTAAATTCATAGAGCCACTCTTAATAATCAGAAATGTGAAATGGAGGATTATTATCCTGGCTACATGTGTAGCAAGTTTAGGCCAACCTTGGAGTAATGATGAATATTCTTATAAAAATTAAGAAAGAACAAGAATATTGTTATTTGTTTAATACACATGGACACATACATACACACACACACACACACACACACACACACACACACACGCACGCAAACAAACCTGGCAGCCATAATAATTTTTTGCTAAAATGCATGAATTTTGAGTTGGTTTTTCTGATCATTGCTTTTTAAATTTGTCTAGAACTTCTATATTTTGTAATTGTTTTCACTTTAAAATTTTTATTTTGAATAAGATATCTAAGCCTCTTACAGTTACACAAAAGAATTAATTGTGTTTTTTCTGTTACAGCCATTCTACAAAGTCTGTGATGGATTTTGTCAACAGCAATGAAAACATTATATTTGTACATAACACAATTCACCTCATTTCCCAAATGGTAGACAACATCATCATTGCCTGTGGAGGAATTTTACCTTTGCTCTCAGCAGCTACATCGCCAACTGTAAGTTCTTTACCTCCACCTAGTGGCTATATTTTGTAATGACACGAGTTGAGCATTCCGGTCCTTTCAGATACAGGGAACAGGCAGATTTTCAACCGTTTCTCCTACAGGTACTTTAAAGTCATTAATTAGATTTATATTCCAGTCTCTTTTATATACCAGTATGGGGCTCGCTTCCCTTATTTTAAAACAGAGCCGGCTCAATGATTTGGGGCTTTGGGGAAGAATTCTTCATTCCTGAATTGCTCAGAATCAATCACAACGGCCATCTTCCTATGTATTTTTATTAGAGTATTTCTCAGGTTCTTTTAAGAAGAACTACAACTGTATGTATATTATATGCTATATGTATCTTTAGATCTTATGTAGTAGTAAGCTGTTAAAATACATTTGTAGCATAGTGTGACCTTATTTACCAATTTGCTATTAAAATATTTATTTCTCTTTATAAAATATTGAAAAATACTAATATTGTCAATTTGGAAAGTGCTACGCTCTCTGGTCGAGTCAGCTGGACAAGCCGAGAGGCTTAAAAGTCGCAGACACAGGGACCCAGAGGGTCTGCAGCAGGAAAGCATTTAATATTGAACTTGAATGTCCTTTGTTATATGTAATTTTTACCTAGCAGACACCTTTAGTTCAGGGCTAGGGTGTGTGTGGCTGAGGAGCAGTACTCCTGTCTAGAATTTGTGGGTCTTGGGTTTGATCCACAGAGTCACAGATAAAAATGCCTGACTTAGGTAAAAATGAGTCTATTTAGGTGTCACTTGAGTAGATGGGAAGGAATATAGAGCTCTGTGTGCCCTAGGGCTTTTCTTGCTCCTTTTCATAGGAAACTTGTTTGTAAGACCCAGAACACACCTTTGCCTTATGTTTGTGTATTGTTAACATTTCTATTAGTGAGGGAATGCTTGTGAATTGGTTTCAGGCTTTATTTCATCAGTAACATTAGTTTCCTATGTGGCTCTTCTTCTCACTCCATCCATTGGGACAGCATTGAAGTTTACAATGTTAGCTACAACAGACTGTTACTACTACACCTCCTCCAGGCACACACACACCTCCTTGTACAGGCAAGCAGGCTCCTTTGGAACAGTGCAAAGGGCATCTCAGCCCTGGGGTCTTGTGCACTACTGAGTAAGCAAACCAAGGAAGGAGCCTGGGCATTACAGCACAGAGTGCATGGTCTGTGAAGAAGGCTGGTGCCCCTTTGTCTGTCACCCCTTCCTCTAGCAATGAATAGTAACTGCAGTCTTATTTTAAGGTAGGGAGGGTTCCTCTTTTTCTATACATCAAAGGCTAAATACAATGCTTTCTGTGTAACATAATATATATCGTCATTTGCTGTCAGGAGATTTTAAGAGACTGCATTTACTCTAATATAAATATTGAATATTTTTACACTTTTGTACAGAACATAAATGGTCTTTCTGTAAAGTAGCATAGTAATAAGTTATTAAAATTTGCAAAGGTTTGAAATATCCACATTACTAAATATTTTCCAAATTTTAGCATCAAATATTTCTATTAATAAAGTATTAAATAAATTCAATAGCTCATAAATGTTATATATACACTATTTTAACTCTCAATTTAGCTTATTTTTAAACGAATGGATATACTGTGGAATATATTGGCATTTTAAAGTTTAACTCCCAAGAATATTTACATATACTGTTTTGAACACTACTGTTTGGGATTTTAAATTACCTAGCAGTGTTCTTAGCAGAGTTCAGAAATTTTTGTTGATTTTGTCTCTATATTTCTCTTAATTGGTCTATTAAATGATTACATATGTACTTGGTTTTGCAACACACTTGATTTTATTTATATTACATTGTTTCTTTCAAAAATTGTTCTCATGCTTTATTAAGTACTGCTTAGTGTTGCTGGAGTCTTTCAGTGTTCTATTCAGGCTTAGTGGGAGAAAGAAGAGGGAAGCTCAAAGAACAAAGCTCACATTGAAAATAGGAGCTTTTCAGCTGAAAAC
The DNA here is from genome assembly GCF_978045245.1 of Mus caroli. Taxonomy (NCBI): domain Eukaryota; kingdom Metazoa; phylum Chordata; class Mammalia; order Rodentia; family Muridae; genus Mus; species Mus caroli. Next base: position 106,335,301 of record NW_028227258.1, read on the forward strand.
CTGCAAGTGTAAAAATTTAAGAATTCTGGACCAGGTGAGATAGGAGACACTAGGGATGCTCTCTGGTGTGCCAACAGGCCGTGCAACTTTATAAGGACATCAGAGTATCAACTCCAGGTGCATGAAGCAGAAGCACGTGACACTGCTCAGTTTGATTGTCCTGGGGATTTCAGTGATACATTTTTCATTTAGAGTTTCACGTCTTTGAAGTCTGACTTTTTTTAAATACCTGGAATAATTTTTAATATTTTGCCGCAGATATTTCAGCATAAGAAAAATATCCTTCCCCATAACTCGTCAATTTTGTAAAACATTTTCAAACAAATACAAATTCCATGATCTCATCTAATAGAACCTCCAAGTGAGGTTAAATGTCTCAATATCTACACAGTTGTATTTTGTTGCATTTAGACAACAGTAAAATACATCCGAAAGTAACAGACACACATCGTAATTGTGCCACACAAAGATATGAGTTTCAGAAGCACCAAGTCCAAAGATGACCATTTGTTGAAGGACAATTAAAATTTACTAATTTGACATAGATAGAAAAGGAAAGAGTATGACAAAGATCTTAGACTGGAAGAATCATGGACAGGTGGTTATTAGAGTGGAGCCTCCTTAAGAACTGGAGAGGACTGGGAGGAAGCGTGTTGTGTGCACACTGTGAACTCACACACCTTTACCTCTAGCACTTGGCCGGGAGGCTGAGGCAGGCAGGCACTCCTCCATACCAGACAAATTCTTCACATCTCCGTCCTGCAAATTCTTATATTATGTTCACCTGTTGTTAACTTTAGGTTATTTTATTTTAGAAGGTTCTGTCAACTTAAGCCAACAATTTATTGTAATTGAATTTATAATTATCAAGGGATATCATTATATGCCTCTAAGAACTTTTAACATATATTTTAAATGCATTTATGAATATGACATTATTTTGACACAATAGTGTCATTGTGACAGTGAAAAAGAAAAACTAAGTTATAAAAATTAAAAATTAAGATCATAATGCAGATATTATTTTCAACATTCTTAGAATCACAGTATTAATTTCTCCAAAAAGTTAATGTTTCTGTAATATAATTTAAAATCGCATTGTAGAGTGCTTGTAACATCATGCTAAATGAAGCATCTAGGAAATTCTTAGGCTCTTCAAAAACCCACACCTATCGGTTGTTTTAAGATCACAGTTTACATGTCTGGAAATGGTTGGGAAGCCACTTACTCCATATTTTAAATTCCATGTATGTCATGAAATATCTGTTTGTTACATGTGAGAGGTGGTTTTGTTGTTGTTGTTGTTATTGTTGTTGTTGTTTTGGTATTTAACAGAAGAACCAAAATGAAGAGTAATGATTGGTATCGATTCTCTGGAAAACGGCATTTTCCAACAAATGTATATTAGTTTACTTAACTTTTTATATTTCATGGTCTTGGTCTGATAGGCTTTTTTTCAAGACCATATTCAGCCTAGAATTTTCTGACCTTCACTTTAGATAATAAAGTTCTGTCTTATTTAAAATAAATACATATATACATCTATTCATACATATATACATATATACCTGGGAGTAATGAAGACTTAGATGGTAGTAGTTAGCAACCTTCTTCTGTGTGGAGCCAGGTAGTAAATACGGTAGGCCTCACATCTGTCTGCTGTTTGTCTCAGCTGCTTACCTGCCCTGCTGTGAGAAAGGAAAGGCTTATCATAACAGCTATGTGGTACAAGACACTAACATTGTGTTTGTTGGGTATAAAATAAGACTGACACAAAGAAGTCTTATTACTATAGAACAGTCGTTAGGTAAATTAACTCTTTTTATGATATAATTTGAAATTGACTCATTGACTATTAAATATAACAGTTTTTAACAAATATAATTCTTTCTTAGAAGAGACATCTTAGCCAGGTGGTGGTGGCACATGCCTTTAATCTCAGCACTTGGGAGGCAGAGGCAGGTAAATTTCTGAGTTCAAGGCCAGCCTGGTCTACAGAGTGAGTTCCAGGACAGCCAGGGCTACACAGAGGAACCCTATCTCAAAAAAAACAAAAACAAAAACAAAAAAAAAAAGAAAAGAGAGAGACATCTTTTTACTGTTTATAGACATTTTAATGTACAACTACCTTTATTAAACTCAAAAACATAAGAAGAATGTGCGGCTTGTTTTTGTTTTGTGGTCTCCTATTTTAAAAATAACAACCTAAAGCTTAACCCAGAAGTAAGGCTTTGTCATTTCTCACCGCAAGTGCTGCACTCTGTTGATTGCGTGCTGCTCAGACTGATTTCTAGTGAGACTCAGATGCAACATACTGTGAAGTTTAGATTCAATGGAAATGGTGGGAACCTCAATGTGAGATCGATCAGTGTTTTAGCCTGGGCTGTAGCATTTGCTGGGCATGGCCTCTGCATTCGTTTAAATGATACTTACCCATCAGAAAGCGCATGAGAAAAGTCAAGTGTGGTGATAGATGGCTTGTGTACTATGTGATGGGGAAGCCTTTAGCTCTCCAATGACTTCTGTCATTCCCTCCTTAAAAGCATTTTGTTTATAACACTCTAAAGTATAGACCATTCTAGATAATTTAGTTATTATAGATAATCAATTTTGATAGCAAGATATTTGTTTACTATTTCTAGGGAACTGGCCATTTGAAGTGGCCTGTTTCCTCCCTGAAACCATAAATGAGCTCCAAAGTCTATGTGTTGTAGGAATAACATTTCTGAATTTGCTCTTATAGTGTCATTGTTCTGGAAGAAAGCTTTGAATTCTTTAGACTAGTCATACCTGTAAGGGAATGGTGTAAGATAGACTTTAAGAAGACTGGAGATGTACATAGCATTTATTATAGTAAGTAATCTAAATGAGCTGTACTGTATTGTGATTTTGAATACCTGTATTATTTATTTAAAACTGTATGTTATGGTAAATGAATCACAAATTTGTTTTAAATACAAATAAAATAATAGTTTTAACTTTAATATTCAGGATAAAATTAAAACAATTGGCCTGGGATGGTGATGCCTACCTCAGTCCCAGCACTGGGGAGGTAAAGCAGATGTCATTAGAATTCTTGGGGAGTTTGAGGCAACTTTGATCTACAGAATGAGTTCCAGACCACAAGACTACACAGTGGTACTCTATCAATCTTTGATGAATGGCTACACATGGAGATACTCAAGGAGTATGAATGAATGAATGAATGAATGAATGAATGAGTTTAGATCACTTACTATGAAGTTTGATCAGTGTTTGCTTTGTGAAAGGGATATTATTTTGTTGAGTTTTAGAGTTAAGTTTTCCAGAGCTAGTCAGTTGAAGTATTCCATTTATTTTCTACCACACTCTTGTTTGTTATGAATGAAGGCAGAGATTTGGAAGGAAACATTGAGAAGAAGCAGAGACCACTGAGTCATTCATTCCTTCAGGGTTTATTGAACTCACTTAAGATTTTAAGTTGTTCATATTGGTCAACCATTTGTGTCAGATGTGGTTTAATTTTTTCTGTCCCTGGAAAAAATAGAAACTGACATTTCTGGATTTTCAAATAATTTCATCATCATAAAGTAGGAAAGCAGCGTTTTCTTCTGTGCCAAGCATGAGGGTGGTGTGACCTGTTTGTTAGCAGGGTATAGAATTGAAAGATAGGAGATCTTTGTTTTTTATGTTATGTTTTTGTAACAGTGGTCTTATTGGTTATCTCAGGATTTTTTAATATATCATCCCAGTGAAGATCCATGAAATAGCATATTTTGAAATTTATATTAATATTTATGTTGTAAAAACTCAGATAATTGGAATTTTATAATGATTATAAAATATCTATAATGTTATGTTATATGTACATGATTCTTAAAGCTCCGAACTCTTAGATAGTATACAGTTACTTGTCTTTATACTATAGGTCATATATAGTTGTATCAGTGAGTTATTTTCTGACACAAAAAGTGAATTTTAAATTGTGATGACAAATATTTTATGTTTGTATAACAGGGGTTCTGAATATTTGAGGAAATAAATTATAATATTATTTCCTCAGAGAAAAGGTCTAGATAGTCTGTAAGTATAATTAACTTCCCTTAGTTGTTTCTGCTCAAGTTAGTACAGAGTTAGGATTTGAACAGGGGCAGTCTATGGTCACTCTTTAAAATGTCTCATTAATTACCCACACAGGAAAGATACTTGCTTCACAAAGTAGAGTTTGCATTCTTTCTTCTATATTTGCTGTACTTACATATGGATATTTGGGGTCAGTTACTCAAACAAAATAAATTTCAATGTTTCATATTTAATCTTAATCATAATCATGTACTTTATAAAATGACTATTCTGAGAACCTTGTTTTTAATAAAATAATCAAATATAATTTAAAATATTATTTTGTGTTTCAATTTTACATGTATTTTCATTTAATTTTAATAATTTTCCTTTTCTTGTACTTTTTTGGTCTGTTGTCTGTTTTGTCTAATGCATGTCCAGGGTTCTAAGGTTAGTATTACTTTTGCAGTAATTTTTAGGCTTTTATTTTAAAATTTTATTTTTACTTAGAAAAATTTTTACTTGGTTATATTTTGAGTTTTCATATCATCTTTTAATCAGGTATATTTTTGTATATTTAAAATTCATTCAGAGTAAAATTTATCCAATATTTTGATGAATTAGTTTTAATCATAGCAATAAATTATTAATCATAGCAATAAATACTGTAAGACAGTTAAAACAATCGATAGAGTCCTTTGTGCAATCAGACTTGACTTCCAATTACAGGAACTGGATGAGATATATATTAAGATTTAGTGAGAATTATATTAAGTAAACTTCATCATAGGATGCTTACATATCATATTTGTAAAATATATAATAGAATGCAATAAGAATAATTTGGTAGGTTATTGTTCATGTTAAGAATAACTTTTTCTTTCATCTTTGATATTTTAGTACAGGAACTTTGTTAAATTATGTGGACAATATAGTAATTCTGTATTTAGTATTTGTTTCTAATTCACTATTGTAAAATTACACTATTATTTCACTGGTTGTATTTGTAGATTCTAACTACAAAATAAAGCAATAACTAATATAGTAAGGTAGTGTTCTCATAATTTCAATAATTTGAAATGATGAAGCATTTGAGACCATGACTGCAGATATACTAAATTCTAATTTATTAAGAAGTTATTAGGAATGTTTATTGATCTAAGCAATGGCCAGTGTTTCATCTTAAAACAGCTGAAAATAGAAATATAATGATTATTTTTCTTATAATTGTTAAGCTATGGTCACAGCTGTTTAAATTTGATGCTGTGTCAGGAACAAAGTCCAAATATTTAAGCAGCCTGCATTCCCAGGGACAGTGTGAAAGTCAGTCGGAACAGGAATCGATTTCCTGCACCCATTCTGTACTTGACTTTACCATTTGGTTAAAAGTAAGATCAGAAAGTTTGGACAGTGTGCCCATTTTCAGAAACTTTGAACAGTATTTTTATTTACACAGCATCTCTTTTCTTTGCTGTTTTTGGCACTAAGAAAGTTAATTCGAGTTAGAAAATTATCAAAATCATTACAGTGTTATTTGCAGGATGAAAGTTAAAGACATGTTGGATTGTTTGTATCTTATGGACTTACACATTCTAAGAAACAGAATGAATTTTAATATTCCTTCTAAAAGCAGGAAGTAGGAAGTAACTTTTTATCATAGAAATATTTTACTGAAAATTTAACTTTAAGCTGAACAATGCTACTTCTTCTCCTACAGCTAGGGATTCATAGCTTACTGGTTAAGTATCTAAAGGAGTGATCCTTCTAATTCAACTGATACAGTATTTTAAACTAATACTAATTTTTAAATATGCATTTCATTTATGAATAGTGTGTAGAGAAACAATATTTTGCAAGGTCTTGTGACACGTAGTAATATATTCTTTATATTCTTACCTGAGGTTTTTAAATGACTGTTCTCCTGTAGTATATGCTATGCACCACAGTTCCCAATTTTAAACAAGAGTGATTCTCCTTTTTTAAAGACTGAATTGGAAAACATTGAAGTGACACAAGGCATGTCAGCAGAGACAGCAGTGACGTTTCTCAGCCGACTCATGGCAATGGTTGATGTCCTTGTGTTTGCCAGCTCTCTAAATTTTAGTGAGATTGAAGCTGAAAAAAACATGTCCTCTGGAGGGCTAATGAGACAGTGCCTGCGGCTAGGTAAGTACACTAGGCAGCGATGCTCACTGTAATCGCAATGACTTGTGCAGCTCTGGGGTACAGAACGCATGATTCAGATTGGAGATTCGGAAGCTTAGTAACTGTCTTGTAATCCTTAAGATTTCTCAGTTTAAAACCTTGTATTTTCACATTGGAGATTGTATGGAATCATCATTTATTGCTTCAAATATAGTCAAACACTTAGAATTATTTAAAAATCAATAAAGCTGATGCATATCATTGAAATGATTTTAATGCAGATCCCTGTGTGAACTGTGTTTATATCCTTGGCAGGCCAACAACTAAGGATATAGCACACATCAGAACCCTTAGCTAGAGTAGAAGAGACCTGAGTCTAATGGCCAGTATTACTGAGGAAGTGAGAGAAACACTGGCCCTAAACCTATATGTTTCTAAAATAATGACTAAATGCTAGTGACAAGGAGTATAAATTGCTCTGCTGTGAAGATAGCTAGTATAACCCTTAGAATGAAGGGTGCCTGAAAGGGGAAGGTGTCCTCTGTAGGGTCACCCACATAGGTGAGGCAAGGACACAGCCTTATTAACCTTTTAAAGGATATAGCTTATGTGTACATATGTATGTTTGTATAGATGTGTGGGTATGCCTGCCAATGCAGGCACATGTGGAAGTCAGAAGGTGATACCTAGTAACCTTCCTATCGTTCTCGAATTTATTCATTTGGGAGTCTCACTAACCCTGGAGGTAGGCTGTCCTATCATATTACAGATATGAATATAGGTACACGGGATGTGACTTTAGGTCCCCATGCCTGTACAGCAAATTCTTTTACCTACTGAACCATCTCCTTCTCCATAGACATTTTATGCTATACTAAAATTTTTATTGGTACAGGAGATTTGTGTAATGGTGACTATTGGAGGATTATAGAGTTAGAAAGACTTATTTTGGGAGTTTGAAAGTCCCTGATGATCTGTCTCTTCTGACTCAAAGTACATGAGTATTTTATTTAATGTATATTCTATATATGTTGTATCTTCATTGTTGAATTTCATAACATAAGATTTATCTAATAAACTGTAATAATATCCTATGACAGAAAAGGAAACACACAGGAAAATTGACTTAAAACATTTTCCTATAGGGCCATGTCAACAATTTATGTTAATATCTTTCTGATTTCTTAGTTTGTTGTGTAGCTGTGAGAAACTGTTTAGAATGCCGACAGAGACAGAGAGACAGGGGAAGCAAAACTTCCCATGGAAGCGGTAAACCTCAGGAAGCTCCCCAAAGTGTGACTGCCACAGCAGCATCCAAGGTAATCACCCGCTTTCTCTGAATTATGCAGTCCTTCTTATAGTGAGAGCAGTGCTTTATGGTCTATGGAATGACAGAGGCCTGAGGCTCTAGTTCTGGCTTCTCTGCTTCTTGGCTGTATCTGAAAGGTTAGCTCACCTCTTCACTCGTATGTAAATGAAGAAGATACTAGTTATTTCTTCTGATAGGGTTTTTAAAAATTACATTGGCACACAGAACTAGGTATTCCTGGTGTTTCTACTGTAAACAGTTACATCTATTTTCAGAAGTCAGCCTATAAACAAAGCACATTTTTAAATGGATGAACTTTGAGTAAAAGACTAGTTATTGGCTGCCCATCAAATGAATGAATTTTATATAATAGTTTGGAATATGCTGGCAATTTTCATTACAAATGAGTTGTCTTCTTGTGTTTAACTGACACGATATTACATGCAGCTTCATGACTTTGAAGATTTACATGACTGCTCTGCACTTAATTTCTGCAGCTGTACCGTGTGTGTAGACTTTTTCTTGATTGTGACCTTTCAGACATGCAGTAGACCCCATTTACCTCGAAAATAGATTTTAACTTCTTAAACTTCTATATAATTTTCCTATCTTGAAGTACTTTTCCTTATATTTGATCTGTCTTACATACATTCATGTAGGGTCCTCTTAGATACTGCTTCCACAAAATGAAGGTTTTCAGTACCATTACCATGCCCTAGTCTATGGACAGTTCTTGTGATGGTTTCAGTAAAGCCAGCACGACTGTTCCTCACTGCACTCGTAATTAAATGTCCAGCATTGACATGGTAATTTGTACTCAACCATCAAAGACTTAACACAGACACTTACTTAGTTTTCTACGTTCCCTCCCTCTGCATTGCTGTAGTTTGTGCTAAGCAACTGAAGGTGCACCAAGTCTGTTGGTTATCAAGTACTGCAGCCTCTTTGCTTCTCTGCTGTCAGGGAAACAGCCTTGAGACAATATCACCCACATACTAGTTTACTGCTGAATAGACACCAGAGCGATGTGCATTGCTTGGGAAGTTAAGTATTGGTGTGTCAGCGGTCAGGCTCATATAGTAGGCATATTAAAGGGCTAGTTGCTACAGGATTCTCATGTAAACTGTACATCTCTGGACCTTCAGAGCACTTGGAGTTCTTAAGTTGTAAAGAAATGTTTCTGAGTTATATTCTCTCTGCCAGTTAGCATAGAGGATCTTGAAACAGATTTCTTTGTCTCCCACATCTCAGATATCCAGAATTTAAAAGTGAATCAGACTCTTAACTTAAATGATGTTGTTTAATTAAAATGCAAAAGGAATGTATTAAAGGAGAGTGGCTCCTGGAGTGAGGTGCCTTCCGCTTCTCTTTTATTACTTAGGAGATGTGTAACTAAGCCACTGCTTAGGACAGCATTAGCTCTTAACTATGCCTGTTTTTTTAAACCAGAGAAACATCAGTGGGTGACAGGAAGTCTTTCAGAATCCCTAAAGCAAGTGTGTTTCTTCTTGTAGAATACAGAAAGCATACCCACTGACAGAAATTTGTATTGCTGAGTTAGTGAGTGTGTCTCTAGTAAGAGGTTTGGCAGTGAGAAACGGGTAAGTGGTGACACTCAGGCATTTGGAAAAGATTTCACTTGATAGCAAAGCACATTCAGTATAGAGAATAAAAGTGAGTGGTGGATATTTTGTTCCTGCATTTCAAAAGTGGCACTTTAGGCAGTAAGCCATAGTTGATTTTTGGTCCAGCCTAATAGCTTTCTGGTATGAATCTGGACACACTTCCATGAGTGGTGTATCTTCACAGAGCATCATTTTCATTCTGGAGCAGAAATTTAAACATGTCTTTGCATAATCTTTACAGGGTCAAATGGGATTAGGGGAATCTTTGTAAAATATAAACTGGTACATATATTAAATTATGTCAAGTTTTTTCATGTGCACTATAGATTTATATATTATATAAATTATACACAACTTTCCATAATTATCCTATGCTAAAAGTATTAGGCTATTTAAATGATCTAGTTGAACTTTGGAGCAGTTAAAGTTTCACATAGACTGGGTAAACTAGGTGATTTTAGTAGAAACCATTTGCAAAAAAAAAAATGTATTAAAGTACATGGTGGTACCTGGGGTGAGGCGAACATATAAGTATCAGCCATCAAGTACTGACCTTTCTCCTGTACCATGTTCCACAGGAGCTTCACAACCTCCTTTAGGAGTGAAACCCCACAATGCTGTCTGTAAGGAAGTAGGAATCAGACAAGCACACGCCTGTTATGTACAAAACTTGTATTTACGTTTCATATGTATACATTGTCAGAATTAATCTGCTGGCATATTCAATAACCATAAAAGTGCTAGAGTGAGCCAAAATAACTTGGTGCAGTTGATAATATATGTTATGAATATATTATCTAAAATCCTCAGATTTTTGTTTTTCCAACTATAGAAAATCATTTCAATGGTATATTCTCTAATGTCTGACAACTATAGTGAGCTATCACTCAGGTAGTTTTAGAGCTTGCCTTTTAAAAATGGACCATGCATGAAGTGACTACATGTGTAATTGAATAATGGTAACTAGTAATATTTTACTCTCAAAAATATATATGATGGATAAATTAAGGGAATTAAATATATTTATTAAGTGGTTATGTTAGAAACAAACATTAATCCAGGTAAGGGAGATTTGCACTCAGTTCTTCTGAAAGGCGAGATCATTTTTTTTTTCTTGTACAGCCTTACCTGCCTTTATGAGACCACAGAGGCATCTATGTTGATAGCAAATCAACATAGAGAAGAGAAAGCATCACAAGCAGAGAAGGACAGGGAATAAGCCCCGTGCTAGCTTTGATGTCAGTGATTCCTACTCCTCTGAGGAGGCAGGGAATGGTTTGGGAAGCTCAGCCTGTGATGCTCCTAAATAATTTTCTAGAATATACTGTTGCTCAGTAATTCTCTTTTGTTTTCAAGACTCCTTTAGAAAATGTTCCAGGTAACCTTTCTCCCATCAAGGATCCCGATAGGCTTCTTCAGGATGTTGATATCAATCGCCTTCGTGCTGTTGTCTTTCGAGATGTGGTAAGTTACATATCTGCTTGACTTCCTTAAAAAAGCAAACAAAAGTCAAACAGCAGCAGCAGCAATAGCACTGACACTGTCATTTGTGTTAAGCTGTAATGTTTGTTGCAATCATTTCCCAATGTCCTGTCACCTGGATATATTGCATACCAGGATATAATTGATGGTAAAATGGTTGAGGCTTAGTTTTTTCCCAAAGGATTATTAATAGTTTGCTTTTGAAAAATGATATGTATGTGTACAGGGCTGGGGAAAGGCTCCGTGGACTAAGTGCCTGCCTGCTGTATAAACATAAAGACCTGAGTTCAGATCCCCGGCACCTACATGAAAGTCGGGCATGGGGCTGCACATCTATAATTCCACAGCTAGTGGTGTAGAGGAAACTTCTCAGTCTCAGTTAAACAATTCAGAGTGAAGAAGACACTCAGTGTCAACCTCTGTCCTCCCCATGCACACTCTCAGGTAAGCACAGACACACACGCGCATACTGTTACTCACACACTGATAAAACATTTTGAAACTTAGTTTGTATTCCAAGATTGGATAGAGCCTTGAAACACTAAGTTGACTTTGTCTTAGGTTAACTGGTCCTGCCTTTTACATTCTTTACTACATATCCACATAATGAATATTTGTTTATTCTCAGTGTTTCTTATTGGGCATAAAAAGTTACCTGATCAGGTTTTAATGGATGCCACCTTTGGGTGTGGGAAAACATTTCTTTCATTTAAAAAATTTTAATTATTATTGTGCATATGTGTACTCATGATGCATATGTCGGAGTAGTTCATACCACAGCGTACATGAAGAGGTCAGAGAACAGCTTCTTGTAGCCTGTTCTCACTTTCCACCTTTATGAGGACTCCAGGGATTGGACTCAGATATCCAGGCTTGGGCAGTAGAAGCCTTTACCCAGTGAACCGTCCCACTGGCCCCTACTTTCAGGAATTATGGGATCTTCAGGAATCTGAATTAGAGTGGTGGCTTAACAACATTCAAAGAAACAGATCACTTAAGGAGGGTTTAATGGAACTCTTTAATCTCTGACTGCTTATTAAGGCAATTGACCTTTTTATGAATTGTACCTTTAATCATATTGTTGATTTATATTACATATTTTATATTTATTGCTTAAGTTTGTTATGTAATATAAATCAGCAATATGATTAAAGGTACAGTAAATGATGATGAAAATTAAAGGGAGATACTTTCAATATTAAATGAAGTAAAAACTTAAATGATAATGCTTAGCATTGCAGAAGTGAAGGAATCAGGCTCTTTTATGTAATCATTGTTACATAAGGATAAATTGGACAAGCTTTTTTATAGTTCATTAATATTTTAGAAAAAAAAAAAGCTCTTTATAATACCAATGTCTGAAATCCCAACAGATGTACTTGGAGAGTTGTAGCAGTGTGCGTGAGTGGTGAGCCCCAGGCAGATGTGTAGAGTGAGAGCTTTGCCTTTCTGTCAGTATGCTTGTAGATCCCAAGTGCATATCTCATATTGTGTAAGCTGGGGCCTTAGAAGTGTTTTATAATTTTAGTATATTAGTTAGTTGTATTAATTAATGGTAAGAACTGTACTTTATTTTCAAATTTTTTGTAAAACAGCAGTCACATTTACTTCATTTAATTTCTGAAATATATCAGACCTCAGATTAGGTTTTATGAAATTTACATATGCATATTACCTTTGTGTGTGTGTGTGTGTGTGTGTGTGTAGAATGCCTTTACACGTGCTCACTTGCCACAGCGCATGGGTAAAGGTCAGATGACATGTTATGGAGTCTTGTTCTACCATGTGTGTTGGTGCCTAGGATCAAATGCAGGAGACTTTACTCCCTAAACCAACTGGGCCGGATCCAAAGATTTAATTCATTTTGATTTATGGTGTAAATGTGTATGTTTTGGTGCCCAAGGAAGTTAGAAGAGGGTGTCACAATCATTGATGGATGGGTTTGAGATTACTGGGAACCACCTATAGTAGGTGCTAGGACCCGAACTCTGGCCCTCAGTAAGAGCAGCAGGTACTTCTAAGTCCTGGCTGTCTCCTTATGCTTCCTTCCAGCAACTTTTAAATCAAAGTTTAATGTCTAATAAAACAAGAATAGTTTCTTATACATTGTGAATTTATATTGTAAACATTCTGAGTCTCAAACTGCCTTTTCATTTTCCACAGGATGATAGCAAGCAGGCACAATTCTTAGCGCTGGCTGTTGTTTACTTTATTTCTGTTCTGATGGTATCTAAGTATCGGGACATATTAGAACCCCAGAGAGAGACTGCAAGAACTGGAAGCCAACCAGGTAGAAATATCAGACAAGAAATAAATTCACCAACAAGTACAGGTATTTAATATTTTCTTTTCATTATTTGGCATTTCACCATCATCAATTCTTTTTTCCTGCTAACACTTTTGTTGCAGACATGTTTGAACTGTGCTTACTCATAGACATTTCAGACATTTACAGAATTGTTAAAGATACTGACTCAGTCCACTGTAGTTCCATACCAATGTGCGGGTTAAGTCTGTAGATACTTGTAATTATTCTCATGTGTCAGTGAAGCCTTGAGGTTACTGTTTCCCGTTTATGAATGCAAATTATTTGGCTATGTTGTTACTTAATATGCAAGGAACTTAGGACTTTCAACGAATTTCTCATGAAACTTTTGTGAGCATGAAAAATAGGATGTCCTCGTAGAGTTGTTGAAAATAAAAATAAGGTAAAATAGCCAACTTTTACTGCCTAAGTTAAACATTACCTTCTTCCCTTCTTTGCTCTTTCTCCTCCTTGCCTTTTTGCTATTAAGCATTTAATATCTAAATATTATACAAATTATATAACATGCAAACAAACATTTTAAATTTTGTACAAGTTGTAAAAGGTCTATACAAAGTAGTTTTCACTGAAAGAATTTTGGAGAAGTAAGCTAATAGACAGTAGTACCCCACATTGGGTTCATTGGCCTCATTTGCACTACACTAATGTTGCAGGAGACTTTGCATGATTGACCATCACTGATCCCAGGACAGTGAGGCCTGTGAGAATGGAGCCGGATAATGAGACGGTAAAGTCTCATGCAATAGCTACTTTAGCCATAGCTTCAGACAACTTTTTACCTCCCAAGGGTTAAGGAAAGGTCACGTGAGTAAAGTTCTCATGAGTTCAAGCTGTGTGCAATCACAAGGACAAGCTACACATGTCAAAAACATGCTTTTTCATAGAGACATTTAAAGAATAGTTTAAACATTTAATTGACTAGCAGCAGCAAGCAATAATGAGTGATCAGAAGTAAACATTCTCCTATCCACTGTAACTAGAAGTAGAACAGAAACACATTCCAAGAACAATTTTGTGTTTTGAAGAAATGACATCACAAGACTTTTTTTTTTTCTTGGAGTGTTCTTATAGTTATTCAAAATTCTCACACAATCCATTTTTGGTCTATATTCTGACAATTGGTCTTTCCTAATGTGCTTGAAAATGTTTTGGGGAAATTAATCATTTGCATTTCCTACCAAGTGTTTGTATCAAGATGATTTTCTGTTGTTTGCACTGTAACTCAATGGCTCTCTCTTGTTCTATTAGATTAATTTATAGGTGAAATTCTTTACTAAGTAAACACATATGCTTTCTAAATGGATGGTTTAAAAGTCAATAGAGATTTGTGCTCCAACCACTGTATCTTGTTACATGTAACACACCTCATTTCCTTTTTACTGCTATTGTGAAATAAAAGATCATATGTTAGCCCTAGGATTTTCTCATGGCCAATCATACTATTTCACTATAATACTAGTATTTTAATTTTCTCTTGATATTTAAGCATTAGATTGACATCCATGTTGATGTCCTTTTAAAGCATGTGTGTGTCATATATGTATGAGATGAGCACTATTATAGTGAATCTATTAGATCTAGTTTTCTAGTTTGCTTGTGTGTCTTCAAGTATGTATGTTGCTACAAATACTCTGCTTTTGAAACCTCTTTTCCTCCGTAGCTATGTGTTCTTTAGTATTGTTTGCCTGATGCAGTAGCATAGAAATGTCATGAGTCTTTCGTGTGCACTATATTCACACTGCCACTTTCCTTCTCAACTTTATCTCCATGATTCTCTCCACAGTTGTGGTCATTCCATCTATCCCTCATCCAAGTTTGAACCATGGACTCCTTGCCAAGCTGATGCCTGAGCAGAGTTTTGCCCACTCATTTTATAAAGGTAATACTGACGTTATCAAAATGCCCCATGTTTCCATACTCATTTTAATATAGATAATCACTTATAAAGAGGGTGTGTTGTATTTCTACAACGTGGCTTCTGAGAACCAGTTATAGTTTTGTTCTTGCATTCCATTCCATTTCTTGGGTTAACATCTTCAAATTATGGGGACCTAAGATACTGTATTACTATTTACTATGCTGGCATACACTAGCTCTTAACAGTCATGCTACAGTAGTGCAATTAAATTAGTCTAAAGTGCAGCATACTGTAGATTAACTAGGGAAAAAGATTGAACATAAGTCTGGAAAAACTGACCTATTGGTTATTTGATATCTAGTTAGAACATAGTCAAAATACTATTAAAAGGAATTTAAAATAAGTCTTTCATAAAAAAATACAAAATTAAATGTTAAGCATTCAGTAATACTTCCCTAAATATGCTTAGAAAGCATGAGCATAAGGAGAAAAAAAATCATTGAGCAGAAATAGATTTGTAAGCAACAAAAAATGGTACAAATAAAGTCATTACAACAGCCACCATGGACTGCTGGTGAGACTGCAAGCTGGTACAACCACTCTGAAAATCAGCTTGGCCGTTCCTCAGAAAATTGGACTTAGGACTATCGGAGGACCCAGCTATACCACTCCTGGGCATATACCCAGAAGATCCTCCAAGAAGGACACATGCTCCACTATGTTCATAGCAGCCTTATTTATAATAGCCAGGAGCTGGAAACAACCCAGATGTCCCTCAACAGAGGAATGGATACAGAAAATGTGGTACATTTACACAATGGAGCACTACTCAGCTATTAAAAACAATGACTTCCTGAAATTCTTAGACAGATGGATGGGACTATCATCCTGAGTGAGTTAACCCAATCACAAATGATCACACATGATATGCACTCACTGATACCAAGATAAAATTCACAGACCACATGAAGCTCAAGATTAAGGAAGACCAAAGTTTGGAGACTTCGGTCTTTCTTAGAAGGGGGGAAAATACCCATGGAAGAAGATACAGAGACAAAGTGTGGAAAAGAGACTGAAGGAAAGGCCATCCAGAGATGGCCCCACCTGGGGATCCATCCCACATACAGTCACCAAACCCAGACACTATTGTGGATGCCTTGCTGACAGGAGCCTGATAGATGCTGTCTCTTGAGAATCTCTGACAATGCCTGACCTATACAGAGGTGGATGCTCTCAGCCAACCATGGGACTGAGCACAGGGTCCCCAATGGAGGAGTTAGAGAAAGCACCGAAGGAGCTAAAGGGGTTTGCAGCCCCATAGGAGGAACAACAATATGAACCAACCAGTAACCCCAGAACCCCTAGGGACTAAACCACTAGCCAAAGAGTTACACATGGAGGAACCCGTGGCTCCAGATGCATATGTAGCAGAGGATGGCCTTGTTGGACATCAGTGGGAGGAGAGGCCCTTGGTTCTCAGAAGACTCAGTGCCCCAGTGAAGGGGAATGCCATGACAAGGAAGCGGGAGTGGGTGGGTTGGTGAGCAGGGGGAGGGAAGATGGGATAGGGCATTTTTGGAGGGGAATCCAGGAAAGGGATAACATTTGAAATGTAAATAAAGAAAATATCTAATTAAAAAAAAAACAGTAGTTGATATCTTCCATAACTTATGATGTCCAAGGACAGCCTTAGAGCAACTAATGCTAGCAGAGTATTTTTTATTATACCCGATGAACTTTCATATTTTGAGGCTTAAGCAGGAAGTAACAGACTTTTGAACAGTGGTAAATGAAAATTTCTTTGTGAAATTAGTAACGTAAACATTGTATGGAGTTTGCTTTGTGATACAAATTAAAATATTCTATTAAAGCCATAAAATAGACATTTAACTTCTAGAAGATGAGTGTCATCCATTTATTACCAACCATCAATATACATCATTTGTAATTATTTTTAGATTGTATATCAAAGAAGTTAAATGTCTATTTTATGGCTATATCTCTTTCCCTGAGAATATATTTCTAGTTTGAATATAAGTTTAATATATGCATCCCCAACTCTGAGTTGTCATTCCAGTATACCTCTATGACACTTATATATAAACAAATCATACTAATACATTATGTTTTAAGGAGTGGTATCATTGTTAGAGTAACTTGGATTAGATTATTAGTAAAAGGAAAAATGTTATGTCATAAGCTTTAAATATTGATATTCCTAGTATTTGGGTTAGTAGAGCTGGAGAGGAAGGTCAGCAATGAAGAGCTCTCACTGCCTGTTCTGTCAGCTGGCCTGAGTTGTGTTCTCAGGACCCACATAAGGAGCTCACAGCTGCCTGTAACCCCAGTTTAATGAGTCTGGTCATTTTTCATGCTCTGCAAGTACCAACATGGCATGTGGTGCACCATACATTTTGCTCAGTAACACACACTAATAAAACAATGAATTCATAAATCTTTTTTAACAACCATATTTGTGTGTCTTTTACTGAATTCTTCTGTTTCAGCCATTGCCTTTGACTCTGATGTAATAAAGGGAAGTTGCAGATGTAATTGCAGCCATCCATGCCCACTGCCATCCTCTTCTTGTTTACTTCCTTTCCTCGTATGCTTTATTAGGATATGTACTTCCAGAGGGTAGTAATGAACATCCAGTTTATTTGATTTCTTACTAGATGATGCGAAGTGTAATATTTTAAGATTTATATGTGAAGTAGGATGATTGCCTCAAACTTACTAACATGCCACTCACTTGATATGTGGGTCATACTTTTATGAGAAACATTAGAATTGGATGGATATTTTAATTTTTTTCATAATTTTCATGACAGTAGCATCTCACTATTAACTGTAGTTACCATATGCAGGAAATAGTTCTTCAATAAATTAGTATTATTTGAAAATTTTAGTATTATTTTGAATATTGGTGTTTGTTGCTTGTAGTTCTACACTCCCACCTTTTGCTTCAGGACTGGCCATGCTACTAGCCCCTGCCTGGCTTCCCTTTTGCTCTACTCACATTTGCTCTAGGAAGTGGGCTAAGCTACCAGACCCTACCTGACTTCCCTTGAATCCTCGGACAAAACATAAGCACACAGTTTGTTCCTTTAAAACTTGCCTTCTTGGCAGAATTTCTGGGTGCTGATATCTCCTGCCTTGGAAAAGTGTGCCCTTACCAATTTATTATGTATCTCTTCACCCGCCCTAAACTTCCTTGGCTAGTCCCACCTAGCCCCTGTCAAACATCCCTGGTGTCCCACCTGTAATAATGGCCACAGGCCCCAGCTCCCCCCCTCCCCCAAACTCCCAGACCTCACATGGTTGCTGTGTTCTTCTCTCCCTAAATCATGGCAGAAACTCTTTTCCTTATCAATCCTTTTTCTCCTGGGACCTGGGAATCCTGTCTGTACCTTTCGCCCAGCAACTGATCGCCTGCTTTCTTTACTGACAAATCAAGTACCAACTGGGGAAGAAGACCTTAGCATCAGAACCGCCCCCCTTCGGCTGTTAGCCTAGAAATATAATTAATATGCCTTTAAAACAAGAATCTTACTGGTAACTTGTCCTATGATAAAGCTCTATGTTACCATTATAAGCAAAGCAAATAAGTTTAGGTAATTGTAACAGATATGTCATATTAGTTTTCCTCTAATTTATTATCAGGGTAAATAGTTAAGACAGGAAACAAATGAAATAATATAGTTTTATAAGTAAAGACACATGCATTAAAAGTCTAAATAGGCTAAATAATTCTGTTTGTTAATAAATGAACATTCTATATATTATAATTATGTTTGCTAGTCAAGTGGAAGCATTGCTTGATAAAAGGGTACATAATACAGCCTTAAGAAGGAAACTATGATGGTTTCCCTTTTTTGTGTGTATTTTCTTTCTTTTGAGATAGAATCTTGCTATACAGCAAGAGGTAGGCTGAGAAGAGAGCCTAATGTTGAGAAAATTTGAATTACCTGTTGATTTAATATAATAATCAGTTGGAAAGCAGCTGTTTGAGTTGTTTCAGTAGATAGGCAGGACCCAGTTCCTTAGTACCTTTGAAAAGCTACATTAAGGAACTGATTCTAAACTAAGGGGCATACTGTTGGTTTCTACTTTTGTCAAAACGTTAACACAGATTTAGAGACTTAAATCAATCAGTATGTATCTCTTATAGCCCTTTTTCGTTAAAAGTATAAAATGATCCATCCCATAATCAGCCACCAAACCCAGACACTATTGCATATGCCAGCAAGATTTTGCTGAAGGGACCCTGATATAGCTGTCTCGTATGAGGCTATACCAGTGCCTGGCAGATACAGAAGTGGATGCTCACAGTCACCTATTGGATGGAACACAGGGCCCCCAATGGAGGCGCTAGAGAAAGTACCCAAGGAGCTGAAGAGGTCTGCAACCCTATAGGTGGAACAACAATATGAACTAACCAGTACCCCCAGAGCTCGTGTTTCTAGCTGCATATGTAGCAGAAGATGGCCTAGTCGGCCATCACTGGGAAGAGAGGCCCCTTGGTCTTGCAAACTTTATATGTCCCAGTACAGGGGAACTCGGGGGCCAAGAAGTGGGAGTGGGTAGGTAGGGGTGCAGGGGTGGGAGTATAGGGAACTTTTGGGATAGCATTTGAAATGTAAATAAAGAAAATATCTAATAAAAATTTTTAAAAAGTATAATATGAGTTTTATATAATACAAGTAATTGGGCTAGCATCAGTACATCAGCAATAGTGTGTTTTTGTTTCCTTGTTTATTTTCCGGAGTGTCGATTTTTCCTCCCCTTTTCATTTTTTAGAGGCATCTGTACTCCCTGACTCAAAGTCTCTCCCTCTACCGACCAGTAATTGGTGCATTGTCAAAGCATTCTTTCATTGTCTCACTTTCTTCTGAACAAAAATAGGAAAGATTTTCTGTTCGCAGGACTCATTAGATTGGAATTACCTCACTTGAGTAACCTAAGGCAATCTTCCTTTTCAGGGCTCTTAAGTTTAATGTTTCCATGTAAGGCAAATAGTTTCAAGTCATGGGAATTAGGTTTTTGATGCTGTAGAAGTAGGTATGCTGCTACATAGGGTAATTTTAAAAAGCAATTGTAGGTACAGTGGAGAATTTATTATAGGGACATGCAGGGGA
This sequence comes from Mus caroli, assembly GCF_978045245.1. NCBI lineage: Eukaryota > Metazoa > Chordata > Mammalia > Rodentia > Muridae > Mus > Mus caroli. Next base: position 106,355,225 of record NW_028227258.1, read on the forward strand.
AGTGGTTAAACTATTAGGAAGCCTCTTGCTTCAACTTGAGCTGTTATTGCCTAAGAGAAGCATGGTGGGGTTGTAGAGATAAAGAGGGAAGTAACCTAGGGAGATACATTGCAGGTCAAATGGATGGAATTTGGTAACAGGTTCAATATAGGTTTTGAAGAAATGTGATGTTTCAGAGATGACCTCTGGCTGTTTGGTGAGGAGCACTGAGGTGATTAAAGAACCATTTGATGGAGTAGAAAAGACAAGCGGTTGTGAGGACAATCCCAGGGATCCCTGATGGATTTCTTTTCTGCAGATTTTAGAGGGTAGCTGATTTGTACGAGGTAACATGGGAAACTAGTTGGTCGTGAAGCCAGAATTGTAATTTGGTCAGTTTGATTAAATTCCCATTACTTTCCTATTTTGACTTCCAAGTCACCTCCAACAGAAAGAAATACCTCCAAGTTCTTGTTTAAGGCCTGGAAAGATGCCCTGGGTGGGGAGCAGAGGGGAAGGGGAGAACATGTGTTCTCAGGACAAAGGGCCTAAGGTAGGGAAGACAGGATGAGATTATAGATAGATATAGATATAGTGTCTGATGGTGATGATGGCAGCAGCAAGCACAACATGCTGTAGTAGTGCTCCTGTGCTTTGCTGTATACTCTTATATGTACATTGTTAGGTATAGTTAGGTTAAAAGCCTCTATACTATATGTGTGATTCTGTGTCTGTGTTGTAGATAAAGGAACAGGCTAAAGAAATGGAAATGACTCATTCTTCTTCCCAGCGGTAGGAAGTGATATATAAGTCTGGAGTGAAAGTAGAAGACAGTCCTAATTTCCAAGGCTGCACTCTTTACATAATTGATACAATATGGTTGCTTCCTAAACAGTAAAAAATGTTTAAAGAACAAGATTCAAGGGAAGACAAAAAAAGGGAAAAGGAAATTTGTAATAAGTACTCTTTGATAATTGAGTTAAGATGTAGAAATTGAAACTACATTAAAAGTTTTAAAGGTAACTTGGAGGTGAACCTTGACTCTGTGAAACACTGCTTTTCCAGAAGAGGCTGTTTGAGCACTGACAGTAATGGCTAAAAGTAATGGCTAAAATCAACTCCCCAAGTGTCCTGAAAACTAATAATCGATGGAAAGCAACCCAAAGAGAGAATGTAGGGAGTTCTTACAAGAGAGCAGACTGAATAATGATTTGCCTTACACTTCTGCTGTCTGCTTTCCCCAGTTGTGTAGTAGCCTTGGAAAGTAGGGGTCAGGCAGCCATTATGATTGATGGAGGTTGTGAAAAGCAGCTGTGAGTAGCCTCTGCAAAAAGGTAAGGTTTGTAGTTCTTAGAGAGAACATTGATGATTCTGGGATGCTGAGAATAACCTGAATTTCTCCACTCATATGATTTGACTTGGTGTATTGTCTGGGTGGAGGAAACAGCTCTGTGTTACTACATTTGTTGGAAACATCACTAGTAATAATTAGTTTGCATTGTTACTACTGAAAGCTACAATTTGTAACAGCAGAAGCGGCAGCAACAACAACAACATTATCATCACCACCAACAACAAAATTACATAGCTAACATCTTAAAAAGAATATTTAGGAATGAGGTCTATATACCTGGCTCAGCAGGACCTAGGAAGCACCAGTCTCTTCTCTGATGGCCTTAATTGCATTGCTCACTTAGGAGTGCAAGCAGACCATCCAAGCCCACAACCAGAGCCTACAGAGAAGAGTAAGGTGATTTAAGGCTTCAAAACCTTAAACCAGACTGGCAGTGTTTGCTGCCAGTAAATTACTACTAATATAGTTGAGCAGAACCTTTTTAAACTGCTGATTGTAAATACATTTTACAAAATTAATTCCAAAAAGCCAGTAAACAAAGTAACATCAGACTTTGTGGAAGGGGTTTGGTTATCCAGATCTCCATGCTATTTAAAATGTCTCTTTTGAAATTAAAAAACGCTGAGATATACAAATAACAGAAAAATATTATCAGTATAGACAGTGCAGAAAGTAGTTGACAGAAAATTCTACTAATCCAGCCCAGATATTACTCATATGTTTTAAATAGGCAATTATGGGTTTGTGCAAATAATTAAAAGGAATATCTTCTGAAAAATTGAAGGTATGAGAATGTCTCAACAGTGTGTTAGGCAATTGAGAGAATCAGACATGAAAGTGTTTATTTAGGAACATACGGAAATTCTGGAGTGGAAATTATAGTAACTGGGATTAGAAGCTCACTGGAGGAGTTCAGAAGGTTTGAGGTGAGAGCAGGAAGGGTCAGCACAGTTGATGCTAGGCCACTACTGACTGTCCAGATCAAGTGAAGTCTTACGGGCTTCAAATAATATGAAGTGAACTGATGAGTGTGTAACAAGAGACAAGAGAGCAATGAGAAAGAAAGGGACAGTTAAAAAACAGTGAAAAGGGGTTGGGAAGAAATAATGGTGTGTATAAAAATCTCCAGTGTACTCTAAGTAGAATAAAATCATTGTGACCCATACCTAGGCAGTGTGGTCACAGCACTGAGAAATTTTCTTAATTCGTGATTCTTTCTCATTTTGTCTCTCATGGGTCTATTGCTTATTAATAAATTGGATTCCCAACGTTGATTCTTTTGATGTCGCCACTATAGGAAACAATTCTGGGTAATTACTTTGTAGTCTTACTTCATTCAGATTGCAAGTAGAGGGTTTAGAAACTCTCGCTAATAGGAGAAATTGGAAAATAGCAAGTTTAGTACTTTAATATGTCAGATACATTGCGATCATTTTGAAATGGTAATTTAGAGGGACAGCTGTGATGAATGAGGTAAACTTGTAAATCTCATGTCATTTGTTGAATATATATACATGTATATATTGAGTATACTTTAGGTGAATTCAAAACATGTTTTGTAAGGGATGTTAAAGTACAATGAGAAATTAAGGATTTGGGGTAGTAACCTTGTTTTCTTGTCTTGTTGTTTCAATTAATCATTACTCCAATTAATCATTACTCCTTCCATAGAGCATTTTTTTTCTTCTATGTAATACAATCAGGTGTGTTTTAAAATACTTGTGTAGAATTTTTATTAAAAGTTCAAAATCACTATTCCAGTTTTTAAAATCATTTAGATTCAGCAAATAAAGTTAGAACTTTTTATTGACGTGTAAATATTTTATGAGCTTTTAAAAATATTTTAGTATTAAAGGTTGATGGGGTTTTAATTGAAAATTCATAAAATTTCACCTTAACTTGGAAGTCAGCACTTATATTGAGCTCTAAATATCTTAGGAGTTGTAGATTTCTTTCTTTCTTTCTTTTTTTTTTTTAAAGATTTATTTATTTATTCTATGTAAGTACACTGTAGCTGTCTTCAGACACTCCAGAGGAGGGAGTCAGATCTCGTTATGGATGGTTGTGAGCCATCTTGTGGTTGCTGGGATTTGAACTCTAGACCTTCAGAAGAGCAGTCGGGTGCTCTTACCCACAGAGCCATCTCACCAGCCCGAGTTGTAGATTTCTAATGCTTATTGAATGTCAGTTAGCAGACCAGATGAGGGAGCAATAGTTAGTGTAAACAACATGTAGCTGCGGAAGCGGAGTGATGGACAGCTCAGCAAGTATAAGTGTACTTTCTGCAGTTTGTGAGGAACAGATTCAAACTCCAGCACCCACAAGGAAGACCTTCCCGAAAGGTCTGTAACCCCAGCTGTGCAATCTGACTTCCTTTCTGACCACCTTAGCATATACAGGTACACATCAAATAAACCCTTTTTCCTCTGAGTTGCTTTTGGACATATTGTTTCACCACAGTAGTATTAAACTTAACTAAAACATATCCCTTTTCTAATAGTTCCAAATCAAAATTTTATACTCACACAAGCATGAATAAATTAATTAGTAAATAAATAAATCTTGAAAACTCTTTGGGGGTGGTAATTTAGGAACCACAAATTGAAGGTGTTGATTTGTGGGTATTTTTACTGGAGAAGTACTTATCTGTTGATCTAATATAAATTATAAGTTTAAAATATATGTGTAGCCTAAATGCAAAGCGTACCATAAAATGGTTGAATATCATATAGTGTAAGGTCAAAACTCTGAACCACATCTGTTAAGTCTGTACATTCAGGTCAAGTACTGGAGGATACTCCACACCCTTTTATGATGGTTAAACTTTGAGATGTCAGTAACTGTCACTGGCATTGTAGTGCTGTGGTGGTTGGTTTTGGACATTCACTTATTGCCTGCTGTTTGTATGAAAATGTCATAACAGCTTTTCAATGTTCTCTTGGTATTTTGCTGCAGTTGAATGGCCTTAGCCTCCTTCTCTCCTAACTCTGTATCCTGAAGTTACATATCAGCTCCCAAAATCTACTATCAAGTTGGTGTTAATATCACCAAAATTTATGGCTATTTTCATGGTTTCTAGACATAAGTATTAAGAAATTCTGTAGACACAAATGATCAAAATGAGTTTGTATCTTATGAACCACTCTCTATTCACATTGTTTGATCAGAGGCTTATTATGCTTTATTCTTCTTATAATCTATATTCCAAAAATAATATCTTGGTTTATATCTTCCTTATTTCTAATGCTATGATTTTCAATTTGAGTCTTACCCTTTTCTTATAGGGTTGTATTTTTGTTAAAGCTTTAGCTATGATTTGAACTGATTTTTCCCTGGTGTTTCTTGTGGTGCTGTTGAGATTGCATTCTCAAACCTAATATAATTCTTTTCATTTTTAATCTTTGGACAGTATAAGAATATATTTTAGTTTCGATTATTCTGTGTTTGAATGAATATTCTTTCCCTAGTTTTCAGATTAATTTTTTTTTGATTCTTGAGAAAACTTGGCAAATAAACAAGCAAAACTAAATCTATTTAATAAATATAGTAATGATTATACTGTAATATTACATTGTTATATATGTATATTTTGCCTATTTAAATGAATATTGTACCGTTCAAAGTTTGAATAAAAAGATGTTAAGTTTTTCTGATTTGAAACATAACCTTCAGTTTAAATCCAATCAAAGTAAAAGGAGATAATAGTTCCTTTGTCTCGTGGAGTATGGCAAAATAATTCTGAAATTAATCTGGAAAAATTAATAGGATCACATGTTTATGCTACGGTAATCTTCTGCATTCACGAGATCAGCAACTATTTAACTACAAACCCAAGAGCTGAGCCTATCACTGGAAACCTTACATGATTGTTACCCTCATGTGTGGACAAACTTGCAACAGACTTGATTTGTGTGCATGACAATATCACTGAAGTAGCATTCCTCTGTGATTTTCATTAGCTGGTTTTAAGGGAGGTCTCCTAAGCCAGGTGCTCATATCTGGACTGCAGTTCTCTGTTTAATTTCTTACCAACATAACCTTTTAAAGAAACAGAAACAAGCATCAACAATTTCAACAAATACCTATACTGTAAATAATCCATGTATATCCTTTTAACACCTTATTTTTCATCTTCAAAATGATTTTAAGTTATTCCAGGATGTGATGGTACAAACATTTAATCCCAGCACTTAGGAGGCAGAGGCAAGTGTATCTCTGAGTTCAAGGCTAGCCTGATATACAGCCAGGACTACCAAAAAAGAAAAAAAAAAAAAAAAAGGAAAAGATTTTAAGTTAAAGATTGTGTGTATGTGTGTGTGTGTAACTAAGGTCAAGTACATTTTCCAGTTCTATTTAGAATTTGATAAATTTTAATTCCAAAAAGGACTTTATTTTAACTTTTGTTCAATTGGAATTGGACCTTTAGAAAACTATTTACTTATATCCCACTCACCCTGTGTGTTTTCTATTTCTTCACCTATATGTACACTCTTATGATTGACACATTGTAGGTGTACAGGTAAGAGGACAGTTGGTTACCTCATTCTCTTATATGAGTTCCAGGGATCAAATTCAGGTTATCAGACTTGTTGTCAAGCACTTTTGTACATTGAATCATCATATGGTTTGCAGTTCTCTGATGACTAAGGATATTGAATATTTCTTTAGGCGCTTCTCAGCCATTCAATATTCCTCAGTTGAAAGTTCTTTGTTTAGCGCTGCACCCCATTTTTAATAGGGTTATTTGATTGTCTGGAGTCTAATTTCTTGAGTTCTTTGTAAATATTGAATATTAACCCTCTATCAGATGTAGGATTGGTAAAGATCTTTTTCCAATCTGTTGGTTGCCATTTTGTCCTATTGACAGTGTCCTTTGCCTTACAGAAGCTTTGAAATTTTATGAGGTCCCATTTGTCTATTTTTGACCTTAGAGCATATGCCATTAGTGTTCTGCTCAGGAAATTTTTCCCCTGTGCCCATGTGTTTGAGGCCCTTCCCCACTTTCTCCTCTTTTAGTTTCAGTGTATCTGGTTTTATGTGGAGTTCCTTGATCCACTGGACTTGAGCTTTCTACAAGGAGATAGGAATGGATTGATTTGCATTCTTCTACATACTAACCTCCAGTTGAACCAGCACCATTTGTTGAAAATGCTGTCTGTTTTTCCACTGGATGGTTTTAGATTCTTTGTCAAGTATCAAGTGACTGTAGGTGTATGGGTTCATTTCTGGGTCTTCAGTTCTATTCCATTGATCTTCCTGCCGGTCTCTGTACCATTATGGGCCCAGAGGTAACAGTTTAAAGATCTTTTTCTTTTCACTCATTTTGATTAGAAGCATATGCCCAATTCCTGTATAAAAATAAATATATGTTTCTGATTATGTTCTTAAAAGTAGAGATTGATATTCATCCATTAAAAATTACCAAAAATTTCTAAAATAATTAAAAATAAAGATAAAAAATTGCTAATTTCTCATGGCACACTGTGGTATAATTAATAAGTATATCTTTTTGAAGTAAACACTTGACAAAGTCTACATTTACAAATTCACAATTTTATATGTGATTTGAGAAATGTGTCTTGAGGTAATTTAAGTATTTTGGACATTTCTTTATTAAAACACCAAAGGTATTTAAAATTTCTTTTTTTAAGGACAATAATATATTTTAAGGAAATAACAGGATTGTTTTTCTTGTATGTTGCTTGAGAACTAACAGTGAATAGATAGTGGGCGGAGGTGATGAGGCGTGTTTTGATTGCTTTAGGAATGGGTTGAGTTATGCTCTTAAAGACATAATGTAGATAACATCAGACAATTTTTTTTAAAGAAATGGGATTGTTTTTATGTGTCCAGAACAAACCGGCAGGTGCATATGGATGTTGTATTTGAGCCAAGTTGTGCTGTGCATGTTCAGTGATAACCATGAAAGTTTCATTTGCTTCTTACGTGCACATGAAACCCTTTAATTAGACCAATGTCTTTCATTACAGAAACACCTGCTACATTTCCAGACACTGTAAAGGAGAAGGAAACACCAACCCCTGGTGAAGATATTCAGCTAGAAAGTTCAGTTCCTCACACAGATACTGGAATGGGAGAGGAGCAAGTGGCTAGCATCCTAGATGGGGCAGAGCTGGAGACTGCTGCAGGTCCTGATGCAATGAGTGAACTTTTATCCACTTTGTCATCAGAAGTAAAGAAATCACAGGAGAGCTTAACTGAACATCCCAGTGAAATGCTGAAGCCTGCACCATCCATATCTAGCATTAGTCAAACCAAAGGTATTAATGTCAAGGAGATACTAAAAAGTCTTGTGGCTGCCCCAGTTGAGATTGCTGAATGTGGCCCGGAGCCTATTCCATACCCAGATCCGGCACTGAAGAGAGAAGCACACGCTGTTCTTCCTATGCAGTTCCATTCCTTTGACAGGTATGTACTGACCTTCTAATCCTCAGGGTCCTATGCATCGTAAGCTCTGTGAACTTGCAAAACGGTAGGAGGGTCTCAAGAACATCTCATTTATCAATGTTGATTCTTACTTCAAAGACTGTCTAAGTGCTGGTCTGCAGGATTGAGTCTGGCATGAGGCATATCACACTGGAACTGGTGAGCATAGCGTAGAGTTAGAACCTACTCCTCAAGAATGATCACACATTGAGGAGTCTATTTTCCTCTTTGCTTTACTTTTCTCCATATGAAATGGAAATGATAACTCTCCCAAATCAACTCTGATTCTCAAATTCTATTATACTGTTAGAAAATATTATAATTGTTATTATAGATTAAGTAACTTCCTTTAAGTAGCCACAGTTAATTTTAATTCTGAGTTAATCTTTATTGAAAAATAAAAAAAGAGGTTTGTATTTTTGGTTGTTAAAAAAAGATTGCAATTCCTTCATCAGTATAAAAGATTTAGATAGTTGAAAATAAATATTCTTGAAAGGCATTTCAAACATAACTTAGAACCTGTCCCATATATCTACATTTAAATATAAAATCATTCAAAAAATTTGGAAGCAACTGATTCCTTTTTAACTCATTATATATGCAATTAAAGTAGCTCAGAGATTCAAAATAAAGTGATATAGACACAATGAATCATTGCATTTAATATATCTTACAATTTAAACCAAATGCAGCCTCAGAAAAATACTGCAGGTATTCACTGATTACCAACAAGAGTACTTGCTTATTGGTTTTGCTATATAGTTTAAATAAGCATTATTAAGGCATTACTAAATAGTTAAGTAATGTCACTTTCACAAATAGTCATAAAAATGATTATTAAAAGTTTCTAAGTAGTGGCAAATTATAATATTATGAAGTGTAGAAATTGCCTTTCTGTTCTGAAAAGTGTTGATTAAATAGTTGTTAACTCTGTTTTCTCATGTTTATTCAAATGGTGTTTGTTCCTTCTGGATTTCACATTACATCTCTATTTCACATGTCCAATTTATGTTTATAGGATATGAGTATGTTTATGCCTATCACTTTGTGCCAATCTATGCCTTTTTCTATGTGCACATAAGACTATCAGTCTATATATTAAATAACACAAATTAATAAGCTAATTGAAGCTGTCTGATTTAATTTTAAATTATATCTTTACTTTTTGTGAAAACACAAATGAATAAACCCAGGTAATTATTGAGATTTATAGGAGAGAGGATTCAGGATAATTAAGGAACATATTTTTGTGTTGATTTGGATTTGTATTTCTTTATTAAAACTTACAGCTGCCACCTTAATGGTCACTACTCTTAGTTACATAGCATTTATACTTTTCAGAATGTTATTTTGGAACACTGGGACTTTTCCTGTGTTCCTGGTTGCACTTGTGCAAAATGCAATAGGAGTGAAATCATTACTCGAAATTGTTAACAAGTTAGGATGAAATGGAAGAGCACAAAGCATGCTTTTCATGTTTTTATTCTTCTGAGGAAGAGTCTCCATGTAGTTAATATATGCAGTAGCTCAAGTCCTAGCAAATGTAAATGATGAGGTGATATTGATGAAAGGAGGGGATTGAGGTCTCAGGGGCACTGATGACGGATTGAACAGAAGCGGCCTTGCGCTGCACGTAACTCAAGTCTGTCGTCTTCACTACTCAAAGCCGTAATGGGAGGTGGCAGTCTGAAATGAGTTGCCACGGCGAGGAGTATTATTTTTGAAATGCTTTCACACAAATCACTAGGCCCTGCATACAACTTAGTTTCATGCTTTAATGTCATCAGGAGGCACAAATTGGTGTGTCTAATTGTTTGCCACCTGCCAGCAAAATGAGCTGCCAGCCAGCCAGACGGGTTTGATTGTCTGTCAGCCATTCAATAGATTGAGAGTGACAACATCAAAAATGTAACTTCAAACTCTGAAGCCTTGAGCAGCTTTGCAGAGACATCATCCCCACAAGAACTCGTGGACTGCTTCATTTTCCATTCTATTCCTTGTACATTGCTGACATTTACCTTATCTGTCCTAAGGTAGCTAGCTATAATTGCATTATGAGATATATAAACATATTTCTGAAACACTAAAGTCTGAAATCCAAGTTGTGACATATCTTTTAACAATAGATTGCATTCCTTGAAAAATGGGATCCAAGATGACAGACAGCCTTTAGAATGAAAGTCCAAAAAGCTCCCAGTGACAAACAGAAGGCGTCCTCTGTACATAAAGTATTTGGTTTTACTTTTCGTTGAAGTAACTGTAAACTCAGTTTCTCAGTTCTTTAACTAGCACTGTGTAACTGTACTGGAAATTACTTGTGATATTCCTTTTGTTATCCAACTACTTATTGGTCTGTTGCAGTCATTGGAGCAATGTGTTCTTAGGCTTAGACTGTAAGTTTGAAAATGACGTGCATAAGGAACTGTAGAGACTGGAGTACTCTTCACTCGAGTACACTATTGTCTCTTCCTATTTACAGTAGAGCCATGGAGAATTTTGATGTTTTAAAGTTTATAATTGTAATATGTAAATAGCAACCTCAAATTTTAGAAATGCTTAGGTATAATAAAACAAACTTATTTTTAGAATTTGATATTTCTTCAAAATTTTTATGGTATTCTTTATATAGATATTTTTATCTACTTGTATAGTAAGTGCTGGTTCTTTTTACTTTTTCATAGTATCAGTGAAGATTTAAAAACCTGTTTTTGATTACACTGAATTACCAAAAGGTATATCTCCCAAACCACTCTTCAATTCAGTGTGTGTAGAGACTGCACAAAATTTTTATTATCGAATGAAAATATATCTGTTGGTTTTGTTTCTAACAGCCATCTGGAAATGGATATAGCAAGTTACAGAATTCTCCAGCAGCACTGCATCTCTGGTAGATTTACTAGCAGACTGTGGCTTGTTAATTGTTCTAGTCAAGCTGCCACTAACTGCACCACTGTTAGCTTTTCTCCAAATCTGCCAGAGCTTTGACCCCACTATTAGCTAAAACTAAACTCTGTATTACACACATTTAGCTCGAGAAGATAGATAATAAATGAAAAAATGTGATTGTTGATATATTTTTATTGTTATTCTTCTTTAAAAATTGTAAATTTAGTCTATTTTAGAAAACTTGCAATTTTATGACTTCCTTGACTAACAGAAGTCATTACAGTCAATATTATATAATATATGTCATCTTTTCTTGTTTTACAAACGTGTTTCGTGTTCAAATCAATGTAGCCAAGCAAACTAATAATGTATTTTTCCTTGCTTTTTAATATTTTGCCTCTAACTTGTTTTCTAGTCTAAAAACTGAATACCCCTAAAATAAAATCTGTGGCTAAAATAAGTAAGACCAAATAAACTGTTTACTTAAAATTTTCTAGTTGGAACAAAGTATAAGCTTAGTGTATGTGTATTTTCACTTCATTAGATTTTTAACATTGGCTTTAGTGCTCAAAATAAAAATATAAACCATGTATGTAATAAATAAATGTACACAAGTAGATCTTACTTCTTTAGCCACAGAACTAAGGTTGTTTTTAAAACATACAGTTATTTTGCTGGTGGTGTGTTCCTACTTCTTTATGTTTGTTGCAGGATCTATGTTGATTATATCATTTGAAAGACAAAAATAAATATATTGAAAATTATTTATAAACCTGCCAGCTTTTACCAGTCAAATATTCTATTGTTATGTCTCATTTCATTCTGCCTGAAGTGGACAGGGTATGATGGATTTGACTATGTGGCTCTTCTCTTTGTCCCCTTTGTCTTTCCTGGCATCTGCAGAGTTTAAGTGAATTAAATACTCTCTTTTCGGTGGTGCATTGATGAAATACTATTTATACATTTTTATTTCTGGTTTTCTCCAGTACTTTATCAAGTATATAAGCATAATAGATGAAGTATTCCATCATTAACCCAGTGCTATCTTATGAGAATCAGTAAGCAGCTACAATTCCTAAACTATTTAGCACATTATTTTTTCACATAGTTTCGTTTTTCACACAAGCCTTTTTGGACAAAATGTGATAATGCGGGAATTAATAATGTGGCTATTCTATGACCTCTGTATAATCTGCTCTTGCTGTTCCTTCCCACTGCTGTCTCCATGCCTTGGGCATCCTCCGCTGCAGTTAAATCTCTGTGTATTTGTGCCAGAGACATAGTTCCATTTTATTAATTTTTCTTTGCCAGGTTCATAGACTTATGGAATGCATTCTGATACTCTCACAGCCTCTCCACCTTCATCTCCCTACCATCCCTGTCAACCACTCTCTCCTTATCAGTCCCTTTCCGGGATACATGACTTTTGATTTTGTTTGTGACCTATTTAGTTCAAGCAGACCATCTGTGAGGGTGCTGGCACTATCCAGTGGAGCCTGGTGGGTTCCCGGTGTGTACGGTCTGACAGTGGCACATAATCCAGCAGTGGAGAGTGTGCCTCTGGCCCCGCCCTCCACCGGAGCCACTGTTCATGATCCCATTTCATGTACTCGTCATACTTGCTCAGAATTTGGGGTTGCAATGGCTTTGTCACAGCCTTTCTGCCTGTCTTCTGCTTCTGTGTTCATTTCCACCCCATTGTCTCCATTTCCCCCTGAGCCTCGGAGCGGGTGATGTGTATGTCTTAGTTAGGGGTCAGTACTCATCTGACATTTATTCTTAGCACCCTGTCCATCTATGAATCTCTGTATTTATTCTCAGTCACTGAAAAGCCTTCTCCATTAAAGCTGAAAGGAGTATTTGTTTGCATATAAACCTAACTCTTTAAATGGCCCTTTGACATTGTTCCAACTTAGATAAACAACTGTATTTCATTCTCCTCCAGAGCCCATTACTTCCTATGGGTCTTTAGTAGGTTTGACAGGACCAGACATAGATCTCCTAGTGTGGAGAGAACATCAATTTTAATTAGACTGAAATTATTTATTCTTCCAGCAGCAATGCTATTGTTTCACTAGTGAGCATATCTTGCTTGGCTGGTTCATCTTGTGGTTGGTAGAGTTCACAAGCAGGTAAGACCATCAACATGTTTTCTCACCCAGCAGTTTGGCTAGCACTTACCAATACTGTGAAAGGTAGCCAGCAAAGAGGAAGCTTCTAGCTCAGTTCCACCATGCAGCCAGTGTAGGGGGATATACCATGTGATGTGGTCTTATCATCTAGCTCTTATAAGCAGCCAAGAGAAATGGCAAGAGCCTATATTGATTTCTAAATCCTTTGAAGCTTGGCTAAACCATTGAGGGAGACGATTGGTCCATGTTTTGTGAGTGTCAGTTACTTCATTATTTTCCAGTCTTATCCATTTCCCTGTGAATTTCATTTCTTTCCAGCTAAACAAAATTCCAATGTGTATATGAACCGTATTTTCATTATCCATCAGTTGATGGACATATAATCTGATTCCATTTCCTAGCCATTGTGAATCAAGTGGCAGTGAATACTGAGAAGTAAATACCCCCGTAGGACAACTTTGAGCCTTTGGCATATATTCCCAGGAGTCAAATAGTGGAGATATACAACCCTTGTATTTGTAGGTTTCTGAGAAATCATCACACTGATTTCCATAGTCAGTGTACCAGTCTGCACTTCTACTGACAGTTAATAAGGATTTCTTTACCCTCACACCAACAATGTTTATTGTCATTTGATTTCTTGATAATAGTCATTCTGATTATGAGATGGAATCTCAAGGTAGTTTTATTCTGCATTCCCAGATGTGGAACACTTTTAAAAAAAACTTTTTTCATCATTTGTAATTCATTTTTAGAATTCCTTGTTTTTATCTGTACACCTTTATGGGGGACGGGTTGGTCAGTTTTCTTAATATTTTTTAATTGTGTGTTCTATTTTTAGTCTTCTGATTGCTGTATAACCGGCCAAGAGTGTTTTTCTGTTAATTCAAGATAACAGTTGGTCCCAGTAGAATCTTTAAACCTCCCTCTGAAACTTTACAAGTCAGGCCAACATCATCTGCATTGCCATCAATACTCTTATCTTTCAAGCTCCTAAAGAACATCCCACTGAACTCTCAACACTCACTGGATTTTCTATTTAAAGTTCCAATATGTACCACAGTCTTTCCCAAAACATTGTCAGGTCTGTGACAGTAATACCCCACAATCCTGGTACCAGCTTTTATCTTTATGCTCTATTGTGATGAAGAGACATGATCACCACAGCAACTCTTGTCTCCCAACAAACAGCATGGTACGGGCCATGTCGCAGCAGTTCCCAACTCCTGGCATCACCTTGTCTTATTTGGGCTTTCTATTGCTACCATGACCAAGAAGCATATTAGAAAGGAAAGTGTTTAATGGGCTTGTAATTCCATATCATGGCCCATGATTGAAGAAAGTCAGGGTGCAAGAGCTGATGCAGAGACCATGGAGGGGTGCTGCTTACTGCTCATGGCTTACTCAACCTGCTTTCTTATAGAACCCGTACCACTTGCCCAAGGGTTGCCCCTCCTATAATGCACCCCACCCACATCAATCACTAATTAGTAAAATGCCCCACAGGCTTGCCTATAGACATATCTTAGGGAGGGATCAATCTTCTCAGTTGAGGTGTCCTCTCCGATGATTTTTGCTTGTGTTAACTTGACACAAAACTAGCTGGGTCATTCCCATTCAGTCAGCTGCCTTTTCATTTGGTTGACTGTTTCATTTGCTGTATAGGTTTTCATTGGATCTCATTAATTGGATCTTTTTTACAGTAATAGTTCTACCAATAAAAAAAAAAGAGAGAGAGATCTTTTTTGTCTTCTAGTGGCTCCAGCAATTTTTTTCAGAGATTTAAAGTTATTATTGTAGAAAACTTTCATGTCCTTGCTTAGTCTTACTCCAGGGTGGTGTTGTTGTTGTTATTATTGTTGGCTATTGTGAAATGGAATTGTTTACCCTAATTTCTTTCTCATCATCTTTGTAATTGGTCTATAGAGTGAACATTGATTTCTCTGTGTTAATTTTGTTTCCTCACATTTATTAAAAATGTTAATTTAGTTCTAAGAGTGGTATGGGTAAATTTATATAGTCTCATATATAGAATTGCATCAACAAACAAGAATTCTCTTAATTCTTTTCCTATTTGTATCTCTTCTGTTGTTTTCTCCTGTTTTATTATTCTAACCAAGACTTTGATTGCTATATTGAAGCTGAGGCTGGTGACTTTCTGCAGGGCCATCCATAAAACTGGGGTTGATTAAGGGGTCATGGTGAAGGCCTGGGGTGTGTCTTAGGTTTCCTATGGGAGAAAAAGGGAGAGTGCCCTAAACAGAAGTATGTTCATCATGGAATCTAATATAAGAAAAAGCATACCAGGACCTAAGTGGCCTAGAGAGGAGAAATGATATATGCTCCTGGGAAAAGAAAGCAGGTGGGTATTAGCCAGTCTCCAAAAAAGTGAGAAAGGCATTGCTGCGGGCAAGGTTGGCATAGCATCCTAGGAAAGGTGAGAAGGCTATTAGGAAAGCTTCTAATCCAGCTTTGGGGTTGGAACAGGACTATTAGGGGTCTAAGGCACAAGAATATTCAGTTTTCTGATCCTTGGCAAACAGTTTGATCATATTAACTAAAACAATGTCTTCAAAGATATATAAAGTTACTGGTGAAGACAATTATCTGTAAAATCAGTCAAACTCAGCTTTTTGTTAAAATGAGTTGAGGCCTTGTCACATTGTCATCCCAGCGATTTGAGCATACCTTCCATTGCAAATTAGTTGGTACATATTACAGAGCTTTCTTGGGGATGCTGGTCCTAAGTCGATATTTTCACATACATGGAAGTTTTATCTTATTATATGTCTTTAGATGTTTTAAAGGTTACCGTATTTTCTATATATTTTTTTAGTCTTTTCAATCTTCAGAAGACTGTTTTCTTTATATTCAATTGAAAGTGTTCCGTTAAGATATATTCTTTTTAAAGTGGTTGTACCGCTTCCTCAGAAAATTGGACATAGTTTTAACTGAGGACCCAGCTATACCACTCCTGGGCATATACTCAGAAGATGCTCTAACATATAAACAAGGACACATGCTCCATTATGTTCTTAGCAGCCTTATTTGTAATAGCCAGAAGCTGGAAAGAACCCAGATGTCCCTCAACAGAGGAATGGATACAGAAAATGTGGTACATTTACACAAATACTCAGCTATTAAAGACAATGAATTCATGAAATTCGTAGGCAAATGGATGGAACTAGAAAATATCATCCTGAGTGAGGTAACCCAATCACAAAAGAATACACATGGTATGCATTCACTGATAAGTAGATATTAGCCCAGAAAATCGGAATACCCAAGATACAATTCACAGACCACATGAAGCTCAAGTAGGAAGACCAAAGTGTGGATACTTCAGTTCTTAGAAGGGGGAACAATACCCACAGGAGTAGATACAGA
Organism: Mus caroli; assembly: GCF_978045245.1. Lineage (NCBI taxonomy): Eukaryota > Metazoa > Chordata > Mammalia > Rodentia > Muridae > Mus > Mus caroli. Next base: position 106,371,410 of record NW_028227258.1, read on the forward strand.
GACAAAGGGTGGACCAGAGACTGAAGGAAAGACCATCCAGAGATGGTCCTACCTGAGGATCCATCCCATATATAGTCACCAAACCCAGACACTATTGTGGATGCCAAGAAGTGAATGCCGACAGGAGCCTGATATTGCTGTCCCCTGAGAGGTTCTGCCAGAGACTAACCAATACAGAAGGCGATGGCTTGCAGCAAACCATTGAGCTGAGCACAGGGTACCCAATGGAGGAGCTAGAGAAAGGACTGAAGGAGCTGAAGGGGTTTGTAGCCCCATAGGAAGAACAACACTGTCAACCACCCCCCCCCCCCCAGCTCCTAGGGTCTAAACCACGAAACAAAGAGTACATGTGGAGGGACACATAGCAGTGGATGGTCTTGTAGGGAGCCATCAGTGGGATAAAAGGTCTTTGGTTCTGTGAAGGCTCAATGCCCCAGTGTAGGGGAATGGGAGGCTGGGAGGCAGGATTGAGTGAGTGGGTGGCAGAACACCCTCATAGAAGCAGGGAGAGGGGAGATGGGTTGGAACTAGGAAAGGGGATAACACTTGAAATGTAAATAAAGAAAATATCCAATAAAAAATAATATTCTTTCTTGTTACTGCTGAAATACAAAGCCTCAAACTCCTCGTAGGTTTTTTCACTTGTGTGGACAGCAAGGTCAGAATGTCCCACGATTATAGCTCCTTTCAGGATGCATCAGACCCAGACTGCATCAGCGCTTTCCAAGGTTCCACAGTAATATCAGTATTACAAGGGCTGTGCCAAGCCCTTTGACCGCAGTTTTATGCAGTACCAATGACTGGAAATTTCACTGTAACAGTGAAGAGAAGTGAGTTGACAGAGACTCACATGCTCCATCCCACACAGCTAGTGGTTGTCAGATCTACACCTCTAACCCAGGTTGAGACACTAGACGATGTACTCTAAGTTCCGTCCTTTAACCCAATGAGATCACTGGCTGACTTCAAAATGCTGCAGATGTTTGAGATTTATGCTGTTTGTAAACTTTCATCACAAAATTTTCATACTTAGTTTTCATGATATTTCTTGTAGGTTTTGCATAGGGTAAGATATTTTAGATGGATGCTCCTGGATGCTATAGAGAGTATGTTACATGAAAGTTTGAATTGATAATGATGACAATGATGTGTTAGTCAGAAATCTGTGATGTTATTTCTCTTGCCATTTATAGATTCACCTAACAGCACTGCCAACCAACTGTGTGTGTGTGTGTGTGTGTGTGTGTGTGTTTGCGCATGTGGTTCTGTGTGTGCGCTCATCCATTTGGTTGAACTAGCTGGCTAACTAGCCTCAGGAGCCCTCCTATCTCAACCTTCCCAGTGCTGAGTGTTGGGATTACCTGCACCTTATTGAGCCAGGAATGGTATACAGCTGCAGGGGATCCCAGCTCAAGTCTTCCTGACAGCAAATGTTTTATCAACTGAGCCAAAAAAATTTTAGAGAAGCAGAAAAACATGAAAGAATTTTACTAATTATTTTTAATTTAAGAATTGTTGTTTATGTTTTCTTGATAGAATTCCAATAAAATAGCAGGCTAGAGAGAAGTTTTGAAGATACACCAAATGTATCAGTATTTCTCTTTTTCTTACCTCTGTACTTTGGGAATTAGAACATACCTTAGACACTTTAGGTAGGGAGTTTCCTGAGTTTAGAGAGTGATAATTATTATTAATAGCTCTAAGGTACCTCATAGTCAAGCCATTCTGAATACATCCTTCCTTCCTTAACCTTCCAAGTCATATGGGAGTGAGTACTATCTCCAATAGTGAGAAACTGGAATTAGAATTACACAACTGAAAGATGACTGGATTCATCTTTCAATTCTATGGTGTCTTGTGTATTCAATCTACAATGTCATGCTTCATCTTGGAAAGGTAAATGGAGACAGTAGATGAGGGCACACCAGGGTAGATTAAAGACAGTATGTGTTCAAGATGCTCATTTAATTTTGTCATCATTACTACAGATGAGGAAAACAGTATCAGAAGAGAGTAAAGAAAGTGTTATGACACAATTAATATCATTTAATATTACCATTAGTTTCAAAAATTTATATGAGCCCATTAAGAACAATAATAATAATAATCATCATCAAAAATAAATTTTCAACATTGAAATAGTTACTGAAGAAATTAATGAAATCACCCCTTTTCTTTGAAAAAGAAGGGTTTGTGATAAAGAAAGATGAGAAGTTTGGCCTTTAGAATGTTGTGTTATTATAGTTTCTCTAGTGGATTTAATTTTCATCAAAACTAGAAAGCAGGTTGCAAGTATAGCTCTTCATTTTGTGGAATTATTGCTACTTACTACCCTGCTAAAGAGCAGCCATGTTGATGCCTCTGATTTTACCTTTATGAAAGTAAAAGTAACAGCCTGACAAAGACAGTCCAGAAAAACAAATGAAAACATAATAAAAATGGACATATTAACAGTGGACTAAATGGGCATTAAATGACTTCACTGAAGATGTTTACATTGTCAATGATTATTTTTGATGCTTTCCATTAGAACTTAAATCGTCTCATGAATCATTCTGTAAAGTCAATCAGAGTTGAGTAGTGCTTTGGAGATATTTATGAATTGAAATTTGAAGTGATATAAATTTTGAGAAATAAGCCTTTATAGCACAGAAATACTGATGCTAATTATATTTTAGGAATTCAGATTTTAAAATTGTGCGTTATCCGCATATGTTCATCTTTGGAGTTTTAAGACAGTAAAATGTCCAGAAGATTTCTTAAGTTAAATTCATTTGAAATTGTTAAATAAATGAGAAAAAATGAATTTCTATGTCTCTAAATTTAAGTCACAAAAGGTAAGTGGCATTTTAGCTATATATGCATGCTGTCCTCTGAGTTTTCTTGTATTGTAGAGAACTGTTTTGATGAAAAAACTAAAATTACAAGCTCTTCACTCCCTAGGTGTGTTTTGCTCCCTCACTTCATTTTTCAACATCATATTTGCCACTTTAGCTGTCAACATTTCATACATATATATATATACATATATATATATGATTATATATATAATATTCAGACACACATACACACACAATGTTATGACAAATTCTAGCATACACACACTTAGTTCTGTGGACTTTAGGGAGTCATGTCTCCTTTCACCTTGTTAGAAAGAGAGGGTCTTGTTTATGCTGTGCCACATAACACATGAGCTTCTGGGTGATATTTCTGTCTCCAACTCCCATCTTGTGTCACAAGTGTTGGAATTACAGATGCTTGCCACCACCATCTGCTTCTTTACTTGGGTTCCAGGGCTCAGGTTCTCCAGTACATGAGGCAAGCACTTTAGCCCAATAAACCATTAGTAGTGCAGTTTTATGGCCTTTTTTACTTGTATGACAGCATCTGTTTCTCTGATATGTGATTATTTTTCATTTGCCATTTTAAAAGATTTGCAAACTCCAGATTCTACACTAGTGTTTACCAAATACATTTCCACAATAGAAACGTCTCAGTCTTTGTTTAAAATCTGCCTCTCCTTCACCAGTGAACTTGGGTTTGCAGGTTAACAGTGTGGAGGGTCAGGAAAGGGAAGCAAAGAGTGTTGAGAGGGACCTGGGCTGAGCTCCAGGTTGGCGTTTGGTTTCTGGTGTTCCATCATGGGGACAGGCTTTATCTCAAGTTTTGGTGTTGTTTTCTATCTTTCTCTGTAGGAGTGTGGTGGTACCTGTAAAGAAGCCGCCTCCAGGTAGTCTAGCCGTCACCACTGTGGGAGCCACTGCTGCAGGAAGTGGGCTGCCAACAGGCAGTACCTCAAGTATATTTGCTGCCCCTGGAGCTACACCAAAAAGTATGATTAACACGACAGGTATCGTCCTTATAGACTTTTGTGAAGCTTCATCCTTTTTTCTCCGTTTGCTGTATCTTCATTTTCCCATTTGATTTTTAACAAGTAAAAACCCAGAACATTAATGGTTAGTTTAGTCTTCAGTGTGCTGTACCCTATCTAACAAATTCTCAGAGTCTGTTGCTGGCTCTAGGACACAGACACAGTGCTCATTTCAGGAGACAGTACTGGTTTTTGTTTTGAGTTGTCTCAAAACATCATACTCTATTTTCAGGGCAAATCAAATTATTGGAATACATTTGGGGAGCAAAAGGTGATTTAGACACTGGAGAGTGACAGGTAAACAACATCTCAGCATGTCAGGGGGCATGTGCTAGCACATAGAGTTTCTGACTGAACCCTAACATGTATCCTTTGCTAAATCCTTCAAGGAAAGGCAGAATGCCCTAAGGACCTTGAGGAATTGAAGAGCCCCAACTTTATTAAAAGAGCATATGACTCAGGACTTTTACCTTACTCTGAATTAATTTGATACAGTTATAACCTAAGAATATAAATTAATTCATTGGCCAGCTATTTTCTATGATTCTAGAAACCACAAATTCCAGATCACTATAAAAATTTAAAGCCTGACTAAAATCTGTCTGTCTCTTGTCTTTCTGACTGTCTCTGTCTCTCTGTCTCTCTCTTTCTCTCTCTCACTGTCTCTCTGTGTTCTCTATTGTCTCTGTCTCTCTTTCTGTTTCTCTGTCTCTCTGTGTCTTTCTCTCACTGTCTCTGTCACTCTGTCTCCTCTCTCTGTCTGTCTGTCTGTCTCTCTGGCTCTCTCATTTACAGAAATGTTCCTGTTTATTATTAGCTAAATAAATCCTTACCCAAATCTTTGTGATTCCATTTTAGGTATTTAGACAACGCAAGATGACCCTGACTCTAGTAGTCTTCTGTTCTCCAAACTGTATAGCCTCGAACTTTTCCATTTATTATCATTACTTAGATTCTTCCCATTTCTATTGATTTTGTAGCTTCTTTTTTTGTGTGCTTTCTGTATCTATCTTGTTTATCATGCCACCTGAGTCTGACATATCATGAACCACACATTTATGGGGTGTAGTAAGTAGAACACTCTCTTACGCATGTGTACTTGTCTCAATCAATGAGCAGCATTATAGCATTGTAAAATTTGTAAGGTTTTTTATTTTTTAGTTTTAAAATTATTACAGTATAGTAGAATCTATACTTAGTGATGTCTAGTAATTAAGTCCTCATTTTTCTTATGACTGCAGTAAAATGAAAAGATTAAATTACTTTTTGTCTTTGTATAAGACATTATACTTATAGTTTCTATTTTAAAAATTAGCATTTTTTTAAGTGTAACAGTATTAAGTTTTTTGATGGTACAAAATATATACTAAGTAAAAATTAAAACTTTTTTTAAATAACCTTCCTCCTTAATACTGGATCATATATAGATAGATAGAAGTGTGAGCTCTAGTGTACAGTTTAGATGTTGGCACATGGCACTATACTGCTGTTACAACAGAAGTCCAATGAGCAACTCACTTTGTTGGAAATAGAATAACATATAATATTTAGGAACACTAGATGTCCCTCAACTCCACAGCTCTTTGATATACTCACATGGCATATTTTAGAAAAATCTTCACTAAAAAGATTTTGATATACTCACATGGCATTTTCATATTATTGAGGAGAACTCATTATTTTAAAATCAGGCACAGTTGAACTCATGATTGCTCTGAAGCAATCATTTCATCAAAGTCAGAATTTAATGCTGCAAAATGATAAAATTATGCTCCCAGTACTCTATAAATTATGCCTTAGAACATGAGGTTTAAGAATATTGCAACAAAGCAGGCAAAGGGGGGAAATTTTTCACATTTAAATTTGCATCGTTTTATCAGCCTCACTTACTGTAGAATTTTTCATGTGTTGATGTCTTTTGTTTATACCCATTTGTAACATGTAATTTTGTTCAATTAACATAAGTAAATCAACTGACTTTTAATGTAACATCCATGAAATTTATTAGTATACGAATGATCAAATAATTTTAATTATCAAATTCTTGTTAGAAATTTTGATGAGTTGATTTTTGAAAATCAAATAGAAATGAAATAATAAAATTATTTTGTTAAATAAATTTATATTGAAAACTAAAATTGTTATTTTGGGTACAGGTGCTGTGGATTCAGGGTCCTCCTCCTCTTCCTCCTCTTCTAGTTTTGTTAATGGTGCTACCAGCAAAAATCTTCCAGCTGTACAAACCGTAGCCCCAATGCCAGAAGATTCAGCTGAGAACATGAGGTATGCATAGTGATTTGTTTCTTTTAGCAGTTTTATTGTCCTTGAAGACACAGTGAAATACTCCGTGGTAGGTTCACACGAGATTAAAAAAAAACCTTCCTGGTGGGGATATCAGCTACGTACTCTTAATATATTCATAACTCAGCCTAACCATGGTACTTGGGGAAATTACTAAAAGCCACTGTTATATATACAAATACAAACTGGTGGGTCTCGATTAAGACTGCTCACAGAGCTTTTAGTTCTTTGTTGAATAGTACATACTGTCATTTCAACTATTCTTCATATGTGCAAAGGCAGCATGGTAGGAACCACTCATCTCTGATTAATAACAGTTTAAACCATAAGCTTTGAAAATAAATCTGTATAATTTTATGTAATCTGTACTATTGGACCATGAATACTGAAGACTATTTTGTTTATGGTTATGAGTGTTGACTCGCTAAATGGACTGCCCCACATTTTAAAGTTTATATACATTTAGAATTTTCTAGTTTTTAACCTATTCCAAGTAGTGGTATTATATAAGTGATATTATGGGCATCTATTATTGTCTGGGTGTACTTTGTCGTAGTGTGCTTAACAAAGCAAATAAACTACTAGAGTGGAATTCCTGCCCAGTTTTTGCATCTACTATGAATACACTATGCCAAGTTATTTTTTTTCTGTGCATTTATATGAGTTTACTGACTTGGCAGCTAACAACAGAATGCCATTTCACTCTCATCTTCGGCCATTTTTGCAATTTTTATATTATTATTATCAAAATGGCCTATCTTGATCAATAGAATATATGTATTTGGAAATTTTCACTTTATCAGGTTTTTTTTCTTTCTTTCTCTTTTTTCTGGCATTTGATTTCCTTTTGTATTGTAAAAGCCCTTTCTCCAGATCTTTCTATTGAGGTGCATAATCAGCAGGAATGACTTTTGTGACAAGTGTGTAAGAAGAACAGGGGTAGGAAGTCTGCCAGCCCTCATTTGAAGACCTCTTTACACTATGGTCTTCCATGTCTGTCATAAATCATGCCCCTGTATTCTTGACTTGAGGTTCACAATCAGCTCTGCTCTGTCTGTACACCTACTAAGCCGACAAAATTAGCTTCAGGTTTAATAATGACAGTAAGGGCCTTGAGGGAGATCTTTGCCCCTTTCTCATGAGAGAGTCGCAATTGTTCTCAATGCTTCATATTCTCTTAGAACTTCTGAATCGGAGCTCAGAAATCCCTGTTGAGAACAAGTGTTGTTTTTGCACAGAAAGGCGTCTCAGAGACTGTTTCTGCAGCAGACTGGACCTTTACATCCCCTTTCGTGGATTTCTTTCCAAATGTGAGCATTGTACAATCCTTCCAGAATTTAGTTTTTCTTAAACTAATAGTTCTTAGCAGTGATACTTATTTTGCTTTGTATAATTATTACTGTTTCTGATTTTACTCATGTTTTGTTACTTTTATTATTTTCACAGACCAGTCTTTACCCTCCTCTAGTTAGCTCTTCCACAGTTTCTCATCCCATTCCTACCCCCACTGTCTTCAAGAGGAGGTTCCCTCCCCTATCCCCGACCCCGCTCCAGGCTTCCCACTCCCTGGACCCTCAAGCCTTTCCAGGATCAGGCACATCTTCCCCCGCTGATGCCAGACCAGCCAGTCCTCTGCTATATATGTGTTGGGGACCTCTTACCCGCTAGTGTATGCTACTGGTTGGTGGCTCAGTGTCTGAGAGAGCTCAGGGATCCAGGTTAGTTGAGACTGCTGGTCTTCCTATGGGGCTGCCGTCCTCCTCCTCAGCTTCTTCCAGCCTTTACCTGTATCTGCTTCAGTCTTAGTTGGCTACTAGTTGGGCCTCTCAGAGGACAGCCATGCTCTACATACATACACCATAGCATCTGTAATAGTGTCAGGCCTTAGAGCCTCCCCTTGAGATGGATCCCAAGTTGGATCGATCACCTGTCAAACTTTCCTTCTCTATTTTTGTCCCTGCAGTTCTTTCTCAAGTTAGTTTTTATTTCAATTCTATTGGGATTATTTGTATATATTGCTGAAACTCAATAAAAATGACTAGAATGTACATTTTAATGAATTTTTCTAGTATACTGGTAAAACCACACTGCAAGTTAAGATGAAAGAAAATTTATTAGTTCCCTGAGAAAATTTCAAATTATTATACATAATTTACCCATCCCTGCCAGCAGTGTGTGCTTTTCAGCTTTTCCTTTGAGATTTTACAGTCAAGTGTTTTAAAAGGGTGGATCATACAATGTGTACTGATTTTTGTCTGTCTTCTTTCACTTGGCTTACTGATTTGTTGATTCCCTTATCTCTTTCTTTATGACTATTCTATTCTTACTTAGATTCAAGTATTATTCCATTTTGTGACTCATAATGAGTGTATCTATTTACTCATTTAGAGACATTGGAGTTATTCCAATTGGCATATTACAAATAAGGATTTAGAATGACTAAGTCTTAGGCTTCCCAACACGTTTTATTTCTTTCTGTTCAGTAAACAACTAAGAATAAAATTGCTGGATGAATATTAAGCAAATGTTTAAAATCACGAGAAAATGCTAAGCCATTTTACAGAGTGGCTGTCTTTGTGCTCTCAGGGGCAATGCATAAAGCATCCCTTACTTCACATTTGTCAGTGCTTGCTGCTGTCACAGCGAGTATTTATAATAGTGGGATAATTATATCTCATTTGGTTTTATTGCTTCTTAGTGCTTTTGCCTGTGTTGATGGGTCATTGAACTCTGCTGTCTTACAATAGCGTTTTTCTTATAGCATGTGGGCGTTATCAGTATACTCTGCGTAGATGTCCCTTGTTAGCTACATGCTTGTCATTGCCTCACTCTGTACAGCAAGAGCTTTCTAATTCCCATAAAATTCACTGTCTCAAATAATTCTTTCCTTTGTGAGTTATGATTTCTAAAATTCCTAAATTATCTTTATTTTTTTCCTGTAGTTTCCCCATTGGTGGGTAGATCCTGGTCTGTTTGAGACAATTTTAGGTAAACAACTGGACAAATATTGAGGTTTGCTCTTAAGTACATTAGTTCAAAATTTGTTTTGTTTGTTTCTGTAACAAACAAAATTGGTGATATTTCATTGTGCTATTTTGATCCTTTAGGTTTGTGGAGCATTAGTATTTACTACTATTTCTGTTCATCATTAGTGCTGTGGGAAACTCAGACCTTATAGCTTTTATTGTACTTTTGTTTTATGGGTGTTTGTTTTTTGTTTTTTTGTTTTTTTGTTTTTTTGTTTTTTTTTTGAGACAGGGTTTCTCTGTGTAGCCCTGGCTGTCCTGGAACTCACTCTGTAGACCAGGCTGGCCTTGAACTCAGAGATCCGCCTGCCTTTGCCTCCCAAGTGTTGGGATTAAAGACGTGCGCCACCACTGCCCAGCTTATTGTAACTTTTTATGTACCTTTTTCTTGTACTTTTTATGTGCCTTTAAAATACCTTCCATTTCTTTCATGGTGTTCTGAATTAGGATTTCTCTTTGATATTCCTTTCAAAATTTGTGAATTATAAGGCAAACAGGCAGCGAACAGGTAGGTTGAACTGTTCAAGCAAGTTCCATTATATAGAATTACAAGAAATGAAAGTAAATTATGCAAGTGGAGGGCAAATCCTTTGCCAGTCATGGTATATGCCAATAAAACAGGAAGGACATTTGCTTGTGCATTTGTGACATGGAGATAAGCAGTTGGGTTTTGTCTATTCTTGTTTTCTAAGCTTTTATATTCCCATTAATTATAATAACCTTTCTTTAGTTATTTATAATAATTTATAATAATTTATTTTTATTAATTATAATAAATTATTTAGAATTTTAAAATATTACCTAGTTGATCTATACTTTCTATAGATTCATTGTTATTTTTCATGGGATAAGAGTATACCATTGGTAGTACTGTGTCCAATTTTCTGAGGAACTGATTTCCAGAGTGGTTGTACCAGCTTTCAATCCCACCAGCAATAGAGGAGTGCTCCTCTTTTTCTATATCCTCGCTGTCATCTGAGGTTTTGATCTTAGCCATTCTGACTGGTGTGAGGTGAAATCTCAGTGTTGTTTTGATTTGCATTTCCCTGATGACTAAGGATGTTGAACTTTTCTTTAGGTGCTTCTCAGCCATTCAGTATTCTTTGCTTAGTTCTATATCCCATATTTAATAGGGTCATTTGGTTCTTTGCAGTCTAACTTCTTGAGTTCTTTGATTATATTGGATATTAGCCTTCTGTCAGATGTAGGGTTGATAAAGATCTTTTCCTTATCTGTTGTTTGCCGTTTTATCCTATTGACAGTGTCCTTTGCCTTATAGAAGATTTGCAATTTTATGAGGGCCCATTTGTCTATTGTTGATCTTAGAGCACAAGCCATTGATATTCTCTTCAGGAAATTTTCCCCTGTGCCCATGTGTTCAAGGATTTTCCCCACTTGCTCTTTTATTAGATTCAGTGTATCTGGTTTTATGTGGAGGTCCTTGATCCATTTGGACTTGAACTTTCTACAAGGAGATAAAAATTATTCAAATTGCATTCTTTTACATGCTAACTGCCAGTTGAAACAGCACCATTTATTTAAAATGCTGTCCATTTTTCCACTGGATGGTTTTAGCTCCTTTGTCAAAGTTCAAGTGGCCACAGGTGTGTGGCTTCACTTCTGGGACTTCAGTTCTATTCCATTGACTTATCTGTTTGTCACTGTACCAATACCATGCAGTTTTTATTACAGTTTCTCTGTAATACAGCTTGAGGTCAGATATTGTGAATACCCCAGAAGTTCTTTTATTTTTGCTACCTTGGATTTTTGCAAATGAATTTGAAAATTGCTCTTTCTAACTCTATGAAGAACTCAGAGGGAATTTTGATTGGGATTGCATTGAATCTGTAGATAGCTTTTGGCAAGATAGCCATTTTTACTATTTTAATCCTGCCAATGCATGAGCATGGGAGAATTTTCCATCTTCTGAGATCTTTGACCCAGCTATACCACTCCTGGGCATATACCCAAAAGATGCTCCAACATATAACAAGGACATATCTCCAGTATGTTCATAGCAGCCTTTTTTATAATAGCCAGATGTCTTTCAACAAAGGAATGGATACAGAAAATGTGGTACATTACACAATGGAGTACTACTCAGCTATTAAAAACAGTGACTTCCTGAAATTCGTAGGCAAATGGATGGAACTAGAAAATATCATCCTGAGTGAGGTCACCCTGTCACAAAAGAACACACATGGTATGCACTCACTGGTAAGTGAATATTAGCTCCAAAGCTCAGAATACCCAAGTTACAAATCACAGACCATATCAAGCTTAGGAAGAAGGAATACCAAAATGTGGATGCCTCAGTTCTTCTTAGAAGGGGGAACAATGGGGGAAGGTTATAGGGGACTTTCGGGATAAAATTTGAAATGTAAATGAAGAAAATATCTAATAAAAATTAAAAAAAACAGATATAAAAAGAAAGGAGAACAAAATACTTATGGAAGGTAGAGGATTAGAGAGCCTTGGGGCAAGAGAGGACAGGAAGAAGGAGGAAAATGGGGAGCAGGATCAGTTATGAGAGATAAGATGATTTATAGAGGGTCAGGAATTTGAACAGAAGCGTGTAGCAATGGGGGTGGGATAGGAAACTGGGTGTAGCCACCAATAAGTCCCAGATGCCAGGAAAGCAAGAGGCTCCTAGGACCCAACAGGCATGAGATTAGCTGAAATGTCTAACAAAGGGGAGGGAGAGCCTTTAGGGACCATATCCAGAGGTTAGTCAAGGCCCTTGGTTGGGGGATGGGGCCACCCACTTACCTCCAAATTCTTGACCCAGAAGGGCTCCTGTCTAAAGATAATATGGGGACAAAGTGTGGATCAGAGAGTGCAGAAAAGGCCATCCAGAGACTGCCCCACCTGGGGGATCCATCCTATATACAGACACCAAACCCAGACACTATTGTGGATGCCAAGAAGTACTTGTTGACAAGAGCCTGATATAGCTGTCTCCTGAGAGGCTCTGCCAGAGCCTGACATATACAGAGGCAGATGCTTACAACCAATCATTGGACTTAGCATGAGGTCTCCAATGGAGGAGTTAGAGAATGGACTGAAATAGCTTAAGAGATTTGCAACCCCATAGGAAGAACAACAATATCAACCAACTAGACTCCCCAGAGCTCCCAGGGACTAAACCACCAACCAAAGAGTACACATGGCTCCAGCCACATATGTAGCAGAGGATGGCCTTGTCAGACATCAATAGGAGGAGAATCCCTAGGTCCTCTGAAGGCTCAATTCCCCAGTGTAGGGGTATGCCAGGGTGGTGAGGTGGGAATGGGTTGTTGGGAGGGGGACCCTCCTCATAGATGTAGGGCGAGGGGGAATAGGAGAGGGGAATCTGGAGGGGAAACCAGAAAATGAGATAACATTTGAAATCCAGTTTAAAAAAAAAAATTACACCATTGGTAGTTTTAGTGCTAGGAAGATGTGAAGGAACCATAGCAAATGGTTAAAGGTATAAAGTAATATGAAAGTAGGAAATGATAGTTATCTTTCTAGAAAAGTAATTCAGGCTTTTTTTTTTTTTTTTTTTTTTTTTGACAACCAGTGGAGATAGTACCAATACTAGGTGACTTTTATTCAGTAAAGATTGAAGCTATTTTTATGGCCCAGTGCTATTGTATAGAGGACATCAATCATTTCCTGGCTTCACACCTCTGAACATCAGTAAAAACTTTTACTCAATTTCTGAAGTAATTCTTCAGAACATATCTTTGGGAGGCGAGTGACATAGAGCCCACAGCCACTTTCTTAGGTTTCTTTATCCCGTCATGGTTCAATGCCTACATTTTGTTTAAAGATTTCAAGTGGACTGGATCCAACCATATGCACTAGTTTTTGTCAGCTTCCTCCCACTTGACTTACTGATTATTGATTCGCTCGTCTCTTTCCTTATTTTATTTAGTGCCAAATATTATTTTGTTTTGTGTTGTCACCAAGCATGACATGGTTTGGTTTTGTTCAGCTCTTTACTTTTTTTCCTCAAGGCTGCAGGAGGAGCTGCTACTTCACAAAGGACAGGGATCTAAGTCAATTTTTTCTAACTAGTTGTCATCCCATAATTGAAAGAGGGTTGTTAGAAATTAATTAGTTTTTGAAAAAACAAACAACAACAAAGACTCACTGATCTCAGCTGAATTATATCCATTCAGTCTTTTATCATGAAAGATGTAATATTTATATAATTCTCGAGTTCTAGCATATTAGCATGGATTGAACTCTACTAGCTCATCATGTGAAGGCAGTTCAGCTCCTTATATGGTCTTCTTTTTCCTTATATGGTCATCACAAATGGCAATCCCTTTCCTTCCTTTTAAAAACATGTCTATTATTTTCATATTCAAACTGGGATTCCTTATACATGGTATCAGTAGATCCTATATAAAAATCAATTTGACAGTCATCATATTTTAATCACCAAATCTGAATGGTTTCACTTTAATGTAAGGAATGACTTGGTAACTATCACTTTTGTGGTATTATCTTTCTGTCTTGATTATCTTCCCTCTAGTACCTGTGTTGGGTTCATGGAGTTTCCTTGCCCTTTCTCTCAGCTTCTCTTCCTTCCTTCACCTTTAATATGGAAGGCTTTTATGTCAATGTTCTAAAATAGCACAGTTGTGTAGTATTCTTTGCTTATAATGGTTGCTCTTTTAAACCTTGATGCTAATTCATCATGCATCTTCGTTCTAATAGTTGGATAGAGCCTGGTTATTACTTATCAAATCATGCATTGTGCTGTGGGATTTCATCTCCCCAGAATGTCAAATCAAATAAAAATAGATAAATAAATCAAAAGTAACAATATAACTATATCTCTGCCAATGACTGTCTTTACGTGTATATATTGTCCAGCACTCTTAATTTATGTAAATCTAGGGTTTTTGTCAGGAATCATTCTCTATACTGGAAGAACTTCTTAACACAGTTCAAGTAGTTACAAATATTTTCCAATATTTCTTGTCCTAGCCCCTAGTTTTGCTATCATGTCATAATGACTCTGAACAGTTAGAAAGTTGTGGGCCTCTGTTTTTTGGAAATAGATTTGAAATATACTTTATTTCTTGTGTTCGAGCTAACATTGTTTTTCTGAGGAGAATTGCAAAGTTTTTCTTTGTTCTCAAACCACCAGCCAAAATATACAGATGGAGAGACCCATGACTCCATTGCATATGTAGAAGAGGATGGCCTTATCTAGCATCAATGGGAGGAGGAGCTCTAGGTCCTGTGAAAGCTAGATGCCCCAGTGTAGGGGAATGCGAGGGCGGAGAGGTGGGGGTGGGTGGGTGGGTAGTTGGGGGGAACACCCTCATAGAAGCAGAGGGAGGGGGAGTGGAAAAGGGGGTTGTGGGGGGGTAACTGGGAAGGGGGATAACATTTGAAATGTAAATAAATAAAATAACCAATAAAACCATAAACTACTATAATAGTTTATTATGACAAATTTGGGTTACTTACTATTAAAGTTCTTCTTGGTGCTTTATGTCTCTTGGGTTATGTGCTTTTGGTTACTTTTAGTCTTTGTGGAAAGTTCTTAACTGATAACCATATATTTCTTTTGTTGTCTCTTTCATTTTCTTAGTTTTGTGTTATGACCACATCAAATTCACAGAAATCAAGTATTCCATAACATCTTTTTATTAATTCCCTTAGTTCTGCAGGCTGCAAGTCTAACACATTCAGACTGACCTCATAGCTGGACCACTTTCTTATGGAGACTGGGATCTACTTTCAGACTATTTAAGGCTCTGAACACATTCAGCATCTCATCATAGAGGACTTGTGGACCTGTTGCTTTCCTTGTTGGCCATTAGGGGCGACCTTAGCACTCGGCATTCTCTCCTGTTTCCCTGCATTTAACTTGCTATACTCTGAGCCAGTAGTGTGTCAGGTGCTTCTCCTTCTGAGGTTGTTACTGTTCCTGTTCTGACTCCTCTTTCCTGTCTTCTTCCTTCCTGCTTCCTGGAACCACAGAAGTGTCCACCTTTTATAGTGCATGTGTTTAGACAGAGCACGCCTACAGGGAAATCTCCCTGCCTCAATGGACATACAATTAATTTGACTTGAAAAGATAAATTTGACATGAAACATGATCTATCTATAGGTTCTAGAGGCTGTGGTTCAGGTATCTTTGGACACTTAATACTTAGTATATTGCCCTTTGGGATTTAGTTAATACTTATAATACCCATCCAAGAGTTCTTGAATTCCTGAATGATAAAATGCTTAAAAATCCTATCTTTTAGCTATTAAAAGTGTGTGTGTGTGTGTGTGTGCGTGTGCGCACGCATGTGTGTGGCACATTATTTTTATTAACTAAAATCGCCAGTGTGACATTAGAATTTCTGCTTTCTACTTGTAATGCTTTTATCCCTTGAGCAAAAACTCCCATCCTCCCACTTTCTCCCTACCTCCAGCCTATGTAACCATATTCCATTCACAATTTCAATAAGATTGAGTTTTTCTAGATTCTAAGCATGTGAGATCATGCAGTATTTGTTTTTCTATAGATGATTCATCTTGTGTGCATATAGTTTTCCAAGCCTAGCCATATTTGTTGCAGAAGACAAGTAGTAATGAAATAGTAAATAATCTGGGCATGGTCTATATGCCACCTCTTCTGTATACATTCACCTATTGGTAGACACTTGGGTTAGTTTCATATGCTGACTTTTGTCAACAGTACTACAGGAAGCATGAAAGTCTTTAAAGTCACTGATTTATCATCTGGCTTTCTTAACTCTGTTGATTCATCAATTGAAAGTATTTTATCTTTTTTAACTGTATTCTTCATTAGACAATTGCTTGAGATTTAGAGAGTCTTCCTTCTCTTGTAATACCCCTTTGTTTGTGCATGCTGGCTGCCTTGCCATGTCTTTTAATTCTTACAGATGTTAATAGTACTTGCTTTATATTTCTAGGAAATTCCAGCATCAGAGATACTTATGATCTTGATTGTATTCATTTATTTCTATTGTCATTGTCATTTTCCCTGCTGCTTTGGCTGCATTGTAATTTTTGGTTGAGATGAAGTTGTGGATATCTTGGTATCATTGATGCCTGTAATGAGCCCTTTTCTACTTAGGCTCCACTTTTCATGTCAGAGGCCAAGCCATCCTAGTTTTAGCTGAATTTTATATTTTCTACTGTTTTGGTTAATCCTAATGAACTGCAGCTCTGAGCCTCCCAGTCCTTTACTTTTTACTTGAGCAGGAGTCATCCATGGTCAGTGGTGTCCTCTCTTCGTAGGCTGCTTGAGTGCTATGTTTCAGAGAGGCTCAATACTCAGTTATGCCTTCTGCAGTAATAGACTGCTATTCTTTTATGGAGTACTTGTGTCCAGTGTTCAGGGGTCCTGGCTCCTTGCTATTCTAGTTCAGATGCATTCTCAGTCATGGGCTGGCTGCCCTGCCAGTCTGATAGAGAGCCTCACATGGATTCTAACTACTTGTAAGTGATGGAATCTTGAAATACTAGGTCTCAGGATGTTTCTGTTCCTGCACTAGCAATGTATAGGCTTTCTTTTCTGTCCTAAATTGGCAGGATTGCTGGCTTTGCCACAGCCTTCATAAAGCTGTTGACCCTGTTCTCTGCAGGAGACAGGAAAAGGGTCTAGACTATGGTGTATGCTTTCTTGCTGTAGTTCTTGTAACATCTCAGCTTGCAGAAGAAGCAAAGGAAGTTTTCCTCACCTCATCTATTTTGTCCAGTCTTTTTTCACCTATTGGTGAGGCTTATAGAAAGTAGTTTAAGAGTAATTCCACTATCCTCCTATGGTTACCAGTCTGAGAATTGTAGTCTCCCATATTATAATGCTCTCACTTCAACTTCAGAAAGTTTTAACCTTGTATTTCTTCATCTGCTTCACTAGGGAAGCTAGTTCCTGCATCCTCTCCCTGATGAGAAGTTTTGTTGTTGCTTTTAGGTTCAAGGTTAGTAGCTACTTGGCATATTTGCATGCTCTAGTAGGATTGTATCCATTGTGTGGCTCCCCATGTGGTTATTTTTTGTGTCCAACTTGAGATTTCTTCCTCACAAGTAGATGTCCTTTATTTCTCCTTGTTTTCCAAAAATACCATGTGAACTGAATGCTCGTCTAAACTCTTCCTGCAATACTGCCTTGGGAAGCAGTTTTGTAAGAAAAGCAGATGGTATGACTGGTTTCTGGGCAAGGTTCTAGGTAAGACTACTTATAAAGACTTGGAACTGAGAATTAGTCTGAAAGAAAGGTAACATTCTTGACCTTACAGCACAAGCCATTGCTGTTCTTTTCAGGAATCTTTCCCCTGTGCCCATGTCTTCAAGGCTCTTCCCCCACTTTCTCCTCTGTAAGTTTCAGTGTCTCTGGTTTTATGTGGAGTTCTTTGATCCACTTGGACTTGAACTTTGTACAAGGTGACAAAGTTCACCTTGATATGTACTATCATATCATCTGTAAATAGTGATATTTTGACTTCTTCCTTTCCAATTTGTATTCCTTTGACCTCCTGTTGTTGTCTAATTGCTCTGGCTCAGACTTCAAGTACTATGTTGAATAGGTAGGGAGAGAGTGAGCAGCCTTGTCTAGCCCCTGATTTTAGTGGGATTGCTTCAAGCTTCTCACAGCCAGTGCCTGGCAAATACAGAAGTGGATGCTCACAATCATCCATTTGATGGAGCACAAGGTCCCTAGTCAAGGAGTTAGAGAAAGTACCCAAGGAGCTTGAGGGGTCTGAAGGCCCATAGGAGGAACATTAATATGAACTAGCCAGTACCCCCAGAACTCCTTGGAATTAAACTACCAATCAAAGAAAACACATGGTAGAACTTGTGGATCTCGCTGTATATGTAGCAGAGGATAGTTTAGTCAGTCATCAGTGGGAGGAGAGGCCCTAGGTCCTGTGAAGGCTCTATGCCCAAATGCCAGGACTGGGAATGGGAGTGGGTAGGTTGGGGATCAGGGGTAAGGGGAGGGAATAGGGGATTTGGGGAGGGGAAACCAGGAAAGGGGATAACATTTGAAATGTAAATAAAGAAAAAATGTATATATATATATATATATATATATATATATATATATATATATATATATACACACACACACACACACACACACACACACATAAAAAAGAAAGGTAACACAATTTGAAGGGAAGACCCAGGACATTGCCGGGGAAAGAGCCATAATTGTAGTACCTTGAGGAAGTTACATCTACAGTCAAATGGCTACTGCCTCACTTGACCTATTCACTGACCAGTTTTGAGTGTGACATTGAGTGAAGCAGCCTCCCTTCTGGGACACTTCACAGCCCTGCTCAGCTCTGCAGGCAGGGGAGGGGAGTCACTGAAACAGCTGTTATGGCATTATTCTCTATGAGTAACTAGGTTTTTAGGATGTTATTTCTATATCAGAGATCTAAAACACAATTCTGGCCCTTTATGTCACTGGGCTTGAGTCTCATTAAAAGTTTATTTTCTTGCCTTTAGTTCTGCCCTATAGGGAAGTTTGGTGACACTTTGTCAACTAGTTGACCTGAAAATAAATGTTGTGTTTGCATGTTCATTTGTTTCCTTTCCACCTATTAAACATCCAAATAACAGTTTCCAAAAGTGTACTCCAAAAGCTTGCAAAATTACGTAAAGACATCCTAAAAGCATCAAGTTTCTTAACACATGAAAAATATTTACTTGAAATTTAGTTTATATCATAAAGTAATAAACCTTATACAGTAAAATTCTGTTGAGCCTCAGGTTTTTAATCTTGTGTAACTCTGTTTTCTTAATGTATACATTGTGCTCTTAAAGTATGTATTATTTTAATTAGAAGAAATTGGGAGAAATGTTAGATTTTTTTTATTTCATAAGGTCATGGAAAAATAAGATAAGCACTTTCCCCCCAGCACCATGTTTTGCTCAGTGGTGGCAATCCTAGAGACTTACAGCTCAAACACCGTTGAACTCTATGCTACTGACTCGGAAATCTCTCATCTGTTTATCCATCAGCTCCATTATGCGTCCTCGTGTTTCATACAGTAATTGAATGAAAGCCTGATAAAATGTTTAAAACCAGTGCTTGTCAGTTCCTAGTCATAACATGTAGTTGATTAAACAACCTTATATGGCTTTTCTACTATAATACCCCCTTTCTATGCATTTTTAAAAACAAACCATTTATTTACCTATGCCTACATTTCCTAATTTATATAGGAACATTAATTGGTAAAGTGTTTGTACCAGTGAGTTCCCTAATTGAATTATTTCCTATCTGCTGTATCTCTTGAGTACATTACTTTACATAGTAAAGTTGCTTACTTTAGCTTTACATTCTGTTGTTATAACTACCCATTCCTTTCTGATATAATGAATACATTGAAGAACTGTACAAATTAAAATTTTAACTTTTCTGTATTTATATAATTATGCTAAGAAACTAAGACATTACAAAAGAATTTGACATTGGGAGTAAATCAACATTATGATTTTATGAAGTAGCACAATTATAATAGTGGAGTTTATTTTAAAAACTGATAATGTGTATAATGTCCAAAATGAATTATAATCACAAGTTTCTAGGAACACAGCCTGGAGGAAGTATGGTTTTTTGTTTTGGGGTTTTTTGTTTTGTTTTGTTTTGTTTCTGAGACAGGGTTTTTCTATGTAGCCTGGACTGTCCTGGAACTCACTCTGTAGACCAGGCTGGCCTCAAACTCAGAAATCTGCCTGCCTCTGCCTCCCAAGTGCTGGGATTAAAGGCGTGCACCACCACTGCCCAGCTGGAACTATGCTTTTTATCTGTTTAAATATCTTCTTTTTTTAAAAAAAAAATTTTAATTTGATATTTTCTTCATTTACATTTCAAATGCTATCCCAAAAGTCCCCTATACCCTCCCCCCGCCCTGCTCCCTTACCCACTCACTCCCACTTCTTAGCCCTGGCGTTCTCCTGTACTGGGACATATAAAGTTTGCTAGACCAAGGGGCCTTTCTTCCCAATGATGGCCAACTAGGCCATCTTCTGATACATATGCAGCTAGAGCCACGAGCTTTGGGGGTACTGATTAGTTCATATTGTTGTTCCACCTATAGGGTTGCAGACCCCTTCAGCTCTTGGGTACTTTCTCTAGCTCCTACATTGGGGGCCCTGTGTTCCATCCTATAGCTGACTGTGAGCATCCACTTCTGTATTTGCCAGGCACTGGCAAAGCCTCACAGGAGACAGCTATATCAGGATCCTTTCAGCAAAATCCTGCTGGCATATGCAATAGTGTCTGTGTTTGGTGGGTGATTATGGGATGGACCGCCGGGTGGGGCAGTCTCTGGATGGTCCATTCTTTCGTCTTAGCTCCAAACTTTGTCTCTGCAACTCCTTCCATGGATATTTTATTCCCTATTCTAGGGAGGAGTGAAGTATCCACATAATGGTCTTCCTTCTTTTTGATTTTCTTGTGTTTTGGAAGTTGTATCTTGGGTATTCTGCTGGCATTCTTCTTACAGTCATCATGACTTTGGATGTAGCTTGAGGTCAAATCTTGTTTGGAAACATTTAATAAATATAGTAGTGACAGTTTTTAGATGCTGTTTTCTCCTGTAGCCTCATGGCCTAATTGTGTTTCATTTATATAAAATTCTTAGAATTTACTGAGTCATTTTAAATAGATAAAAAATAAAATACCATCTGGGTGTATTGCCACACACCCTTGATCCCAGTACTTGGGAGATAGAGGCAGGAAGATCTCTGTTTGTTCAAGGCCAGCCTTAAACATAGTGACTTCTAGGACAGCCTAGAGGTGCATTGTGAGACTGTGTCTCAAAACAAACAAAAAAGTAAGTAAGCAAGCAAGCAAGAATCTAATTTGGGGTTAAAAATACATTATTAGGTACTTGTAATTCCGGCCTCAATGTTTTGTTATTAGATTACATCTATAAACGCTCATCTGAAGCATCATTACCTCATACCTCATTTTAGGGGTTTATTTTCCTCTCTTTAGTAATTTTGTTAAAATAGTTGTTAAATCGCTTCAGTTTTGAGTATTATTTTCTGTTTTGAAATCGATGATGCACTTTCTTAAAGGGTTTATGCTTACTGTCCATAAAAATAGCCAAGTTCAAAGAAGGCACTGATCTAGCCTGGTATCATTACATTATTGCTGCATGATGATGTGTGTGTATCATTAGTTTAGGTCAAGTAAAGAGTAGAGAGTGAAGTCAGAGGCTCAAACAGTTTTGGTTCTAATCCACAGGTAACTTCTGTATTCAGGCCAAAACTGTACTAAAGTGTAAATGAAAGACTATGGGGCCAGTTTTCTAGTCACTGCCCTTTTATATTCTGTGCACCAAATGAATGGTTTTTTGTCAATGAAGTAACCTCTTTAGCAAACTGAAAAATTGCTACGATTCCCCCTAAAGTAAATAGAGTATGCTATAGTATGCTGTGTTGTGCTCCAAGGTACTCTTTGCTTTGTTTTGTTTTTCTCTTTGGTAGATAGTGGTTGGTTGCTTGCTTGCTTGGTTGTCGCCCTAGGCTATAGCTCAGTCTGACCTAGAAATTGCCATCTTCTGTCCTTTGCCCAGCAATTTCATTTATTTTGTCTTTGAGAGAAACTATTTACAGATCTGAAAATAGTTCCATAGAGTTCCCCTAAGTTTCCATGTCATTGTTACATGTTAACAGATGATTTTTTTATGCATACCAAGGAATCTGAGCTGGTTATACTGTGCTTTTCTCCAAGAAGAAAAGGAAACATTAGAAGAGCAGTGCAGGCCCAGCACCTGTCTTTTTATGTGGGGGGATTTCAGTCTTTATCTACTGAACAATGAGGGAGCTCTAAAGATGAAGTCTATGTCTGTATAACTTACTTTAATACTTATGTATGGATAAACACATATTTTACCCTCCTCTGAAGACACACTTGGGGTAATCTATAAATACAATATCAATAGTAACCTATCAGTTTCTTCAGTGTAGAAAGGGATACTAAAAGTTTTTCACTTAGAATGTTTTGTGATGTGTGATAAGAAAATCTAGTAATATGGTTTGATGATAGATAGAATCTCCAGAATCTTGAGTTTTCCCATTTCTGTGTGCTCACTCCTGTTAATCTTAAATACAACTCAATATCAGTGCTTTTTTGCGATATTGGCTTTAGAAAATATTAATATCTAGATCTATCTCATTTCTACAATTGTAATTCCTACATATGCTTCCATAGTAGATGCAGTCACCTTAGTGGGAAGCTATAGGAAATGACTCTGCAGAAGAAAAGGATTTGGTGAAATAGGAGATGCAAAAAAAGGGCCGTATTACCAGTTGTTTAAAAAAAAAAAAAAAAAAAGGTCAAAGAAAATTTACAGATATGGTGAGAATTCAGAGTCTTGAAGTACTCTTAACTCTTTCGCTTTTTATTCATCCTTCCTTGGTGTCACTTTCTCTTTAGAAGTGTCAGAGGGGTCCCTGATCAGTATCACCGTCACCTGAGACTTAGATGTACATTCTCATAACTATATGCTCATTCTGAAACGAGTGACTAAACAGTCTGTCAGCAGGCTCTGCAGTGACTCTGCCTCCCCCATAGCTGGAGGGCTTGTCTGAAATAGACACACTACTATTAACTCCTCACTCTTTATCTGTGCAGCAATGTATTCATCTAGTGTTATATTGAACTTTATTTTGTTTAATGTATCAGAGCCGGATTTCACAATACATATGAGCGAGTTTTATGCACAAAATCACTTACAAAACTAACATTACGTACCTCTCACTGTGTGGTGGGTGTTCTTCTGCTCAGCTTTTGTGGCTTACCTGACTAATCCGCAGTGGGCAGATGATCATTCCTCAGAAGAGCAGAGCTGCTGTGCGTAACATCACGTGGCTTAGTCTGTGGCGCAGCCAGGACTCACGGTTGCACGGTCTTTCTTACTACTTACTTCTAGGAGAAATAGATCTATAGTCAAAATATTAACCTGCCTAATGGAAACATACTTTTCTCTTCCATTATTTTCTTTTACTTATAACATGCACCTGCATAGCAACTACTTAAGCTACAATACTGAGCAATATAAATACTATTTCAGAGATTGAGAAGGTAAATGGACTTAGGAAAAGAAAAATTTTATTCTAATGCAAATCACCTGGCTTCTAGTAACTTCCTTTGTTGTCCAACTTACAGGAAATGTTTCTTGAGAATGGGAGTTTAAATTCTTTGTAAGTGGTCTAGTGATCACACAGTAGGCTATTTTCATTGATGATGCACAGAGACAGAAGAATTCATTTATCCTGACATTCTTAGATCTGTGGCAGTATCTTCGGCCCCTTTTCATAGTATAGTTGTTCTCATTCTGCTTCAGTCTGCAGAGTAGACACCTCTCTGTGCAAAACTGTATCCCTTCCATATGAAACTTCCTGTTTTCCGTGGGCTAGGACTGGACTTTGACTGTGTTTTATAAATATTTTAATTTAGAACTAAAGTTTATTTGGAATTTATATTGAATTATATTTACTAGTCTTTATGTCTTAATTTCAACAGCATCACTGCAAAACTTGAAAGAGCTTTAGAAAAAGTTGCTCCTCTTCTTCGTGAAATTTTTGTAGACTTTGCCCCATTCCTATCTCGTACACTTCTGGGCAGTCATGGACAAGAGCTATTGATAGAAGGTATGATCTCTCTATATTCTACATATTTACTTTCATGCAATGTACCTATTAATCATGGCATATCCTGTGCATTTTAAAAGATATATATTGCCAAAAGAAGTTAAAGATACAATAGTTGCAGATTCTCATGAGACTTTGTATGTGTTTTCTTCTCTTCACTCATTTTAAAGTGCCATTTTGCAAAGTCGATATCAGTGACAGAGATCCAGATGAGGGACTTTGAAAGGTCTTAGAATGGGCAACAGCGGCTCTTCAATCCCAGTCTTATTACCAACCCTGCGCATCCTTTCTCTGGGACAGCATTTATAAAGTGTAGGTTTTGTAACACTCCTTGCTGTGCAGAGAGCCAAGAGTTTTTCAGGTGACTTTTCTTATCCATATGATGCTCTTAATGTAAGAAGCTGTAACCAGCAAGTCAGTAAAAATGTTGAGAAATACTGAATGGGCTCTTGATGAAGCAGTTATCTCCTCCTCAACAGTGGCTTAAGTAATGAATGGTGGAATTTTAATTTGTACCCCTGTAGTAGGAGAGGAGCTTTGAAAACTACAGCTAAATGAAGCTTTACTTCATTTTGTAGTTTCAGTTCATGACTGTTTATGAGCTTCAGAGATCAGCGTCAAGGTGGCCCTGCAAGTAAAAGAGGTTCTTTCATGCCCTTTTATTGGCCCTTGGACTTAGTTACTTGTGGCTTCCACTTCCAGAAATATGGGCATTTTCCTGTTTGCTCTGGCATTGTTCTCTGTTTCAGGAGTGTTTCTTTGAGGCAAAATGGCGATAGTCGATGTCCTGTTTATTTGTGGCCTTGGGGAATTGCTGAGTTACTATAAGATGCCTTACTTGGATGAGAATGAAACTGCATAATGCATAGAAAGTTTCCAAACAAAGGGATAGCTTAGGAGAACAGTAAACTATCCCTGTCTCTTGACTGGAGCAGCATGGATTAGAAATTACCAGAGAGAGGTAAAAAATCTTTGCATTACCTTGAGTGATTGATTAGCGAAGTGTCACAGTCATGGGAAAAGTGGGAAGGTCACTGTTGCTATCATTACTTCCACCCACAAAGTAAAGTTGAAATGTCACGGGGATCACAAGTGTGCATCTAACTATAAGCTGCGCCTTAATGAAATTCATGCCCTTGGAGACTTGAACACCTCACCTTGTCCACAGATTATGCTTGCTCTAAATGCACTGTTTGATATGTGTGTGATCCTTCGAACAATTGCCTCATGGATGCACTGATGCCCCCTTCCTGAGTACCATGATGGAAGGACCAGATGCATCCTTCACGGAGCTAACAGTCTAGTATTCAAAGCCAATCATTTAAAGCATACACACAGTGGAGTACAGTGCGGCCAGGTGGCTGTATGGCCACTTACCTTTCTGCTGGGGACAGAAGCAGGTGTGTTACTAGGCTAAGTCCTGCCTGCTCTCGGAGCCTTCTCTCATCTTCACAGAAGTTTCAAGTGTTCCTTGCTTCTATTTACTTCCACGACAGCACACTACTGTCCTATAACTTCGGGACATAGTTTGAGCCAGATAACCCATTAGATGTTAGATATCGCTAACTGGATACCCCAGATACTCCAAACTCACTTTCAAAACTTTTTCCTTAGATTTTCTTATGAAATCATTAAATTGCTTTACTACTAATATCACTATTAATGTGTAAACATTTGAAAAATATCTAATTGTTCTTTAAGTTTTTTTTCTCTTTTACTTCATATTTATAGAAATTTGTTAAGAAGTGATATTTCCCGAAAATACTAATTTGAAACCTAGTTCTTCAAACAGTACTCCAAATACTGTATCAAGCTGTATAAAACCTACTAACCCGGGCATGGTGGCGTACGCCTTTAATCCCAGCACTCGGGAGGCCGAGGCAGGCCGATTTCTGAGTTTGAGGCCAGCCTGGTCTACAAAGTGAGTTCCAGGACAGCCAGGGCTGCACAGAGAAACCCTGTCTCGAAAACCAAACCAAATCAAAACAAAACAAAAAACACTACTAAGAGATGGTGTGAATGTTATATTAGGTAAGATACAGATGTTTCAGGGGGGCTGCTGCCTGATGGTGGGTTCTTTTCACTTCCTTAATTCTTTTGATTTCGTTGGAGTACATTCTCCTGAGGAGCAAGACAGCTGGTAATTTATACGTTCATATTTTTGTAACATGATAATTTTACTTTAAAATCTCAATAAATATTAATTGAAGATGAATGTAAATCTTTTTTTACATCCTGTAAACATTGAGAGTATTTTTCTCTGCTTATATGTACCTTCTAAAGTTTACAGAAATTAGAAATATTGATTGAAGATACAGTAAAGGGAGTGAAATTAGTTATTTAATAATGCTATGTAATGGGCATTTGTTGTTCAAATCTAACTACAAATTTTATATAAGGTATCAAGGAGCCAGAGTATCAGTAAAACTAGAATATTAAAAATTATAAGGCTCGTGTATGGGGTTCAATCTTGTAGAGTGGACCTTAATTCAAATAAGATATTGACTGGCTACTCCTGCAGGCTCAATCCCCCGAGGCCTTCTTTATTTTACAGACAAGATGCATGGTAGATCAAAAGGATTGTGGGTATATTGATGTACGGAGCATCCTAAAGATAGGTAACTGACCATGCCAGGAAGTGTATCTTCAGAAATAACTGTCATGTAGGAGCTCTGTAAAAGGACTGTTGCCAATTATCAAAATAGGGGATAAGTTTCATCAGCTGAAAGAAGAGCATCAGACTAAAAATTACACAATAAGCACATATGTGAGGACTTACACTTCTTCCAGCTGCCTAGCTGACAAACATTTTACCCAGTTTATCTTCTAGGAACTTAACCCGAACCCTGGTATGGTTTCTAGGATTTTTTTCCCTCTGTGATCATAATTTAAATGAATCTGGCTTTTTTTTAAAGCTCACATTACTGAATCTATAAAGGCAATCTAAAAAGTTATTCCCAGTTAATATTTTAACTACTGTAATTTGTATAAAATTACTTTCTTGTGCAGCCTTTTCCCAGAATTTTCACTTCCTGATGCCTGGGTTTTTTTGTTTTTTTATTTTTTTTTAAACACCCTTTCATCGGTAGATGAAAGGCAAGAGAAATGGCTTGGTGCACTCTTAAGTACCCCTCAAATATTCTTGATTAAATTGGAAGACTGAGTCTCTGTGGCCTATGTTAATGTCAGTGATGTACTGTTGGTGTACAAGTGAGTATTCTAGAACTGAAATACTGCCAGGAGTTAGAAATCAGACATTTGTTTTCTTTTTTTTTCAGACTGAATATAATTTCACCCTATAGTTTTTCTCTTGTCAAAATACAAATGTACAGTTCTTAAAATTTTAAATAATAATCAGGACCTTCCTTGTTAATATGAAAATAGCATTTCTTTACAACAGAATGATAGAAAGTGGTAAATCTTTAAGTTGTACATTTTATTTTTTAAATGTCATTATTAAGGAAAATGAAATGTTGATAACCTTAATCCATGATCCTGCAAATGACCTATCCAATCCATGTATCTAGGAATTACTCTTCTGTCACAGAATGAAGTTCATATCTGCCAGAATTTGGTTGTTAATGTCCAGATTTACCTAGTCATCTTTCTCTTGATTTGGGCAGCTGGTAAGCGTGTAAGCACGTAATGCATCATGTATCTTTGTTTTTGTTTTCTTTACTGTATGTAGAATGGTTTTCTTTTGCATAGGGTTCTCTACCTTTTATATAAATAGACCTCTCTTCATTTCACAGAGTCCTCTTCCTTCCCTTGAGTTATACTCATCCTGTGACCCCATGGCAGTGTGTAAGATAAGCAACATTAAGGCACTCTCTTCAGTGTTGTGTAGGACTTTATATTTCTATTAATAGAAATATTTTCATTCAAGAATGGAACATATCTTAAAACTTGTGTTGCTGTTGTCTCGAATAAATTTTATTCCCCTGCTGTTGATCTGGGGCTCACTATACCTATGAGCTTTCTGTTTCCTCCTTGACTGCGCTCTGCTCTAACAGACAGAGCTGTGTGGTGGCTCCTGGTCTCACTTGCTTTTCACTTGGGGAATTAAACCCAGGATCTGCGGCGTGCCTGGTGAGTGCTGTAGCACTGAGTTCATGTCCAGCTGCCTCCCTCCCACTCACTCACTCATCCCTCCATTGCCCTCCACCTTAGCATGACATCCCTCCATCTTAAGAAAGAAAATTGTGAGATGGTTGTGAAGAAGCCAGGGAAATTACACAGTCAACTCTTCATCTGCTTAGCCATTGATTATTTCTGTTTGAAACATTGCTTACCATGAGTAAATCCTGTGACTTTTGACTTCATCATGCATATATATCTTACAGAAGCAAACCTGAATTTTTGTTTCTGGAGTCAATTTTATGTTTTAAGTGAAGAAAATTGTCCATATAATAAAATATATTTGAATTGTATTCAGTTGGATGTCTTGTGTTTAGTTTTTTTTTTTCCTACACATGTAGTTGCTCAGTTTTTCTCTACAGCAGCTGATGATGGATACTTTTAGCTGTGTTTGTTCTTTACATGCAAACTAAAACAAGATTCATTTTCATATCTATCACTGTTATTCACAGGCTTTATTACTCTTATTGTGTGACTCCAGAGCAAGCACTGATGCTGTTTGTATTTTGCCTTCAGTGGACAAGACTGTAGCTATTCAAAGCCTATGTGGATTCCTTTAAAATTGTTCAAATTCTTTAGGGTAAAAGTCACTTAGAGTAGGTATGGATCTAAGTTCAAACTCCACAGCAAAGATGAAAAAAATTGAGGGATCAAAATTGTTAGATCTTTTTGGTTCTCCATAGCAATGGAAACTACATGCCAATGAAACCAGGAAGCTTTTCTCACATATCCAAGGAGCTAGGGAGATGGCTCATTGTGTCCACACAAGCATGAGGAATAGAATGTGCATCCCTAGGCCTGTATAAACTCCAGGTGGGTGTGGCATCCTTCTTGTGAATATAGTGCTAGGAGGTAGAGGCAGGGAATTCCAGGAGCAAACTAGCTAGCTAAACTAGCCATGTGGGTGAGCTCTGGAATCAGTTGAGAGACTCTGCCTCAGTGAATAAGGGCTCTCACTTAGTGTTCATCCTCTGTTATCTGTCCTTAGCTCTCACAAATTTATAGAGTTGTTACAGGTCCAGTGACAGCTTGTTGTCTACTCCTTGGGGACACTTTTAATTTTTTTATATCACTTCACTCTGAAAATACTCTCAACCTTGTCTCTTCCCATCGCCTATGCTATACTGAGGGCCACTTAGAAAATCCAATCCTTATTAAATTTACCTGAACCTGAACAGTTACAAGTCCATGACCTTGAACGATCCAGTTTTAAAATGAAAACTTATGTTACCATATGGTTTTAATTGTAATAATATCCAGATCATTGTTGATTGCTAGCTTAACAGTGGCTGTTACTTTACAACAGTAAAATGTTTCCAATGAATAAATGGAAAATAACCCAGGAAGACTCTCTATCCTCAGACTTGCACACAGACACGCACACATGCACACACACACACACATGCACACACACACCTTGAACACATTTGTAATTTGGACACTTTATAAATAATACAGAACCAGGTTATCATCCAAAGGTTGGGAAGGGAGAGAAACAGGGAAAATGGAGAGATGGAGAGGAAGGAAGAGAGAGGAGAGGAGGGGAGGGGAGGGGATATTTAAAGTGTGTGTGTGTGTGTGTGTGTGTGTGTGTGTGTGTGTGTGTGCTGTGGTGCAAATTAACCATGAGAAAGCACTGTTCATAACTTTTAGCATTATTTATATTCACTTGAGAACTTAAAAAGAAGTATCCCGAGTAACATAATTGCTATGAGGATTTAGATGAAACACTTTAGTTTCCTAGGAGAGGAGGGGATGTAGTCTGATTTTAGGTAGCCTAGAAATAAGACAGGGAGGTCAGTAATGAAGACCACCTCCCCCTTTTGACTCAAAACAACTTCATAGTCTCTGGTTTCTGCATCTCTCTGTCTTCTCACCCAACTAGCTTCTGTGGCATAGTCATCAAAATGGGGCCCCCACAGCCCCAACTCTGTTTTCTTTGAATGGAATGTCTTTCATCATTTGACTGGAGGCATAACAGAGAATCTGAATGGCTCAGATGATTTTGCTCTTTTTGGCTTAGTTTTTTGTTTCCACTGAAATGAACTTAATTCTGGACAGGGGTAGGATAACCATGGTTTAGGATATACAAAGCTGACATTTTTAAAGAGCTCACATAAATGAAAACATTTGGAAAGAAATACAATAATATAGAAAGTCTAACTTGAATGACATCAATAATTGTTGATTACAATTTAGTGCTTACGTTCTTAGTGTTCCCAGGAGCACTATTCTTAAAACTGTGATGCTATGCCATGAAGCTACCACCTCCTCCAAAGGAGGGTATCAGTGAACTGTTAGAGGAATGAGCCTTGTTGCAAAGGTATGTGGGATCCACAGCACTATGGCCACAGTATGAAAAAATGGTATCTATATTTTTATTTTATAGAAAAACTATGTGCTAAACTGTGATTTCTTTCTCTTTCTTCTTGAGTGTGATATGCATGTGTTGCATATTTAGCTTTCGTATGTGTGGGGGCTTGTACATGGAGTGCTAGAGAACTGGGTGTTGGGGCTCATCCTCCATTGCTCTACCACCTTACTCACTGAGGTAGGCCTTTCAGTCTAATTCAGAGTCAACATCTATCAAGTCTACCTGTCCAGTTTTCTCTGAGCAACCTTCTGTCTCTGTCTCCTCAGATCTGGCTGACATGCCTACTCAGCATTTTGTGGGTTCTGGGGATCCGAACTCTGGTCCCTTTATTTTCAGGGCAAGCCGTTTAACCATTGAGCCATCTCCCTACTGCTAAAATGTTTTTTAATTAGCATTTTAAATTGCCATGTGGAAATAATTAATTCAACTGTGTTGCAAATGGGAACATATTATGTTATTAGTATCATTAATTAAAAAGATGTGTAGAAGATAAAGTAATAGCTATAAAGTAACAAGTGGGCTAGCTGACAGTGATCCCATTGGCCCCATATCGGGCTCTGCAAGTCATCCAGTCAGCTGTAGAACATGCGGTATATCTGTGTCTGGAGCAGGCCATAGGAAGCAAATGAGCATTTCAGAAAGAAAAAAGAATCTGCAGATCCTCAGTGGAAAATCCTGAAGGTGAACTTGAAAATATGAGTTAAAAGAAAATATCACCGCACTATAAAAGCTGACTTCAAGGCTACTGTGGTCACGTCAGAATGGCTAGAGTTATCCAGACATCATGAGATATGAACCACAGTTCTCTGGCAGAATAAGGGTGCACACCGAGGAGCAACATCTGTGGATAGAATCTACACTGAGCAGCAGAAGGGCCAAAGTAAAAAAGAGAAAAATCCAAACAAAACTGTTAGAGACAAACAGCTGGTTACGAAATTATTAAATTTGTAAAAAGAAGCCTGTAAAAAAACAGGTTTTGCTTTCATTTTATTCTTGTTTTGTTTTCAATTGTTACTGTTTTGTTTCATTGATCATGCTTTTAAATATTTTAGTCTATAGTCATTTGGCCCTGTTCCATTTGGGAATTACATACCTCATGGAAAGAAGAAGAAGCTAAGCTAAAGATTTGTAGGCAGTGGTACCATAGCCTATTAAAGGCTAGCATCCTAACATCCTTTTACTGGATAACAAATACTAAAGATTGCGTCACTTCCTATAGTGTCAAAGGATAGTAACCTCATATGGAAGACACAGAAGAGCCATATACAGCAGTAAGAATAAAAATTCAAGGTAACATCTTCAAAGCTGAAGATAAAGGTAAAACATTATTTTAAAAAAATGACCTGAAATTTAAAAAGCACATATTACATAAAGATAAAGGATATTAGTTTTATGCATTATAGTAAAAATAATTATACCGGGAAGAAAAAATTAACATATGAGAATCATGTTTAAAAGCTAAAAGAATTTATAAAAGGTTGAAGGAGATGGAAGAGCTATTTAAATCAGAATTAAGCAATTATAATTTTAGAGAAAGAAATTAGAATGTAATTATAAATACAGAGAAAAATAATTTTTGACATGGACTTACAAGAAACAATAAAATCCATAAATAAGGGCTTAAATGCAAATAAAGGAAGGAGTAATACAAAGACCAAAGTTTCAAAGAGACAAGAAAAGATGAAAATGAACAGGACACATTTAGAATATCTAAATTTCTAAAAATACATAATTTACAATGAGGAAAACAAAATTAGAATAAAAAATTCAAATTGTCTTGGAATATTTTAATGAAGAGATTGGAAAGTATATAAGGACATATTGAAGCCCTGTGTAAATTAACCCAAGATAAACAGTATTGATATATATTTTTAGATAATTCAAAAAATTAAAAGAAAAATACTTTCGATGTACATAAAATATAGAGTAATTGACAAATGAAGGAGAATATGATTGTCATGATGTTTTTTAACATCATTTTTTTTTCTCCAGGAAAAGAATAAAAGATAAACTGGCTTTGTCTGAAACAACTACAAACAGTTAACATTTAAGAAATGAGGAAATAGTCTTTCCATCTCTCTCCCTGAAAAGTTTACAGTAGCATTTAGAGAACACTGATTTGAGAAATCTTAATCCAAAGACTCAGATATAAATGTGCAACTAAAAGACTTTAATCTGAAAACTGGCAAAGAGAAACGCACTCGGTCTCCATCCTTTGTAACAAGAGAGTATGTCAGGTAGGGTTATCGTTTTCTTTATAAAGTTTATCATCTTGTAAATGATACAGTGATAGGACATTGGGATAGTATTTGATATTCTCAAAAGAATTAATAGATCTAAACAAGGCTTTCAACTTCACAAAGATGGAGAAACAACTTGACAAATGGGCATAAAACTATCTCAAACCAACACTGAGTGAATAAAAAATATAAATGCCTACATAAACAAAATGTTGGATTATACCATGAGAGTTTAATCATCAGAATTTCTGCTGTCCAAATACCTAAGTGTTCTCTAAATAAACAATGGGTGTGTGGGGGGGGGAGGAAATGGAGTCATAGAGATTTAAAAGATGTTAGAAATAATTAGTAAAATTAGGTTATTCGTACATGGAACTATATAATGTAGGTTGTGAAGCTATAAAGAGAAGAAAATTATTATCATAAAAGGAAAATAGTTTAGTATTTTAGATGGAGAGGGTTTTCATTAAGACAATACTCATGGGGACATTTAAGATACTTGGCAAAAGTCAGTTCCTTTAGCTTTGTTGTGATTATGAAATCATTTGCTTCTTATGTACAGTTTAACCTATTTTTGATAAAGTTGTGTTAAATTTAAATTAAATTAAAAAATGTCTTTCTTGGAGCTGATCCTGTCCCTCAGTGCTCCAGACCCAAATAATTCCAGGAGAGAGCTGGTCTCCCAGGAGTACAGGCACACCAGTGAGCACAGGTAAGTCTATCACTTCTGCTCTAAGGGACCCACCCAGAGACCTCAGGACATAGGAACCAAGGAGCACCCTGGGTCAGGATTCTTCCAGTTTCTGTCTGCACCCAGAGCTGATACTGTGCCACAGCGCTCCATACCCAAATATAGCCTGAAGAGAGCTGGTGTCTCAGGAATGCTGCCATACCTGTTAACACAGATAACACCACCACTTCTGCTAAAATTTCTGGCCTAAGAGGGACCAGCCCAGAGTCAACAGGTCACAGGAACCAAGGAACAGCTGGGGACAGGATCCTTCAGGTTTCCATCTGCACCTCAGAGCTGACCCTGTGGCACAACTCTCCTTACCCAGATTCATCCTGGAGAGAACTAGTCTCACAGAAGTACTGACACACAGGCTTGCAGAAGGGACAAGCCAGAGTCAGAGACAGCAAGACCAGCTAACACCAGAGATATCCAGATGGCCAGAGACAAGGGCTAAGAACATAAACAATAGAAACCAGGCTACTTGGCATCATCAAAACCCAGTTCTCCCATCATGACTAGCCCTTGATACCCAACACACCAGAAAAGCAAGAATCTGATTTAAAGTCACATTTCAAGATGATAATTGAGGACTTTAAGAAGGACATTAAAAAACTCCCTTAAAGAAATACAGGAGAACACAACCAAAACATGTGAAGGAATTGAACAAAACCATCCAGGATCTAAAAATGGAAAGAGTATCAATAAAGAAATCACAAAGGGAGACAACCTTGGAGATAGAAACCTAGGAAAGAGATCAGGAATCATAGATGCAAGCATCATCAACAGAATAAAAGAAATAAAAGAGAATCTCAGGTGCAGAAGATACCATAAAAAACCTTGCCACAACAGTCAATGAAAATGCAAAATGCAAAAAGATCGTAACCCAAAACATCCAGGAATTCCAGGACACAATGAGAAGACCAGACCTAAGGATAATAAGTATAAAAGAGAGTGAAGATTCCCAACTTAAAGGGCCAGTCAGTATCTTCAAAAAGATTATAGAAGAAAACTTCCCTAACCTAAAGAAAGATGCCCATGAACATACAAGAAGCCTATAGAACTCCAATTAGATTGGAACAGAAAAGAAATTCCTCCCATCACATAATAATCAAAACACCAAATGCACAAAACAAAGAAAGAATATTAAAAGCAGTAATAAAAAATGGTCAAATAATATGTAGATGGATACCTATCAGAATTACATCAGACTTCACCAGAGAGTATGAAAGCTAGAAGATCCTGGGCAGATGTCATACAGACCCTAAGAGAACACAAATGCCTGCCCACGCTAGTATACCCAGCAAATCTCTCAATTACCATAGATGGAGAAACCAAGATATTTTTCCATGGTAAAACCAAATTTAAACAATATCTTTCCACAAATCCAGCCATACAAAGATTAATAGACAGAAAACTCAAGGAGGGAAAGTAGGCCCTAGAAAAAGCAAGAAAGTAATCTTCTTTCAACAAACCTAAAAGAAAATAGCCATAGAAACATAATTCCACCTCTGACCATAGAAATAACAAGAACCAACAATCACTGTTTCTTATTATCTCTTAACATCAATGGACTCGATTCCCCAAGAAAAAGACAAAGACTAACCGACTGGATATCTAAACAGGACCCAGCATTTTGCTGCATACAGGAAACCCACCTCAGTGTCAAAGACAGACACTACCTCAGAATAAAAGACTAGAAAACAATTCTCCAAGGAAATAGTCCCAAGAAACAAACTGGAGTAGCCATTCTAATAGCAAATAAAATCAACTTTCCACCAAAATTTATCAAAAAAGATAAGGAAGGACATGTCATACTCATCAAAGGAATAATCTACCAAGAACTGTCAATTCTGAACTTCTGTGCTCCAGATGCAAGGGCACCCACATTCATAAAATAAACTTTACTAAAGCTCAAAGCACACATTGCACTGCACACAATAATAGTGGGAGACTTCAACACCCCAATCTCATCAATGGACAGGTCATGGAAACAGAAACTAAACAGAGACACAGAAAAGCTAACAGTTACGAAGAACCAAACGGTTTTAACAGATATCTGTAGAACATTTCATCCTGAAACAAAAGAATATAACAAAATAATATTCCTTCTTCTCAGCACCCCATGGTATCTTCTCCAAAATTGACCATATAATCAGTCGCAAAACTGTTATCAGCTGATACAAGTAGACTGAAATAATCCTATGCATAATATCAGATCACCATGGACTAAGGCTGGTGTTCAGAAACAACAAAAAGAACAGAAAGCCCACATACACATGGAAGCAGAGCAACACTCTACTCAATGATAACTTGGTCGAGGAAGAAATAAAGACATTAAAGATGTTTAAGAGTTTAATGGAAATGATGGCACAAAAAACCCAAGCGTATGCAACACAATGAAAGCAGTGCTAAGGGGAAAACTCATATCTCTGAGTGCCTCCAAAAAGAAATTGGAGAGAGCCTACACTAGCAGCTTAACAGCACACCTGAAAGCTCTAGAACATAAAGAAGCAAATACACCTAAGAGGAGTAGAGGGCAGGAAATAATCAAGCTCAGGGCTAAAATCAACCAAGTAGAAACAAAAAGAACTATGCAAAGATTCAACCAAACCAGGAGCTGGCTCTTTGAGAAATTCTTTCCTTCTTTTCCTCCTTCCTTCCTTCCTTTGTTCTTTCATTCTTTTTTTCTGTGGTTTTTATCAAATATCGTCTTAACAGGAGTCAAACTGAAAAACGAAACTTCAGTTGAGAAAATGTCTCCATCTGATTGTCTAGTAGGCAAAAGATCATTGAGTATTTTCTTGACTGATGATTTACATTGCAAGTGCCATCTCTGAGCAGGCGGAACAAGAAATCAGTCTGCACAAGATATTACTTCTATTCTTTCATGACATTTTCTTCAGTGCCTGCCTCCAAGTTCATGTTTGATTTCCCGTCCTGACTACCATTCATAATGTAATGTAGATATAAGATGAAATAAACTCTTTCCTCTCCAAAACAGAAACAAAAACCAAAACAAAACAAAAGAAAACAAAAGAAAAGAAACTATCTCGTGCTATGAATTGTGTGTATCCTGGAATATGCCGAATGCCTATCCTTCCATTGAACTATACCCTTATATCACAGTAAAGTAGTTTAATGTTCTCTGTTTTGTAAGGTATAAAGTAAGCTTGCTGTGACTTTTAGAACCTAGTTAATGATGAACTAGATAATCTTTCTGGAAGGGATACTTACCATGAAGTTATTTCAGTAAGTGTTAGGAAGTTTTCATTTAATCATCTAAAATTATTGTCACAGAATTTAACAAGCCATATTTTAACTTTTGTAGTCAAATAAGGAATTAAAAATAACCAAGATAGTTATAAAACTGAAACTCATGTAGGAATTAAAACACAGATTTCTACCTGTAAATATTGTAGTAGCTCCCCACCAGCATGTGATCACATTGTGTGACAGTGACAGGTAATGCAGTAGAAGCCTATAAGGAAGCAGAAGTGTAATTATATCCTCTCCTCATTAAGTCCATAATAACATAATCAGGAAATCTGAGAAACACAACTTTAGAGGCTTTAGATGATAGAAATGTTTGCCCTTCAACCACGAGAAATAGTTCCTAAAGTAGGCATGCATGAAAGATCATGAGTGAGGGTTATGTTCTGCATGCAAAAATTGATCATTTCAGTCCTTTATACCTTTCTCATTTATAAAGAAAAGTCTTTGATCTTTTTTGATACTTTCATTATAAGGAATACTCAGAAGAAAGTTAGATAACAAGGGAAGCTATCTCAACATAATTGAGGTCTCACAAAATGCCCAGAGCCACACTCCTAGGCAATGGGGCTGTGCTGCATCCTTTTTCTGTGCATTCTGGTGCGTTATTGTGATCTAACTTCTGTTTGGAATAATACAAAGAGTTCATCTAGCTGTCTGTGCAAGACAAAGTTTCACAAGATAAAGATTTACATTGGACAGGAAGAAGAAAAATCTGTCTGTGTTCTCATAGGATTCCTGAGTAGAATACCACTTTGCAGTAATGAATGGATTTAATCAACTTGCAGGACACAAAACTAACACCCTCCACATATCGTTAGTCTTTTTATGCATTGACATTGAGTAGTCTGCCAAAGAAACTAAAATATGTTGCAGTTATAATAGCATTTAGAAGACTAGATTGCTTAGGCGAAAATGTAACTAATATTGTAAGCTTTATATTATGCAGATTACAAAACATTGCTGAAATTAAAGACATTCTATATGCTCATGGATTCATAGAGTTAAAATTAGGATGTCAGTATTACAATTCTTATAAAAATTCACAATGACAGCTTTTATAAAAATGGAAACATAGTCTATTATAAAATTTATATGCACTCTCAAGGGCCTCAGAATATTAAAAAATAAAGTGGAAATTTGATTGCTGAGGCAGTGTACTGATTTAAAAACTACATTGCTTTTAGTAATCACAATCAATATTGACTAGAATAGGTAATCAGAGGTAATATCACAATGAGCTTTTCTGTTTAGCTTTGGTGTTTTAGATTGAAGAACTCGACCATCTTTTAGTCTCAGACTTTTGACTGCTGGGATAGCAGGGGTAAACCATTATACATAGTTGATTAAATGATTTGCACTGGGTTTCCTTTTTCTCATGACAGAATAACAGGGTGTGAACTTGCTTTCCTCTCAGTACCACTAGAATACTTGACACACTCTGTAACTCTACATATTTTATGCATTGAACAGCAGGCCTTAGATCCCTGTAAGCCCTGGGGGTACATAGCAATAATTGAATGTACTCTGTGGTTTCTGTCCTGCCTTTTCTGCTGGCATATTCTGCATTAGGGTACAGAAAAGATGTTCTCAGGTTATTTGTAATAACCTTGCTGAGTTGAGAGAGTTATTAGAATTAAGGAAGCTGTAACAACTTTTGTAGACAAGGGACCTACCCTTTCAACTAACTCTTGAAGTTATGTATGGCACTTTGAATCATTGAAGCAATTAATACAATATTCACAAAGCTAGGTAAAAATCAGCTTAATGCCTTCTATAGCCAAGTTTACTCTATATACATTCTAATCTATATTAACTCCAAAGCAAACAAAACGAACTTTCATTAATGGACTCCACAGGATTAAATTGTATAATGTACAGTTTAATTGTAAAACATAGCAGCCCAACACATATTAAGAATATAGCAAAATGCAAGCATTTGTTGGTGTGGTATCCACAATGCCTTTATACAGATGAAATTGTTAGATGAGATGAAGTAGCAGTGAAACTTAGATCATTCCATTCAGGATTTTGTTAGAAAAGACAGAAAGAGCTCTTTAATAAAAAAAAAAAAGGAAGAGTAATCATGAGACAGTAGAAAGAAAGAAACAACATACAGTAAAAGGAGAGATAAAAATCTGAGAATTGAAAAGAAAATCTGAAATGTCAACTAATGTGTGGCAACCTTTTACTCTGAATAAGAACATATGAGTGCTCTTAAAGATAATAAATAGATGAAACAGAAGAAAAAGAAGTTTTGAGAGCAACATATAGAAATGAAGGAGCTGAATCAGACTAGTGTACATGAGCCTGGGTTTCATGAGAAAGAACACCAGGCATGGGGTGGTAAAAGAACAGAAATCAGGAAATGAATATCATCCTCAGCTACACAGTAAGTTCCAAGCTTGCCTGACTGCCTGTCCCTAAAAAGGAAGAATATTCTGTATTTTATGCAATGTTTGTGTGGTCCAGGCATGAGAGGGAAAGGGTGTGATAGAATAATATCACAGTGTCTTTAAAGGTATAAATCCTAGGATTTATGAAAACCAACCAACCACCAGCTGGATG
Organism: Mus caroli; assembly: GCF_978045245.1. Taxonomy (NCBI): domain Eukaryota; kingdom Metazoa; phylum Chordata; class Mammalia; order Rodentia; family Muridae; genus Mus; species Mus caroli. The sequence continues at coordinate 106,410,573 of NW_028227258.1, forward strand.
AAGACTAAGGAACATACCACAGAACATGTTAAAGAGGAAATTTCAAAACAACTGACTGATGAAAGGCAGGCACCAATCCATTTAAAACTGACTTGGATACAATGCTCAGCTGATGATATCCAAGACCCAAAGATACCCGGAAAGGTCAGCAGCATTAGCATGTAGGTGCATATAACACTCAGCCACCAATACAAACACATGGAAGTTGTTAAGATGTGGACCATAGCAAGAAAAAGTAAGATGCCACCAACAGCCATCTAAGGCTCTCACTATGGTTTTGGGGATGCAAAATAACCCCAGAGGAAAACAATTAAGGCGGTTTTCTTAGTTAAACACTTGCTGTATAATCCAGTAATCCCAATCTTTCCCAAGGGAAAAATACAAAGTCATGCAAGTGCATGTTCGTAGCAATTGTGATTGTGATACTAGCTAGAAAAATGAGAATGTCTTTAACAATATTTAGATGAATATGAAGAAAGCTAAGCACAACAAGAATTCTATTTATTTACATATTTTATATTCTCACAAAAACAAAAAGTAATAAAGCAACAACAACAGAAACTCAGTGACAGTGTTTTCTAGATGCTAGCAGTGAAGAAATGCCCTCACTGGGAAATTTCTTGGGTGGGAAAAATTATTCTGTGCCCTGATAATGATGACACAATTATCATTATCTATAACATAAGTTAGTATACATGTTAAGTTTCACAGTATAAAAATATGAGACTTGTATAATGAAAACCAAGAGTCATTCTTGGAAGAAGTTATTGTCTAAAACTTAAAATGATTGAAAAGTTTGCTGCTGTTATAGCATCAGTACTACCCAAAGTAACCCACAATCTTGCTATCCTCACTAAAATCTCAGTGTTTTATGTAAAAATTGAATTCTCTCTCAGTCATGGTGGCACATGGCTTAACTCCCTGCACTCAGGAAGCAGCTGGAGGAAATTTCTGAGTTGGAGGCCAGCCTGGTCTACAGAGCAAAGTCCTGGAAAGCTCTGGCTATACAGAGAAAACTTGTCTCAAAAAAAAATTGATTTCTCAAGATTAGGCAAAGTAGGATCCCTACATAATGCCATATACAAGAAAGGTATGCTATAAGAAGATAATAATAACAGAGGACTGTGACACACCACTTTAACCAACACATTGTATATTGAGATTAAAAAATGCATTTTAAGATAGAAAGATGTTTGCATATATGCTCCTCACTGCACCAAATGGACATCTCACACACACATGAACACACACACACATACACACACACATACGCATGGGAGGCAGAGGGTAAAGCAAAAACAAATTGATGTAGTAGGTGCAGAATATACGTAAGTCTCCACAGACTAGGGAAGATAGTCCAAGCTAGATCACAGTCAGTCAGAAGGCAAGTCTTAACAAATATAAAAAGCCTCAGAAGATGATCACTTTGGCCTGCAATGTATAAAAACAAACTAAAGGGAATTTTATGAACACTGAAACTCATCTGTAACTTTAATTTTTTCAAACTTTATTTTTAATGATTGTTCTCTAATGCCTTAACCTCTCTTTTAGCCCACCACCCACCAGAAATAGTGGAAAAGAAAGCAAATGGAAAAATAGACCTATTTAGAAAGTGCTCTTTGGAGTAAATCCTAAATGCATTGTCAGGAAATCAGTAATTTAGTTCACAGGAGTCAGCAGCAGCAGCAACTTCATCCACTCTCAAACATTTTATGAATACACCAGTAGTCCAGTTCAGGGAAGTTGGGTTAGCAGCAACAGTGGTGATACAATCTAACAGAAATAGCCAGGCCTTAGCCTTGGCACAAGTCAGCAGGAGGTATCAGGGCCAACAGGAAGGCAAGGAAAAGTTCTTGGCTAAGCCTCTCAGTGAAATGAAGATCAGCAAAGATGTGAGACCAACAAAAGCATTGCACAGCTAGTTCTATAAGCTCTGTCACTGTCCTGTGAGTCCTTTATATACTCCCTCCAAACATCATGTGTTTTTTTGATGGGTTTTGCCTCAGCATGTGAGTCTGTCTCAGCTGACATCACTCTGCCAATCAACCCAAGTCCATGGAAGCAGCAAGAAACTGCAGCACACCACCAGAAGTTTTGGGTACATTTCTTTCTACAGAGTCCTGACAAATGTAGCTCAGCTACACAATTTAAGGTGGAGCATTATGTGTGTGTTGTTAGTGAAGAATCTTTAATCACGTGCTTACTTTAGCCGAACATCCTTTCTCTTGTGTCTGCTTCAATGAGACTTTCACTTGTGTCCACGTCAAGAAAACACTCCTTCACATGTTTGCCCCAGCAAAACAACACCTAATACAACTGGCTCTCCAAAGAACCCTTAAGTTGCCACTTCACTCATCAACATGTTCCTGACAACCAGGGCATCAATTAAGGACATTACAGAGGATATTTTAAATTTGCTTGAGAGGACAAGAATTAGAGATTGCAATGTTTGAAAACTTACTGGACACTGCAAAGAGGAGGTTTAAAAGAAATTTAACTACATTCAAAAGGTGGGGTAGCTTAGGCAACCTGCTAAACCATGATGAAACAAAATTTTAAAAAGCTCATCTGATAAAATAAAAATTTTATTATTAAAAGTAAATGGAATACAAATTTTAAAAACGGTAGAAAATATGGACAGAAGTGTTAATCTTGTAAGGGGCAGAACATTCAGAAGAATGAAAAATGTAAGCATGTAAAATCCCTTTGTGAAGTAATAGGGCATTTTATTTTATATAGCTATAAAAAAAGACCTTATTAAGATGAAATAATTGGCTTAAGACCGAGAGGCATGGAGAACTGATGGCCCAGAGACCAGTAATACATACATGGATGTAGATCTGAGATTGAAGCAGCCATCTTGTAGCTGACTACTACAAGTAGGACTTCACTGTGCCCAGCAGGCATAGTTGGAAAAGTAGCAGACTCAGCCTGGAACAGCTATGAGACTCCATTTCAGAAAGATTTTAGTTGGGCTTGCTGATAAGTTTGCATATAGCAAACTCAACAGAGACATGGAGACCACACACTGACTCAGCTTCAGCAACCTTCTGCCAGACTCAAGGATTCGGATTCTGTATCCATGGAGGGAGATGTGGATCCAGCTGAGAATCTACATGGGAACTTGAACTCCATCGCAAGCAGAAGCCTGAAGGACTTTCTAGAGGATCTGGCACTCTACCTGTGAAGCAAGTCTCCTGACCAGTCCACATCTGTAACCAGATTTCCAAAAGAAAGGCTCAGAGTCAGGACATACATCTGAAAGTCATATGACAATCAGGTTATAATTTTTTCTGTACCCTATACATCCTCTCTGTCTCTTTTCTTTGTCTCCTTTTCCCATTCTTTTTTCATTTTCCTCTCCCAAAGGACATAGTAGGCGGCTCAGATTTGTGATTACAGATGTCTGTACCTCCAATCTCCCATAAGCTGAGAACAGCATGCCTCATGTGAGTCATGCATGTATGTGGTTTATATTTTTCTCCCTTTCCAGTCAGTCTTCTCTGAAGACTGCATCACCCTAATGTACTTTGTTCCTACCACTCCGACTTCTCTATGTTTCCATCTCCCCAATTTCCATGTTGTCAACCCAGTACTAACCACTAGTATTACCATAAATGTTCTTTTCCTTTCCATTCATATTCAAAATAATATATTAGTATACACACTCTGTCAGTTAGCCTTCCCTTGATAAAATCATTGGCATGTATAATGTGATTAAATTGTAGTTGACTGTTCTTTTATTGGGCCACTACCCTTTGAAAGTGATTGCTTTTGCAAATAATATCATAATCACTTGGGAGAGCTGGTGATCAAGCCTCACCACATAACCATCAGAGAGTGTATCAGAGAAAACAGCACTAGAACCTTGTAAGAACCAGCCTTCTTGAAAAGGGCAAATATGCCTTCCAAAGGAAAAATGATTTAATATACCTAAATTAAATATAAATACAATCAGGTTCCTCACTTCAGAAAATCAAGCCACAGCACAAAACAATTCCTGAAAACCAATATTGACTTCATAGAATGAGGCCCCCAGTGAGACTGAATTACATGACAGCCCAGAAAAAGAATTCAAGAAGAATAACCAACACTATTCAAATGACTTAAGATAATTTTTGAAGTAATCTAAAAACACACAAAATGCTGACTAAAATAAAAAGTGCAATATACGAAGTAACTCTTTAGTGACTTCTTCAGTAAAGACAGTTCTGTGGAAAGCTATACCAATAGACTAGATCAAGGAAAGGATACATTATCTGGCTTTGAAGACAAAGTGGAGGAGTTGGAGCATTTCAACAAAGACAGATGATTAATTAATAGAGCAATTTTAACAATACTCAAGATAAAAAAAGACACAATGTAAAGAAAGACCAAATTTAAGAATCATGGAAGAATTTCTCAAGGCATAGAATATATTTTTCTCCAAAATTATAGTAGAAAATTTCCCACAAGTAGAGAAAGAAATGCAAATCCAAATGTAAAAAGCATTTAGGACATTAGACAACACCAAATAAGAGCACCCCATCATGTCATAATATAAATCCTAAATACACAGAACAAAGGAAGTATATTGAAAATAGCAAAGGAGAAGCACCATATATAAAAGCAGATTTCTCAAGAAATTTAAAAGCCATGAAGGCTTGGGGTAATGTATCAAGTTCTGAAAGACAAAATCTGGCAGCCCAGGCTCTTGTGCTGGCAAAGCTACCCATCACAACTAAAAGAAAAAGGAAAACTCTGTTCCTTAACAAACAAGCCAGGAAAGTCAATGCTACCAAGTCATCTCTATGAAATACACTGGTAGAAAGCCTCAGACTGATGAGAAATACAAATATTTCCATGAGATTAAAGGGAGAATGAACTGCTGTAATAATAGCTAAGCAAGAAATAGGATAAAATCAAACTATAAAGTCAAGAAAATGGCAGGAATTATTACCCATCAGTGATAACTGTGAGTGTTAATGGTCTCAATTCCTCAAATCGAAAGTAACAAACTAAGTATAATTGAAAACTAGGGGCACGTCTTTAAGTTGCTTTCAAGAAACGCATCTTGCCATAAGAACGAATCCCTCAGAGGTGAAAAAGTAGAAAAGGTATCAAATAAAATGTACCTATGGAACAAGAGTGTCTCTCACTCCTCTATATCTGATAAAAACAGTTTCAAACTAAAACTGGCCAGAAGAGAATTTTTTTAAAGGTTATTCCATAATGATTAAGAAAACAATCCATGAAGAGGCTATTATAATTATAAATATATGCACACCATATATTTATAAATATATAAAACAACTATCACTAGTAGTAAAGATACAGATGAACCCTAACACAATCCTGGTGGGTAAATTTCAGACACCTGAAAAGTATTTATCCAAACACCACAGAATACACATTTATCTCTGCAGTTCAAAGAACTTTCTGCCAGGTAGATTGTATTTAAGGCACAAAGTAAAGCTTAGCAAAAAGGAAAATTAAATTTCTTCTGTCTGATCATAGTAGAATGCAGTAAGCAATCTCAAGAGAAACTATAGAACTACATAAACTCGTGGAGTATAAATGCTGCTTGCATATCCTCAGAGGAGGTGATAGATGAAAGCGGTACCCAAATTGTGCATATGCATGGCTTGGGCTGAGCCAAGAGAGTTCCTTTCTCTGTTCTAACTATCCCTAGGCCTAGGTCTGGAAGCTCCTAGGCTCCATACCATCTTCAAAGCTGACTGACTCAATCTGGCTTCTCTCAGCTTCTGCCTGAATTGTTCTGCCTGACCCCATACTATATGTTCTAATGTTCTGGCTCATTCTGCCTTCACCTGTGTCTAGCTTGTTCTTTCTGTAACCTGTCTCTGTAAAACTGTCATTGTAAAACGTGCATGTGTGTGTACACACACACACACACATACACACACACACATACTCCAACACACCACACACTTTTAAAAAATACTCTCTCCATGCTTTCATGTAGCTTCTCTTCCTCTGCTGTTCTACTGTGAGTTGAGGGTATCTATTCTCTGACTCATTCTGTCAAATCTTTCTCTGATTAGTCACATTATCTGCCCATCAAATAGACATCACTTTCAAGTATGGCTATTTCCTTCTCCAAACTAACCTTACGTTAATCATTATGGATTAAAAGTGTGTACTAAGGGTGTGTCTGTGTTCTAGACAGATCGTAGTGTAATCCAGGGTATGCCTGAATTCTGGTCACATCATATCTTTGGATGGGGTCCCTTATCAAAGCAGCCATGTTACTGGATTAAAATTCCTCGACAATGGAGTTTAAACAATGTTATTATTTGATGAGTTGGTCACTGAACAAATTTGTAAGAAACAAAAAAAAATGAAATTAAAAGGAAAACATAACATACCAAGTCCAGTAAGATACAGTGAAAACAGTTATAAGATAGAAGCATATTGCACTAAGTGCCTACATTGAGATCTTAAGTAAACAACATGATAATACACTTTAATATCTTAGGAAAGCAAGACCAAGCCAAACACCAAGTGCTTGACAGAAAACAATAATTAAGATCAAGGCAGAACTGGTAAAGTTGTGCATCAGTCAGAGTAAAAAGAATCATGGAAACAAAGCCTGGCTCCAAGGATACCTCTGTGTAATGTTTTCTAGTTTTATCCATCTACAAATTTTATGATTTCATTGTTCTTTACATCTGAATATAATTCCATTGTTGTATGAACTACATTTTCATGATCCATTCTTCAGTTGAAGGACATTTAAGTTGTTTCCGTTTCCTAGCTATTGTGAATAGAGTAGCAGTGAACATGACTGAGCAAGTATGGCTGGAGCAGTGTCAGGTTCTGTGGGCATAATCCAAGGAATATAGCCGGACCATGTGGGAGATCTACTTTCAGCTTTTTAAAAGGATATTCCTCACAGATGTTCATAATGGCTTCACCAGCTTACAATCCCACCAAAAATTGTAATTTCTTTCTTGTTAGCCATTCTGACCAGGTATAAAATCGCAAACTACTTTTAAGTTAGTTATATTTCTTTAATTGCTAATTATGTTGAATACTTGTAAAGATAGAAGAAATAACTATTTCTTCTTTTGAAGATACTTTCTTCAGATCTATAGCTTATTTTTAAATTTGAATCATTTGCTTTTTTGTTGTTTTTATTTTTTGTTTTTTATTTTTATTTTCTTAGTTGTTTGAATAATTGGATGTTAAGCCTTAATCAGATATATGCTTGGCATAGATGATCCCTCTCTGTGAGTTTCCTCTTTAGCCAGTTGATTGTTTCCTTATTGCCCACAAGCTTTTTGGTCTTTGGAGGTCTCATTTGTTAATTTTTGGTCTTAATTCCTGAGAAAATAAAATCTATATCTCTTAGGATATTATCTATATCTCTTAGGATATTGTCAGTGTATTTCTTTTAGTAGTTTTAGCATTTCAGGTTTCATAGTGAGGTCTTTTTGATGTTGTTTTGTACAGCATGATAGATGTGGACCTGATTTTATTTTTTTGCATTTGAATATTCAGGTTTCCAAGAAGTGTTTGTTGAAAATGCTGTCTTACCTCCAGTGTGTAATTTTAGCATTTATGTCAAAATCAGATGGCTGTATCTGTATGAATTTATATGTGGATTTTCTATTTTATTCCATTGATCTAAATGTCTATTTTTGTACTAGTAGCTACCTAATTGCAATGAAGGCACTGATCACTCAGTGACAGAATGCTTACCCGGAACTGTAAACCTTGCTAACTACCTATAACTTACGAGGTCATGCACGCGAGAGGAGAAACTACTAGTGCAACCTTTCTAAACCAGTGCAATTCCCAACTGTACCTTAAAGACTTACTGTTGTATCCACATATGAGTGTGACGCTCAGCCCTCATCAACGACATTTCTTTTACAGTAGATGGAAAGTATTACAGAAATCCAGGAGCAGTATAAATGCAGAGGACTACAGACTGAATACTCAACCCCTGTAGATACCTTTATAATGCACCCTTTATACCTAACACTGGGAATAGCATTAAAGAGAGCATGGAAAATTTATAAGAGCCAGAAGATCAAGACATCTGGTAGAAGAGAATGTCCTCTATATATATCAGGGCAGCTGAAACCATGAAAACTCTAGAAATTCTATCACCTAAACAGGGCCTGCATAATAAGAAACATCAGAGTGTTGACATGCCAGTGCGGATGTGGGAAATCTCACAGGATTTCACTCCTAGTGAAGAGTGACAGACAACTAATTACTCCTGAAAAAAATGGAGAATTGGTCTTCTTCAGGAGTTAACATCCTGATAGGCTATCCGGTCTCAAGTGATCTACTCTAAACACATCTGAGCAACACTAAAGGGACTGGCTCCACAAGTGGTATTGTGTGTGTGGGTGTCGGTGGGTGTGTGGGGGTGGATGAGTGTGTGTATGTGAGAAACATTAATAATTGAAGGATAGGCCAATAATTTGAAAGAAATTGCAGGTGACATGGAGATGTGGAAGTAGGAAAGGGCATGCATAGTGCAAATAAAAAAATAGTAATGTATAAAATTCTCACAAAGAAATTAATAAAAAGCATAATACTCTAAGTCTTTCCTCAAAATAGAGTTCTTTGAAGGAAAAAAATCAGCAAATCTTTATGTAAAATATCCAAAATAAACAGAGAACAATCTCAAACTAATTAAATCGGAGGTGAAAAGAGCCATTATGATAGATACTAATGAAATTCAGACAATTATTAATAGGAACTTCCTTGAAATTTTATATTCTGTTAAATTTCAGAGTATAGGGTAAATGAATTTTAGATGCATATCAACTTAATAAAATTATATTAATATGATCATTAAAAGATCCATCTATAACAAGCAAGGAGACTGATGCAATAGTAGAAAATACCTCCCCAGTGGAAAAAAATTACCGTTGGTCCAGATGGATTCACTACAGAATTCTTTCAAATTTCAAAGCAGAAGTAACAAAAATTTTTATTAACCCAAACAGCATGGTAGTGACACAAAACATACACGTAACTCAGTTGAATGCAATAGAATATCCAAAAAGAAATCTATCTAGTTCCAGCCACATTACTTTTGAGAAACACCGAAACATACATAGAAAAACAGCCTCTACTTGAAATCTGTGTGTACCAGTATGAAACTGGATCCCTTTTCCATGCAAAAAAGAAAATTCAAAATCAATTAATACCTTAATGTAGGACCTGAAATAAAGGAAAATGTGGGAAACTCCTTTAGAAGTAGGCATAGGAAAGGATTTTTTCAATGTTATCCCTGTTTCAGCCAACAGTAAATGGATGTGATCTCATGAAACAGTTTATCAAACAAAGAGGCATCATATGGAATATGATCAGCAATAGCATAATGAAATGACCAGACAATTCTTAAAAGATGTGCCAATAAACATGAACTTTTTGGAATTGGTTAAAAAATAGATACAAACATAAAATTTTGATAATGTCAATAAAATTGCTCAGTTCTGAGAGCTCAGGGGAAGCTCTAATAGTAAAAGATTGCAAAGAAAATGCAAGGACTGTCTACCATTCACCAGTAACATTCTGAATGTCAGTGACTTCTACCCAAATTGAATTTTAAATACCAGTGCAACTTTTTACATGCATCCATATATAGACTTTTTCCTGGGCTGTCAAACATATCTCCCTTTTTCTCTTTGAGGTCAAGCCCAGGGCAAGTCAGTTCTGACCATTAGTTCCCCATCAGTCCTTCTCAGGTGTCAAAACTCTCCACGTACACATACTTCTTAATTAGGTGGGTTGCCACAGCTATGGAAACTCTGGGTAACAAGAAAAAACAAGTCATTAAGGACTAATTCTCACAAAAGAAGCCTGGGAAAAGAAGTTAGGCAATAACTAAACATTTGCTAGGACTTCTACCCCTGACTTTTTATATTCACATTGTTCATAACTTTATATTCATATTTTTCATAACTTTATATTGTGCATGGAGAGTTGACAGTCTTAATATATAAAAAGCATTTTTCAAATGTGTTCCTTACAACACATCTTGTATGGTATATATTTTATATATATTTATATTATATATATGTATGTTTTATATATAATTACATGTTTTATTTATTATATTTTGTATATTAAATTATATAACCAGCATATAAATATATAATTTTATAAACATAAAAATATATATGTATGTTTTCTTTATCAAAAGTGATTGACTAGTTGACCTTGGCAGGATCAGGTACATTTAAATTCAAATGACCGTCGATCATAGGTGCTTATATTTCAATAGTTTATGGAACAGCTTTCAAATTTTCTAAATTATGAACTAGATTGAGAACTCTAGATGTAAAAAAAAATTGAAATGCCATACAAATATAGTATGTTACAATTTTTATTTGAATTTTTCCCATAATTCTTCAAATATTTTGCTTTTCTATATACATATCTGGTGTTCAAAACCCTGTACATTGAGTTCTTTTTTACATATCACCTTCTGCATGAGTACCCTTGTTTCGTTTCTCTGTCTCCAAATTCCTAATGGTAGAGTTTTAGGAAATGGAAGCTTTAGTTGTTGTTAGACTAACCCTTCTAGGTTGGAAAGAAGACTCCTCCATTCGTTCCTCCGTCACCACTCTAGCTTTGTGCTTCGTTCTCTGCAGTAATCCATGCTCTAGAAAGGTTCACTTTAGCAGAGTCTTTGGTAGCCTGTATCCATTTGCTAGAACAAATCCTTTTCTGATACTCTCCGTAGATAGACTGTTTCACTTGTGTTCCAGACACTGCTGTTCTTCATACGCTTCCTATTTGTCCTGACGATGATAAGGTCATGATTACATCTTTGTTTTTCTGTTTGTGTACTAACAAGACAATGTAAACCATGATGTGCTGGGGTTTGTATTATTTTGTTTTCTGTGCACAATAAGAAGTTGATTAACAAGCATCTTTCTGTTCTATTCTACTGATGTTTCAGGTTAGTGCTGTGTGATGCTATGGCCACTGTGAATGCTCCCGTGACACTGCTCTAGGTTCTCCTCCTGTGTTTGCTGTGTGCACATCACCTCTTCCTGCAGAGTTGGCTCCTAATCTCTAATTTTGCTTTCTGATGCAGCTGATGTAATTCACTATTACACTAAAATGAATTGCTCAGGAGGTTTAGAGAACAGATTGTTAAAAGCTGCAATTTATATTTGCAGTGGGCTTTAGCATTTAGGTTATTCTTGCCCTCTGCATGTGGAAATAGGACTTGTGCTTGGTGGCGCATGTGCATGGCATTGTCTTTAACTCTGGCAGATTCTTTTCTCTACTTCATGTGGTTATTCTAGTTCTACTACATCCAACTCAAGATAGTTTTCTCATGAAGCATGTGATTATTTACTTTAAAACTATTTACTTAAAAGCTTACAGAGGTATTTAGGTAACATAACAGCAAAGTGTCTAATTGGAAAGTTATTTCTAACATGGTGTTCTGTCTATTTACATGCTTGTTTTTTTTATGGAAAGAATGATTAAGGCTAAGTGCACTTTCAGAAGAAGATACTTTTATCATTTAAACACCCTATTTAGCAAATTCAAATATTTTTGATTACTGGCCTTAAGAATAATCTCCATGTCCCTCTCCCTACAAATAAGACCATCCATGTTATGCAGGTTTCATATTTCCTGTTGATTCCTGTTAGTGCTACAATTTTCTATTTCTGTTTTAAAAATTAATTAAAACACTGTCTAGATCACCAAGCCACTGTCCTCAAATGCTGCTGAGATAGGCCTTGCTGCCCTCACTGAAAACTGTTCAGTGTGTTTGCCTGGGTTTTCCCACTAGAATCGAGGCTTCACTAGGAAGTAGGACTCACCTGTCTCATTTGTGCCCTGGCACATTGTGACTATTTACAATATTACTTTAGAACTCAACTTAATTACTGGGAAGCACTTGTTCCTGCCTTTCTGATCAATATGCTTCATCTACATTCAGTTTCAAAGGAGAAGTCTCTCTTGTTCTATGAATTAGAAAGAACTATTCACTTTTAGTGATAAGTTCTAATATTTTATGCTGTGTCTTTATGTCTACATAGACACTTTCATACAAACTTCTATGTGTCAGTATTGGATCACTGGTATATAATTTGTCCCTAAAATCTTACTCTGAATTATAACTAGACTTGAATTAGATTTGGGGTATTTGGTTAGCCAAGATAATGTTTACATTTTTTACATTATTGTTGTGTATATGTGATGATGTGTGGGCATGCGCATGTGTCATTGAGCACATGTACGAGGTATGACGTTGATTCTTTATTTAGGCCTTTATTTGGGTTCCAAGGATGAAGCTCTGGTCATCAGGTTTGTGCTTTTTCCTGATGATCTGTTTCACAGGCCCACAATTACACAAAATAATTTTAGTTCAAAATTAAATTAATAACAGCATAATATGTAATTTGTTTACACAGTTTGAGAAATATCATAGCAATGAATTATTCTTTTCAGTAAAATATGAGCTTATAATTTCTGCAACCTTAAGAATATTTATTATATTACTTAATCTTCAAGGCCACATTTCATTGCTAATATTAAATAAAAACAGATGACTCATTACTCACCTTTAGTGTTTTGCTTTAAATGCTACACTTATGACAGAAGCTCAATCTAGGACGAGTCTAAGAACTTAGAATTCTTGAGCACACAGCTGTTGAAGGACATATTTTCTCAGATTGCTTCCACAATTCAAGTTTGTAATTGTTGGGCAAGGATGAGAGTCTTGAGAATAGCCCTGACCAGCCTCCACTTGAGCTGCCTCCACTTGAAAGCATTTCCCTTTGTGCTTTCATCACAATAATTATCAAGTAGTTTCCTTTTGGAAATTGTCTTAGCCTTTTATCTGTAAGTTTATGAAAGCTTTCTGATGAAAAGAAAGTGATACCTGGCATTTATATTTATCATGGCTTATTAGTGCTAAGTACTTGAAAGAAAAAGAACCTGCATTTTTAATACAAATATAAAGAGTTTATATGACTATTAGAGCATATTTAAACTTTCTTAAATTTCAGGACTTACATATAGTTATTTGAGTTTTAAAATTGATGAGAGTTAGAATATAAGTAGTTTAAAATTACAACTATAAATTGTTCATTTTTATATGTTACTGCTAAAAAAATTCCATCATTTAAAAATATGATGTCATTTTAAAATAAAGACATTTCTGTATCCTATTTAAGCTATTTATGTTGCTATTTATGTCATATCACATGATTTTGGTATATTTCTCCTCTTTGATTACTGATATTTCACTTAATGACATGCATAGGCAAACTACATGTATACCTTTTGATGAATATTTAACCCCGTTGTGTTTTTTACAGTACTGAACTTGAAACAGACATATTTCTCAGTATTTGCGTTGATGTGAGGGTTTTAGCTTCTGAAGTTTCGTGGGGAGAAGAGGAACACGTTTGCACTAGCATAGAGCTAACAGTCGCTTGTAATGAGATTTAACCCAGAGAACTAGAAAGGCCAGATGTTTGTGACAGTGAATATGTCTCTTCTTTCCCTTTTTCATTCCCTTCATTGCAGTCTTAACTAAATCAAGAGGTCAAGAAAAGGGCAAGACATTCCAGTCATTCATCATTGGTATAAAAAAAAGTTTAATGACCCTAAGAAACATCAAAAATACATTTTTTGCATTTATAAAAATAGTATTTAGCTGTAATTCTGTTTTTAGTGCTATGTAGATTATTTCAGAAACATAAAAGTGAATGCCTTTTCTCTGTAATTGAGCTGATAGTTTTTCCAAGCCAGAGTGTGTTGGCTTCCTTGTATTACAAGCACTTCCTCAGTGCAGCACCACTAGCATTTGCTTAGTTGTGGACTCGGAAGTAAATAAATTAACATAAAATGTGTTTAAGCTCAGCCTTGTCCAAAGTGATTACTACTGAATAATTTAGACATTTCACCCATTTTTTAAGATACAATGAATCAGGTCAATAAATAGCAGTGAAAAACACATGAGAAGTGGCATTCACCATCAACAATTACCAAAATATTTATGAATTATGGCATTTTTGATGAGATAACACAAATCGGCAAGTGTTTAAAGGAGAAGTCGGCTTGGGCAGGATGAACCTATGTCAGACCTGTTATCATAGGCTTGTCATCTCTAGTTTTATAGAACAATTTGCTGTATGTATTACAAACTTCAAGCCAGGCAAACACACACATACCTCTGAATTATTACTTCATAATAATTCCAATGACCTATCAACAGAATGACAAGAAGTTAGAAAGATTATGTTAATAAGAGTCGAAATGATTATGTGTGTGCTGTGTCACTCACCTAACAGCTACTTTTGTTTCTGGCCAACATGGGCATCCTAAATGTACATATTAAAGGTCCTTACTCAGCCATTCCCATTGAGAAATGGACTTTTCCTTCATTTAACCTAGTAGAATTTCCATGAGGAAGTGTATTTATTTTACTAATGCTTATTTTTTCATGAAAATTTTTAACATATTTCATGTAAATGAGTACCATTTCTATGAACATGAAGAAGTTAAGTCACATGAAATTTTTTAAAATAAATATTTGAGCTGGGCAGTGGTGCTGCACGACTTTAATCCCAGCACTTGGGAGGCACAGGCAGGCGCATTTCTGCGTTCGAGGCCACCCTGGTCTACAGAGTAAGTTTCTGGACAAGCAGGACTACAAAGAGAAACCCTGTCTCAAAAAACCAAATAAATGAATAAATAAATAAATAAATAAATAAATAGAAAACCCTTGGTGAAGTGTTACTGCTAGTCCAGTTTTTTGGAAACCTTTTTTTATTTTTCCCGTTTATTTATTTATTTATTCATTCATTCATTTGTTTTTCATCCTGATCACTACCCCTTACTAGTCCCCCTTCAAAGAGACCCTCTCCCATGCGCCCTCCCCTTCTTTCTGAGAGGGTGCCCCCCCACTCCCACCCGTACTGTGGCACATAGTCTCTGCAGGGTTAGGCTTATGCTGTCCCACAGAGTCCAGACAAGGCAGTTCAGTTGGGAAACAGATTCCATATACCGGCAACAGCTTTGGGGTGCGTCTTTTGGGACTATACCCAGGAGTGCTATAGCTGGGTCTTCAGACAGGATTATTTCCAACCTTCTCAGAAACCGCCAGATTGATTTCCAGAATGATTGTACAAGTTTGCTCTCCCACCAACAATGGAGGAGAGGTCCTCTTTCTCCGTGTCCTTACATGTGGTGGAACATCCTTTGGGTCTATGCCCAAGAATGTTATACCTTATTTGGATAATCGGTTTCTAACTTCTTGAGTTCCTTATATATTTTGGATATTAGCCCTATATCATATGTAGTATAGGCTGCTGTTTTGAGATACTGACAGTTTTCTTTGCCTTACAAAAAATGAGGTTCCCAATTACCAATTCTTGATCTTAGAGCCTGAGCCATTGGTGTTTAAAAGAAAGTTTTCAATTTTTTTCTTTTAGTTTTTGGAATTCTTATTTGGTAAACACCTATGTGTATACTAAATTATTTCCCCTGAAGTTCAAAAAAAATCTATAGATAAATTTGTGTGTGAGCATTTGGTAGGCATCCCTGTTAGCATAGAGCCATGTCTGTTTTAAGACTACTTTTGCAGTGTAGTGGCACAAAAACAGTAATGAATGGCTGTAGCAGACACTCACTGTAAGACATTTACTACCTAGACCTCTAGAGAGTATGAGACTGAACAGTGTTATTCTAATACAGCCAGGCTGCCATTCTGTAATAACTGAGTTGTTAGTACACTGTACAAAACAGCTCTCACTGCCTCTACAGTATTTGGATGGGCTTTCTTTAAAGATAAAATTTATTATTTTAATATAAAACAAATTGAATGAATCAAATTTAATGTTTAAATGTATTTAATAATCTAGCTTCTTTAACTTATATTACAGCTGATGCTATCAAACTGTCAGTAAAAAAATATACGAAGAACTTGAGATGGCTAGTGAAGTATTAGCTCATACTCTTCTACGCAGGTTCATTATTCTAGTATTATTCACAGTTATAATGGAATTCTAACTCATCATTGATATTTCCAGTAGTTTTATAACACTGTTCTTGAAGTCTTATTTTCATGGTTTTAAATTTGGGAATCCACATCAGTTACTTACTCTGGTGATTGTTGAAACTATCTGGTAGGTTTTGAAAGTAACTTTTATGGAGAGGACCCTACTGGTATTAGAAGAAGCAATAAATGGCATCTTTCAAATACAAAAGTAAACAAGTATAGAGAAAAGCAGGAAATGGTTATTGAGCCAGAGAGATAGAGAGAGTTTGCTGCATCCTAAAGCCACTCCCTGGTAGTGTTCTTTTCTTTCAGCATGAGAAGCATAAGGCACAAAAAGCACCGTAGGCACTTTCTTCTATCCTTCACAGTCTACAACAGCAGTTCTCAAACTGTGGGTCACAACCGCCGTGGGGTGGCATACCAGATATCCTGCATAGTAGATGTCTCCATTACTGTTCATAATAGTAGCAAAATTACAGCTATGATGTAGCAACGAATTAATTTTATGGTTTGGGGTCACCACAACATGAGGAACTGTGTTAACGGGTCACAGCATTAGGAAGGTTGAGAACCACTGCTCGCAGTATTACATCCCAGTACCATTGTTCTGGTTTGATGTTATTGTTGGTGGTTTGTGTGTTTGTCTATCTGTCTGATTTTTCATATCTCAGACATTTATTTTCCCCCTTTGACCAACATAGGGTCAGCACCAACCAGACCACTGCCACCCCTACAGACTTTCCCACACGAGGCTGCTAACCTTGCTGTCCTGTACATCCTCCCCGATCCTCTGGATCACACACATTCCAGTTACCCACTAACAACAGCACCAACACTGCACTCCTCGCTCTTATTCAACCCTCCAGGACATTGCTCACTATGTGTTTTCTACATGAATTGGCCTCTTGATCCTCCAATTTTTTACCCCTCCCCATCTTACTAAGTTGTGTTTTGTTTGTTTGTTTCCTGTCAACTAATGATAGTTTCTAAATACATATTAAGATTCTTTGTCGTAGATGTCTGTCAAAGACTCCTGTTTCAGAATAAACTTCCCCATCCCACATCTGATCCACATCTGACCAAAGCATGCTGGCCAAGTCACCTTAGTCACAAAGCCATCACGACCTTCCTTGGAGTTGCTACCAGATGCATTGATTCAGTTACAGATGAATTCAGTGCACTAAGACCTGCGTAAACGACTTGCCATTGTCTAAACAATTTAGAGTAGTTCATAGCATCACCAGATAAATTTTACTTTCTCCTGCTTCTGATTAAAGTTCCTCAGTATGAAGTATGATGTTTCTTAAATTTGCAATATGATGATTTCATTAGAATAAAATATTACCTGTGTGTGCATTTCATTATTACATTCACCACTGCATAGTACCTATTTCTCTTGTTTATATTCCTTCTAACCCTTAGGAATAGTTTATAATGAACCATAATTTTGGTAAGTTTCCAGAATTGCCTTAGCTTATGTTCTCATCATCAATATTAGGCCTGGTTTTGCTTCCTAGTTTGTCCTTTCAGAACAGGTAGCTCTGACCAAAACTAATTAGTGAAAACTAACTGGTAAAGAGTAATGCTTTCCAGACCCGAGTCCATCTTCTTGTACACACATGAGAAGGGAGGTGTTTACAAACACCTTCTTGCTATCCTGCTGGCTTGTTCATAATTCTTGGAAAAAAATGCATTTTTGGTATAAGCTTTTATATTTTTCTTATGATGCAATTATATTGCTATGAGTTATAAACTACTATATAAGAGTTGTTTTTAAAATAATCAATAATGATTCCATTTTTCTAAGATTTTACTTTAAAGTATTATCTATTCAAAATCAACACAGAATAAAGACGGACAATTTCTTACTGCAGAGTAGTATTGTCTGTGTTAATATACCCACATCTTAATTACGATCCTGTGGGGTTTTCCTTAAGGTTTTCTTTGTCAGAATCCAAGTACTTGATCAGCCAACAAGCGATACATGGACTATCAATCTCTCTGACTCTGTAGCTCCTGAGTGCGAGGATTTCTGACCAGTTACACCGCACATCTTTTAAACAAGTTTTCACATCAGTCTCTTATTTCATTAGCTGCCTGCCTAGGATCTGATAAGATGGAGTACCAGTGACGTTTTAAAGCTTGTTCTGTCTGTCTGTATGACATAGATAAACTCTTTAGCAAACCCCTCTAATAATTGCACATGCTTTTGTCTGCAAGGCACTTGAGACTGCTAGTTGAAACAACTTAGGAAAACAAGAAACTATAACTGTTACTTTAATGTTGTATTTCTTAGCATTTTTATGTAAGAGAAAAGCATGTCTTTCTATAAGATAATTTACTGGGCCAGCAGGTGGGCTCAACAGTAAGTACCTTTGCCCCACAGGCCCAGAGACCTGAGTTCTAGCACAGAACCCACACACCTGTCCTTATGACTCCCATTGTTGTTGCACACATGCCCCCAACATACATCATGTACATTCTCAAAATAAAATTCATTTAAAAGATATTTTTTTATTTCATTTGTACTTAGGAGTTAAAAAATAAATCTATTCTTAAGCTATCTTTGTTATGACTTGGACATTTATTTTGAAGTAACAGCCATTATAACTTATGTGATCATCAGTGATTGGTATTTTAAGATAGCAACCACTATAATTAATATTCTCAGAGAGAGATAATTATTATTATTATTAAATCTAATTTGCATCTCTTTATTTTGGTACTTTTAGAAGTAGCTATTATGATATAATGCTTTGCAAATTATCCTTTATTTAGAAAAATTGAATAATTATGTCTAAGTGTTTATAGATTTTTTTCTTTTTGGGTTTTTCAAAACCAAGTACTAGGATTGAAGGCACGTACCACCACTGCCCACTTCCAGGATCTTTTTTTCTGTAGAGTAGGCATGGCCTTAGAACTGATGAGACCTATATGAGATGATGATGTAGGGAACTTAGCACAGTCCCCTGCAGATGTAGAGTTGGTGATCCATATGACTATATACCTATTGCGTGCATTGTTTTCAATCCTTGTTGTACCTGGTCTGTGAGTTTGGACCATTTAATAAGCTGTGGTAAATGACCTATGCGTACATTGTTTAATTTTGATCCTCCAAGTAGAAAATGCCAGCAGGTCTTTCGTCCTTGTACTCTACTCCAGGAAACAGTCATATAGCAACACCTTTGGATTAATGCAGCTCTGACTAGCCCGATTTCAATAGTCATCCCTTACATTACATAAACATTTTAAAATTTCTCGACCTAATAACTGAAACATAAAATCAAAATTTTAGAAATTTTCATAAAATTTGAAACATCTGAATATTTTAAATAATGTGGAAGAGTATATGGATAAAGTTAATTTCTGAAGTCTCATCTCATAGAATCTTTTATACTTTAAAACCAGGTAGTTCTGTGCCTGCCCTGTGGTAACTCTTTGCGTTGCCCTTTCCCTGCACAGGCCTTGTTTGTATGAAGTCCAGCACATCCGTGGTGGAACTGGTCATGCTGCTTTGCTCTCAGGTAAGAGTTTTATTCTCTTGGTCTATCTCCATGAGATTTCTTACGTGCGTATAATAGTAATTATAATGAAAAGTTATCTCTCGCTATGGAGATGCAGGAGATGGTTTGATGCATTATGGTGCACTCGTGCCTAGATGCACATCCCATGGAAGCACTGCCTTATTGTCCTTCTCTCCTCTGTGTCCTCTGGTCTCTGTCCTCCATGACCTCCCATTGCTGTATTCTGTTGGAGCCTGCCTTTGTTCTGTGTTCTTACGGTTTTTTAATATTGTTTATACTATTTCTGCAGCACACGTTACAACTTTAGAACATAACTAGTAGTCATTGTTGTTTTCTCCTTTGTTAGATTAGAAGTGGTAGAAAGTCAAGCCCTCTTTGTCAGTACTAAATACATGCGACACAGCCATTAGTGAGTCATCTTTGACAGGCTGCTTTCCCATTTTATGTAGAATTGCTATATATTTATAAATCTAAAAGACTACTGAATGGTAATTATCTTTATTAACAAGAATTAAAGATAAATTGTTGGATATTCTTTTTTACAATTAAACAAAAAATTGATCTAGAACTTGAAGAAGAACCATGTATTAGTCTTTTTAGATAACTAAAATAGAAAATTAATGCACTTTCCTGTCACCAGGAATTCATGTCTGCTGTCATTATATGAATATGAAATATTCCATAATATTTGAGTAGTAGATACATGCTTGTAATCCGTAGCCATTGTATTCTATTCATCCCAGGTATACTCAATGGAAGGGTGAACACTCCTGATGTCCATAACTGTCCTGAGGTCCACCTAATGCCACAGCCAACCCATATAAGACAGTGGTTTTTAACCATCCCAGGGCAAACAGCAAATGCTTACTTATTGACTTATCCCCGGTCTCCTCAGTAGAAGGATGATCACAACTTAGTCCTAACCCGCTTGAAGTCCACCTAAAACACCACAGCCAGCCCAGATAAGCCGAGCATGACTTCAGTGGTCTTTATTCTAGAGCAAACAGCAAACGCTTACCTTTGGATTTCCAGTTTACTTTCTTCAGGGGTATGTTCGTGAGAACGCAGGAATACAGTCGAGAGGAAAACACAGGGAGCACCAGCCCTGGGAGAAGCTCGTCTGCAGAGCTTCTGAAGATTGTACCCAGTGCAGAGGGCCTGAGTTCAAGGGAGATGGGAGCTCTGTGGCTATGTTAGGTGGAGGAGAATCCAGATATTTAGCAGCTTTTGTGGCAAGGCATGGTTTAGAATACCCTTTCCCTTAGCCCTGTCTATCGCTGCAGTTCAGAGAATAAAGAGCAATGTTGCATTAGGATCTGGTGTCTTTGATGGCCTCTTTTTCTAATTGTAGGTTTAACATTACCCATTTGCTGGCTCCAGAAATTCCTGCCATTAGGGGCCCTAGAGATGAAACTTTGCCTCAGATATTGATTGGAAGGAAGAGTGGGAAATGTAAGCTGTCTCTGTAGTACACTTTCCTGTGTGTCAGCAGGACAGCCAAGGAGACAGGCCTCATAGATTGATTTTCAAATTGAATTTTAAAAATAATTCAGTCTTTGAATACTGAAAATTTTAAATGTTTCAAAATTTTAAATGTTTTATATGAGGTTAAATAGCATCATATAAGTAACTTGAAAGGTCTGCACATTAAAAACAACTGTCTTATTATTTTCTGTTAATCTGTTATGTTACTTTCTACAAAGCACTTTTAAGAAAGCCAGAGAGTGCTTTCCATTCTGTCAAATGCAGTTGGGTAGTTAACTATTTCAGTGTGAAGCTAAGCCTATCAGTCCAGCATTGAAGATCATTGTTGATCCACAGATGTTTTCAGACTTTGGTTTTGAGGTCACTAAGAAAGATGGACACATTTCAAAAGGTTCTTAAAATAAAATGTCATTTTTTCACTACTGATGAAATCATGATTTTCATCTCTTAGCGGGATGACCATAGAAGTGGCAGGCCTCTGATGAAAAAAGTTAACCGTGCTGTAGAATTATTGGGCCTAGCTCTCTACAAAGCATGTTCTTTTCTGCAGGCCTTAATGCGTTTCTTCCATTGGAGCTGATCCCCATAGAATTAGCACCAGTCTGCGGGCTGTCTTCCTGCCAAGGCAGGCAATCACGATGAATCTTTAAAACCATGGCCCACAGAGCTCGTTTGCTTTGTTTTACTGTCAGTTACCACAGATGATGAGCAGCAGTGAGAGATTAACAGAAGTAGCTCAGGGTATGCATTCTTACTGTCTATATATATTATATGCACTTTACCTCACAGTGAGATAGAGCCATAAAATAGCATCCAGGCTGTGATTTAATTCCTGCCAAAATAAGTTTTCAATGCAAGTATCATTTTGTAGTTTGTTTGCATAAAATTTATCTCCAAACTTAGACAAGATATTGAAAACTGAGATTAGAATATGCAACAGGGATTGAAAGAAAAAGGAAGTGAACTTTATTTTGGGTGCCTTATATTTCTCTTTGTTGTAGCTCATTAAATGCTTTTACTTTTACACTTTTCATTTCTTATTGGAAGTTCCATGTTAACTACTACATATTATTAAGAATATTTGGTTTTCTTCCCTCCTTATCTGAAAAAAAAACTCTTGCCAATAGTATGTGTCCAAAATGTGTTGTAAATTCACATGAGATCACATTACAGATGTCTGACGGTACTTGTCAAGGGTAATTCAGTTCATATGGCACCCTCTAAACTCTAAGGGACATGGCGTCCAGTCTACCCCCAGTGGAATTTTGCATTTCTTCAAAAACATACTTTTAGTTTCAAGAAGATATCACCATTTTCTGTTGTAATTTGTTTATTGTTCCAAAACCACAGAACAATTTTTATTATATTTTGATACTTTTCTTTCCATGTATATCTTAAACTTTAAGAATTAGTTCTGTACTCTTCTCTTATGGTTTGTATTAATTTAGTTACTAGCATCTTTTTACCAACATGTATTCTTATAGTTTTGAAGTGTAAGGAATTGTATAAGGTGGTTATCCTTTGCTCTGTTTGGCAAAGGAACCCACAGTCAGTGTCCTGCCCAGGCTCCTGGTTGCAGGAAGCTGGTGTCAGAGCATGCATCTGCATTTGCTGTGCTGTGGCTGCCGCTCCTACAACACTTACATCCTCCTAGGTTATCCTCCATGTACTACATTCTTTGATGAATAGCAGATTGACTTTTTCCAAGCAGACTTTTTACGTACTTTAATAGTTTCTAATTATTTCCAGATTTCTCTTTAGGAAGTCTCCATGAGAAGAACTCTAAGAAAAAGTGAGTGGTGTTACCACAGGATTTCTTTAAGTTTCTATCAGTAAAACTCAGCAGATGCACGTGCACTGCTCTTTGCTTTGTGTGTCAAGAGATAAATTGAGGGACCTCATGAAAAAAATCATGTTATCAGTATTTAAGTGCTTTCTGAGTTAAAGCACTGATTAAGCAAATGCCTGCTTAATAAATCATTCCAGTTCTCATTAAAAGTTGAAACTACATAAGTTAAAATAATGACTCCTTGGATCTATGTATGATGTGCTCAGCATGAATTATTTTGTGGTTTGTATGACTTTGTTCTTTTCTAAATACTTCATATATTTAACTAAAAGGATTTGGTGACTGGTGTGGTCAGGGTGTGACTCAGGGCTTTAAAAAGCAGCACTCACAAAGGAGCCACAACTGAGGAAAATCCTTTTCCTTTCAAGTGATTCGGCCTTTGAACATTTAATTTTTGAAAAACTTTTTTTTTCTCCAATTTGTTACAGTTTAGTCAGATGGTACAAAAGAAAAAGATTTTTTTCTAGATGTAATAAAGCCAAGATGAGGTTCTGAGGCCATGGTGAGGCTAACATGCAGAACCCTGATAAATGTCTTCGTTCGTATATATTCAGTTTTGTAAGGACATTAGACTGTGTAATAAGATGATAAAGATGAGAAAACCAGGGATGGAGCGTGCGCTTTTCTCTGGGCCTTTAGAGAACTGTTGTGCAGTTCTGTCACATGTGATCAGTGCTTAGGCACCCTGCAACTGTCTTTTAGAATTGCAGTGGTTACTGAAGCCTTAGTGACATACTTCTAGTCCCCAGGAGGTTAGGGTTATCTACGGCATTGCAGATATCACATTTAAATTTGAAGGCACTGAGGCAGAATGAAAAGACACATGGCCTGAGATGTCTAACTGATATAATCACGCACAATTATGTGTGGCTCTAAAGACTGAATGGTTGTGGAATGCTCTTTGGAAATGGTCCCTGAAGCTGGTAAGCTTCCACTGCAGTATTAGCAGGGAAGGAGACACAGTCCTTGGAGGCAGTTCCAACACATCTGTGGGTCTGTTTGTCTGTCCTCTCTTATATCTGTTCTCAGGCTAGGGGCCAGCTTATTTTTTTATAGCACATAAAAAGTTAAATAACTAGGGTTAGCTAGGTGGATCTGTGGGTAACAGTGCTTGACCACAAGCATGATAGACAGTGCTTATTCCCATAACCATGGTGAAATGAGAGAACCAAAGCCCTAAAACTGCAATCTGACTTCTGAATGAAAGAAAAAGGAAAGAAAAGAAAAGAAAAGAAAAGAAAAGAAAAGAAAAGAAAAGAAAAGAAAAGAAAAGAAAAGAAAGGAGAAGAGAAAAGAAAGGGGGCATGAATGTGGCTAAGTATGATAGAGGAGAAGGTTTATTGTAGACAAAAGGGAAAGCACCATAGGTATGAGGGTGAGCGTAGCCAGAGATGTTTGGAAGGATCCAGAGTGAACACATCTGAGCTGGGCCATGTGAGTGGGCATGGGAGCGGGGACTCCCATGAGCATCAGCCAAGAGGGCAAGAGGCCCACAAAGCCAAAATAGTGGTGTAGCTGAAATGGCTGGATTCTATAGGGATGAGCATACTGGGGAATGGCAGTTAGTCCAGCCACTATGCTGGAGAGGTCAGATAAGAGCCCAGGGTACAGGAGGACCCTGTAACTGGTGAGATTGAGGGACACAGGGAGAACCTGTTAACCAGAATCTGCTTATCTGTCAATAAGTATCTCAGTCCTTTGACACCACTTCCACAAATACTCCATGGCACAGCATGCCAATGAACACTGCTGGTATCACAAATACATTGATGATGATGATAGTAAATTTATTTTTAAAAATCAGACAATATATTTTTGGGTTGTGTATAGTAATTCACATCTTCCTAGATATTTTTCAAATGAAGTTTACACAATCTATTTAATACATAGTTAACAATGGATCCTTTTTCTATGTTCTTTCTGTAAGCTCCCTCTCCTCATATTCAGATTAGTTTATCTAAAAATATGTGGATGCTCACCCAAAACAAGGAAGCCCCACTGGGGCAGTTAAGGAAAGGAAAATGGCCATTCTCCACAGAGAAAGATCAATGAGCAGGAAGTCCTGTCCCTTGTCTCATTTTACTTCTTGTGCTATGAAAAGGGTCTTCATAGTCTCATGATAAATTACGCTTGGAAGACTTAGACTCTACATGTTTAGCTTTTGACTTATAGAAGTTCTTGTTATAACAAATTTTAACTTCAAGACTTGAACAAATTCAAAACTACATCTGTAAAGAAATCTTTTTTTCCAATTTTTTATTCAGTATTTTCTTCATTTACATTTCAAATGCTATCCTGAAAGTCCCCCAAACCCTCCCCCCCAACTCCCCTACCCATCCCTCCCACTTCTTGGCCCTGGCATTCCCCTGTACTGGGGCATATAAAGTTTGCAAGACCAAGGGGCCTCTCTTCCCAGTGATGGCCGACTAGGCCATCTTCTGCTACATATGCAGCTAGAGATATGAGCTCTGGGGGTACTGGTTAGTTCATATTGTTGTTCTACCTATAGGGTTGCAGATCCCTTTAGCTCCTTGGGTACTTTCTCTAGCTCCTCCATTGGGGGCCCTATGTTCCATCCAATAGCTGACTGTTAGCATCCACTTCTGTGTTTGCCAGTCACCTGCATAGCCTCACAAGAGACACCTATATCATGGTCCTTTCAGCAAAATCTTGCTGGAGTATGCAATGGTGTCAGCATTTGGAGGCTGATTATGGGATGGATCCCTGGGTGCAGCAGTCTCTAGATGGTACATCCTTTCGTCTCAGCCCCAAACTTTGTCTCTGTAACTTCTTCCATGGGTGTTTTGTTCCCAATTCTAAGAAGGGGCGAAGTGTCCACACTTTGGTCTTCAATCTTCTTGAGTTTCATGTGTTTTGCAAATTGTATCTGGGGTATTCTAAGTTTCTAAGATAATATCCACTTATCAGTGAGTACATATCATGTGAGTTCTTTTGTGATTGGGTTACCTCACTCAGGATGATACCCTCCAGATCCATCCATTTTACTAGGAATTTCATAAATTCATTCTTTTTAATAACTGAGTAGTACTCCATTGTGTAAATGTACCACATTTTCTGTATCCATTCCTCTGTTGAGGGGCATCTGGGTTCTTTCCAGCTTCTGGCTATTATAAATAAGGCTGCTATGAACATAGTGGAGCATGTGTCCTAATAAACCTTAAGGTATATATTTGAGTGTGACAAACAATTTTTTAAATGTTTCATATTTTTCTCTTATTATGCCCTACATATTTTAATGTGTTATGTTTTCATTTTCATTCAATTTTTAAAAGGCTTTTAACTTCCTTTTTTATTTCTGCCTTAACGTACTTTTCATGCAGTGATACATTGTTCAGAGTCAGTTTTGTGTGCTTTCTGCTGTTTGTACTGTTTCTGCTGTATGGATAGTGAGCTCTACACCACGGAAGTCAAGTAGGATATAGGATGTTAGTTGTTTTCTAGTTTTTGTTGAAACTTGCTTTGTATCCTACTATGGAATTTTGGAGAAACTTCTGTAGTCTTCTGAGAAAAAGATACAAACTAAAACAATAACAACAAAAAACATTCTCCAGTGTTTGTTAGAATGTTTTGTAGATATCTTTTAGGTCCATTTGATTTATGTTATTATTTAACTCCAGAGTGTACTTAATTTTTGTCTGGATGCCCTGTCAATTGGCAAGAGTCGGGTATTGTAGTTTCCCATTATCACTCTGTTAGGTTCAGTGATATTGGATGTCCTTTTGGCTTGTGAGTAAATGTCTAGAATTGTATTATCCTCTTGATAGATTTTTTTCCTTTAATAGCATGTGCCCTTGTGTTGAACGTGTTCAAATTTTGGGTTGTTATTATGTAAGAAATATAGTATGACAATATCTATATAGCATTTATATCGCTGTATACTAAATACTATAAATCTGCTGGTACTTACCCAGGGATGTGTGCAAGTTATATGCTAATACTGCATCATTTTAGATGAGGAACTTGAGCATCCCTGAATATTAGTACTCCTGTGGGATTCTAGAACAACCTGCCATAGATACCAGGTGATAACAGCATGTGTGTTATACATATTAATAGGTGGGAATATCATTGCTTTAAAACATTATTTAAAAATCTAGACTTTTTATTGTAAGTACAAATGAATTATACATATATCGATGATTAATAATTATATGCTTTATTTTAACAGAGATCATCTAAAATTCTAGGTGACCTCATGTTTATTTTCAAGTGATTATAATATAATTTTATGTTGCCTACTTGTTTTAATGTTAGTTATATTTCCAAGTGATTTGGGAGAGGGGGATTTTTACATTATCTTTTCCCATAAGATTTTAGTACAATGTTCATGTAAGTAAACCATGAAAAGGCAAAAAAGAAAAAATGCTTAACATACTTTGTACATATATGCAGATATTCATTAGTTTGTTTATCATGACCAAAAGCATCTTGAGGTGAAAAGGGTTCATTTCCTCTCACAGATCTGGGTCACACTTCATTACTAGGGAAGCCAGGACAGAACTCAAAGCAGTAAGACCCATGGGAGAAAGCTGTCTTGCTCTCTCTGACTTGTGATTAGCCTTTCTTTAAGTGGAGGCCACTGCCTAGTGGTAGCATTGCCAACTTGAGGCTGGGCTCTCCATTATCTACCAGCATTTAGGATGGTGCACACAGACATGCCCATAGCCCAGTCTGAATGAGAGTATAGCACAGTTGAGACTCTTCCCAGGTCACTTTCACTAGTGTAGAGTGGGCAGTAAAAAGTGACCAGCATACTTCCACACTCATAGAAAGTGAGTTGGGCTCTACTTCCCCCCACCCCAGGTGTCCTCTACTGTAGTATTTTCTGGCTTTTTTTGTACATTAGATATTTTCTTTATTTACATTTCAAATGTTATCCCCTTTCCTGGTTTCCCCTCCCAAAACACCCTTCCACTTTCCCATACTCACCAACCCACCCACTCCCGCTTATTGGCCCTGACATTCCTCTACACTGGGACATAGAGCTTTCACAGGACCAAGGGCCTCTCCTCACATTGATGTTCCACAAGGCCATCCTCTATTATATATACAGCTGGAGCCATGGGACCCTCCATGTATCCTCTTTAGTTGGTAGTTAGTCCCTGGGAGCTCTGAGGGGTACTGGTTGATTCATTTTGTTGTTCCTCCTATGAGGGTGCAAACCCCTTCAACTCCTTGGGTCCTTTCTTTAGCTACTCCATTGGGACTGTGTGCTCAGTCCAATGTGTGGCTGTGAGCATCCACCTTTGTATTTGTCAGGCACTGGTAAAGCCCCTCAGAAGACAGCTATATCAGGCTCCTGTCAGCAAGCCCTTGTTGGCATCCACAATAGTATCTGGCTTTGGTGACTGTATGTAGGATGAATCCCCACATGGGGCAGTCACTGGATGGCATTTCCTTCAGTCTCTGCTCAACACTTTGTCTCTGTAACTCCTTCCATGGGTATTTTGTTCCCACTTATAAGAAGTACCCACACTTTCGTCTTCCTTCTTCTTGAGATTAATGTTGTCTATGACTTGTATCTTGGGTATTCAGAGATCCTGGGCTAATATACACTTATCAGTGAGTACGTACCATGTGTGTTCTTTTGTGATTGGGTTACCTCACTCAGGATGATATTTTCTAATTCCATCCATTTGTCTAAGAATTTCATAAATTCATTGTTTTTAATAGCTGAGTAGTACTTCCTTGTATAAATGTACCACATTTTCTGTATCCATTCCTCTGTTGAGGGGCATCTGGGTTTTTTCTAGGTTCTGGCTATTATAAATAAGGCTGCTATGAACATAGTGGAGCATGTGTTCTTATTACATATTGGAACATCTTCTGGGTATATGCCCAGGAGTGGTTATAGCTGGGTCCTCAGGTAGTACTATGTCCAGTTATCTGAGTAAATGCCAAATTTCCAGACTGGTTGTACCAGCTTGCAATCCCACCAGCAATGGAGGAGTGTTCCTCTTTCATCAGCTGTCACCCAAGTTTTTGATCTTAACCGTTCTGACTGGTGTGAGGTGGAGTCTCAGGGTGGTTTTGATTTGCATTTCCCTGATGACTAAGGATGTTGAACATTTCTTTAGGTGCTTCTTAGCCATTTGGTATTTCTTAGTTGAGAATTCCTTGTTTAGCTCAGTACCCCATTTTTAATGGTTATTTGGTTCTCTGGAGTCCATCTTCTTGAGCTCTTTGTATATATTGGATATTAGCCCTCTATCAGATGGAGGATTGGTAAAGATCTTATCCCAATCTGTTGTTTGCCATTTTATCCTAATCACAGTGTCCTTTGCAATTTTATGAGATCCCATTTGTCAATTCTTGATCTTATAGCACAAGCCATTGCTGTTCTGTTCAGTAATTTTTCCCCTGTACCTATATCTTCAAGGCTCTTCCCCATTTTCTTTTCTATCAGTGTATCCTTTTTTGGGGGTGGGGGTGGAAGTTCTTGATCCACTTGGACTTGGGCTTTGTACAAGGAGATAAGAATGGATCATTTTGCATTCTTCTACATGATAACCACCAGTTGAGCCAGCACCATTTGTTGAAAATGCTGTCTTTTTTCCATTGGATGGTTTTAGCTCCTTTGTCAAAGATCAAGTGACCATAGGTGTGTGGATTTATTTCTGGGTCTTCAATTCTATTCCATTGATCTACCTTCCTGCATGCAGTTCTTATCACAATTGCTGTGTAGTACAGCTTGATGTCAGCAATGGTGACTCCACCAGAAGTTCTTTATTGTTGAGAATAGTTTTTGCTATCCTAGGTTTTTTGTTATTCCAGATGAATTTGCAGATTGTTCTTTCTAACTCTGTAAAGAATTTAGTTGGAATTTTGATCAGGATTGCATTGAATCTTTAGGTTGCTTTCGTCAAGGTGGCCATTTTTACTATATTAATCCTGCCAATCTGTGAGCATGGGAGATCTTTCCATCTTCTGAGATCTTTTTTGATTTCTTGAAGACTTGAAATTATGCTCATGCAGGTCTTGCACTTGCTTAATTAGAGTCACACCAAGGCATTTAATATTATTTGTGACTATTTGGAAGGGTTTTGTTTCCCTAATTTCTTTATAACCTGTTTATCATTTGAGTAGAAGAAGGGCACTGATTTGTTTAAGTTAATTTTATATCTAGCTAAGTTACTGAAGTTGTTTATCAGGTTTATTTCTCTGGTGGAATTTTTAGGGTCACTTAAGTATACTATCATATCATCTGCAAATAGTGATACTTTAGCTTCTTCCTTTACTATTTACATCCTTTTGTTGTCTAATTACTCTGGCTAGCACTTCAAGTGCCATATTGAATAGGTAGGGAGAGAGTGGGCAGCCTTGTCTAGTCCCCTGATTTTAGTGAAATTGCTTCCAGTTTCTCTCCATTTCGTTGAATGTTAGCTACTGGTTTGCTGTATATTGCTTTTATTATGTTTAGGCATGGGCCTTGAATTTCTGCTCATTCCATGACTTTTATCATGAAATGATGTTGGATTTTGTCAAATGCTTTCTGAGCATCTAATGAAATGATTATATGTTTTTTTTTCCTTTGAGTTTGTTTATATAGTGGATTACATTGATAGATTTCTGTATATTGAACCATCCCTGCATCCCTGGGATTAAGCCTACTTGATCATGATCTATGATCATTTTGATGTGTTCTTGGATTTGGTTTGAGAGAATTTTATTGTGTATTTTTGCATCAATATTCATAAGGGAAATTGGTGAAGTTCTCTTTCTTTGTTGGGTCTCTGTGTGGTTTAGGTATCAGAGTAATTGTGGCTTCATAGACCTCATAAAATTGCAAAACTTCTGTAAGGCAAAAGACACTGTCAATAAGACAAAAAGGCCACCAACAGATTGGGAAAAGATTTTTACCAATCCTAAATCTGATAGGGGGCTAATATCCAATATATACAAAGAGCTCAAGAATCTGGACTCCAGAAATTCAAATAACTCCATTAAAAATGGGGCTCAGAGCTAAACAAAGAATTCTCAACTGAGGAATTCAGAATGGCTGAGAAGCATCTGAAAAAATGTTCAACATCCTTAATCATCAGGGAAATGTAAATCAAAACAACCTTGAGATTCCACCTCACACCAGTCAGAATGGCTAAGATCAAAAATCCAGGTGACAGTAGATTCTGGTGAGGATGTGGAGAAAGAGGAACACTCCTCCATTGTTGGTGGGATTGCAAGCTTATACAACCACTCTGGAAGTCATTGTGGAGGTTCCTCAGAAAATTGAACATAATACTACAGAAAGATCATACCTCTCCTGGGCATGTACCCAGAAGAAGTTCCAACTGGTAATAAGAACTCATGCTCCATTATGTTCATAGCAGCCTTATTTATAATAGCCAGAAGCTGGAAAGAACCCAGATGTCCCTCAACAGAAGAATGGATATAGAAAATGTGGTACATTTACACAATGGAGTACTACTCAGCTATTAAAAACAATGGATTTATGAAATTCTTGAACAAATGGATGTATCTGGAGGATATCAGCCTTAGTGAGGTAACCGAATCACAAAGAAGTCATTAGATATGCACTCACTGATAAGTGGATATTAGCCCAGAAACATAGAACACCCAATATACAATTTGCAAAATACAAGAAAATCAAGAAGAGGGAAGATCAATGGGTGGATACTTCATTCCTCCTTAGAATAGGGAACAAAATACCCATGAAGGAGTTATAGAGACAAAGTTTGGAGCTAAGACGAAAGGATGGACTATCCAGAGACTACCCCATCTGGGGATCCATCCCATAATCAGCCACCAAACCCAGACACTCTTGCATATGCCAGATTTTGCTGAAGGGACCTTATTATAGCTGGCTCATATGAGGCTATGCCAGTGCCTGGCAAATACAGAAGTGGATGCTTACAGTCATCTATAAGATGGAACACAGGGCCCCCAATGGAGGAGCTAGAGAAAGTACCCAAGGAGCCAAAGGGGTCTGCAACCCTATAGGTGGAACAATATGAACTAACCAGTACCCCCAGAGTTTGTGTCTCTAGCTGCATATGTAGCAGAAGATGGCCTAGTCAGCCATCACTGGGAAGAGAAGCCCCTTGGTCTTGCAAACTTTATATGCCCCAGTACAGGGGAATGCCAGGGCCAAGAAGCAGGAGTTGGGTGGGTAGGGGAGCAGGGTGGGGAGGGGGAGGTATAGGGAACTTTCAGTATAGCATTTGAAATGTATATAAAGAAAATATCTATTTTAAAAAATTGAAAAAAATTCTAAAAACTCTTTAATTTCTTTCTTTATTTCTTCCTTAACCAAGTTATCATTGAGTAGAGCATTGTTCAGCTTCCATGTGTATGTGGGCTTTGAATACCAGCCTTAATTCGTAGTAATCAGATAGGAGGCATGGGATTATTTCAGTCTTCTTACATCTGTTGAAGTCTGATTTGTTAGGTCAATTTTGGAAAAACCATGAGGTGCTGAGAAGAAGGTACATTCTTTTGATTCAAGATGAAATGTTCTATAGATATCTGTTAAGTTCCTTTAGTCCAAAACTTCTTTTAGTTTCACTGTGCCTCTGTTTAGTTTTGTTGCCCTGCTCTGTCCATTGATGAGAGTCGGGTGTTGAAGTCCACCACAATTATTGTGTTTGGTTCAATGTGTGTTTTTAGCTTTACTAAAGTTTCTTTTACGTGAGTGTCCTTGCATTTGGAGCATAGAATTTCAGAATTGGGAGTTTTTCTTGGTGGATTTTTCCTTTGATGTGTATGAATTATCCTTTTTTATCTTTTTTGATGACTTTTGTTTGAAAGTTGATTTTATTCAATATTAAAATGGCTAATCCAGCTTGTTTCTTGGGACCATTAGCTTGGAAAATGTTAGCTTATTTTCCAGCCCTTTACTCTGAGGTAGTCTTTGTCTTTGACACTGAGGTGTGTTTCCTCTATGCAGCAAAATGTTGGCTCCTGTTTACATATCCAGTTTGTTAGTCTTTGACTTTTTCTTGGGGAATTGAGTCCATTGATGTTAAGAGATAATAAGGAATAGTAATCACTGCTCCCTCTTATTATTGATGTTCTTTTTATGTTTGTGTGGTTATCTTCTTTTGGGTTTGTTGAAAGATTACTTTCTTGCTTTTTCTTAGGTTTAGTTTCCCTCCTTGTGATGGTGTTTTTCATCTATTTTCCATTTTAGGACTGGATTTATGGAAAGATATTGTGTAAATTTGGTTTTGTCATGGACTATCTTGGTTTCTCCATGTATGGTAATTGAGAGTTTCTCTGGCAGTAGTCTGGGTTGGCATTTGTGGTCTCTTAGGGTCTGTATGACATCTGCCCAGGATCTTCTGGCTTTCATAGTCGCTGGTGGGAAGTCTGGTGGAATTCTGATAGGTCTGCCTTTATACATTGCTTGACCTTTTTCCCTTACTGCTTGTAATATTCTTTCTTTGTGTAGTGCACTTGGTGGTTTGACTATTATATGATGGGAGGAATTTCTTTTCTGGTCCAATCTATTTGGAGTTCTGTAGGCTTCTTTTATGTTCGTGGGCATCTCTTTCTTTAAGTTAGGGAAGTTTTCTTCTATAATTTTGTTGAAGATATTTACTAGCCCTTTAATTAAAGATAGGAATCGTCACTCTCTTTTATACCTATTATCCTTAGGTTTGGTCTTCTGTGTCCTGAATTTCCTGGATGTTTTGGGTTAGGATATTTTTGCATTTTGCATTTTCTTTGACTGTTGTGTCAGTGTTTTTTATGGTATCTTCTGCACCTCAGATTCTCTCTTGTATCTCTTGTATTCTGTTGGTGATGCTTGCATCTATGACTCCTTATCTCTTTCCTAGGTTTTCTGTCTCCAGTGTTGTCTCTCTTTGTGATTTCTTTATTGTTTATATTTCTATTTTTAGATCCTGGAAGGTTTTATTCAGTTCCTTTACCTGTTTGGTTGTGTTTTGCTGCAATTCTTTAAGGGATTTTTGTGTTTCCGCTTTAAGGGCTTCTATCTGTTTACCTGTGTTCTCTTTCTTTAACGGAGTTATTTATGTCCTTCTTAAGGTCCTCTATCATCATAATGAGATGTGATTTTTAAATCAGAGTCTTGCTTTTATGGTTTATTATAAAAAACAAAAGTTTGTTGTGTTGGGAGTTTGTTGTGTTGGGAGAACTGGGTTCTGATGATGCCATGTAGTCTTGGTTTCTTATGCATATATTCTTGTGCTTGCCTTTTGCTGTCTGGTTATCTCTGGTGTTAGCTGGTCTTGCTGTCTCTGACTGTGGCTTGTCCCTCCTGCAAGCCTGTGTCTCAGTACTCCTGGGAAACCAATTATCTCTGGGAGGAATTTGGTTATGGATAGCTGGGGTGCAGGATCATCTCTGGGGTGCAGATAGAGACCAGAAGACTCCTCTCCTAGGCAGCTCCTTGGTTCCTGTGTCCTGAAGGTTCTGGATGTGCTCCTCTGGGCAGCAGTGGTGATCCTACCCGCGTTCACAGGCCTGTCCACACTCTGAGAGGCTGTCTCCCTCCTGGAGCTATTTGGTTATGGAGCCCTGTGGCAGAGGATCTGCTACAGGTGGGAGTGGAAACTGGAATGCCTAGTTTTTTGTTTTTTAAATTTTACACAGTATTCTTTGCTACAGTTCTTGTTATTAGCTTTAGTAACTTATTGCTCAGATTTTTTAGTGTCATCATATCAGTTACAATGAGCATTTACTTTGAAGATTTTAAGGGCTACCACCACTTTTAGTGATAGTTAATTTTAAGTAGATCTTAAGGATAGATACAGAAAATTTAAAATCAATTTTCAGTATACTTTAAATCTACTCTTAACCTTCTAGTTATGATGTTTTTTTTTAAGTTTAAGATGGATTAAATATCTAAGGAATAAGCTGGCATGTTTAATTTTATACAGAGGAGGAGGAATGAGTATATGCGTTGAGCTGACATACTCATGAGGAGAAACTGATAGAAAAAATGATGTTCTTGGCCTGAGGTGTCTAGCGGTCATCTCAGAGAACAATGAAAAGTTTTAAAAGGCTGATGAAGCTGTTCTAAAGACTTGGTGGTCCTCTGCAAGCATTTCAACTTGAAATTAACTGTTTCCCACAAAGACAGGGATGTGATGTATGGTGCTCATGCACCCAGCCTGATACACCCATGCTGCTCCTCGACAAAAAGTGAATTGATGTTGGGCAGGACTTCCTGGAGGTGAAATATAACCTGAGAAACCTTCCATTTCACATACTACAGAGTAGTGTAGAGCAGGCTACATCCTGATCTTAACATTCTATTTAAAATGTGTGTGTGTGTGTGTGTGTGTGTGTGTGTGTGTGTGTAAAACATTTGTGTAAGATACATATTTCTTAAAGTCTTATGCTTTTGTTATTCCACTGGCTTGCTTATATTTAAACATCAGCATCCTTATCTTAACTCTGACTTTTTACATAGTTTTCAAAGGATTTACTCTGTTCATCTTGTGGACAGAGCACAACTTTTTTTTTTTTTTTTTTAAATTTTGTGAACCTGAATTCATGGTCAGGCTAATTGAATACCCGTGGGTAGCTAGTATTTCATATATAAAGAGAAGCATAGATTTCTATATGATGATCTAAATAAAATTTTGTTTCAATGCTGAGTTAATAATTGTTAACATTATTAATATTAACTATCATAATCATTCAGAAAAGATGTGCATTTAGTTTACTTATAACATAATATCAACTTGATTTAAAACTTAATTGGCATTTTATTATGATAAAATGTACACTCTTATACCACCATATCATTTATGCTGTCAAAAATATTATATAAAATACTTTTCCATGTGCAAGAAAAATGCAAGTCATGTCATAAGATTTGTAGACAAGTGACATGAGTAATTAATAGAGACTATATATGTGTATATATTAATAGGACTAGTGAGAATATTTGTTAAACTACTGAAAGAAATAGAATTTTCAATAAAAAAAAAACTTACTGGCCAAATGAGAAAGTAATTTGAATAAACCCAAAGCCAAAACTAGCTTTTTAAATTATATTCCGAATTTTTCATGGTAAGAATACAAAACAAACAGCATTCTTTTCTAATCCAAAACAGTGTATTAGAGTTGTTGGTGTTCATTGTTGTGGCTTTTTCTCACTGGATCTGCTAGATTCAGGCATTTAGCAAATTTAGCTAATCTCCAATTAGCAAATAGAGAATACATTAGAGTAATATTTTTACTATTAAGTTTTGTGATTCACATCTGAAACGATTGTATTTGTAACTTTGTGCTGTTTCAGTCTTTTAGAATGTGAATCTGACTAGAGCAGTTTATGCCCAAGGCAAAGTAAAGATGTGGATTATGGAGAAGCATAGGCACATAAATGTATAGAATGCCTAAATGCTTAGCAACATAAATGTATAGCTGCATAAAGGCATGGTTGCATAAAATATATGTGCATAAGTGTATAGA
Source organism: Mus caroli (assembly GCF_978045245.1). Lineage (NCBI taxonomy): Eukaryota > Metazoa > Chordata > Mammalia > Rodentia > Muridae > Mus > Mus caroli. The sequence goes on from NW_028227258.1 coordinate 106,446,859, forward strand.
TACGTAAAGTTATAGATCTAAAAACATATAGGTGCATAAAAGCATAAATGCATAAAGGCATAATTTTGCTTCCAGTTCTAATGAACACTCTGTATCATTGATTAAAGTCTTCAGCAGTCTAATATACCTCCTTCTTGTGCATAGCTTCAGGCCTTTGTTGGTCATTGGTTCTTTCCTGGAAGGAAGCTTGGTGCTAAGCAGACATGTTACTTACTGTCTTACTTTCCAGCAAATTTCAGCTTTCTATCAACCAAAAGCCACCTTCTAAACTCTGAATCAGGAAAACTCAATTTTTTTCCTTCTTAAATGACACTTCTTATAAAAACCATATTGAAAACAAAGTGTGGTGTATGTTAGTAACAGTGTCACCATGGTCCTTAGCTATGTTAGTAACAGTGTCACCATGGTCCTTAGCTAGTTGCTATTTCGTTTGCATTTGCATGTTTATTTTTCTTACACTTGCTTTGGTTTATTCCTTTAGGAATGGCAGAACTCTATCCAGAAGAATGCAGGCCTTGCATTTATTGAACTCATCAATGAAGGAAGGTAATTAATTTTACACTTTCTGGGCAACTAGACAGTCAGCATTTAATTTCACCAGACAATTGTGCTCTCATACCATCTGTTCTAAAATTTGTTAGAAAAAAAGCTTTGAATTCAATAATTTAACATGTAGGCACTTGAATTTTAAATTAACAAATTTTAGATGTTAAGTATTTAGTTATGGAGACAAAGCATATATGAAATAATGATACTAGATTTAGTTTTGTGAGATTTGAGCCACCTCTTACTGAGTAGTGAGATTGTGTTAAGCAGATCAAGTGAAACCAGTCTGCATTCCCATCTGCCACCCCATCTGTTTTCAGGCTAAGCTCAGTGTTTACACTTGAGCCCCTCATCAGTTCACATGAAGTGACTTCATCTGATCCTATCATGTAATTGGTACCTGACTGGAAGTATAAGAGATGTTCAATACAGACGGTGTAACAGCCTTAGCTAGGAGTGGCTGCTACCATTGTTAATGATGCTATGAGAGAAATTTTATTTGAAACCATTGCTGTATTTATCACGCTTGTGAGTGGTTGCTTACTATGATTTTTGCAGTGCTCTATGGGTGGTTTACACATTAAGGTTGCTATTTATGTCACCCTTTGATATGTGTAGTTCTATCAGCCTGAGACAGGCAGCCATTATAAGTTGAATTTTCTATATTATATAGTGAATTCTATGGAAAATAATTATCATATATTTGGTATGATGCTTGATTTTACGAAACAAGCTTTACATAAATTAATACAGTAGTAATGGCTATAGTATTTAAACTTACTTTTTCATGAAGAAATAATGATCCTTCAAAAATAGTTTGTATGGGGCATCAAAACTCAGTCTTTAGTGTGGCTGTGCTTGCTCTGTATCCTGAGAAACTACCTTTGTTTATACAGTATCTCATTGTACATTCCTTCCTTTGATGTCAGTAAACAATGTTTTTATCATAATACAGTTCCAAAATTAAACTAAGTTTTATGCTTGCTGAAGAGTGAAGAGCAAAGAGTGAACGAAATGACAAGAAATGGCAATGGGGAAAGAGAGCTGGCTCAGGGGTTAAGAGCACTGGCTCATCACCATCCAGAGAATCCAGACTAAACTCTCAGCACGCACATGATGGCTTGGCTCACAAGCATCTGTGACTCCAGTTACTGGGGATTATGCCCTCTTCCCAGGCATCAGAAATGAAAAGTTGGTTTTCTGTCAATAACATTGTAAGAGATAAGGGAGCCGAAATTCTTGTGCTTTTAATTAGATTATATTTATTGACAGAAAAAGAATGATGCTAGAAAATTTGCTAGTATCAAATATGGAAAGCTTGGAGAAGTTTTATTTTCCAGAAGCATAAGGTTTGCCTTGTACTGAGAAAAGTTGAAAATAGAGAATATACGGATCATTTAAAAAATATCAGAAATTCCCATCAAGAGCTTACTGATGGGGTATTATGATCATAGTTGAAGGTGATCTTAGTCTTGACAACTATAAAGATACTTTTCAGAATGAAAACTGAACATTTAAAAGCACACACAGAACATGAATGAGAAGAGAATTTGTTTTTGTAAGGGGGCTACAGTGTTTCATAATGTCCTTTATTCTAAAATGGCTCTTATCATGACAGTATGTTTAAGGTTGAAGGAACCATGCCAGTGGTATGGGAATGCCACCTTAAATTTGATCTGGGACACAGTTAAAAGACATCCACACTTGGAGATGGAGCTCAGCAGACCCTTCTGGCCTAGTATTTACAACATCTAGTGTTTGAACTCCAGCAGCACATAAACTAGGTGTGGTGGAATATGCTTCTGTTTTAGAGGTGGAGACAGGAGGATTAGAAGTTCAAGGTTCTGCTCAGCCATACAGTGAGTGTAGAATACAGACTTGATCTTAAAAAACAAACAAGAACTTGTAGACAATGGTAATGATGGAAAGCAGAAACCCAGAGACAAGGTATACTGCTGAGGTCTTTCCAGTCATTCCACAGCTTTCTTTCTAGTGCAACAGATTCCAGCAGCCCAGGGTCCTGTCATGAGAGAACTTGTGGTACTGGGAAGTAATCACTGAGGCTTAGGCTAGTATGCAGTGTGATGTACATATTCAAGGGCTCATCAGAAACCAGACTGCCCTGTGAGGCCCTGTGAGGCTTCAGTCATCTGCTTGAGGCTGATGTCACTATAAGGTGTCATTCAGAAATGAAGAAAAACAAGACTGTGATGAAAGAGAGAAGGGAAAACAAATAAACAGCAAAAACAAGTAAACCAGTTTTCTAGCTTTGATAAATGGGCGAGCAGGGAGAGCAGTGCAGAAGGAGCATGGGTTTGATGAGAGGTGTTTTTTGCTTTAGGTTACAACAGAGCTGTGCAATACCAAATTACAAATTCAATAGGTATCAAAGTACTTGGGTCTTGGGGTCTTGGGACAGCAAGCTGAAAGGGTTTTATGTGAGTGGAATCTCAAAGGCAAGCTTGCAATATGTGAGGCCCTCTTCACCACATCTCCACATGTTTGCCTCTGTGTATCTTCTGGAGTTAGCTTAGATCCGGCCCTATCACAGACATTCCTATGAACAATCCCACTCATGACATAATCTCCAGTCATCTTTGTTACCAGGACACAGATGTCCACCTTAAATTTTTTTCCTTAAAACATATTTCATTTGCTGTCTTATAGACTACCACATCTCTGGAACCTGGACTAGTGGTATTAGAAATTAGAAGTATTTAAGAAGAGGAGTGAGTAGATTATTAAAATATTCAGTGTTGAAAGACAGTAGAGAAATAAATGAAGAAACCCCAGAACTTATGGGATGGTTTGGGTGAGCCTATATTAGGGGCTGTTTCTATACTCTTAGTATTTTCCCCTATAGTCCAAGGCAGGTGGGAAGAAGGCTTGCATATACTTGCTTGTCTTTTCACTGAGCCTATAAAGTAGATACTTTCTCTGCTACCCAGTCTCACCTCTTCCCTTTGGGCCATACTCACCATGGCTTAGTGCTAGGACTTGCTCACTGGCAGTGTGTACTTTTGTTTATGAGTGTTTTCACAGTACCTAGTCAGATGTGGCACACATGTGTTATTTATGCCAAGTTCAAATATCAGGTCTTCCACTGGAAAATGCTTTTACTCTGTTTAACATAACCATATGTACTCGGACATTATTTTAGAGAATGATCCAAAATGTGGTAGCATGTATTTCTCTGAAGGCTGAGAATAGTGTATGTGACACTTCTAAGAGCTTCCGGTATACAGACACTTAGGATGGGAGGCTCCTTTTGTGTTGCTACCTATTAGACGCTGTCTGGTTCCTAGCTGGACTTTGGGTCATTCTTCAATTTAGACATTTTCTTTTTTTTTGCAAATTCAAAATGTTACTACTAGTTTCCAGTATGTAGATCACCATTTCTTTCTTAGAGTAAAAGCACATCTATCTGATTATCTTCTACTGTGAGCACCTACTATGTGCTACATACAAACTCAGCACTTACTACATGTTACCTCATTTGTGTGGACATAGAACATTGTTCCTACATCTGACTTAGCTTGGCTGTTGGGCTGTTTGTTTATTTTTTTTTTCCTTATAGGAATGGAAATTAAAACCTCCAAGTAGAAATTGTTATAAATGTTTATCCTCCATAACAACTACACCCATGAATATAGTCCATCAATCAGAGCCAGAGGAAATATGTAGGAGTCATCTACAAGTAACAGGACAAACACACTGATGAATGTGTAACTGAACTGAAGCACACGCAGGACAGCCTGCAATTATATACTAGATCGTTTAAAGGAATCTAACAAAGGGTCGTTATTATTATAGCAAAGCAAGGGTAATGGGATGTAAAATTGCTATAATATCTTGGCAGTAATAATTGGAATTTAAGCTACTAAAATATGAATTGAAGAGGAGGCATATAAGAGAGACATTATTTAAAATATGGGATGTGTATAATCCTTTTAAATGAATTAATCTTTTTCCTAAATAAACTTCTATCACCCTTTGGAAAGAAATATCAAGCATAATTAATGAATTCACTATGAAATGCTTATGTTAGTGCTAATATAACCTGGGCTCACAAGGATCTAGTTTTCATTTTATTTCATTTCATTATAAAGGATAAAAGATAAACTTTTAATTCTGTAGGATTTTAAGAGGAGGAACTTGATCCAAGTGAGATTCATTAATAATTACGTGGCCAACTGTTTGAATGTCAGTTAACATTTAAACTGTTAAGGCTTTGTTTGAGTTTGTTTCTCCAACAGACCTGCTGGCACACACACACACACACACACACACACACACACACTTTCCAAAGCTGAGCTCTGAAACTATGTCAGTGGAGCAGATGTTTCAGTTTAGTTTTAACAGTAAATCCTGAAAACTTGAAAACAGAAGTTGTTTCTCTGCATTGTTTCATCTGTAGCCCCAATAAGATCTTTTTCTTACAATTCTTTTGCTTATTTTGTGCAATAAATTATTAAGTGATGATTTTTGTAAATAAATGAGTAAAATCTGTCTTGTGCTTTCTAAAATTACTGTGTACTTCTAACAATGTTTTTGAATTGTACATATTAGTCACTGATGACAAAATATGTTTATTCAAAGCTGAAATAAGTCCCATTTAATAAAGGTTAGGTTTCACATACTAGGGAAATAACGTTCACATTTACTTGTTTTAATCTGCTATATGTTGTTATCAACAGAACACTGGGAGCTATAGTTTATAAACAAAAACTTTTTGTTCCATGGTTCTCAGTGCTGGAAGTCCAAGATCCAGGTGCTAGCATCTGGCAAGGGTCTTTTTACCACATGCTTCCAAGATTAAACATAGGATGAGAGAGAGCAAAATGGGTGTGGACTTGTTTCTGTAACATCAATCGGTTGAGGAGGCCAGAGCTCTGATGTCCTACTTTTAACAGGGTTGATTGGGGTGGAGACTCAAGTGCATAAATTTACACATTCATACCACACTAATCTTCAATCTTGTTTGAATTGTATTTTAACCATATTTTTAAAAACTTCTTCAGATACTCATGTATTTAGATACTTCTAACTTTTAAGAAAAATGTTAGTCTTAACTAGCCTTAGTCTAGGCCTACATTCTGAGCTTGCCTCCAGACACCAAGGAAATAGAATCAACAAGTTCTAAGAGGAGAAGTTCATATGTTTTTCTCTGTTGTATACACTATTTTAAAAGCCCGCATTACTATTTTGTAACACTCCCCAAAGCCATCTGGGAAAATACTTAAGAAAGGGGTTTTATTGATTTTTAACTGTTAATACAGCATAACACACAGGTAACCCTGAAAGTCTCAAAAGCACCTTTTAGCTACACAGCAATGAAATAACATACTCTCAACAAAGCCTTACAAAGCACAGCTCACTTGTTTAATTACAGCATGGAAAAAAATTACTTTTACACATAGTTTTTTTTTTCTGTTCAATAATTGAGCAATTTAGATTTAACCTGAAGAAAAGTTACCCCACTCAAAGATAGCTTAAGCAGGACATTGCTAAGTGCAAGCTAGTCAAGTACAAGCTCCCCTGGTGTCCATAGTGGTGACTACGGAGCACTTCTTTCACAAGAGGGACTCAGACCATACAGGCACAAGTTAGGGTTGTGGTAAGATAAGTGGCACTGGTGCTTACCGTGAGCACAGCTAGCACCCCACCTTCCTCACTGTAAGCAGCACTGCGGAGGATCAAGGTCGTAGCTGGTCTCTGTGTAGTCTATATTAGTTACCCATGCATGTTTTCATGACGTGAGTGCCGACCATTAATTTACTTACTGCTTGGTGCTGATGGGAGTTCATAATGTTTATTTGTATATCTTTAAGCATGTTTGACTTTTACAATTTTTCCTTAAGGTCATTATTTATATAAAAAAAAGTCAGCAAAACAATATATTATGCCATTATCTAGACTTCTGTATTTGTAGCATAATGGAAGAAAAGCAATGAAATTCACTTAAAAAGAAAAAAGTTGATGTTAACAAGGGTCTTAAGTAATTAAGGAATAAAAAATAGCAATTTTATACTCCCAACCTTCCAGAAATATGTGCTTCTCAGCTCATTTTATGAGATTCCTGCCCTTTACATTAGCACCAAAGGCATTTCAAGAAAAGAAGCTTCCTATTGGTAGCCAATATCAACCTGTGCATAATCTACACATAGACTCATATACCATATGCAACTGCCTATGAAAGGAATTCTACAAGAAAGCTTTTACTCAAAAATGTAGAGCTGGTGTGACATTCAAAACTGTTACTTCTGTGATGCTCCACATGCACAGACTGAAAGACAACACCTATGTGTGAGCGTTCTGCAGATGCAGTAAGGTGTGCAGCCATGATGCTCACCTCTTGAACGAGACTCACAGTGAGCGGCCTGAGTACTGATGGCTGCAGAAGCACAATCGACACCTTGCTTAGTTGGGACAGACTAAATACTCCTCCTGGGATCCACGGCAAGACAGAGGTGCTTGTATCAGTTGGCGCATATATTGGGCTGTTGGCCAGAGGACTCGGTTCATTTAGAGAGGCAATCCCAAGGAAGCAAAACAAGGTACTAGAACTACTAAATGAATCAAGAACAAAGATAGGATACAAGATCAGTATTCAAATACAATAGGAATGTTATAATAACATACTTATCAAAGAGTCCAATCAAAGCCAAAATAATATTAAGGAATATCCTCTGAATATATGCAAGAGTTTTACAATAAAAATTACAAGGCATTTTATAAAAATCAGGGACTAGAGAGATGGTAGGTGGTTCAGAGCACTGACTGCTCTTCCAGACTTCCTGAGTTCAGTTCCCAGCAACCACATGTTGGCTCACAACCATCTGTAATAGGATCTGATGCCATCTTCTGGTGTGACTGAGAGAGTAACAGTATACTCACATACATAAAATAAGCAAATAAATAAATCTTTTCTAAAATTTTTTAAAAAACAAAAAAATCAATAAATATACAACTCTGCTCTGCCCATGGATTTCTAAATTTTCTAAACTGATTACTCATGCCTAAAATCCCTGAAGGGTTTTTTAGTTGGTGATGATGATGTTGGTTTATATTTGATTTTGTAGAGGTTAATAAACAGATTTAAAATGCTATGAAATTATAAAGAACTATGATAGAACATAACTAGGTTGGATGACTCATTTACCCTATTTGATTTTAAGACTTTTTGTAGGCAAAGTCTGAAAAGATTGCAGCCTAAGTCATAATCATAAATGTATTTAAAATATTCTAAGTTATTGTTCCCTTTAGTTGTTGTTCCCTAACTGAACTGAGGATGTCTGAGTGGGAAGTTTGTAGATGGCAGTGTCGTATTGCAATGAAAAGGCAAAATGCCAAGTGGTGCAGTAAAAGTAGAAAGCTTAGTGAAAGAAAGGAGAGATTTGTATCTTACAAGTCAGTAAGGAAGTCAGGCCCTGGATTTTCAGCGTACACCAACACTTCCCTGTGCAGACCCAATGCCACTTCGTTCCTTGGATTGGGCAAGCGGATGGGAGATTGTTCAGTGCTTCATGCTTGAAGCATAATGTATACAACCTGCATATTTCTTGGGCTTGTAAAATTTATCTCCAGTGCCTTTAGAAGTCCATGGCTTCAGTTCTCTATGCCAGTTACACAAATACAACCTATAAGAACTGCAATGTTCCCTCAGTTGGCCAATCTCAGACTGGCCAAGTCAGAGGGAAAGATTCCAAAATTTTGCAATATGCTAACCTTCAGTTTGCTGAGGCATTTGTTTGATGTGGGCTACAACATCTCATCAGCAGAAGTGGAAATAAGGCTTCTAGATACAGTGTAGAGGTAGCATGTATTATACCACCACTTCATTCTGTCTAGACCTGTTCTGAGCTGCTCACATTCATTTTTCTAGTTAATTCTCTCACATGGAATTTTCCACATTTTACAGATGACTACATAAACTAAAAGAGCAACTAATTTGATGAAGAGCACCTTTCATCTAAAAAAAAAAAAAAAAAGGTCAGGATGTACCATGAAAAGGGAAAATGAGGATGATGATATGTGTACATGCGTATATCTATGTATAAGTGTGCATACATAAGAATATGTTTGTATGCAGATCAATAGTGAGTGAACAAAAAGAAAATGACTGTAAGATATCACATATTTTATAAAAGTTGGATATATACAAATTAATAAACAATAAATAGTTCATTAAAGATGATTTTAAGTTATCAAAAAATAATACTATGTACATATCCTTTAATTGAATCTCTTGTTCATGCTAGCATCATAATAATATGAAAAGAACAAAAACCACATAATCATCTCATGAGATGATGAAACCATTTGCAAAATACAACACCCCTTCATTATAAAAGTCTTGGCAAGATCAGAAATTCAAAACATAATCTAAACATAATAAAAACAATGTACAGCAAACCAGTAGCCAACATCAAACTAAATGGAGAGAAACTTGAAGCAATCCCACTAAAATAAGGGACTAGACAAGGCTGCCCACTCTCTCCCTACCTATTCAATATAGTACTTGAACTCCTAGGCAGAGCAATTAGATGACAAAAGGAGATCAAAGGAATACAAATTGTAAAGGAAGAAGTCAAAGAATCACTATTTGCAGATGATATGATAGTATATATAAGTGACCCCAAAAGTTCCACCAGAGAACTCCTTAGCCTGATAAACAGCTTTAGTGAAGTAGCTGGATATAAAATTAAATCAAACAAATCAGCAGCCTTCCTATACACAAAGGATAAGCCTGCTGAGAGAGAACTTAAGGAAAAAATACCCTTCAAAATAGTCACAAATAGGATAAAATACCGTGGGGGGACTCTAAGGAAGTGAAAGATCTGCATGATAAGAACTTCAAGTCTCTGAAGAAAGAAATCAAAAAGATCTCATAAGATGGAAAGATCTCCCATGCTCATGGAGTGGCAGGACTAATAGTAAAAATGGCTATCTTGCTGAAAGCAAACTACATATTCAATGCAATCCCCATCAAAATTCCAACTCAATTCTTCACTCAGTTAGAAAAGGCAATTTGCAAATTCATCTGGAATAACAAAAAACCTAGGATAGCAAAAACTCTTCTCAACAGTAAAAGAACCTCTGGTGGAATCACCATCCCTGACCTCAAGCTGCACTAGAGAGCAATTGTGATAAAAACTGCATGGTACTGGTACAGTGACAGGCAGGTAGATCAATGGAATAGAATTGAAGACCCAGAAATGAACCCACACACCTATGGTCACTTGATCTTTGACAAAGGAGCTAAAACCATCCAGTAGAAGGAAAACAGCATTTTCAACAAATGGTGCTGGCTCAACTGGCAGTTATCATGTAGAAGAATGCGAATTGATCTATTCCTATCTCCTTGTACTAAGGTTAAATCTAAGTGGATCAAGGAATTCTATATAAAACCAGAGACACTAAAACGTATACAGGAGAAAGTGGTGAAGTGCTTAAAGATACGGGCACAGGGGAAAAATTCTTGAATAGAACAGCAATGGCTTGTGCTGTAAGATCAAGAATCGACAAATGGCACCTCATAAAAAAAAGCAAAGCTTCTCTAAGGCAAATAACACTTTCAATAAGACAAAACAGCAGCCAACAGATTGGGAAAGGATCTATACCAATCCTAAATCTGATAGGCGACTAATATCCAATATATACAAAGAACTCAAATAGCTAGACTCCAGAAAGCCAAATGTTCCTATTAAAAAGTGGATACAGTGCTAAACAAAGAATTCTCAACTGAGGAATACTGAATGGCTGAGAAGCACCTAAAAAACGTTCAGCATCCTTAATTATCAGGGAAATGCAAATCAAAACGACCCTGAGATTCTACCTTACACCAGTCAGAATGGCTAAGATAAAAAATTCAGAGGACAGCAGATGCTGGCGAGAATGTGCAGAAAGAGGAACACTCCTCCATAGCTTGTGGGATTGCAAGCTGGTACAACCACTCTGGAAATCAGTTTGGCAGTTCCTCAGAAAACTGGATATAGTTCTACCAGAAGATCCAGCAATACCGCTTCTGGGAATATACCCAGAAGATGTTCCAACACGTAATAAGGACACATGCTCCATTATGTTCATAGCAGCCTTATTTATAATAGCCAGAAGCTGGAAAGAACCCAGATGTCCCTCCACAGAGGAATGGATACAGTAAATGTGGTACACTTACACAATGGAGTACTACTCAGCTACTGAAAACAATGAATTCCTGAAATTTTTAGACAAATGGGTGGATCTGGAGGATATCATCCTAAGTGAAGTAACCCAATCACAAAAGAACACACATGATATGCACTCACTGATAAGTGGATATTAGCCCAGAAGCTCAGAATACGCAATATACAATTTGCAAAGCACATGAAACTCAAGAAGAAGGAAGAGCAAAGTGTGAATGCTTCTATCCTTCTTAGAAGGGGGAACAAAATACCCTTGGAAGGAGTTACAGAGACAAAGTTTGGAGCAGAGACTGAAGGCACGACCATCCAGAGACTGTCCCACCTAGGGTTCCATCCCATAAACAACCACCAAACCCAGACACTATTGCAGATGCCAGCAAGAGCTTGCTGACAGGAGCCTGATATAGCTGTCTCCTGAGAGGCTTTCCCAGTGCTTGACTAATACAGAAGTGGATGCTCACAGTCTTCCTTCCATTAGACAGAGCACAGGGTCCCCAATGAAGGAGCTAGAGAAAGTACTGAAGGAGCTTAGTAATAGTAGATGTGAAGAATCTGTAACTCAAGTGTAAAAAGTCTAAAAAAGTCTAATGGTTTCAACTTAACAATGGGCAAAGGATTTGATACACTTTTTTTTTCCAAAGAAGATAATGAAAATGATTGGTGAGAAAATCAAAAGATGGTCAGCATCATAAATCATTGTAGAAATACGGGACAGGATGTGCTGAGGTTCCACTACATATCCACTGCAATAGTGCGAGTGATCACTCAAATACCAGTAGGGACTCAGAAGGCAAAAAGATCGCCCACTGTGCAGGAAATTGACCAACTCCTCAGAAGTTAAACATAGACTATTGTAAACAAGAATTTTCACCTTTACGTATATCTTTATGAGAATAGAAGGCAAATAAATGTTCACAATAGCTCGAAATGGGAGCAACCCAAAATGTCAGCCCCATTGAATATATAAGGAGAGTGTGTACTGTGTGAAGTGCTGATACACTACATGTGAATGGACCTAGAAATACACTCTCTGAACAGAGACAGAAAGTAGGGGTTCCATTTATGTGGTTCCATTTCAATACAATGTTGAATAGGAAACTTCAAAGAGAAAAGTTTATGTTAGTCCTCATAGAGAAACAGAACAAACACTAACTGCTAATGGGTCTATGTTTGCACTCAGTTTTTAGATGGTGTTAAAAGTTAATGGTGAGCATGTCTGTCAAATCTTTGGTCAAAACAAATTGACTGTTAAATAAAACAGACTAATTTTATCATCAAGAAAACTTGATTCTATCCCTTTCTTTCTTTCTTTCTTCCTTTCTCTCTCTCTCTCTCTCTCTCTCTCTCTCTCTCTCTCTCTCTCTCTCTCTCTCTCTCTCTTTCTTTTTCTTTAATCCTTTTTTACAGTTCAGTCTTCATCCCACTCCTGGTCTGTCCCCCCCACTCCCCATCCATACCTCCTCCCCCAGCCCCCCAACTGTAAGAGTATATCCCCACCTCACCCCCACCTCACCAGACCTCCTCACTCCCTGGGGCCTCAAGTCTCCCAAGGGTTAGGTGCATCTTTTCTCACTGAGGCCAGACCAGACAGTCCTTTGCTGTATATGTGTTGGGGGGCCTCATGTCAGCTGCTGTATCCTGCCTGGTTGGTGGCTCAGTGTCTGAGAGATCTCTAGGTTTTAGGACAGTTGAGACTGCTGGTCTTCCCATGGGGCGGCCTTCCTCCTCAGCTTCTTCCAGCTTTCCCCTAATCCAACCACAGGTGTCCCCAACTTCTGTCCATTGGTTGGGTGCTAGCTAGTGTCTACATCTGACTCTTTCAGCTGCTTGTTGGATCTCTCAGAGGGCAGCCATTCTAGGCTTCTGTCTGTAAGCATACCATAGCATCAGTAACAGTGTCAGGCCCTGGGGCCTCTCCTTAAGCTGAATCCCAATTTGAGCCTGTCACTAGACCTCCTTTCTCTCATGCTCTTCACCATTTTTGTCCCTGTAGTTCCTTCAAGAAGGAACAATTCTGGGTCAGAGCTTTTGACTGTGGGATGGCAACCCCATCCATCCACTTGATGCTCTGTCCCTCCACTAGAGGTGGACTCTACAAGTTCCTCTTTTCCACTATAGAGCACTTCATACAAGGTCCCTCCCTTTGAGTCCTAAGAGTCTCTCACCTCCCAGGTCTCTAGTACATTCTAGAGTTCCCCACCCCCACCTCCAGAGGTTGCCTGTTTCCATTCTTTCTGCTGGCCCTGAGAGCTTCTTCAGTCCTGTCCACCCCCAGTACCTGATCATGTCCCCACCCTTCCCCTCCCTGTCCTGTCTCCCATCCAGGTCCCTTCCCCTCCTCCCCCCCCCCCCCATAATTGCTTTCTTTTCCCTCCCAAGTGGGATTGAGGAATCTTCACTTGGACCTTTGACTTGTTAACTTTGAGTCTGTGGATTATGTCCTGGGCATTCAGTACTTTTTTGGCTAATATCCACTTATTAATGAGTACATACCATGCATGTCCTTTTGGATATAAGTTACCTCACTAAGGATGATATTTTCTAGTTCCATCCATTTGCCTGCAAAACTCATGATGTCCTCATTATTAATAGCATTATATAAATGATCCACATTTTCTGTATTCATTCTTCTGTTGTAGGACATCTGGGTTGTTTCTGTCTTCTGGATATCACAAATAAGGCAAGAAATAAACTCAAGGCCGAAATCAATCATGTAAAAACAAAGAAAAGCACAAAGAATCAACAAAATCAAAAACTGTTTTGTTTTGTTTTGTTTTTGAGAAAATCAACAAGATAGATAAACCTCTAGCCAAACTATCTAAAGGGCCGAGAAACAGTATCCAAATCAACAAAGTCAGAAATGAAAAGGGAAACATAGCAACAGAAACTGAGAGCATTCAAAAAAAAAATCATCATATCCTGCTACAAAAGCCTATACTCAACCAAACTGGAAAATCTAGATGGACCACATTTTTTATATCCATTCTTCCATTGTGAGACATCTGGGTTGTTTCCAGCTTCTGAACATCACAAATAAGGTCGCTATTAACATAGTGGAACACATTCCTGGAATTGAATGAAAATGATGATTTTCTAAACAGATACCACATACCAAAGTTAAATCAAGAGCAGGTAAATAGGCCCCTATATCCTTTGGAAATAGAAGAAGTTATTTAAAAAAAAAAAAAAAACCTCCCAAGCCAAAAAAAAAAAATGGCTTTAGTACAGGATTCTACCAGACCTTCAAAGATGAGCTATACCAATATTCCAGAAGGAACACTAATTCATTCTGTGAAGCCACAATTACTCTGATACCTAAACCATACAAGGACTCAATTAAAAAAGAGAACTTCATACCAATTTCACTTATGAATTTCGTGTAAAAATACTCAATAAAATTTTGCAAACCGAATCCAAGAACATATCAAAACCACCATTCACCACAGTCAAGTAGGCTTCTTTCCCAGGGACACTAGGTTGGTTCAGTATACACGAATCCATTAACGTAACCCACTTTATAAACAAACTCAAAGAAAAAAGTGACACGATCATCTCATTAGATGCTGAGAAAGCATTTGACAAAATTCAACAGCAGCCTTCATGTTGAAAGTGTTGGCAAGTGTTGGCACCCGTTTCTTTATGTGGTGAAGCTTCTTAGGCCTGCTTCCTGTAGGAAGTGGGGTATAAAGTTGTGAACTACTGTGGTGGACGGTGTTTCATGTTTTCAGCATGAGTAAGAAGCAGGTTCGGGACTGGACAGACTGCTAGATCATTGACATTTTTCTCTGTTATGTCTGAGGTCAGTCTTAAAGTGCAGTACCCACCCCATCTCTGGGCTTTGCTAGTTCTCTGCTCTGCTCATGGGAATGAGTTCTATTAGACAGCTGGACCAGGAGCCCTTCCTTTCTGCTGTCTCCTCTTCACATATTTATGTGTGACCTACAGTAATATGCATATAATAGATTTCTTTCACCATGTTTCAGCCTTCAACATGTGCTCAATAAAGATGCAGAGTCAAATGCTCACAAACTTTACACCTCCCCCTCTCGCTCCCACTCTCCTTCTCTCTCCTTTCTTTTGTCCTTGTCTGTCTACAAACTGTGAACCAACAATTTCATCGAGTTAGTGTTTGAAGTTTATAGTTCTCCCGACTCCTCTGCATATGTGTGTTTGTGTCTGTATGTCCAAAGCTGCCAATAACACAAGAACCACATGCATCTTTTCTTTATTCTGTGGAGCACAGGAAGCCACAGAGCAGGACACTAAGAAAGTGGGGAAAGTTGCCTTGTCAAAGCAGTGCTGCAAAGGAGTGCTGGCATTCCTGGGAAGAACTTCCTCAGAGAAAGAGCAAGGTTGCCAAAGACTGAGGGCTGTCAGCATCACAAGATCTCTAAAACAGGTCACTCTGAGGAAAGAAGGTAGAAAGCTGTCTACTGAACATGCTAGCTCCACATGAAAGCACACTCAGGAGGCTGATAATTCTGTGGGTAGTCTATGGTCCAAGACACACACTGGAAACAGCAGTAGCTGCCTGTTAAGATCAGAAGCTGGGAAGCAGGAATGCAAGAAGTAGCATTTGACTGTCCATTACATTTGAAAGGCTTGAATTTTCAATAAGTTGCCTAGTAATGTGCCCTACTGTTTCATTTATTTAAAACTTAGTTTCATTTTAGTTACACGAATTTATCACTTGGGAACTTTAGAAGTACCTCAGGCCTATCATCTGCCTTCCTAAATGTGCTACAATTATAATTAAGATATATCCCCTACCTCATAATCTAGCTTTACATAAACTTTATGTATAAATTTTGAAATAGTAAAATTATATTGTTGTAAAATAACAGGTTACCTCCCCAAGAAAGAAACTATCAGGAGTGGTAATTCCCACGACATTTATCTTTCCAGGTTGTTGTGCCATGCTATGAAGGACCACATAGTCCGCGTTGCAAATGAAGCTGAGTTTATTTTGAACAGACAGAGAGCAGAGGATGTGCATAAGCATGCAGAGTTTGAGGTAAGTTTGTATCTTCAAGCATCACTCATTTGTTGCCTGGCATAAAACATACAAAGAAGAAAATACCACTGAAGGCATTTCAGGCCCTGCTTTAAAGGATTTTCCCAGTGTCAGACTGATTCATTTATGCCTTGTCACTCTGTCATGTTCTTCGCCATGGGGGAAGGGTGGGCTGACACTATTTTCAGTTACTATAAAGACAAAACCAGGATGCTATTGTTTTTAAGCTGATAGTGTTTTACATAACATCTTGGTGAATGTTGATGCTTTGTGGGGTTTTATGGACTCAAAGTATTCAATAGATCTCCTAATTTCACTATTTAAAAAGAGCCATTGTAAGGTCAAATCTAAGTGGATTAAGGAACTCCACATAAAACCAGAGACACTGAAACTTATAGAGGAGAAAGTGGGGAAAAGCCTTGAAGAGATGGGCACGGGGAAAAATTCCTGAATAGAACAGCAATGACTTGTGCTGTAAGATTGAGAATTGACAAATGGGACCTCATGAAATTGCAAAGCTTCTGTAAGGCAAAAGACATTGTCAATAAGACAAAAAGGCCACCAACAGATTGGGAAAGGATCTTTACCTATCCTAAATCAGATAGGGGACTAATATCCAATATATATAAAGAGCTCAAGAAGGTGGACTCCAGAAAATCAAATAACCCCCTTAAAAAATGGGGCTCAGAGCTAAACAAAGAATTCTCACCTGAGGAATACTGAATGGCTGAGAAACACCTGAAAAACTGTTCAGCATCCTTAATCATCAGGGAAATGCAAATCAAAATAACCCTGAGATTCCATCTCACACCAGTCAGAATGGCTAAGATCAAAAATTCAAGTGATAGCAGATGCTGGCGAGGATGTGGAGAAAGAGGAACACTCCTCCATTGTTGGTGGGATTGCAAGCTTGTACAACCACTCTGGAAATCAGTCTGGCAGTTCCTCAGAAAATTGGACATAGTACTACTGGAGGGTCCCGCAATACCTCTCCTGGGCATATATCCAGAAGATGTTCCAACGGGTAAGAAAGACACATGCTCCACTATGTTCATAGCAGCCTTATTTATAATAGCCAGAAGCTGGAAAGAACCCAGATGCCCCTCAACAGAGGAATGGATACAGAAAATGTGGTACATTTACACAATGGAGTACTACTCAGCTATTAAAAAGAATGAATTTGTGAAATTTCTAGGCAAATGGATGGACCTGTAGGGCATCATCATGAGTGAGGTAACCCAATCACAAAAGAACTCACATGATCTGTACTCACTGATAAGTCGATATTAGCCCAGAAACTTAGAATACCCAAGATATAAGATACAATTTGAGAAACACAGGAAACTCAAGAAGAACGAAGACCAAAGTGTGGACACTTTCCCCCTTCTTAGTATTGGGAACAAAACACCCATGTAAGGAGTTACAGAGACAAAGTTTGGAGCTAAGACAAAAGGATGGACCATCTAGAGACTGTCATATCTGGGGATCCATCCCATAATCAGCCTCCAAACGCTGACACCTTTGCATACACAAGGAAGATTTTGCTGAAAGGACCCTGATATAGCTGTTTCTTGTGAGACAATGCTGGGGCCTAGCAAACATAGAAGTGGATGCTCACAGTCAGCTATTGGATGGATCACAGGGCCCCCAATGGAAGATCTAGAGAAAGTACCCAAGGAGCTAAAGGGATCTGCAGCCCTATAGGTGGAACAACAATATGAACTAACCAGTACCCCCTGGAGCTCATGTCTCTTGCTGCATATGTATCAGAAGATGGCCTAGTTGGCCATCAGTGGAAAGAGGCCCATTGGTCGTGCAAACTTTATATGCCTCAGTACAGGGGAACGCCAGGGCCAAAAAGTGGGAGAGGGGGGGCAGTGGGGGGAAGGGTATGGGAGACTTTGGGATAGCATTGGAAATGCAAATGAGGAAAATACCTAATAAAACAATTTAAAAAAGAGATATTAAGGGATAAAAAAAGAAAAAGGCATAAAATCAAAAAAAAGAACCGTTGTTCAGAATTTCAGGTCACTCAGTTTATAAAACAGCGTATTTCAGAAATACATACGTCTTGTCTCTAGCTGCATATGTATCGAAAGATGGCCTAGTCGGCCATCACTGGAAAGAGAGGCCCATTGGACTTGCAAACTTTATATGCCCCAATATAGGGGAATGCCAGGGCCAAAAGAATGGGAATGGGTGGGTAGGGAAGTGGGGGGCGGTATGGGGGACTTTTGGGATAGCATTGGAAATGTAATTGAGGAAAATATGTAATAAAAAATATTAAAAATTTTTTAAAAAGGAATACATACGTGCTGTAATATTTGACTTGCACAAGCTCCTAGTGGTCTGAGAGGTAATAACTACAACATTTCATTTTTCTGGTGCATCATGACAATACATGCAGCTAGAGAAGAGAGTCTGCCATTGGAGCTTCAGTAGGTATTTCTCTCAGGGGAGTAGCCCTCTGCATCATGCACAGTGGTGGACTAAGTGTGGTGATCTCTGAGTTCTACAGCTGAGCAACATGGAATAGAAAAATAGCGATTGTTGCTTTCATATGCACAGACACCACTCCATTGGCCTAATGGACAGCAGGTGCTTGATGTGTGGCATGTTAGATACTGTTTTTAAACACTGCTTAAAGTATCAGTAAGAGTTTTTGATATAGTCTGATGGATGGATAGATAGATAAAGATGGATAGATGGATGTATGGATGGATGGATGGATGGATGGGCCGACAGACAGAGTGACAAATGGTTTACCAAAGTCAAGTTTCATATAATATGAACAATAATATTAGATATTTATCAAGGTATTGTGCAGTACTTTTGATTGCTAGAAAAATTGAATTATCTCTTTTTTGAAAATATATTTATATATAAAATATCAGAACTCAAAAAAATCTTTATTTACATGTCAACTAAATAAGATTTTAGAATTTTAACTGAATTCTCTGCAGGATCAATTTTGAGACAATCATATTTCTACTAAAAAAATGAGGATGTTTTGAGGGGATATAGCAGACCATTGTTTATCTTATGAAACATTCCATATATGTTTTTAGGCATGCAGATATTAGCTCTAACCTTTAGCATATATTTAAACCAAAGGGCATTACGATAAGTACAGTGTTTCTTTCTCCCCTGTTCATTACTGTCCATATAGGGAATATTTAGGCACTGTTTTATAATTGCTCTCCTGACCATAATGAATGTTAAACACTCCTGACATTCTGTCTGTGCATTCTGTGTGCATCTCTGGCTTCCCTAGAAGAGAAGGAAGATTTTCTCAGACTCACCTCTTGCTCTTTCCTGAGGTAGCAGTGAATTTAGAACCTGAGGGTGTGCAGCAAGGGTGCTGGAAGCTTCTGAAGGTAGAGAATATGAAGCCTGGATGTTTCTAGGACTCACTGTGTATACAGCCAGTAGAAGGAATTTTGAGATAATAATCACTTTTACTTAATAGATACCCACTGGTTTTTAAACTGAAATGCTTATATTTTATATTAAATTAAACTCATTGGGAGGTTGGGGATTTACCTCAGTGGTAGAACGCTTGCCTAACAAGTGCAAGGCCCTGGGTTCGGTCCTCAGCTGTGGAAAAAAAAAAAGACAAAATAAACTCATTGGCATGTATATATCTGTGTATATATGTACATGGGTGTGCGTCTATGAATGTGTATGTGTGTACTAAATATATCAGTTTTCACCTGAAAAAAATTGCAGAAGTTATGATGTTTGACTAGACTGGACAGTTCTCTGCAACCCCCATGGAAGCCTGCAATTAGGAGGGAGACATATTTAATTTGAGTGGGTACTTCTGCATTAAAGACTTTTTATCTTAGTTAATACTGTAATTGTTAAGGGAGAAAAATGAAAATTTAATTTTACCCTCCAATAAGCTAATGAAATATTAACCTCATTATTACAGCAGATCTTTGTACTAATTGGTGGTTCCCTGTACAAAATGATAAATTGGAAAATGAATTAATCCTTCTTAGATTATTATGGGTTTTTTCTCCAGAAGGCTTGCAGAGAGTGTCAGCAGACAGAGCTGTGTCCCTATTTCTCCTGTGCAGCATGGCTCTGCCCAGTGATGACAATGGAGCCGGATACATGTGTTGTCTTAGATGTTTGAGGTGTACCAGGGAAGTCACAGACTGAGCCAGTCCACACAGTCCCTCAGAGATGTTCAGAACAGGGTTTGTTGATCATCTGTGATGCTCATGTCCATGTCGGGAAACAAGACTAAGATATGACAGCTGCTGGCTGTGGGGTCAGGAAGATGAAGAATAAGGCAATGATTCTTGTGAGACCTTTTATAGCAGTAAATATTAGAGTTGGAGTTGACATTGTGAAGCCTTGTCTTAGCTTCTCATTGTACAGATAGGAAGGTGAGTGCAGAAAGAAAACAGAGTCCACTTAGAATGTCAAATAAAATACCAGCTACCAGCGTGCTAAATTTCTAAGTATTTTTTTCTTTTTGACTACATTGTCTTTCAGGAAGCAAAAAATCATTTGGCAGTGACAAAATTATTGTTTTCAAAGTAATTATTGAAATTATGTATCTTTATTCAAGCTAGGCATGCTAAGTTGTTTTTTTAAAGTGGGCTTACATTTTTAGTAAACTATTTCTGCTTAATGATTAATTTTACTACTGAAATCAGATTTAGAGAAGATAACCAAAGTATAAAAGTAATTAATTACGTTAGTGCTTTTCAAAAATTTTACATGCACTTTTCAAAAGAGTGCATTTTTTTCAATTTGAACACGGATTCTGCCTTCCTTAGAACAAAGTTTTAGGTTTGTCAGATGAGGATTTTTAATCTAGTTGTTCTTGCCCTGTACCTTAAGGGTGGGAATCATTTTCTCATTCTACCTGGTAAGTGTATTCTTACTGGTTTCCTCCTTCATAGTCGCAGTGTGCACAGTATGCTGCTGACAGGAGAGAGGAGGAGAAGATGTGTGACCACCTCATCAGTGCTGCCAAGCACCGGGACCACGTGACAGCCAACCAGCTGAAACAGAAGATACTCAACATCCTCACCAACAAGCATGGTGCCTGGGGGGCCGTGTCACACAGGTGAGTGACTAGGACGGGGTAGGGAAAGGGTGGCTAGCTCGTGGATTCAAGTCACAGTGACTGCATAGCTACTATGTAAACACCACTCAAAATATTAAAACGTGCTTTAACTTACTAGCTTTACTCTTCACTTCATTAATTTTTATGAAAACTTACTGTTTTAAACTTTTCTCTGATGCTGCCAGTTTACATTTTGAGTAATATGTAGTAATATAATATTTACTAATACAGAAGAGTTAGGTGTAAGATGAGCCGCTCGGTTTAAAGGACAGCCTTAAGTTTATGCAAATATTACTTTTATTTTATATGGTAATAAATATAATCACTTAACAAAGAGTAATATGCTACTTCAGAGTTAAGTAGAGAAGTGTTTTGCTACTTTGGAATTGTTTCTTTCACTCTCCATTCAAATTTAGGGATTTTTCATCTCAAATTATATGTTGCCTTAGCACAATCTAAACAAATTTAGTCTTTTATAACAAATAAATTCTCTGTTTTCTGAAGTGTATGGACATATAAGATGTTGTGGTTTGGTTGGGTTTTCTGTGTACACAGTGATCTAAAAAGTAATTAATGAAAAGGTTCCTGTGTTTAGATTGCTGGTGTCACTTTTCACATACCTCTCTTTCCTTGAGCCCATCCCATGTTTTCATTAAATTTCCAGCAGTATGGCAATCTGTGGACTGTAGATAGGATGCTACTGTGAAACATTCTGGGATAAGGGATTCTGTTGGAGGAGTCTTGGAAGTCTGTCCTGACCTTATAATTACAAGACAGAGATGAGAAAACAGTAGTGCTTTTGTATTTAAGGTAATACTGTAGGGTAACATCTTTAAAAATGAAAGCCAAGTACTTGACATTCATGATAACCATACTATGGTAGCCATACTATGGCTCTCCCATACTAAAGGCTCTGTGTTTTCAAGGCAGTCTCCATTAATCAGTGAGATCTACCACTCTGGTGTTGCCCCTAAGGATGCTCCACTCTCAGTCAGCTCACACTTGACTGCATATCCTATCACCTTTCAAGAGGAGAACATGCAGCTGCTACTGTGTCGGCGATCTGCACATCATGCCACATGAGGCCATATCAGAACTGTGCAGTGTTCCTCCCTCAGACAGATGAGTCTCAGTTACATGTCTCATCACCTGTTCCACATGCCAAGCAATTCCTTCTCGAGTGCCGAGAACACATGCCTATTCGCCCCAGATAAGGCACCAACGGCACACTAAAGAAACAGTTGTGCCAAATCTAGCTTAGTGGCTGGCTGTGAGTTAATTAGGGGTGTTAACAGGAGCCTAGGTGAGGCCTTTTTAGCTGAGGCCAGTGACTCCTGCAAGCTGTGTTCTTGCAGCTCCCTATACAACTGGAAACAGAGTGCAGATCTGAGGCTTTCTCTTCCCAGTAACTGTCAGTCACTATACATAAAACTGTTGAGAAGGGCCTGTGAGCCCTCTATACTTCAGGAGCTTCCTATCCGTGGTATGTTTTGTCTACTTCCTGAGTTCCAAGGGCCTCCCTCCAGAAGGGAATATACCAATGAAGAAGAAACTTCATCCAACAAAAGCCAAAACCATTGTGCCGAAATGAGACTGGCCATCAAAGTTTTCATTAAACTGTTGTGTGCAAACCCAGTGGCACTTAACCTGTCTTCCAGTGAAAATCACAAATTCATCATTATGTAGTAAAATATTATGAAGAAAACCTTGCTTTTGAATGCTACCTTGTGTTGTTACAGATGTAGCTTTTGGGGTCAATGAGATGAGATGGCTCAATGAGAAATGCTCCCACTTGCATTTGACCCCTGGAGCCCATGTGGTGCAAAGAAACAACTAACACACAACTGACCTCTACATGTGCACATGCACACGCATACACGTGCACACCCCACACACAAACAAATATGAACAAACAAATGAATGTTTTACAGAGATTTGACTTTTCATATAATTGTCAGCTTTAACATTTTGTACATTGGATATAAATATTGTACATACTGTAAATCAGAGACACTTTATAAATGCAAGAAAAATGGTTCTTACATTTACCATTTTAATTCATCAAGAAATATAATTAATTGTACATTAAAAGGTTTGTGTCATCACTGGGGACAGTGAAAAGCATGTTTGCCAGTGGAGTGGCTGTGTTTTATTAAAGTTCATTTTTCTGGACTGCTTAGCACAACTCCGTGCTTCCTTCATTACTCTGGTTCCCCTCCTGTCTGTCTGACCTCTTGTCATAATGTGTAACTTCTTAGTTCACAACTTAGCCCTAGTGCAGCCATACTACCTGCACTGTGAGCAGGCTAACGTTGTTTTGTGTGTTGTCTCCTCTTCTAGTCTCTTCAGACTCAAGTGTCTCCCCAGACCACCATCCTCTGATCAATTTTATCAAATTAACACTCTTTGTCCTTTATCAGTCTCTGAATTTGTCACCTTTGAGCTTCATGACCCTTATGTCATATAATTTCTTTTACCTGGATTGTGGATTTTACTTTTAACTCTGTACCCAAGGCATAGTACTCTACATAGAACAGATGCTCAATATATGTTCTTTACATTTATTCATTTACATATTTTAATCAAAATAGAATTATAGAACTTCCTTCCAGAGGCCCTTGGTCTTGCAAAGATTATATGCCCCAGTACAGGGGAATGCCAGGGCCAGGAAACAGGAGTGGGTGGGTCAGGGAGCAGGGCGAGGGGAGGGTATAGGGGCTTTCAGGATAGCATTTGAAATGTAAATGAAGAAAATATCTAATAAAAAATTGTAAAAGAAAAGAAAAGAGCCGGGCGTGGTGGCGCACGCCTTTAATCCCAGCACTCGGGAGGCAGAGGCAGGTGGATTTCTGAGTTCGAGGCCAGCCTGGTCTACAAAGTGAGTTCCAGGACAGCCAGGGCTATACAGAGAAACCCTGTCTCGAAAAAAAAAAAAAAAAAAAAAAAAAAAAGAAAAGAATGTAAATGAAGAAAATATCTAATACAAAATTGTAAAAGAAAGGAAAGGAAAGGAAAGGAAAGGAAAGGAAAGGAAAGGAAAGGAAAGGAAAGGAAAGGAAAGGAAAGGAAAAGAAATGGAGGCACTTGTGGCTACAGATGCATGTGTAGCAGAGGATGACTTAATTCATCATCAATGGGAGGAGAGGCCCTTGGTCGTCTCCCAGGTTCTATGCCCCAGTATAGGGGAATGCCAGGACCAGGAAGAGGGAGTGGATGGGTTGGGGGCGGGGCAGGATAGGGGATTTTCAGAAGGGGAAACTAGGAAAGGGGAATAACATTTGAAATGTAAATAAAGAAAATATCTAATAAAAAAAACCCTTCCTTTCCTCCCTCCAGACCCTCCCCTAGTGCCCCCCCTTTAACTCCCTCTATGTCCCTCTCAAATTGATAGCCTCTTATTCTTTGATTAAATAAATATGGATGAATATAAAAATGCAATCTACTGAGTCCTTTTTAGTTGTTAGTGTATATCTGGCTTCAGGAATGACCATATTGCATTGGATAACAGGGGGCTCAAGCCTTCCAGAGGTGAATATTCATTCTCTCTCTCTCCTGTTCCTCTCTCTCTCTCTCTCTCTCTCTCTCTCTCTCTCTCTCTCTCTCTCTCTCTCTCTCTCCCTTCTCTCCCTCCCCCACCCCCTCAGCAGTTATTAGTTGCCTGCAATTCTTTCTACAGGGACTCGGTGAGATTCCCCCCCTCCCCATTAGCATATACTGATACTGCCATCTTTCCTGTCTTGTTCCTACAGCCATTTCTACTTTCTGGTATCCCAGCTCATAGAGGTTTTCTGTCCCCTCATACATGATGTCCTTTCAGCCATAGACACAGGAGCTGTGGTGTATCCATTTCATCTGGAATCTCCACGGTCCACTGATCTCTGCATTGAGTCCAAATGTTGTTTTCTGTGCTAGGTCTCCTTTTAATGTAAGAGGAGCGTCTTTAAAAAGGAATGAGTCTATCCCAACCTCTAGTCCTTAATGCAGTTAGAAAGTAAACATTCACAGAGCTCTAAAGCAATGCTGTCAAGGAATATAGCCAGCAGACCCTGGATTCTGTGGTTTTTGGAGTCATTAAAGATTTGCATGATATGTTGACTATTTTAAGACTTTCATACTCTTACTTTTGGGTATGGATAGTTTCAATTACATACCTAAATTCCTTGGAACGGTGTGCTCAACCCTTTACAATCTAATATGAAAGCTATATTAAAGATTTAAGAATCTGAATTTCAGTGGCGGGTTTTTTTCTGTATAAATATTATACTATTTTGTAACTATGCATATTTTTACTTATGAATGAAAGGAAAAATAAACAAATAAATTGAATAAGTTAGTTTGCAGTAGTGTGATGTTGTAGGTACACTAAACCCCCTTGTTAGATTGTGACATGTGTTTTAATATTCTGCTTGTGAACAGTTGTTATTTGTCAGTAACTCAGCTTTGCCTGCTACTTGAACAGTGTCTTTGCATTAAAGTGCTGTATTTGAAGTCATTTGTCCTGAAAACGTTGTAGAGAGAAGACTATTTGTGCTTATGGCATTTTAAATAACTGGGCAGAACCCTTTGGAATACAAGAAAAAGTCTTTGTTTATTGTTATTGCTGTTCACTTAATTCTGCAACCTTGACAGGGTAGCATTCCCATAGACTTCTCTATTGGAGGAGTTCAGTAATGATTGTTTCAGCCTTAGGAATTAGCAGTGTGATAAGCTGGCTGGACAGGAAGTATTCCCAAAGCACTTACCCACACCTACTACTCACTACAAACCTGTTGTTTTGATTTGTAACCTACTTTCTGACAGCATTTGCTGCATTTAGCAGTCTGTCATTAAGAGGTAAATTTTAAATAAATAATGTGTATTACTGTTTTAAGACAGATTTACATTTTGGCCTTCTTTTTTTGTTTTTTTTTTTTCTTTTCAATATGATTTTATTAGCTTGCAAATAGCCTGAACCAAAAGATAGTTAAAAATGGCCAAAAATATTTAAAAATAATAGTTATTTGTTCCTTCCATGAATACTTTCAGCTGGACATTAAATTACTAAACATGTGGAATCCCAGTAAGGCAGATGGACAGCCAGTGTTGCCTGTGTGGGCACTCCTGGGTCTGGAATCTTGGTAGCACTGGGACTCTTCTTCCCAGTTGTTTAGAGGTTGTTCCAGAATAGGTAACAGGAAGGCCTGGCTGCCTATGTTGTCACTGCTCGTTATGTTGGGCCTCTGTGATGGAGGCTGACCCAGAACCCTGGCCTTTGTTAACATCACTGGTGCACACCCACTGTCCATCCACAGATTCTTTCCACAGGGTCACCTTATTGCCTCCACCTGACATAGCCAGGATGTTCACTGTGATGGACTAGCTCACATTCCACACCACATCATTGAACTTGTGTAGGAGTTTAGGTTACCACATATTGCCTGAGGCACCATGGCAGATTCAAATAAACACTCGATTGTCCTGAGAGCAGCTGGCAGTGGTGCTGGTGGGCAAGCCAATGGAGGGGCCCAGGCAAAGTCTCAAACCCAGACTCCGTGTGCCTCTAGCTTTTGTTCCTCCTTCCACTGGCCATTCTCCTCTTCCCTCCACAGCTTGATGAGGTTGTCACGGCCACTTGATGCAAATTTCTTGATGTTATTAGGTTTCTGTCCTGATGTTAGTCTATAAGGCTTCCAGGCACAGGAGCTGGAGCCCAACTGACAGCATTACAGCCAATCATGTGAGCATTGTTAATCTTCTTCACTTCCCACTGGCCTTCTCCTATGTAGGTCAGCAGTGAGGTGGCCCCATCTTAACTCCCATAGACCAGGATCAGGCCATTGTAATGAGGGGCCCAGCAAACAGAGTCCACTGAGGAGTCCTGTCCTGAGTGCTCATGGGTCTTCTCCCAAGGGCTGTTTTCCTCATTCCTCATTTTCTCATTTCTGGTAAAAGGAACGGGAAGCCAGGATATTGCCATACATGGGGTGGGCCCAGGCCACTTGCCACACTGGCCCTTCTAGTCCTCTGAGGTCTATGATGAGGATCTGCCCTCTAATTTGCACATCAAAAATTTTGACGGATCTATCCTAGGAGCAGGTTGCTAGGCAGGTGTCATAATAGTCCATCTGTGCATCAGGAATCATGTCCTCATGAGAGGTGTCCACAGTGTTAATTATTGACACCATAGCTGCTGTAGCAGCAGCAACTCATGGCCTTGGATGTGGCAGCTGAGAAAGCTTCCAGTTTTGGTCTTCTCAAAGTCATGAAGTAAAGGTTTTTGTTGTTGTTGTTGTTTTGGGGGTTTTATATTAAACTTATTTAATTATTCACTCTGCATCTGAGTATTAGTTCAGCTCACCTCCCATTCCCCCTTCATGAAAATCTCCCCATTCCACCCTCATGACACATCATGTCACTGCAGGACTAGGCACATAGTCTTCAGACAAGGCCCATTCAGGGATATGTGGTCCACAGGTAGGCAGGCAACAGACTCAGGGACAGCCCTTCCTCCAGTTCTAGGAAGAATAACATGAAGACGAAACAGCTCATATGCCATGTGTGTGCAGGAGACCTAGGTCCAGCTCCATGCCTGCCCTTTGACTGGTGATTCAGGCTCTGGGAACCTCCAAGTATTCATGTTAGTTTATTCTATTGGTCTTTAAATGGAATCCCTCTCCTCTTTGGATTCCTCACTCCTTCACCCAACTATTCCATAAGACTCCCCAAGTTCTATCTGTTGTTTGGCTGTGGGTCTCTGCATCTCATTCCATTGGCTGTTGGGTAGGGCCTGTCAGAGGACAGTTATAGTGGGGTCCTGTCTTCAGGTATTAACAGAGTATCATGAATATTGTCAGGGATTGGTTCTTGTCCATGGGATGGGTCTCAGTTTTGGACAGTCTTGGTTGGATATACCTCCATCTCTGCTCTCTCTTTGTCCATGTACTTCTTGTAGGCAGGACACATTTTGTGTCAAGAGTTTTCTGGGTGAAATACTGTTCTGATCCCTCTACTGGAAGTCTTGCCTGACTAGAGGATTTTCAGAGTAGTTTACAAGTTTTCACTCACACCAGCAGTGGAGGAGTTTTCCTCTTGCTCCACGACTTTACCAGCATGTGCTTTCCCTTGAGTTTTTGATATTAGACATTCTGATGAGTGTAAAGTAGAAACTCAGAATCATTTGCATTTGCATTTTGCTGATGACTAAGGACATTGAACATTTCTTTTAAGTGCTTCTTGGCCATTTGAGATTCCTCTGTTGAGAATTTTCTATTTAGCTCTGTTTAGGCCATTTTTCAATTGGGTTATTTGGATTGTTGCTGTCTAGCTTCTTGAGTTCTTTATATATTTTGGATATTAGCCCTGGGTCAGATGTAGGATTGGTAAAAAGCTTTTCCCAATCTGTAGGCTGTCATTTTGTCCTATTAATGATGTCCTTTATCTTACAGAAGGTTTTCTGTTTCATGAGGCCCCATTTATTAATTGTTGACCTTAGAGCCTGAGCCATTAGTGTTCTGTTCAGGAAGTTGTCTCTTGCACCAATGAGTTCAAGGCTATTCCCCACTTTCTGATATATTAAATTCACTGTATCTTGTTTTATGTTGAGGTATTTGATCCACTTGGACTTCAGTTTTGTACAGGTTTGCATTCTTTTACGTGCAGACATATAGCTAGACTAGCACCATTTGTTGAAGATATTGTCCCTTTTCCATTGTATGGTTCTGACTTCTTCATCAAAAAATTAAGTGTCCATAGGCATGTGGATTTATTTCTGGGTCTTCACATCCATTCCATTGTCTATTTCTATACCAGTACCATGAAGTTTTTATTACTATTGCTCTATAATACAAATTGAAATCAAGGATAGTGAGACCTCCAGAAATTCTTTATTGTTCAGGATTGTTTTAGTTATTCTGTATTGTGCTTGTTTGTTTGTTTTTTGTTTTTCCATATGAAGTTGAGAATTGTTCTTTCAAGATCTTTAACTAATTGTGTTGGAATGTTGATGAGGATTGCATTGGATCTGTAGATTGCTTATGGTAAGATGGCCATTTTTACTATGTTATTCCCACCAACCCATGAGCGTGGGAGATCTTTTCATCCTCTGATATGGTCCTCAATTTCTTTCTTCAGAGACTTGAAGTTCTTATCATATAGATCTTTGACTTGTTTAGCTAGAGTTACCCCAAGATATTTTATATTACTGTGGCTATTGTAAAGTGAACTGTCTCCCTCACTTCTTTTTCAGCCCATTTATTACCTGTATAGAAGAGCATTCCTGATTTCCTTGAGTTAATTTTGTACCCAGCATATTGGCTTAATTTTTTTCAGTTCTTCACAAAATAAATGGCCTTTACAAAATGATAATAAATTTAAAAGGAAATTAACATGTCAGCATTTTTACTGTTTTATTTTTTAGTGTAAATATGTTTGGTTTCTTTTTTTTTTTTTAATCAAAAAATACTCTCCACCAACTGGAATGGTGACATTCATCTTCAATTTCAGCACACTGGATACAAAGGCAGGCAGAAGGCTATACTGGTCTATAAAATAAGTTCTAAGCCAGCCAGGGCTACCATGAATGAGACCCTATCACTAAAACAAAACAACTGCACACACACACACACACTCATCCCAAAATTCCTCACCATGTGTCTAGCCCCAAAATTTTACACAAGATGTAATGGTATATATACTATTCTGAGTTCTAGTTATTTGATTTATGGTTTACATACTTATTACTGTCATTAAAAAAATTACATGTATTAACTTGGATCTTTTGTAAGTATTTATGGATGCATGGTTAGAGTACCTAGTAGCCATAATTTTCCTGAGTTTTTTCCATTTGTAGAAGTTTTCTGGGGACTGAAGAGATGACTCAGTGGTTAAGAGAACCATCTGGTCTTCCCGAGGTCCTCTTCTAGAGGACTCTCCCAGAAGTGCTCATTCCCAGCACCTACATGGCAGCTCACAACTGTCAATAACTCCAGTTCTAGAATATCTGACATTTTCACACATACATTCATGCAGGCAAAACATCAATGCACATAAAATAGAAATAATTAAATAAATAATTTTTAAAAAGCTTTCCAAGAAAAACAGTATCAGCCTTGGGGCCAGAAAAGAATAAATTCAACCACAACTTGTAAAACTTCTCTGACTACTCTTTTGTTATCATTACTATTACTATTGTTAAAGGTAAAACAAAAACAAACAAAAAAAAAACTTTTTTTTCAGTAGTTAGGTGTTCATCTGTAAGTGTTAATCACTGTAGGAACATATTCCAGTTTTTGTTTTTAAAGAAAGTGGTAGTCCAGTGTTGAGATATATCAGGGGTCCAGATTGAGACTGCTGGTCCTTCTACAGGACCACCCTTCTCCTCAGCTTCTTTCAGCCTTCTCTAATTCAACAAAAGGGATCAGCTGCTTCTGTTCATTGGTTGGGTGCAAATATCTACATCTGACTCTTTCAGCTGCTTGTTGGATCTTTGAGAGAGCAGATTTGATAGATCCCTTTTTGTGAGTGCTCCATAGCCTCAGTAATAGTGTCAGGCCTTGGACTTCCCCTTGAGCTGGATCCCCCTTTGGGCCTGTCACTGGACCTTCTTTTCCTCAGGCTCCTCTCCATTTCCATCCCTGTAATCCATGCATGTCCTTTTGGGTCTGAGTTACCTCACTCAGGATGATATTTTCTAGTTCCATCCATTTGCCTGCAAAACGCAGGATTTCCTCATTCTTAATAGCTGAGTAATATTCCACTGTGTAAATGAACCACATTTTCTGTATCCATTCTTCTGTCGTGGGACATCTAGGTTGTCTCCAGCTTCTGGCTATCATAAATAAGACTGCTATGAACATAGAATACGTGCTCCTGTGGCATGGTGGGACATCTTTTGGGTATATTCCCAAGAGTGGTATAGCTCTGTCTTCAGGTAGATCTATTTCCAGTTTTCTGAGGAACCTCCAGGTTGATTTCCGTACACCAGCTGATAAGAGGCACTCAACACCCATACAGTAGAGGACTTCCGCGACTGTGTTCATTCAGAGATGATGCACTTAACCCTCAAGAGACTGGAGGCCCAAGGGAGTTTAGAGGTCAGGTGGGGTAGGGAGTGGGGACATCCACGTGGAAACAGGGTTTGTGGGGAGGAAGCGGAAGCAGTCAGTGGAGGGGGGCGGGAATGGAATATGGAGTGTAAAAAATAAAATAATTTAAAAACAAAGAAAATGGTACAAATTTTTTAAATCTCTCCACTGAATAATGTGCCTATCAGCCTAATTAATATCTTCTTTAGCAATCATAGTCTGTGTTTAGTCCTTCCAAGTTCTGAGTTAGAGCCTCCAGCAGAATTTTAGATTCAGGAAGCTCTGGGATTCCATCTCATATCTCCTATTGGTTCTAGGTTGTCTCAAGTCCAAGCCCCTCAGTCTGGTCTCTTTGCCTGAGGCATCTCACCTGCAGGCACCACATAGACAACATTCATATCTTGTTAACTTGCTCAACTAATTTTTGAGAAATTTGTCAAAGTTTGAAGGCTAATATTTCTGTGCAGTTGTTTTACAAAAGCCAGTCAAAGCCAGTCTTAGAAAATGTGTAAAAATCTGCTGTCATGTCATTCTCTTGACTTTGACTTTATTTTTCTCCCTGAATTTGAGCTCATCATGGTTAAACAGACATTTACATGTTTTACTCCTTACTTTCCCCAAATACATGTGTAACAATAAGGTCTATGCATCAGCGTTTTGCCATCTGCAGGTATGAGCAGAGTGGCAGGTAAATGTCTGCGCTCAGGTGCTACACCCATGAAATCCATGCTTGTAAGCTTGGAACTTGTAAGAAGGGACAGAAGTTGAGATTTGTTAAAACAAGTTGCCTTGAATGTGTTGTTAGAAAAATAGCAAATCTAGCATCCATTTCACTCCCTTGCCTATCTTTCTTGGTTTATACTTACCCTACTTAGTCTGCTTCTCTGTCATTTACAGTTCAATGGAAGTTGTTCCTTGAGAAGTTGAAATGTTAGATTTCTTTTTCTCCTTGGGTACAGGTATAAGAAACAGGATTTGGTTTGTCTGGGATTTATTGGATATTATAAATCACAAACTTTTATTTTCATCACTTTCATTGTTACATTTGCCTTTGGTTAACTATGCAACAGGGAAAGAAGAATTCTCCACTATTCCCATTATCTAATGGTTCTGTAGCAGCAGCTGAGCAGATCACTTTTACTTAATGCCGCGTTATCTTTCCTTTGTGGGCCCTGCTGTAAAGTACAGAGTCCTTAAGCATCATCAAGTTGCTGTCTAATGATTGCCTATTTGTGTGACTGCCCTTGAATACTTCAGTCTTTGTGGAATGAAAACATTTTGGAGAAAGTTGTTTTTTTTTCCTTCAGTGTAAACTACTTGGAATTTAACTGCACAGTCAGGATTTATAGATCTATAAACATTTTTGTGAGCTTAATTCTTGCTTATTTAGAGCTTTTGACATTTCAAGTAACTATGCACAAAACCCAAATAACATGATTTGGTCAGGGGAAAAAAAGGCCAATTCTGTGGTGCTATGAGTGTGTTTTAATTAGTTTTTCTTTTAATCCTTTTATAAATTACTCTAGTTTGAACTAGAAGAGCTGAGGATTCCAAGCTGCATATGTAGCAGAGGATGGCCTTGTCAGTCATCAGTGGGAGAGGAGGCCCTTGGTCCTGTGGAGGCTCGATACCCCAGTGTAGGAGAATGCTAGAATGCTGAGGCGGGAGTGGGTGGGTGGGTGGGGGAGCACCCTCTTAGAAGCAGGGGGGAGAAGGGATGAGATAGAGGGTTTGTGGAGGGGAAACTGAAACTGGGAAGGGGGATAACATTTGAAATGTAAATAAACAAAATAACCAATTTTTTTTAAAAGAAAACAAATTATAGGTTGGATTGTGACAAAGACATGCCCTTTGTTTCCATGCTTCCTCAAAGAGAAAAAAAATTGTCAAGCATCTACTCAGATAACAAATTGTAACTTTTTTTGCATTCTGACTGAGGAGAATTGAGGAAACTCTGGAAGTGAGCTGCAGTTGAGGCAGCTTACTGGTGATCCACAGCATGAATCTAGTGAGCAGCGAGAACCAGCAGCAGCCATGAGGAATGAAGACTAGCAAAAACAGAAGCCAGGGAGGATGACAGGGTCCACTTAAAATGCTAAGGCTGGAAGTGGAAGAACCTCGCCTTTGGAAATATGGTAGTAATCTCTAAACACTACAGCACTGACTTTTATCATTGCTAATTACCCGTGTATATTACAGCGTGCAACTTTGACATCTGAAACATGTCCAACTCTTCAGTCCTTTATATCTGAATTACCGGACATTAGTAAAGCTTGCTGTCTCTGTCCTCTTAATGTGCTGTCCTCCGATCCTAGTGGCCCATGCCTGGGCATTCTAGCTATTCAGTCCTCCAGTCCTATCAGGGTCATTTTACATTTCTTTCGTGACACAGTGCTTTTCTGTACCGTGCTATGTTGAAATAAATGTTTATTCCTGCCATCACAGAAACGTAACCTTACGTTCTGATGCTCTCACTAGTCCAGTTCTCTCCAGGGCCACTCTGATGCCCATCTTTGACCTCTCCATTCACAACAGGGCAGGACAGGGCACTGTAGGGTATGAAAACTCAGCATCTTCTAAAGTTTGGAACTCCATCAGCTCTTGTGTGCTGTCTGCCATTCTAAACCACTTTATAAATCACTAACCATGTGGAGAGAAGCAACCTGAAAAGACAGTCATGTCACAGCATTATTCAAAAAAACTAAAGTCATTTCCATTACAGGATAGCTTTAGGATCAGAAAAACATGCTGATCAGATGTTTATATTTGGAGAGACAAGGGAATTTATATACCCATCATTGGAACGAGCATGCAGATATATGTGTTACTGTATCTGGGGAAAGGCCTGTGTGAAGTCAGTATAGTTTTGCTTCATCTTACAGCTGACCTTACAGCTCAGGGGTTCCCTGCTTTCAGAGATGTAAGACTTTGCTAGGGAAATCTGAAGATAAAAATTCTTGATGCATAAGATGTGATCTGGGCTGGAGAAATGGCTCAGGGTTGAAAACTAGGCTCAGGGTGGTCAGATTTTTTTTTTAAATGAAATGTAGGTTACAGATTTTGTTGCAAAAGTCTTGGGTATTTTTTGGCCTAAGCTTTAAACTTCTTAAAAGTTCGTGTACTGATAAAGAATACGATCCAGAGAGCTGATGACATGGCTCCATGGGTAAAGTACATTCTGTGCAAACATCAGGGCCTGTGTCTGGATCCCCAACACCAAAGTGTCACATGTGGTATGAAGTAACCCTGGGGTCTTGCTGTCCAATCAGTCTAGCCATGGGGAATGCCAGAAACTCTTTCTCAAAAAAAAAGTGATTGGGTTACCTCACTTAGGATGATATACTCCAGATCCATCCATCTGCCTACGAATTTCATAAATTCGTTGTTTTTAATAGCTGAGTAGTACTCCATTGTGTAAATGTACCACATTTTCTGTATCTGTTCCTCTGTTGAGGGACATCGGGGTTTTTTCCAGCTTCTGGCTATTATAAATAAGATTGCTATGAACATAGTGGAGCATGTGTCCATATTACATGTTGGAACATCTTCTGGGTATATGCCCAGGAGTGTTATAGCTGGGTCCTCAGGTAGAACTATGTCCAATTTTCTGAGGAACCACCAAACTGATTTCCAGAGTGGTTGTACCAGCTTGCAAAACCACCAGCAATGGAGGAGTGTTCCTCTTTCTCCACATCCTCACCAGCATTTGATGTCATCTGAGTTTTTGATCTTAGCCATTCTGACTAGTGTGAGGTGGAATCTCAGGATTGTTTTGATTTGCATTTCCCTGATGATTAAGGATGTTGAACATTTTTTAGGTGCTTCTCAGCCATTCAGTATTCCTCAGTTGAGAATTCTTTGTTTAGCTCTGTACCCCATTTTTAATAGGGTAATTTGTTTCTCTAGAGTCTAACTTCTTGAGCTCTTTGTATATATTGGATATTAGCCCTCTATCAGATTTAGGATTGGTGAAGATCCTTTCCCAATCTGTTGGTGGCCTTTTTGTCTTCTTGACAGTGTCCTTTGCCTTGCAGAAGCTTTGCAATTTTATGAGGTCCTATTTGTCGATTCTTGATCTTATATCACAAGTCATTGGTGTTCAAGGACTAAATCACCAACCAAAGAGTACACACACATGGTGGAACTCATGGCTCCAGCCACATATCCAGCTAGTCGAACATCAATGGGAGGAGAGGCCCTTTGTCCTATGAAGGCTGTATGCTTTGGTGTTTGGGAATGCCAGGAAGCAGGAGTGGGTGGGTTGGTGATCAGGGAGAGGGTGGAAGGGATGAGGGGATGGTGTTCTTTGGAGGGGAAACCAGGAAAGAGGTTAACATTTGAAATCTAAATAAAGAAAATATCCAATTAAGAGAGAGAGAAGGAAAGAAAGAGAGAAAGAGAGAGAGAGAGAGAGAGAGAGAGAGAGAGAGAGAGAGAGAGAGAGAAAGAAAGAAAGAAAGAAAGAAAGAAAGAAAGAAAGAAAGAAAGAAAGAAAGAAAGAAAGAAAGAAAGAAGAGTAGTAATTGAGGAAGGTATTGTGACATCTGGCCTACATACTCCCAGCACAAAGGAATGCACCATCCACACACGCATGCACATATGTACAACAAGCACATATTCTTAGACATACATACATACACACACACACACACACATAATGGGAGTGAAATTAAGAGTTCTGGTGGCTTACAGTATGCAGTGAAATGCACTACAGATGACCAGAGTGGAAGAAGGCTTCACATGGACTTCCCCTTTTATGTGGAAGTGTGGTCTAGAGCAGAAGAAATACACATTATAAATAGTGAAATTGAAAAGTGGACACTTTCTGTATGATATCCTAGGTGAAGAAATGGGGCTACCAAAACTCTACGACCACACCCCCACCATTCTCTTGTTCCATCAAAGGTAGCCAAATACAAGGAACTGTTTGTACTTGAGGGAACCTAAGCATTGAAACCGATTTCCTAAATTTAAAGAGTACATACTTATTACCTACTTTTGTATTCATGTATAAAATCTCTTAACATGAACTTGTTTCTCCAGGGGTTTTTTGTCCAATATTTGAGACATTAGCCCAGATAGCATAAGTTTTTTAGAACAATTAATATTAATTGATATTTAGAAATACATTACATGAGTGTATCTGAATTTATCTGTTGCCCAGATTTTTAATATTATGAATAAGTTTGCTCTGATGATTCATGTACATGTTTCCTATTATTTTATCATATAAAGAACAGCTAGGATAGCAATCGTTGTGCCATAGTATAAACATCCGTAGTTTTTCTACTGAAGTTTCCAAACTGTTTCTCTCCATCCCTGTACTTCTATCTTTTTCCACACAACCATTTGGCAGTCAGTATAATACTTTGCATTATACTATCAATTACAATTTTCTTATAACTTAAACACTTCAAGTATTGCTTTTAATGACCAGTGGTGTCATTTGTCTGGTGGTTGTTTATGTCTTCTGCTCAGCCGTTGTAAAAAGATTATTTTGTTGTTGTTTAATTGTGTGTATGTCTGTGGTGCTGTATGTGTTTGTGGGTGTAAGTACCCATGTGGAGACTGGAAGAATTGCATGCCCCTGGCAGCAGAAGTTAAAGATGATCATGAGCCATCTGATGTGGTTTTGTGAGCTTGGATCCTCTGCAAACAATCTGCATTCCTAACCACTGAGTTGTCTTCTCCAGCCCCTTACTGGGTCTTCTGTTGATCCATTGTTATTCTGATACCTCTGTAGCAAGTCATAGTGTTCTGAAGCCGAGCTTTCCATGGAAGAGTGCAATCATAATTCTGCTCCCCACCACTCACCTTCCCTTTCGTTTTGAGCTGGTTTTCCAGTCCATGTCTCCTCTTCTTTTATTGGAGTGAGTTTGCTTTGCTTCTGGAAATGTCTTGGAAACTGTGAAGATGTTCTAAGTGTTCTTTTCAAAGCGTAGCACTTTTTACACTGACTTTGCACCTGAGACCTATTTGGAACTGTGCCCAGGAGGCGAGGTCAGTGTTGGTGCTTCTGCCAGCTAGTAAGTCCCAGTCTTATATATTAAAAGGGCCATCTTTGTTATACTGTATATCCTGTGTAAAGAAGATCAGTTTTGGACCTACTTTTCAGGACCCTGACCCAGTTGCCTATTTTATTTTAATCATGTCTTTGTGGGAACATGTGCTAATAAGTGTGGGTGTCCACAGAGGCCAGAAGAGGTCATCAGATGCCCTGTTGCTGAAGTTATGGGTTGTTATAAGCCACCATATGTCGGTACTGGGAACCTTACTCCATTCAGCAAGTGCGGCAAGTGTTCTTAACTGCTGAGTCACTTTCCAGCCCTCTTTGGTCTACTTTTGAACCCAGCTCTTTTGATTGCTATAACTTTTTTTTTTTTTAATGAAAAGAAAAGGGACTCTCTCCTTTTTCTTCTTTTTTTTCTTTTTAATATTTATTTACTTATTTTATGTATATGAATACACTGTCATTCTCTTCAGAAACACCAAAAGACGGCAGCAGATCCCATTACAGATGGTTGTGAGCCACCATGTGGTTGCTGGGATTTGAACTCAGGACCTCTGCAAGAGCAGTCAGTGCTCTTAACTGCTGAGCCATCTCTCTCACTCCTGCTCTAATTTTTTAAATAAGCCTGACAACTGGCTTATTTTCAGTCATGTGTTTTCCTGACCTTTGCACTTCTGGGGAAAAGTGTTGAAATTTCATTGACTCTATAGAATATTGGCAGCTTCATAAAAATGGTATGCAAGTGTATGTGTCTGAAACTCCTCTGCTCATGGAAGTTGTCTCTCAGTTGTCTTGGGGATGGTAGGGAGATTCCAGCATGAAGATCCTGTACATCTCTTCATAAGTTTTGCCGTTAGGGATTTGCTGCTGTTTTTGAAGCTGTAGTAGTTATGTGTGTGTGTGTGTTTAATTTAAGAGTGAGTTTGAGACTGATGAGCAGAATGTGGCTGTTGTCATATGTAGATCTTTATGCAGTAATCCTGCCAGACACTCATGGATCATAGCACTGGGCATTTTCTTGGCTGCTCAAGAGCACAGAGCACAGTGTCACCTGAGACACTGGCGGCATTGCTTCTTCTCCAACTGGCCGGCCGGCCCTCTGAGTTCTGCTGTGCTAAGATCTCACAGTATTGTTTCATGGAATGCACAGGGAGGTTCTTTCTGTGTCCTGATAGCAAGGGAAGTTTCAGTAGTTTACCATAATTTAGCTATTTTATGAGGCTTTGTTACATTTGTTTTTATCTTTATCAGACTAAGGATAAGTCATGCCTTGTTTTATGTCATTTGGGAGTGGGTGGGTTGGGGAGCAGGGCAGGGGGAGGGTATAGGGGACTTTCGGGATAGCATTTGAAATGTAAATGAAGAAAATATCTAATGAAATTTTTGTTTAAAAAAAAGCTTTTATACTGAGTATGTGTAGAATTTTGTCATGTCTTATCAAAAGCATTCATGGTTTTTTTCTCTACCCTTTTTTCTGGTGGTGGTACAGTAATTGAATGGAGAGGAGTTATAACATTAATTCTCAAAGATTGATGATTGAGGTACATTGGCTTTTTAGACTGTACACTTTGCCAACCCTCTATTAGAGTCCTGTTAGCTAACTGTAGTTTAGTTAACAGTCACTGCCCCCAATAGGATGCAGCAGGCCACTGCTCTGTGGACAGTAGCTCCTAGCTCAATGGAGCGTTCTGTCCTCTAATCTATGAGAGCATGCCAGTCCTTAGTTTTGGTAACATTACTATAAAGCAGTGCTTATTATTGGGATGAGTTATTAACTAGCCTGCAGTGTTAGTTTAAAAAAAAAACAAAAACAGTTCAGATTTCTAGTTCCAGGAATGACCTAGGATTCAAACATGGGGGATATTTGAGATACGTTAAATTAACCATTTACCGGGACAGAGTATGAGAATGATCATAACAAAAGATAAGACTGAAAGCAGAGTTTAAATTCAATCAAA
Organism: Mus caroli; assembly: GCF_978045245.1. Taxonomy (NCBI): domain Eukaryota; kingdom Metazoa; phylum Chordata; class Mammalia; order Rodentia; family Muridae; genus Mus; species Mus caroli. Next base: position 106,485,718 of record NW_028227258.1, read on the forward strand.
GAGGCTCTTGATTGCCCAGCCAACGATTAGGCCTGGCTCTGTACTGTTGCAACTCAATTTTACAGATAAGAAAATGCATCCTGAGAGGTCACGACCTGCCTCTGGTACTTCCAAACCAGAATTGCAAGTTCATAATAAAGAGAATGTAAACATACTAGTCCTCCATAAAATAGCCTGCCCTGTACTGTTTTTATTTTGTATGTTAATTATTTTACTTGTATTTTCTTATATTTATAAAATTGGGGAGTTTTTGTTCATCTTTCTCTTACTATTCTTCAATTGTAAAATTAAATTGATGGGGACTCAAGCAGAAAAAAATATTTCTTTAGCCATGACAGAGGTGATAGCCATTCTTCTCTATGATACTGGATGTTCAGGCAAGGTCATGGGAGCCTAGAGAAAGAGAAACAAGCACATAGTACCTACCTATGGGTGATTAATGTGAGGCTTAGCTAATATTCATATTAGTTTTGAAATCCTGATGACATATTGCCTGTTTCTAGTGGGTTCTTTTCCTCATGATTTTTTATTTGTGTTGTGCCTCACTGTGCTGTACTCATTACCGTAATATTCAGAACACATTTTTATATGTCGTGTGTGTGTGTGTGTGTGTGTGTGTGTGTGTGGCGGGCAGGCAAGATCCAGTACAAAACTCCGACAGACAGCCTTTAAGCTCACCCCTGTCCTGGCTCAGCCTCACAAGCACTGGATCCCAGGTGCCTGCCATCATGCCCAGCCCTCCATCATGTATCAAAGTAGCATGGGTGATCTTGTATGTTTATGTGTGAGGAAGCTAAAGGGATGAACACATGCTTCGTGAGTGAAAGGCTGGTTAGTAGTTCTCTTACTCTTTTACGTAGCATAATACCTCTGGGGTAGGAAATACTGTCTTTCAGATAGCACTGGTTACACATAAAAGTTGTCAATAAATGATTGTAAAGTGAATGAATTCTTGAAATTTATTTTTCTTGTCATTTCTCCCAAATCCTGGAAGCAGATAATGAGAATCAGAATTTGTTCTAATTGACTGATTGTAAGGGATAGGTTTTAACAAATTAATTTTAGTATTGTAATTATTTGTTATCTGGTTAATAATTATGTTTATAATACTAAAAAATGTATAAGGTTCTACATTGCACTAAAAATGAAACTGGTTAATTTAAGTAACAAAGAAAGTTTTGTTCCTTTTGTAAAATACTTCAAATTTTAAGTTTTGCCAGGAAAAATGCACATTCAACTCTCCTGTGAACAGTACTCAGAGCAGACGTTACCTTTCAGACCAAAGGGTTCGGGTCCAAACCACAGTGTTAGTCTATATTAATATGAATACTGGTAACTTAATCATTCAGAGGACTTAGAATTAAAAGACTATACATATCAGAGGAACCTAGAATTGGGCTTTGTTTAAAAAAAAAAAAAAAAAGAATCCACTGGCTAAGAAATCAAAGAAAAGGCCAGAATTTAGAAAGAAAAGTAAACAGGATTGTAATATACTGATGTAAATTAGCCCCTCGCTAATGAACTCTTGGGGGGCGTTGCACACTTGCAGTAAACAGCACGTTACTCCCAAGGCACTATGTAGGAGAGCGCAGTTCAGAGTGCTTGAGACATCGTGGGCTGCGCTAGTTCACATTCCAGAGACTTTAAACCCATTACCAGGTCTTACCCACTGTCCTCATCAATACCATTGTTTCTCAGAAGTGTCCCATGACACTCTTAACACTGGTCCCTGTCTGAAACCCTAAATTGTGTCACTTTCTCCTCCTAGTGAAGTTACTTTTGTTCTTTGAGTAGGTAGACCTTTTTTGAGTCTTTGCTATAGTAAGACCTTCAGTAAGTTTTCGGTCAGTTGGGGTTATAAATTTAGACTTTGGAAATTAGAGTCACTTTGAGTTCACATATCTCCTATCTTAAGGATTTCTTTTCATTATTCTGAAAGATAAACATTAAAAATTTTGTTATAAATTTATATTAGTTTTTAGCATTGTATTTCTTTTGTGTAAGTGTTAACTTCTACCCAGACAACAATTATAAATGATAAGTTTCTGGGTTAAACATTAAAAATTAGTGTGATTTTTTTTTAAATAAGTTGAGGTACAAGGAGTACATTTCAGTGCTACCCAGAATGGGCAGATGGCCTTGTTTAGAGTTTATGGTATATGCCTTAAAGTTCCAGGAGCTTGTCCATATAAGGAAATGAAAGTAGTCTAGGAAGGGCCCATGCTCACTCTGATTGATCTCTGCGCGTTATCTGCATGCATCACGTTATCAAGGTGAGCCTTAAGGAACACGTACCACCTATCCATTGAAAGCTTCTAAGGAAAGTTATATTTTCTCTACCTAACACGTATGCAGGAAATGTTTTATTCTTTGATGTGTGCCTGGTACACCAAAAACTCACTTGATGTTGCTGTGTCCACTGAGCTGGCTTCACACAAGGCTCATCAGTGCCATGTACACTTTGGCAAAAGAGACTTCGTTAGCAGCATCATTCTTCCTCACTTACACACGTCCCTCAGCTTTTCAGTGTCATTTCCTATTGTTTGATCTGAGTTTTTGTAGAAATACCCAGTAAATGTAATAGCATCATATAATATTGACATGCTAGATTTTAATGAGAATGCTTTAGGAATATGTAGTATAAAATGCACTTATAAACACTATAGATTATGAAATTGAATGCTATAAATTGGGACGGTTTTCAAGGCAAGATTATTTCATATTAGAACTGTCATCATTCCCTTAATAGCATTTCATATACAGCACTTGTAATGCACTGATATACCTTAGGGATAAAGCATTCTGATTTTTTTCTACGTTTATCTTTAAGAACATTGCATATGACTTGAACAAAACACTTATTATATTAACCATTTAATCCATATATTTTGAATGTAATATGTAAATTTAAAATAATCTTCCTTCTGGGGAAAATAAAAACAAAAAAAGCTGTCTGTGGTGCAATCTTTCAGTTCCAGCACTCAGGAGGCAGAGGGAGGCTGATCTCTGTGAGTTCAAGGCCAGCCTGGTCTACAAAGAGGGTTCCAGGACAGCCAAAACTACACAGAGAAACCCTGTCTGGACGCCCTCCCCCCCCCCAAAAAAAAAGACTTCCTTGATCCTCAGATATCTTCACTGCAAAGTCTGAATTTCTTTCAGTGTTCTGCTCTTATCTTTAACAACTGGAGGTGTTTTTAGTATTAAAGGAGGAACAGACAGAGTGAAAACATGTGAAAATAGTAACTCAGTTTCTTAGTTAATTTTCTAGCATATGAAAATAGTAACTTGGTTTCTTAGTTAACTAGATTAAACTGTTATTTTGTAGCAATTATGAACCATCACGAACCTGAATTTCATTTTATCATTTTATTTCTGTGCCAGTATTTAAAAATATATTGAGTATTTTATGATTGTTGATAGATGTGGCTGAACTAAGCTTACAGCAGATCGATGTTTTAAAAATTGAAACAGTATAGGTTTGTATTGATTAATGTGGCTAAATCAAAATGGGAGGTTTTGTAACAGCTTTCTTAGACGGGCTGCTCCCCAGTAATGGCAGCCTATCCATTTTAGCTTTCCACTGATAAATCAGCTTGAAAATTGGATGTCAAAATTTTTTTCACCGAAGTAGTGATTTTTTTCTTGCCCTTTAACCTTTTCTGATATATTAGATTAGTTTATAAGACTAAACTCTATCTCAGAGAAAGCAGTTGTCAAATTGACAATTTGATGGATTTTTAGATGATTTTAACATCTGTTTTCATCCACATGTGTGTATGTGTGTATATGTGTATATACGTAATGCCTGTGTATAACTATACATTTTCTAATGCCCTGTCTAAAGATAGGTTTTTATATTGAAAAATTACAATGTGTATTTCAAAACATTCAGCATGCTGTTTGTAGCTCTTAGTCGCTAGAGAAGATCATAGTCCTGACTGGACAGTTGCTCCTGCTCCTGTACTGCTCTCCATTGTGTTCTGTGTGGACAGGGTTTCACAGGAATTGTCATTTCTTAAAAACAAACAAACAAACAATAGTCCTTAGTTGGTCTATGACCACTTTCATACCTTACTATACACTCACGAGAAACCTGGCGTGCTTTATTACCATGAAAACAATAAACATAAGCCAATGGCACTCTCTTATGTATCAGGAACAAGTAGTTAAGATTTAAAATAACACTGAAAAATATGACTAACATCATGAAAAAAGCAGCTTAATTTGTATTTAATGGGTGGACTTAGGTGATGGCTGACATAGTAGAATCTGTGTTCGCCTGGGAAGGTATTGATTGGGAAGTTTCTGTTGTATAATTACTTTTTTGCCAGGAAAAAAATTCATGGTGTATTGATCTAGATGGGGGCCTCTGAGCAGCAGCTTCCCTTGGCTAGCAGTGAGTGTCATCTTTCAGCCATGATAAATGGTAACACACTGGCCCCACATAATTACCTTGTGCTGAAATGAACCTCCTATCCCCTTCCCAGCACAGCGATATAACAGCCGGCTTCATCTGAAAGCCGTAATTTACTGGACTAATCATCCTCTTAATAGGGCACAATCCGTCTCTCCTAGAGTATGACCTGTGTTGGCTAACTGAAACAGAAACATCTTTTAAAGTAATGAATGAGTTAAAAGACTGCACAGTGTGCTGCATTTTTACCACTTCTCAGTTGTTCTTATCTATGCTTTTCCTGTTTATTCACTCCTGGTCACTGGGAGATTTTGTACAGGAGATGTACAGGAGATGTAGACATGGTCAAATGCTTGGTTTGCAGTGGGGCAGTGATTTATGAAAATTAGCCTATTAAGGTTACAAAATGACTAAATTTTGTAAATATTAAATATTTTATTTAGGTGACACTTGTTTTGAGCAAACCACCACTTAAAATTCTTGCATATAAAATTTTAAGTCTTAAGCAGCATTTCTGTTTTGTAAATTCTTTCTCTTTGATGGTTACTTTCATCAAGCAGCGAATACGCCCCTGTGAATGTAAAGATCACACTGTCCCTAGCCGTTCGAAAGACTAAGATGCTTTCTATTGCTCGTCATTCTTATGACAAAGATGCAGAGTGTGTTACCAAAGACCTGTCCTTCATGCCCCTGCCTTAATACTGCCCCCCCCCGTAATGACTTTTATTTAAGTAATGCTATTTAAAGGGTGTGTGGCAGTCATTTTAGATCATTTTAAGACCATGGTGAAGGGTTGGATCAAGGTCATTTTCAGAGATTGTACTTAGTTAAATAAATGTACAAGTTTTCACAAAGGATCCATCTTTTCAGTGTGCTGTTATAAGCTCCCTCAGAGCCTCTGGGAATACCATGTAAAGCATAGCTGCCTCTGCCTTGAAAGCTCTGTATTTTATATTTTCCTTCTCTTTGTTAATTTTCTCCTCATAATTCTGTTTATTCTCACAACTGAGCACAAAAGTTTTGATTATAAATCAGATCCATCACTTTTGACAGTTGGTGGAAACGCTACGTCTTATTAAAAATCACTAGTTAAAAAAAAAAAAAAAAGACTAAACAGTTGGAGGATGGACCAGGAGGGGAATAAAATATTGAGTGTAAATAAATAAATAAACAAAACAAACAACAACAACAAAGACTGAAAAGTTCCCCCTTGGCTGCAGCCCAGGTTGATAGTTTTGTCCTACCATCATCACAGCTGGCTTCTTGCTGTTCACAGCTAACAAGTGAGATCCATGCAGATGAAAGACACCCTGATCACATGTAGTCATTTCCTGTCACGTTACCAGCCTTAAATTACTTCCATGGCCTAGCACTGCTTATCAAGAAAGCCCAGACCCAACTTCTGCATTGAACTGTGCCGTGCTCCAGGAAAATGATACTTCCTTAAAGCCACCTCGAGAGGGTAGCTCATCACCACACTGTCATTTTCTAAAGTGACTATTATGTTTGCTCCCTGAGGAAATACTGTCTCTGATCAAGTCATTTATCACTTAAATTCTAGAATGTGTGCGCTAAAGTAAACATGTCTCTTTATTTTAATTGTTAACATATTTTAAATGAAACAAAAAGTTATGCTAAAATGCCTCAGGTCAAAGTCTCATTGAGCTGGGGTTTTCTTAAATATTTATTTGAGCAGAATAGGATGGGAAGCTGCACTGAAAGCTTAGGGGTCAGGGAGCTATAGTGAGCTTGATAGAAAACAGCTTTTCTCCTTCCGTTTCTAAATGGTCCCTGCTTTGATTATAAGCATTTATTATAATTATCAAGAGATTAGGCCGTGGTTATAGAATCCTAGTAATGGGACCATTTAGAAGGGATATAATGGCAGTTTATTGCATTCTGCAAAGGAAACGAGTGTACACATAGAGTGATCTGTTTTGTGCCTGGCTCCACTCCTGGCTGAGGATACTCATTTTATTATTTCATCTCTGTCCTTTCCCTGTGGTAGGTTTTGGTGGCGTGGGGGGGGGGGGGGTCATGTTCTCTAATATGTGACCTGACCTTTGGCCTTTCTATGCTTTTTATCTTTTGTAAACCACACATATGTGTATGTGTTGACTTTTCACTGTTAATATCTTTGCTATAAAAATCAGTACAGTTGATGCCCAGTTAGTTCTGCATAAATGAAAAATGTGGACCTAACAGGTTTTTTTTTTAATATTTCAATTCATTTAGAGACACCCACATGGAAGATATAAGATGGGGGTTGCTGAATTCAGTGGATGAGAGTTCCCTGAATCTGTAACTAGCAGAATTTCAGTATGTGCAGAAGTATAAGAGAACAATTAGAGAATTGATGTCTGTACAGAGAAGGGACCATGCTGTCTGTCAGCAGTGCCTGTTGTAGGAAGAAACTCAAGTTCAGAAAAGGCCGTTCTCACGCAGTGAGATACTAGGGAGGCTATGCTAGTGATTTTGGATGTCCTGAAAATAAATGATCACTGGCCATCATCCTTGCCTAGCATCCTGTGAAAAATAAGCCTTCTGAAGGGTTTGGTTCATTAGTTGATTTTATTTTGTTTTTGTTGTTTTGTATTGTTTGTTTGTTTGAAAATTACTTTGTTTTTATCAAAGTCATAAAGAAAATTACTTTTATTTAAATGTTTATATTTTCTGCTGGGTATTTTGTGGGGGTAGCCCTCCCCTCTCCCTTCCTCCCTCTCTCTCCCTCCCTTACCCCTCCCCCATCAACAGTGTCACACTCTGTAGTACAGGCTTTGAACTTTAACTCTCCCTGCCTGAACCTCCTGAATAGCTGGACTCACAGGCCTGCCCTGCTACTCCTAGCCTAAATAGTATTTCCTTGAAGCATTTCAAATCTGCATTATCTCTACTTTTTCTGAATCATATTATCAACATACATAGTGTTATTTGGTTGTTGTTATCGCTAAACAAGTGTGTAAAGTTAGCAGGAGTAGTGGTTCCTTAAACTTTGCTGAAAGTTCTTAAACCACTAAGCATGTACCACAGGCTTTGGCTGCCATTCCAGCCTTCGAGAGGCTCCACAACAGAGTTGTCTTTGTTGCTCACTTCCTTCTTGTACACTGAAAAGGACTGGACATGTAGTTACAGACCCAGCTTCACTAACACCCAGAGCAGGGAAGGAGGGATTCAGAATGACAACTCAAAGGCAGAGACAACACTCCATAAGCCCCTTCAGATGTGTTAGTCACCTGCCTTCTCACACCATGATAAGCCTTGTCTTTAAAATAGTGGGTCAGGTTTGTATGCTGTACTGCATACATAACGTATATATACTATATAGTGTGTATTTATACACTGTTGCACTATATCATACAGAGTATATTTAATATAGGCACTTTATGAAGTGTATATAAATAAAAAATAACAAAACTCCTGGCTGCGTGCCTTTAATCCTAGCACTTGTGAGGCAGAAGCAGGCAAATCTAGGTGAGTTCAAGGCCAGCCTGGTCTACAGAGTGAGTTCTAGGACAGAGAAACCCTGTCTCAAACAAAAAAACAAACAAACAAATAGCATACAGAACATATCAATCCCACCAGGGTGGTTCAGGACTAATCCTAACACTTGTGAAGCTAAAGGAGAAAGATCACCAGGATATCAGGGCTAGCCTCAGCCACAAAGTGATTCATAGGCTATCCAGGACTACAAAGTAAGACTGCCTTAGATGAGGTGGGGTCATGTAACACTGAAATATTTTTAAAAGGTAACTTCTGGCTTCCCCATTGTAAACCATAGAAAAGTGAAATTTATAATAATAAATTATTTATATTTTATAATAGGTTTATAATAGGTAAAGATTTCATCTGTGTCCCTGAGTACCAAACTAGGTCATTAAAAATCTGTTGGTTTTTGCTACACACCGCTTAGATATATTTATGAATATGAATTTTTCACAATGCTTATTCACATGACTTAATTGCATTTTTTTGTATAATTCTATGTAATGGTGCTTTCATTGATGGGGATTGAGTGAGAGTGGACTAGGGCCTGTGTGCAAGAAGGACAATAGCAGTGGTTCGGTAGGAACAATCACAAGCAACCTTCTGCTTCGGTTTTCCATTTATAAGTCAACAGTTACAAACTTACCTAAAATTGCTCATATTTGTATTCTGTATGATATCACTGACTTTCTATAGTAATGCAAGGAGACTAATACATTGAGACTTTACATAGGGATCTGAAGACACCAACAAGGTTTATGGTTACTTGGTAGGCACACACCAATGCACTGAAATTTGAGTCAGAAAAGAACCAACTCAAGCAAAATAGAAGAAGGAGGAGGGAGAGGAGGGAAATAGTTTCATCTCTAGGAATTGTCTTAGAGACTCACTCCTTTTCTAAGTTCTAAAAGCAATATTCTTTTGTTTTGTGTAGGGGATGTATATGTCTTATAGACAAAATTAGATGTATGTCTTTTGCTTCTTTGTTATCTGTGTGATGCATGGCATCTTCATTGCACATTGCTTTGTAGAAATACTAGTTTGTGTGACTACTGAACACTAACCAAAATGGTCCTGATGCAAAACCTGAACCTGAGGATTTCACATACAAACTCAGCTGTGCAGATAGCAACCCAGAGCTCTTGTGAAACATGAAGAGGGGTGCCATGTGATAAATGAAACTTTCAGCTCCCCCTAAGGTGTGACTGGCATCTTGAGGGACTCCTTCCTTAGATCACCCTGTAATAGGGCCAGCCTGGACTACAAATCAAGTTCCAGGACATCCAGGGATACACAGAGAAACCTTGTCTCAAAAAAAGCACACACACACACACACAAAAAAAAAAAACAAAGAACACAAACAAACAAATAAAAGCACCTGACTTCTCTGAGGAAAACAAAAGGAAAATTAAAAGCAAATAAAAAAAAAAACAAACATATCAAACCCAGACAAAGGCCTTTCTTTTGGCACAGATCCAAGCATAAATCCTTGAGGTCTTTGAAATAATTACTTTAAGGAAAGTATAAAGATTTTTCTCTTAAGAGATTTTCCTTCCTCTTATCAAATAGACATGCTTCCCCTTCACATTGATAGTAGAAATAAGATCTAGCTTATCCGGTGACAATGAATAGCATGCTAATAAGAGTTTTTAAAAGAAAATAAATATATCTCTCCTAAAAATTACTAGATGACATTAATATGAGTTTTCAAAGTTCACTGTTTCTCTTCCATAATTACCAGTGTTCATCCAGGATGGCTGTCTGTGCTTGAAATGAGGCAGGAAACAGCTGCCTGCAATATCATACCCTCAGGAGAATTCATTTTCTCAATTGCCTTTGCAGTGAGTATAGCTAGGAAGTGAGACTACCATGGCACACACACACATGTGCTGCCACTAAGTGGTTGCTTACTCTGGAGAACATCAACCCCTCCTGGCCTCAATTTCCTTTCTTAAAGGGTTGGTCAGTAGTGGTGCTTTTCTCATTTGGAGTTGATGAGGACTAAATAAGCTAGCATATGTAGTGAATAGAGTCCTGCTCATTGGCCTGATGCAATTACTGTTCTAAGAACTATTGGATTATACTGATTTGCACCCATGTCCAGCAGGCCTCCAGGAAGGCTCTGCTCACAGAAGTCACTCTAACATCTTAAATACAAGATGGCATATGGTGGGAAAGGTTTATGGCACTCCACCCATTGTTTCTGAGACTCTTGTCTGGAAATAACTTGCTGTTACTCACAAGTAACTGGCCAAGAAGTCACATCATGCTTTTCTTTTTTTTTTTAAGATTTATTTATTTATCATATATAAGTACGCTGTCTTCAGACATTCCAGAAGAGGGCGTCAGATTTCATTACGGATGGTTGTGAGCCACCATGTCGTTGCTGGGATTTGAACTCAGGACCTTTGGAAGAGCAGTCAGTGCTCTTACCTGCTGAGCCATCTTGCCAGCCCCCACATCATGCTTTTCTATGTGCACATAGAGTTAAGCATGTTGGCCAACTCTGTCTCCCAGCATTGGACACACTGAGGTGGGGAATTGCTACAACAACAATCAAACTTGAGGAACATAACAAGATCATGTCTCCTTTAAAAAAAGAAAATGGAAAAAGAAAAGTGGGTGGGAGAAGTACAATCTATAGTGTACCCAAAAGGAGAAAACTATGACATGTTTATCTTAATAATTTTATTAAAATATAGTGTATATACCATTACAAGCTACCCATTTAACTTATATAGTTCAGGTACTCAAATTCTCAGTGTACATTACTGAAGTGTATAGTTTAGGGCCTGAGATATAGCTCAGTAATAGAGCACTTGCCTAGCATATGCAAAGACCTGGCTTTAATCCTTAGGTACAACCAACAAAAAGAAAAAAAAAAAAACGGAGGGAGGGAAGGAAGAAAAGGGACAGGGGAGGAATGGAAAGACCAACTAATAAATGATGCACACTCCAGTAGTTTGGTTTTGTTGTTCTTTGGTTTGGGGATTTTTGTTGTTGTTCTTTTTTGTTTTCTTTTGTCTCAGTTGTGCTGGTCACTTCTTTTTTAATTTATTAACTTTACATTCTGCTCACTGCCCCTTACCAGTCACTCCCCCTCCCATTATACCCCCTCCCCTTCTCTGAGAAGATGTGAAAATTCCCCAACCCTGGCAAATCAATTCTCTGTGGGGTTTTACACATCCTCTCCAACTGAGGCCAGACAAGGCAGCCTAGCTAGAAGAACATATCCCACATACAGGCAACAGCTTTTGAGTTATCCCCTTCTCCACTTGTTTGGGATCTACATGAAGACCAAGCTACACATCTGCTACATATGTACAGGGAGGCCTAGGTCCAGCCTATGACCGGTCTTTGGTTGGTGGTTCAGTCTCAGCCCCAAAGGGTTGAGGTTAGCTGACTCTGTTGGTCTTCCTGTGGAGCTCCTATCCCCTTCAGCTCCCTTAATTTGTCCCCCATTTCTGCTCCATCCCACATTCCTGCATTCCTTGTAGATAGGATAAGTTTTGGGTTGAAAGTTTTGTGGATAGGTTAGTGTCCCTATCACTTCACTGAGGTTGTTGTCTGGCTATAGGAGGTGGCCTCTTCAGGTTCCATATACCCAGTGCTGTGAGTTGCAACTGAGGTTACCCCATTGATTCTTGGGTGCCTCCCTTATCCCAGGTCTCTCATGTCCTGAGACATGACATTATTGAGACCATGAAAGATGTCCCCCACCTCCCCATCCCCAAGTCAGTTGCAGATTTCCATTCATTATCATGGCCCTCTGGCAATCTCTCCTGTTCTTCCCCATACCTAATCCTGAACCCCCTACACACACCCATTTCCCCTCCCCCATGCCCTCTCCCACCTAGTTCCCTTCCTCCATCTGCCTCTTGTGACCATTTTATTCTCTCTTCTAAGTGAGTCAAGCATCCTTGCTTGTGCTGTCATTCATGTTTATCTTCTTTGGGTTTATGGAGTGTTGCATAGGTATCCTGTACTTTATGATTAATATCCACTATAAGTGAGTACCTGCCATGTATTTCCTTTGGGGACTGAGTTACCTCACTCAGGATGATATTCTGAAGTTCCATCCATTTGCCATGCATGTTCCATTTTTTAATATGCAATCTTTAATTGGCATATATTCACCATATGAAGACATGGGCTTCATAAAAATACATTATATAAATTATGCCTCTTCAAGTGTAGACAATTTTTAATTACCAGTCTGTTAGATACATGTTTTTGTTTGATCTGGGCAGGATTAGATGACTCACACTGAATTCTTGATAATCATGATTACCGTTGGGCATGGTGGCACACGCCTTTAATCCTGGCACTTGGGAGGCAGAGACAGCCGAATTTCTGAGTTTGAGGCCAGCCAGGTCTACAGAGTGAGTTCCAGGACAGCCAGGGTTACACAGAGAAACCCTGTCTCGAAAAAAACAAACAAACAAAAAAGGTAATCATGATTACCATGATACTTGATAATCTTAATTATCACACAAGTGGAAGACCAGGTGATCATGTGTATATTTAGTAAAGTATCTCTTTGTTCTGACGCTAATCTTTTATCTGTTCTCTTGAGTAATTTTTATTGCTAAATATACAACAATTTTGCTTTAACGTGTAAATTCAGTCTTCAGTCTAGTTTATGAAACCTACCCCTTTAAAGAAACTCAAGCAAAAATAAATAAATAAATAAATAAATAAACAAACAAACAAACGAATTTGAAACTGTAAGCAAGGTTCCAATTAAATATTTTCTTTTTTAAGAGTTAGCATGGTCATGGTATCTCTTCACAGCAGTAGAAGAGTGACTAAGACAGAAGTTGATACCAAGAGTGGGATATTTCTGTGGCAAGCCTGACCATGTTGTTATATGGAGGGATATGGAAGACTTTGGGACTTTGGACTAGAAAAGCAATAGTACACATTAGGCAAGACTTAAAAGGCCATCCTAGTAGGATCATGGAAAACGGTGCTAAAGGAACGCTCAGGGAATTTCAGAGAGGAATACATTAGTAAGTGACTGAGAGGCCATTCTTGAGATAGTGGCCAAATATGTGGCTGCATTTTGTCCTTGCCCTAAAAAAGTATTCCTGAAGCTAGATTAAAGAGTTTGGGATTAATGTGTTGGCAGAGGAGGATTCAAGACAGGCTAATGTTGTCTGTGTTGCATCATTATAAGGAGCAATCTGAGCAAGGAAAAATACAAAATGAAGTTTGAGCAGGGGAGGAACATCAGGAAATATAATGTAGCTAATTCCAATGCTCAATGAGGTATAAAGTTTAAAGAAAAGCCTATTGGAATGGAATAAAGGGAGTGGTGATCTTGGGCAATGCTTCACTCAGCTAAGCTTCCAACTTGTGGAAAGGAATTAAAGAAAAGTTTAAGTTGTGAAGGAAACCACCACCAACAGAAAGCTGATGCAGATTTATTTGAACAAGAAGCCAAGTTCCAGCCTCATCAAACAGCAAAACTTGGGAGCTTCTACCATGTGTTTTCAACTTTAGGGTCAAGGATACAAAAAAGTCCCTCTTATGACTAAGGAAAGTTGCTGAGGCTAGGCATGTGGTAGAGCTATCCTTGAATGGAGGCTCTGTGAGACCAAGACCCTTGTGTGATGCTGTGAAAGTGAAGCCTGGATTGCCTTAGAGACCCCAAGATGTTGGAAATGTCCAAGTCACAGGATACCTGTTGAGGAAAGTTTTCTAACAGCTAGTGGAACTATCCCAAAAGTGTGTTTCAGTCAACAAAACTGGAAGGAGTTGGAGAACTGAAAATTTGGTGTTTGACATCAGACATGGAAATGCGGAGTTTGGAGCTTGACCAGCTGGGTTTCTGCTTTAGTCCAGTATTTCCTTACTATGTTTCCTTTCCTCCATTTTGGAATAGTAAAGTATGTTCTGTGCCTTTGTATGGTGGAGCATGTGATCTGCCTTTTTATTTTGATTTTATAGCAGCGTACAGTTATTAGAAAATGGCGTGAGTCTCAGAAGAAGCTTTGGACTTTTAAACGTTATTGAGACCATGAAAGAAAATGGGTACTTTTGAAGTTGGAAGTGTGGCACCAGGGGTGGGATTTGAGGTTCAAAAGCCCATGTCAGGCACTGTGTTTGCTGTCTTCCTTTCTGCCTGTGATGTAGCCTGGCTACTACTCCAGCACCCACTCACATGCTGCCATGCTCCCCACCATGAAGGGATGGACTATGCCTCTGAAACCATATGCACACTCCCAGCTTTCCTTTATAAGAGTTGTGTTAATTATGGTGTCTCCATATGTTGATAGAACAGTGACTACTCTGAAACTAGAATTAGAGACATCAAGTGCTCTAAACCCCTAAGCCATCTCTTTAGCCCCAAGGTAGAGATGTTCTGAAGTTGAAATTAATCCATTGACTCCTTGTTGAAATTATACTTATCCCAGACATGGTATTAGAAATGCAAGTAATAAGCAAAATAAAAGCAGCCCCTACTGTGTTCCCCTGCAGTGAGACATAAAAACTATATGCAATCTGCAATGAAAGCTTTCTGCATATTTTTATGTATAGTACTGCTCACAAAAGTTACAATATCATTTTTTTTTTACTGTATCAGGCTACATTTTATAAACAGAAAACCTAACTTTTTAAGCCAAAGTATTATCACCAGTGCTTATTGGGTTAAATTGAAAGCCAAGTTCCATCAAAACATGCTGCATTAGACATGTAGCAAGCATGTTTCAGAGTTTCCGAAATGCACTGTGGGTTTTAATAATGGTTCAGCATGTAGAAGACAATGTTATCTTGTGATAACCATGGTTGTTAATGGTTTATATTAGATGAAAGCTGTAAAAATCATTTGAGAACTGTTAACATTAGAATAATAATTTACAAAGACAATTACCACATATTGGAAATTTTTGCAACTAATTTGGTATTATTAATAATGGATAAAATTGCACTTTTCTCAGGTTGCTGTGGGCAGCAGGGACTTACTTCAATGAATATTTCAGCACATTATTTTAATCATTTCTCCACCAAATCCACATGGGCAATATTTTATTCTTCTTAATTCAGTCTACTAAGCCACAGTCATTAAACTGCAGACTATTTGTAGTAAGGTCTATTCTGTGATTTACAACCTTGTAATAAACTGTATAAGAAAGAAAACTGCCATTAATGCTTGCAATGTGATATTTTGTTTATTACTAAACTCCTCATGATCAATCTTTTATTAGAGAAAAAGAACACTGTAAAAAAAAAAAAAGAAAAAGAAAAGAACCAAGCATTTACAATATAAGAGAATAATGCAGCTATTTTAACTTCTGTCTGATTTTAATAGAAATACTCATACAAACACAGTGCTCCTAATTTTCCAGATACTAATGAAATAACATTTTACATTTTGGGAACAAATAAATTTCTCATTTTGCCTTTTGTTGCTAACGTTAATGTCATTTATTTCCCACATCTAGTCAATTGCATGACTTCTGGCGCCTGGATTACTGGGAGGATGATCTTCGTCGAAGGAGAAGATTTGTTCGAAATGCCTTTGGCTCTACACATGCTGAAGCACTGCTCAAATCTGCAGTAGAATATGGTGAGTGCCACCTCCTGAGTAGCAGACTATCCCGGTGAGGGTCCTTTGTGATAGGAATTTGTTTTTGCAGTCATCTGTAATGTTCACTCTGTTAAACTCAGAAATATTATATTCTGCCTCACCCTTCAGCACTATCTGGGTCAAATTCATCTCTATATTTCTTAAATTAGATTTATTTAAAATATTTCATTTTACTGTAGAAACCTAACACTCTTAGGATAACATAAACCTGTATTAAAATGAATTTCTTTTTAGTGTCTTTCAAATTTTAATGACCACAAGCCATGTAAAAATACATTACAATCCTGTGCCAGGGTGGGGTGTGTGCATGTGTGTATGTGTGTATGTTCTGTTTATTTTATGTATTTTTCTACTGGAAACACTGCACAGGCCCTACTGAAAGATCTGTGTATTTATGCATAAGTATGTGTGTGTGTGCCTGTATATACATACATAGACATAGATGATGTGTGTATATAAATAATGAATATATAACTTAAATTATCTATTAGTAACCTACTTACATAATCTTCCTACCCTTTTCTTATAAGCTCCCAACATTATCAGGCTGTGGAGATAGGTCAGTCAGTAAAAGTCTTTCTGAGTTCAGATTACCAGCACCCATTTAAAAGTTATACCTGTAACTGCAGCATTGCAGAAACAGGCAGAGTCCTGAGGCTCACTGGCCAGCCAGTCAAAGAGGAGCCTACAAAATCAGCTGGAAAATAATCAAGGATGCCATCCATGGCATCCCCAAGTACATGGACACAGTCACACACAGCCAAAATCCTAGAGTGATAGCTACACTCATTTTCACTAATCCGAGAGGACTTCAGTGAGCTATTTTAAAGTTGACCACATTTGGTAAATACTTTTGCAGCTTTGTATAATTCATATCCTGTCACACCATTCTTGTTCATAATGAGGTAAGTGTAAAGTAGTACAGATCATTAGCAAATAAACACTGTAGTTAAGGGTTTCAGTGCAGCTGTTACCCTAAGAAAAGTTACATATTAACTACACAGTGGAAGGAATATGAAAGATGTTTCAATAAATCATTGGAATCCTTACTGTAAGGAATTCTTGAGTGAACTCTAAAGACTCCCTAAGGATTTTAGCACCCTAAGGATTTGAAGCCAACTTAAAGTGAGTTGTTATAGTCAGGATTCATGGATATACTGTGTACTGCCTCTCTGGCAAGGTATTTATTCTTCATAGTACCTTGAACTGGCCTGCAGCTCAGAATGTGGATGGCCCTGACCTGTAACTCACAAGAGTTCTTCCTGCCTCAGTCTCTGCAGTGTTGGGATTAAAGTTGTGCTCTTTATTTATTCTCAATGTGTCTCATCTGGAAGTAGAATGGTCTACAAATGCTTTGTAAGAGAGGTTAACCTAGGTGACATTAGTACTAGTGACAGAAGCTTTAATTCTGTAGAGGCTGCCTTCTGTACTCTACAGGCTACTTGAAAAGATCTTGGTATGAAAACAGCCATTTTGTTTCTGCTTTAAAAAATGGTTCTCTTTGTGTTTGCTTTGTATCTTTTCCCTTAAAAATCCCTTTGACATAGAGGTTCAAATTCTAGTCACATAGAAAGTTTTGTTGATAAACCTGAACTAAAATAAAGAGTACTCCTGTATTGCTTGAAATGGATGAGCTGTGTCATCCATGGGAGTTTAAAATATGTTCTTTTCATTCATTTAATTGCTAGATTATGAACAGTATTCAGGACCTGTTGTCCCTCTTGTGTTAGGGTCCTTAATGAAAAGAAAGGTGTTTTTCTTTGTCAATTGTTAGGAACAAACATCATAGCTGGGCCACAAATATTCAAAACATCTGTACAATTCTTATGGTAGAGTCACATGATGGTCCCTCTCCAGGGTTCAGGTCATGGTGTGGAAGACCAATGATGACATCTACAGCTCTCCCTCCCTGGACCCTCCCATTGTTCACCTTTTCAGGCTTTCATCAGGCCTTGTCATCTGTGGACCTCAGGAGCTGAGGAGAGGGTTGGCAGCCAGAAAAGGAGCCCAGGGTAAGAAAGTTGGAAAGACTCCAGGGAGGGATGTCTACAGACAAGTAAAAGGCAGGTTGCAAACAACCAGGATCCCCACTTCCTCCAGCCCTGCTTGCCCTCTAACTGCACATGAAGCACTTGCTCAGAAGAAGGAAGTAACTGCCAGTAGTGATTACAGAGCACTTCCTTCAATAAAAATAGACGCTGGGAAACCTAATTGAAAGCAGATTCTGTTTTTAAAGTTTTATATTCAGAACATTGATATAAAACCAAAGCGTAAACCAAAAATATGTAAAACTCAACCTATTGTCTGAATACCCTTCATTTAACACTGATGTGTCTGCATCTGAAGTCTAGCAGGGTGCAGACCAACAGCCACCTTGTAGGCTTGTGATGTAGGTCAGTAGGCTAGGGTGCCCTCATAGGATAAAGCTGCAAATTCCTAAACACTACCTAGGACAAATCGAAAAAAAATGCATTCCTTCTTTCTTTGTCAAATAATTGCAACATTTCTACCTCCCTATGATTAAATCCTGTTTTAAATCCTGTCTTGCCATTAGGCTTTGAGTATGAACAATCTCTGCCATGGATTTTGATAGAAACTATTTTTCATTTATCTATGTAGTAGAAACAAGTGTCTCAGGAACCAAGTAATGCTTTAGTCATAATTGCTGGAGACTTGCAAACTGAGAAATCCTCGTTCCGTTTCTTAAATAGGCAGTGTTTTCTTAGTGGTAAAACATACCTGGACTGTGAAGCCCAGCTTGAGTCATGTGTGTTAGTGTACGTTGTGACTTTGGAGACTGGAAGCCTCCTGGGGGGAGAACAGAAGTGAAGGAGGGGCAGTGCACTTCATGTTTAGTGGAAATGTCTTGTGTCACTTGATCATTCCTTATATCCTAAGTCCAGACACACGGTTTCGATTATAATGGAGCTGTATTTCCATGATGGAAAGGGACATTTGGCTGTAGTTCGGATTTCTTGGTATTATTTCCAGTTTATTTGGAGTCTCAAACAAAAATCTGAATTCTTACTTTAAATAAGTAAATAATCAGCTGGATATAATTTTAAGGAAACAAAAGACAATGATGCTATTTCATAATAATTTTGAAAGTTTTTCTCTCTGATTTTATTATTAAAACTTCTAGTTGACCTTTTCAGTTGGAAAATACACTCTGCAGTGATGGAGTTTTTCCTGCATTTTAGTAACACTAATGAGTTGAATAATTTATGAGGTTGTCATGTGCAGAAGATTCAGTATGATTTGACACAGTCTCAGTCTCTGGTGTTGGAGTGTGATTAATAAAAACCTGGAGGCATTCCTTTTTCTTTTTCTTGCTGTTTAATGTGCTAATTTTGCATGAACTGAAAGTGTGATTTAGGTGGTTTTTAATGGTAAAGCCTCTGTGAGGTGAAAATTTTATTAACAGTAGTTTTACAAACTATATCAGTAGAAATACATAAGAAAAATCTTTTAAAACTCATTTTCACATTTGCATGGCTTACTCTTGGGGCAAAATTATCTAATAGCTAAGCAATTGAAATAGTAGGTTTTAAGTGTCACATATCAAAGTAAAACCTAGACTCATCAAATCCTGGTGTATTCTAGTGAAGATACTGCCTGACAAAGAATAGGGTAAACTCCGAGTAAGCTTGGTCCTCTTTGTTGACTGTCAGTCATCATTTGGGCTTCTGTTTTCCTTCCATAAAATTACAGTGGCGCTACATTTCATCAAAGCCTAAAATCACAAGTGCTTCACGTCTTGTGATCAAAGACATCATCTTAAATAGGTCTGATCTGGCACTGCCAAAGAGGGCAGGCTGCCTCAGCCTCAGGGAGGGAAAAAAAAAACACAGAGCAAAGATGACAAAGTCAATCAGTCATTTCTTTGGCAATAAATAATAAGATATGCTGAGAATTGCAAATGAGAATGTTCTTAGGCTCCTCAGAGATGTGTCTGCTTAACACCTGATTTATCTAAGCTTGTGAAGCCATCAAGTTATGACCTTGATACACAAAAAGCAGCTCTGTAATGAGCTGGAGTTAAATTAGCCTGCTGCTGCAAGCATGGCCACTGTAATGTGTTACATGCAGTCGTCAGGAAATAGGAAGGCACTGAGAGTGGAAACCACGTTGTGCAGCAATGCAGCAATCAAGAAAAACTATGAAATTACCTGTCTTTATTCTTCTAAGAGTTTGCCATCCTTGCAGCATTTTAGAGCCTACTTCTTTACCACGTAGAAACATGAGCAGCCTCGTGCTTTCCTCGGTGGGTGCATTATTAATTGGATCTCCATGTTTAGAATAAAACTTAGTGGTTTGAATTAGGTTCCAGTAACTTCCTAAAAAAGTAATGATACAGTTGTTTTCAGAGAAGGAAAGGAAGACTTGCAGGCAGTATCTGCCAGCTCTTCTTGATAGCACCTCATAAGCTTAGTCTCCTACCCTTGTCTTCACCCGATGGTTTTATGGACTACTAATGTGACTTATGAGATTTCCTAAAATGGGTTCAGAAAATCTACAAATATGTTATAGTGCCCATTCAGACATTTATGTTATTTCTCATATCAAAAACTGTCCCAACAAGCTTCTTATGTTGAAGAGTCAGACACTCTGTAAGTAGATTCAGAAGTTCAGTTTCTGTGTGCCATATATGTTCTAGGCACTGGGTTTTGGAACTGAGCATTTCTACATTGCAGGAACACGGGAGACTGGATGTCCAAAGATATCATATAGTAGCTATGATTATACCCTGCCTCAAGAGAAGATTCTGAATTTACCAGCTGACCAGGAAAGTAAGGGTGGAAAGATTAAAAATCACCAATATGGGGAGGGAACAGAATAGAGAATAGAATAGAATAGAATAGAATAGAATAGAATAGAATAGAATAGAATAGAGTAGAATTCACCAAGATGGGAAGGCTTAAGGATCTAACGAGATGGAGTCAGTAATTATGTTAATGACAGAAATTCAGAGAGTATTTGTATGTAAGACGAAATATGACTCAGTAGGAAAGAAACTGACAGCTCTGAGCAAATCTTTGGGATCAGTCTCTAGCTCTGGATATGACATTATTTTTATTTTAGATACTTAATGTTCTCAGATAACATAAAAGACACTTACAAACCAAACTCAGATTTTTTTCTGTATATTCCATTGGAGCACCCAGGCTTTGTAGAGCTATGTGCTTAATAAAATCCAGCTGTGTGTGTGTGTGTGTGTGTGTGTGTGTGTGTGTGTGTGTGTGTGTGTGTGTATTTGATGAGGTCTTTGCACAATGTTTAACCACATCTTTGATCAGTTTTAGAAACCCAATTGATGGATGAGTTTTCTAAAGACATATCTACAAATGTGTCATTTAAAACATCTGAAATGGGTTGTTTGTGTTTATGCTTTGTACTACTCGGAGCATCTTGATGCAAGAGAGAGAAAGCTATGGTAAAATTTTAGTGATGGGCTTGCTGCCAAGTGGCAAGGGGAAACAAAGGTGCTTCATAAGTTTGCTTAGTTTATTCCAATTTCTGGCTGCATGCTCATGTGTAAGTCATACACATAGTATTCTAAATACTTGTCTTCCAGTGTATTCCTAGTGTTGTGAGCTCCATGAAGACCATGTGCCTGATGGCAATTGAACACATGAGCCAGCCCAGTTCCTCTAATCAGTGAGTAGATAGAGTGGGCACGAGAAGGAAAGGGCAGAAGTCCACAGAGTGATGAACCCAAGTGGGGACAAGGGACGACAGACGCCATAAAGATGAGCTGGAAGGTTTATGTTCGGGAAAGATCAAATCAAGAAAATAAGGCGACCTAGATCTGGTGGGCAAAGCTAAAGCTCACCCCAAACACCACACCGTGCTCTCTGTGCTCTTGGGCACTGTGGAATGTTTCTTTACATGGAATTTACCTTGTAATGTCTGGTAACTCTCACTGGATGTCGCCTATAAAGATGTTCTAGTACAGAACGCCTTAGTGTCTTTCATGGGCTGTGTATATTGTGACACTTATGAAGACATAATTTTTTTTGTGAGGTATTTTTCAATTTACTTTACTTGTTATACTGGTTTTGATTTTATTTGTTTTTTATTCATTTATTTTGTTTTAGGTTTTTTGTTTGTTTTTTTTTTTTTGGTTTTGTGTGTGTGTGTGTGTGTGTGTGTTGTGTTTTTTTTTTGTTGTTGTTGTTGTTGTTTTTTTGAGATACTTGGGTTGGTCCCAGGCCCATGCATGTTAGAAAACATTCTGCAACCAAGCTACATCCCCAGCACTTCTTAGCTTTTATAAAGTACTGTTAAGATAGCCCGAATATCATCAGCACCCTAGCTAGGCTTTGTTTCAGTAATAAAGAGGAAGCTAGTTACCATTTCTTCCCTCCTTCTGAATGGGCTGCTTACCTCCCCAGAGCATCTTCTACCCTTTCCCCAGGACTTTACCTCTGTTCTTTAGTCTGAGGTACTTAGAGCAAACATTCTGTGTTGTTGTAGGGGTTGCTACACCCTCTCAGTGAGCTTTCATGTTTATTCCTTTACAAGACTCCCTAGGATTCCAGGCTTATGTTCTGCTGCCCCGGTGGGCACAAGAATTAGGCTTCTTTCCTTCTAGGGGAAAACAGTACTTAAAGGAGGAGGGAAAGGTAGTTCTTTCATCTCAGTACTCTCACCTCCCATCACTCTTGTCTGCACTGTATCACAGGGACCAGACTCCTGCAGGGAAGTCAGACACACAGCTAAGGACACATTGCCCTGACCTGTATGATACCAGATGCCAGATCCATCCAAGAGCAATGTTTGTTTTTCCTCAAGTAAAATGCACCATGTGTCTTTCAATACAACAAACTCCTATGCTAAATAATTAGGCATCACCCTAACTTCATGCCTAGTCACAATTCTAGTGAACGCTATCCATCCTAAAATTCGTAGAGAGCTGATATGATATGTATTACCAATTTTTCTTTAAAAAGCATAGGCTACAGTTTTTCCGCATTGACTCTTTTAGATTATTATATAACACTTCCTCATTATATTGTACTTAAATTCACTTAAATTTCTTATACCTTTTTAATTGCACTTTTGTGCTTAAAATTCTGTTTTTGAGTATCCCCTTTGTTGGTCTGCTATAAGAAATATTGCTTACATATGAATATTTTGAATTAGGAATAAATGAAATTCTGGTTTTGCTGTCAGAACCAAATTGTGAAAATGTATTACATGTCTTGGAAAATCAGTATACTCTATTAGCAGGCCTGTCAATATAAAAAGTGCCTCCCATTTCCACCTCCTGCTCTAATAACCTGTGTTACTCTCAGGCAGTTCACATAATCAGAGTATATTGTCAGCTTACTGGGGTTGGGGAAGCATGAAATGAAAATCGCGTTAATATTGATCCAATTCTTTTACTTGCAAGTGTCCTTGGTGTCCTTTTCCTCTGAGCAATAACTGTGGGCACTAGGTAGCCATTTTCTTCTCTCTTTCTTAAATTCCAGTCCGTCATTACAAAGGTAACTGTATAAGAATTTAACACTCAGAATAATCTGTGAACACTGAATCATAATTAATACCTAGATTGCTAATACTGAATGTGCACTACACATCAGCAACATTTTCCTCCAACTGTTCAGAGGGCAGCCTACCTGGAGGAATGAGGGATGTCTGCATATCCTTCCTTGGTAGAAACACAAAGGATGCACTGCTCCCATTGCATGCAAAGTAAAGATGTGCCTTCAAGTCCGAGTGCCATTTCCAAATCTTACAGTATCTGCTTGTGATCACTCACTGAACTCCATGTCAACAGTAATGAGTTGTAGTGGGAGTGGTGTTTGGATACTCTTCATCTGGATGAACTAGCACAGCTAAAAGATTAATCAGCTTTTACATCTGACTTATTAAACTTACCCAGTGACCACTCTGCTTTTACATGAAGGCGTGTCCTTAACACACAGAAATTGTCTGTCTGGGTGTGAGCAGTTTGTTTCATGTGTGGGATGTTTTTTTTTTTTTTCAGTAAAGTTTATGCAGATGGGATGGAGCTTCTTGAGGGATTGATCACATATAAAAGGAGAGTAATATGTTTCACGTTTCCAGGCTCTTTAATGTGGTGTTATAAGTTTTCACCATTGCGATTTCCCTAGGGTGTTTTTGTTCTGTTCTTTCGTCATTTCCCTTCTTTCTTCTTTCTATCCCTTTCTTCTCTTCTCTCCTGCGCTCTCTCTCTCTCTCTCTCTTTCCTTCCCTCCCTCCCATCTCTGTATTCTATTCAGAAAATGTTACAGTTAAAAAGAATCTTTCATTTTATATTTCCATCCAGAGATAATATGTGCTCTGTGTTTAAAATGAAGCTCTAAGGTACATTTACCTTCAACTCTTTTTCTTTGGGTAGCAGTTAAATAATATTGTACAGAGCTAAAACAAAAACCAAAACAAAATAAAAAACAAAGAAACAATGAAAGCACCATTCTGTAAAGGCATTTGTTTCTCTGACTTGAATTTTAATGAGAAAAAACATCTTTGTCTTAACACTCCCCAAAGTATCCATATCATTGGTGCTTTTTTAAAAAAAAGATATTTAAGTTTGAAGATTCATTGCAGAATTTTTTATATATTGACATATTGAACAAGAAAAATATATTATTAAATGATGGCTATTTGAAGATTTCTCTTTTGAAAAGAATGCCCCCTTGTGAAGCTAATTTTCAGATGTCTACCCACATTGGAATTTTGCAAGCATACATTTAGGCCAAATTAGAATGAGGCGAAAACTTGACTCTGCCAACCTCCCTACAAAGACCTTCTTCCAAAGATGGGAAAATGTTATCCTAACCTTGTTTTTACTGAGAAACCATAAGGAATTCTCCTTCAGATAACCAAGATTTTAAGTATTCACATTGTTAACGTAGCTCAGTCAAAAACTTCTAAAGCATCAGAATTGTTGATGCTGGACTAACTACCTGGTGGCACCTGCCTGTGATGCCAGCGAGGCCAGAGGCAGTGCTTGGAGTCTCACTATTTCAGGGCTGTGCAGGCCTTCCCTGTAACCTCAAGGTTAGCCTGGGCAACTTTGTGAGATCCTGTATCAAATTTTTTCAAAAAGCAGAAGCAGGATCTAGGAACCTAGTTCAATTTTAGAGTGTTTCCCTAGCATACATGAGGTCCTAGGTTAGAGCCCTAGAGACCCCAAGATGATGATGGCGACGACAATGACAATAAATTAAAGATAAAGTGGATTCTCATGTAACTTGTTTAATAATAACTCAATGAATGCAGTGAATAAAACGGTATGGGCAAAGTATTTAAATGCCAGCTGTCTCACTATGTTCTGTTTCACAAGAACTTAGCAGCACATGAGCTGCCTATTCTTCTTTGTTCAATCTACTCTAGTCAAGGCAGGGGTGCATTGAGCTTTGTAATGATTATGAGCAGACTACTGACATAGCACAGTGGAAGGAAGTCTCCACAGAGCGCAGAGCACTGTCTGTCAGTGGCTGTGACTAGGACTTGAGGATCAGGCTGGTCTCATTTCAGGTTTATGAACCTCACTTTTGCTCACTTTTTTTTCTTTCTTTTTATAAATCTTGTCCAGCAGTATCGTGAGTGATAAAGCTTTAAGTTTAAGGAAGTTCAAAATGTGTAAGCATCCACTCTCGTTTCAAGTTTGCAGTAATCCCTTGAGACTTAGGTTGGGAAAGTGCTCATTATTCCTCTTTCACAGATTGGAAACTAAACTTAAGAAATTGGTGAGGATTTGTTTAATGTTTATAATGGGTATAAAGAAAAAAACACAATAAATAATAAAGTACAATTTCCACATTGTGGGAAGGCTGAAGGCCATGCAAGGAAAGTGACTTAATCAATGGTGTATACATAATTAGTTGGTGAGATATAGCAGTATTATTTCTAGGTGTTTTCTCAACAAATGTGTGTTCCCACCTTACTCAGTGCCTGAAGGAGAAATGAACTTGCTCTGAGCTAATGAGAATGTAGAACACTTGTAGAGCACGTACTGGCCTTGAGCATCCACGGACCTGGGTCCCATCCCAAGGACTGCACCAGAATTAAGCAAAAGGGAGACAAGTGCCACTAGGAAAATCTCCAAGTAAAACATTTCAAAATAAATGATATTTATTTCAAAATAAATGGGTCTTCACCCCCCCCAGTGACTGCTGCTCCTTTTTAGTATCCACAGTTAACTGTAGAATAATCCCTTAAATCAAAATTAACCATGTTATATTTCCCTTTATGGCATTTGCTTATCAATATAAAATAATATAGTGACAACAAACTATTGCTAGATCCTGATAATTTTTTTAAAGACATTTGTAGTATCAGCAGAAGCAAGTATGTATTTTAACTTTGGGGTACTTAAGACAATGAAAACCAAAGCAGTAGTAACAAAGCTCTGTGATGCTGGCACATAATAGCAATGTGGAAGACATTCTAGTTCTGTCTCTTCTAAATTACACATTGTCAGAGCAGAGGCCTTAGCTCAAGTGATGGAGGGCTTGCTAACATGCATGGCCCCACATTCAATCCCCAGCATGGCAACATCAACAGCAAAGTAATTAGATAATTAATTACCTTAACTACAATATACTTGGATTCACTAGTTTCCTGGCTATTAGGAGAAATTTATAAAGGAAAAGTGTCTTCAGGGCTGCACTGTGTCTCTGTAATTCTGTGAATACGTCTACAGAAAGTGCTTTCCCTATGTAAAACCTGAGAAGAAATGAAGCCATAATTTTACATTGCACTTTGCTCTTCCACAAGTCCATGGTACTTTTCCTTGTAAACTTTCACATTGCCATATTTCCCTAGGAAATAAGCGTCCCTGCCTCCTTTGTCTAGCTCTGCTTGTTTTCCTTATTCCCATTTCAGTCTAAGGTGCCCTGGCAGTTTGTGGCACCCGCTCGTTAATTTCTTGATGAATGGCTAAAGAGGCCAAGAAGTGCATTTGGTTCAACGTGTCTTCTAAGACAGATGATCTCAAATAAATTCTCCTCTCAATCAGATTTTGATTTGTTAGGTGATAAACCAATTCTTTCTAAGGACAGTGTTTACAAGCCTTGTAATGAGACAGCCCTCTGAGACCTTACCTCCTTTTGCTGTAATGTTGATGGATGAAACTCTAATTCATAAAGGATATTGTGATTGAAAAGCACCTTTAAATCTCATATACTCTAATCTAGACAAATGTTTGTTTCAGCTCCACAAAACTGGTAAGTTTACTGGGTTATGAGCGGGCTGATAATCAGCTCTGTGTGAAGGCACCAATTCCTGTAGCAAATATCGGAAAGACTCAAATGTTTGCTGCTTCAAAGCTAGAAGAAAACAGATGCTAGGCAGGATACATTTCCAAGCTCACCTTCCTTCTATCTCACATTCTTTATGGGTAGATTTTTATTGTGATAACATAGTCACATAGATCCATTCTTTAAAAAAAAAAACATGGTAATGATATAAGGGAAAACCTGATTATTTGGCTGACTGAAACTTAAAGAACTTTGTTACTTTAATGCAAAAAACTGGGCTCCATTTCATACAAATTAACACAAATGAGTGAGATTCTGAAACATTTGAGGAAATTTTTACTGAGAGCTATCCAGAGATGACTCCTATGTCTCAGTTCACTCATTCAGGGCTTACCAATGTTTGCTCCTTACCAGGCAGTGTGCTGAGTGCTAGAAATACAGAGACAGATATGGAATTCCAGTCATCAAAGTGCCTCCAGGCGTCTGTGGAGATAAAACATTCAGGCAGCTGCAGTACCTGGTGCCCTGGAAGATTCGTGAGGAATGGGTACCTGGTGCCCTGGAAGATTCGTGAGGAATGGGGAGAGCATACGGGAAAGAGTTGACAAGACAGAGAATCATGAGAAGGGACTTGGTTGACATCTAAACTTCAGCAGGTCCTGTGTACCTACCAAATGCCAGACCCTAATGCTGCAGAGATGTCATAGTAACATAGTGTAGAGGGCAGACACACAAGAGATCCCACCTCCAATATGTAGCCAAAGATATCAGCTGTGACATCACACAGGGATTACTTAGAACAGATGTCTGGAGGAAGAGAATTGTGAAGGGCAATTAGAAAAAAAGCAGAGAAAAAAAATTAAAAGGAATACCTACCCCTTACATTGAGCATAACATGAGCACATATCAAGAGGGCTGTAGGAGCATAGCATATTCCAGAAGCTGCCGTGGATCAGTGGGCGAGCTCACATAAGGCTGGTAAGAGAACTTGCTCAGGTATGCCAAGGAGTCTATGTTTTACCCTACATTGTATGTCTTGTTGTGAGTGTTCATTACAGGAGGTTAACAAATAAAACGACACAGGAATACTCAACATGCTTGTATTGCATGATAACCATTCTGAAAAAGTGTTGAGGGTCATGTGAGCCATGCACCTGTGAAAACCTCCATACTAGGTAATGACTGAAAGTGGTGCAGTGGTCAGCACCAGTCAAGATGAAACTTGAGCCTCTGACCTAAACTGCAGTGGAGGAGAAACAAGTTACTTAGCTCGGCTGGGGAATAAATGCATGGAGAGTGTTATGCTGGTGAAAAGATGCCTGCAGTATTTTTCATTGCATTCACATCCTTTGATAAAGCAAACAAGCTCCAAGTTCCTCTGGTTAAGTTACCTCCCAACAAGCAAAGGGACTAAAATTATACAACCCCTCCGCAGACATTTCTACTGTGTGGGATCTGTAATTGGGATGAGTCTGAAACATTCTATCCTTCATCTGGTATTGCAGAAATAAGAATCACCCATGAGCCAGTGAAAGAAGTACCTCATGTAACCCATGATGGACTGTTGGAAGGCCTCTGGAATGAGTCTAGGAGTACTGGTCAATTGAGCCTATAAGCATTCAGCCAGAGTTGTGGCATGTCCTGGGAGCAACACTGTCACAGAACTGGACACTAAGCACAGCTGCACCAGTGTGCTGCAGTTTACTAGTTAGTGCTGTAAGCCTATACCAGATGCTGTGAGTGCCACACTGTATTTTCCTCCAATTCGAACTTCAAGGGACACAGATACTTGGTGTAGGTTTGGCATGGCATGACTGCAATGGTATGACATAGAGCTTTTGACAATTTTAGATAGTCATCACCCACAGCCTGTGTTTGAGAGTAAGTATGGAAATGTTTGTCAAGCTGTCCGATCCAAGAGGAACTTGATGTACTAGTCTCTAGGCATTCATCTGTTGACATATAATTTCTTAAATTTCCATTTTTCTTCTAATTTTATGTATTTTGCTATGGTTTTATATTATTTTATACACCAAAGAAGGATATAACTTCAGAAAATGTATTTAATTAATTGGTAAATTAATTAATTGGTAAATTAATTAAATTGGTAAATTAATTAAACTTGATGTGCAGTAGACTTATTAAGCATCATTCTATGGTTACCTCCTTGTAGCTCCCCAAATAACCAATTTCTTCACTCAGAAGTGAATACTTTCCTGTTTTCTTTGTATCTATCTTACCTCCTTTCAAAAACTATTGATTAGTTCCTTCACTTTACATTATAATTATATAAATCAAGTTCTCAAATTGTATGGGTCAGAAAGCTGAATTTGAAGTGGTGGAGTTACAGATATTTTGTAAAGAATACATGATTATAAAGTCACAAGGAATGGGTTATAAACTGGGCCTGATAGAGCAATCCTGTAAAACCCCTGCCACTCAGAAATGCTTAGGAGAATTACAAGTTCAAGACCAGCCTTGGCGAGTCAGAGAAAGGCTCCGAATAAAGCCGGCAAGAGACAGAGCACTGTAAAGAAAGTAGAAGGATGGATTGTAGGGCCACAGTGGGCCAATAGCTTACTGTGCCTACTTCCTCATCTGTAAAGTAAGGGATAAATCTCCAACTTTCCTCACAGATATCTAAGCAAGCAAAATAAAGAAGTATTTTAAAGTGCTCTGTAGTTGTAAAGAAATAGCAAACACAGGATATAATAAAGAAAATGTTGTTTGTAACACCCACTAAGTGGAGGTCCATCTCCACTAACCTAAACTGCTGTTTTGCTTGAATGTAGGCACTGAAGAAGATGTGGTGAAGTCCAAGAAAGCTTTCAGAAGCCAAGCAATTGTGAACCAGAACTCAGAGACTGAGCTGATGTTGGAAGGAGATGATGATGCGGTCAGCCTGCTCCAGGAGAAAGAAATTGACAACCTTGCAGGTACTTGTTAATATGTTTCTGCTTGTTATGAGGAATACATAAAGCCACAGAACTCAAATTGTGTCACCTGGTGAAGGAATGTATGTCAGTGTTCGTCATGATGCTCAGTCATGTGAGTGCTGATAATTTAGTGTGCCTCAGTCTCCGACACTGAAGCTAGGACTTCAAGCAAATGTGCTTCACTGACAGTAAGCAGTAGCACACTATGTAATGAGGAATGGTGCTTTAGAAAGGACAGTCATCCTGAGTACACATCCTCAAGTAAATCTGCTACTACCACTGGGAGGTGGGGTAGGATGATGGATCCCTTGGTTTTTCTCTCTCTCTCTAACCTCCCAACAACCTTAGGAAATGGGCACTTTAGCAAGGTGAGCATGGAATTTGCCAGCCCCTCCAGGCTGAATCATTTGAAAGGTCTCACTCTTGCTTTGCTCTGCCTTCACAGTTCTAAACCCCTCTTACAAACAACTAACCTTTCCTGTTTTATCCTCAACTTCTCTTTGTCCTGGTGCCAGTCTGAGGTCATGGAGAACAGGATTGCCGTGGCCTGATTGTGTGTGATGGACATCTTAGAGGATCAGCCAATAGCCTTTGAGGTCTGACAAAAAGCAGGTCAGAAAGCAACCAATAGAAATTGGGTACAGGCTTGGAGCATGCCTTGAGCCCAATAACCAGATTGGGAGGTTATATCCTACCTAGAGCCAGGTTAAAGCTCCTATGTTAACTGAATATGGTGATATACTGCCATCTCAGCACTTGGCAAGAGGACCTTGAGTTAAAGAGCAGCTTGGCCTGTGTACTGAAATTGGATTTCAAACAAAGGACCACAGAAACACCTGCCTCGTAGTCTCAGACTCCAGTTGAGCTGTAACCTCAATTCGTTTTCAGCCCATATAGTATTGGAGTAGAAAGTGGCAGTGGATGCTTCTGTTTATCTCTCTATCTGTAATATTACTGTGTTTCCAGGAGCTTGCTTACTGAGAATAATCTGCTGTAGCTATATAAAAGCCTGCAGTGATTCATTCCTACAGTGGAGATCTTATTATTCATAGCACAGAAGAGTAGGACTCTCATTCTCCCACTTCTGAATGAAGAACACACTAAGCAAGAAGACTATCCTAGTGCCAGGTCCCGGAAATGCCTGTTATCTCTATTTCATGAAAACTGTTTCCTATTTCTAAAATCTATTTCCTGTTTCCTGAACCTAACACCAAATGTTTGTCTCAAATTCTGAAGTAAACATTCAGATCTTACTTTTGGAAATGAAGGCAGACCAAGGCTGTTGCTTCATTTGACAGCAAGTGCGACTCTTTTCCTTTGGAGGTGGTAGGAAACTCGGCGTTGTGATGTCTGACCTCGCCTTCCCTCCTTCCCCCGTCCTCACATGCATGCTTCACCACCGTGTGGTTTACTTTACCTGGTGCTTTGATCCACTGACAAATGGCTAACTCAGGTCTCCTTGGTCTCTTGAAGCTTATATTAAATCTGCTCAGTCCTAATATTAATTTACCAGTATCACAACCTACCAAATAATAGTAACTCTTCTGTATTTCTGCCCTAAAATGGTAGCTAATTTTTAATTTTTGTTCATAAGCAAAACAGTGAAAACATTAAGATAAGACACATTAGAGAAATAAAAGTTCCTTGAAATAAATTATTATTGTATATTATAAATAATAGTGGCATTTCCTAAGTCACTTAAAATCAGATTGATAATTTCAGGCCATCTGTCACTCAGTCCTTTGGCTCCATCCCTTCAGCAGATTTTCTTTGAATGTGTCTGCACTTATTTATATCCACTGGGTCCTAACTCAGATCCTTCCTGTGGGATCCTTAAGTCTATCTGCAAAGCTTAGATTGCTTTCCTAACTTAGTGATGATTCCTTGCATAGTCCACAGTGCTCATCTTTAAAACAGAAACTCAGAGTGTTGCTTGGAGCCTCGAGTAAAGGAGAAAGACAGTGAGAGGTGAATGTGCCAGAAAAGACAGAAAAAGAGACAAAGAAATAGTATACAGAATTCACCGGAGTGAGTGTGTGTGTGTGTGTGTGTGTGTGTGTGTGTGTGAGAGAGAGACAGACAGACAGACAGAGACAGAGAAACAGAGAGAGAGTGTGTGTATGTGTATGAGTGAATTTGTAAATGCTAAGTCACTTCTAAAAGTTAACTGCAGACCTGGATTCCAAATTTTAATGAAATCAACTATTAATGATATAAATGGGTATTTTTTCTAAGAAATAATTGTCATTATCATAGTTATTTCTGTCTCAGACAGTTAATTTTTAAAATAATAATAATGTATTCTTATTCATAACTTATCGTAAATTTCCTGATAGTGCTGTATACTGCCTAAAAAGAACTTCACCGTTACAGGAGATAGCTCTAAATTAAAATGTAAAAGATCCTAAGATCTGTGTATAGTGTTGATATAATCTCATGTTCATTTGGTGTCTCAGAAAGCATTCTGTGAAGTCATCATCATCTACTAACAGCTCAAAAATCAAAATTACAGTGTTTTATTTCTTAATTTCAGAGATATATCCACAGATTATTTATATAAGAAGTATAGCACTGGGGCTCGAGAGATGACTCAGCAGTTAACCAGAGGACCCAGATTCAGTTCCCAGCACTCTCATGCTAGCTCACAAATGTCTCTAACTTTTATTTCCTGAAAAAAAAATCTAGTACCTCACAGACATATATGCAGGCAAAATACCAATGCACATGAAATTAAAATCAATAAATGTTTGAAAAAGTAAAAGAACTATAGCATCAAAAATAAATAAATGAATGAATAAATAAATAAATACATACATACATAAACAGGTAACTAGTTAACCTTAGCCTTCTTCTGGGCACAGTCCAGTGTCCTGTCTTCACAAACCCTGCTTGGTTAAAGGAGACACAGCTGAGGAGACAGTGTCATAGTCTTCTCCTGGAACTACAAACTGAGTCTTCTTTCCTGTCATCCACTCACCATGCTCCAGCACATAGCACTTCGAGGTCTGTGACGATGTACAACAACTAAAAACAGTAATGTTAGCATGTAGAGTAACAGTAATGTTACTCTACATGTAACCTAACCCCATTCTGTTAAAGGGTTTTAATCTTTTTTTTTTCAAGAATACATTTAAACAGCAAGACTTTACTTGGATGTTGACTGTCATATTTTCTTTATTGTTTGGTACTTCCAGCTTTTAAAGAAATAACGTGTTCATAAAGTTCTATAGTTTCAATATCACATGATTTTCCTTTTCATTTTTAGTTTCCTTTCTTCCCAAGCTGTTCATCTCAAGAGGCAAGTTAAATGTGTGTGGCTACTAATCATGCAGCTTACTGTGTTTCTAGCAAGTGGCTAATAGGATTTTAATATACAAGTATGCCAATCAACTAATTATTATATTATTAACACATTACCTAATTTACTTTAATTGCTATTTTAGTTTACAGTGACCCACCAAAATGAATTAGCCCTAAGATTCCATATATGCCTAAAAACTTTATCTTACTAATTATATTTGTTCTTGAAATACTGAAATAAATTAGTATAGGCTAACTGAATTTAATCTAAAATGCCAGTTATTTTATTTGAGACTTAGTAAGTTGTTTCTTCAAATGTTTCAAGAAATGAAATTGAAGAATTACTCAAATTTATAATGCACTCAACTGATAAAAGCCAACCCACTGGTACAGTGTAGCAGTGTACTTTTTTATTTTTTTAATTATTGCACAGAACTGGAAAGATGTTTAAAAGCACTTTCTGCTTTAAGAAAGTCCTTGGTTTGATTTTCAGCACCCACATTAGGTGGCTCACAACCATCTGTAACTCCAGTTTCATGAAATCTAAAACCATCTTCTAGCTCAGGTACCTGCATAACATGAGGTTCATAAATGTATGTGTAGGCACATGTTGTCTTAGTTAATGTCCCATTGCTGTGAAGATATCCCATGACCACAGCAACTTTTGAAAAGAAAAACATTTAATTGGGGCTGGCTTATAGTTCAGAAGTGTACAGTGTGCTATCCTTGTGGCAGGAAGCATGGAAGCATGAATGCAGATATGGTGCTAGAGAAAGAGCTGAGAGTTCTGCATCCATACCAGCAGGCAGCGGAAAGAGAGAGAGCACTGGGCCTGACTGAAGCATCTGAAACCTCAAAACCCACCCCCAACAGCACAGATCCTAAGATCCAGCACATCGCCTAAGAGTGCCATTCTCTATGAGTCTGTGGGGCCCAGTTTCATTCAAAGCACCACATACATATAAACATCAAATAAAATAATAAGCCTTTTAAAAAAGAGGGAGGTGGGAAGGAAGCTGGAGATATGCTCAGCAGTTGAGAGCACTGGCTGTTTTTGCACAGGACCTGAGTTCAGTTCCTGGCACCCACATACCAGCTCACAACCATCTGTAACTTGTACATATACACATAAAATAAAAATAAAACTTTAAAAAGACACTCAAATATCTGACAGTAGAAATATTTTACATAGCCAAATTCCATTATTGCTATTTTCAGAATTTAGTATTACAAATTTAGGGAATTCTACTGAGTTAATGACAGTAATGATGTTTTATTATCAGTTCTATAAGTTGCAATAGTTTTACATATTGCTTTTTGCATAATAAACTTTTATTGCCATCCATTCGATATCCAGTATCTAAAAAGATTTTTTCATAAGCCTGATGTTCAAACATTTTTCACCAGAAATATTCTTTTTCTCTCTCTCCATTCTACAACCTGTCTCTGAGAAACCAAGGTTCTTACTTCACAATAAGAGAACTAAAAATTCACAGTAGCAAAAGCGAGGCAATTTATTTTCTGAACTTGCAAAGTTAGGCTCAGGCTACCATGGCAGGCATACTGCTTAACTGCAAAGAACAGTTTGTAAACCTAGCACATGCCCCTTCCTCCCTCCTTTAAATAGCCAGAAAGAACCGTCTTGTCATCTAGGTCTTACCCTTCCTTCATCAATTAAAACTTTGTATTTTATTCACCAAGTCACATGTGGGTTAATCTCCACATTTTACATTCTGTTTATTTCAAAGCTTGTCAGATATATGACCTTGCAAGCAAGCTAGCTGTTATAATTTTCTACTCTAAACTTTGAGTTTGAGTAAGGGGATACCTTGGCAGTATTGGGAGTGTAGCAAATAGGTAGACTAGGATACATTCACAAGGTCAAGTGTTTCTGCACATTTGCAGCTAGATTTATATAAGCTGGCATGATCCGCCTTTGAAAATGAACCATCAAAGTCTATTTCATACACTTCTGTTTCCTCTTAGATAAAACCCATCTCAATTTTAGGTTTGTTTAAAGTACTATTGACTGGCTAAGCTTTTAATTCCTTGGAAACTTTT
The DNA here is from genome assembly GCF_978045245.1 of Mus caroli. Classification (NCBI taxonomy): domain Eukaryota; kingdom Metazoa; phylum Chordata; class Mammalia; order Rodentia; family Muridae; genus Mus; species Mus caroli. The sequence continues at coordinate 106,520,740 of NW_028227258.1, forward strand.
TTCAGTTCTTGGGAAATGTTATTTAGATACATCACATACCAGTAAGAAATTGATACAGATGCAATATAAAAATCATGATTTTTAGTATATTCCCAATTAGATAACCATACCCACAAGCAGAATATTCCATTGCCTCTAAATGATGTTTGTGCCCCTTGGCCATCCTCTCTGTTGGTCTATTCTACCCTGCCTTCCTAGGCAAACACCTGTCTGTTTTCTGCCTTCATATTTTGTGCGTCTGTGCATTGTATCTGGGGACGTTTTGTGTCTGTCTTCTTTCACTAAGCTCGGGGTTATTGGGGATGGCCTGTGGTGGAGTGTATCTGTTCTTTCTGTAAGGACTATTCTCTTGTATATAGACTGCTTTATTTTGTCTATTTGCTGGCTAATGGACATTTATGTCCTTTCACCTTTGGGCTGTTTGGAATGATAATGCTCTGAATAGTTGTGCATAAGGTTTCATGTACATGATATCTTATTTGAGGGAATTTCTGCCTAAGACAATAACTTAATGTTCAGCCTACCAGATGCTCACCACAGAGGCTGTGCACTGATTGCCTTTGCGGGTTCAGTTTGGCCTTTTCACAATTTGTTATCTGGAGGCTGTGGAAGACTCCAAAACGAACCTATTGCCTTTCCTCTCACACTGCAGTCCTTAAAGACTGTGCAATGTCTTTCTCTGAACCAGGAGGAAATTTTCTAACTCTTACTTACAAGGCCCTTACTGAGCCTTTGGTAAAGTTTAGTAAATAGGAGAGCCATGACTTTTCACAAAGCAATTGGATTTGGAGGAGAGGAGGGAGTGGTGAAGGTCTTAGCTAGCTCACTGGCTCCTGGCCTGCTCAGCTGCTGTGTTCACAGGGAATGCCTGCTGCTGTTAGAGGCAGGAATCCTGAGCTGAGCTGGAGTAAGGAAGCTTGGAGGAGATCTTTGTGATCAGTTTGGCACGGATGGGGTTGGGGAGAAAGGGAGGCCACAAAGAGTGCTCTGCTTCAGAGCTGCAGATGAGACTGAGGGGTTGCATCTGGAGGAGGGGGGGGGGGAGAAGAGGAAGATCTTCAGTCAGCCTACCTGCTTCCCTGGCAAGAATCTGTGAGAGCAAAACTTAAAGCTGATCTCATGTCTCCATTCTGACTTCTGCTAATTATGTCCTTATTAACTGAATGTCTCTGAAGGTTCTCATAATTATAAGGCCAAGATAGCAGTGCTGCTCTCAATTAAGAAAGGTCTCTTTATCGCATAGAAAAGTGTGTTCTATACCCAACAGACCAGAGTGGTACCTTGAATACTTTTTTAAAAGGGTAGTCACGATTTTTAAATAGCAGTGCTGGGAAAAGAATGTTGCAGTGTAAGCCAGGCTTTTTACATGGATTTTGTTTTTCAAGTAAGAGGCTTATAATCCTCATACAAGTACATTTTCATACACGCTCTTAAGATAACTCAAATTCAGAGGGAAGTACAAGACTAAGAATGCACCTAGATACACACTGGATTCCAGGACCTTTCTCCTGCTCCCTAGAAACAAGCTCTGTGGGGCTTACTCGGTGTTCCAGATGACCACTGAACTACAGAGGTGGACTGCAGGGTGGATATGCAACACATGGAAAAAGTGGAAACTAAAACTCTAGAAAAACAAAAGGAGACAACATACTGCTCCGAGCTAAGAGTTAATAGGACTTGGTTATATAAAACGAGTTGGAGGGTTGGAGGCACAGATTTAACTGTTGCATGGAGTAGGGAAAAGAAGACACTATTGTTTCACACTCGAGTGCAGGTGCCCCTGCCCTGGTCCGCCCCTCCCTATGTAGTTCTAGCATAAGGAACAAAAGGCACTTGCCTGTCTTACCAGCACACATGTATTTATGTAAGATTCTTCCACTTATTTTTATGTAATCTTAGTTATAGATTTTAACTAAAATTCATTTTCAGATATTTGTATTCAGAGAAAGATGTCTCTTAAACATTCTGGATTCTCCAAAATGTATTTGACTCAGGACCACCACCACCACCCCCCAGCCTTGACCCCATTTTGAAACGCATGTGTATTTCAGGGGAAATTTAATCCATATGTTTCTGACTCGCTCACACTTAACTCATCAAAATGTTGTTTAGTAAAAGCTATTTGATGTTGGGAAAGCCTTAAGAGACTTCGTAAGTCTTTTCTTCTTTCTCTTTGAATTTAGAAGTTGCTTTGCCAGCCATAAATGCCATACCCAAAGAAGGGATTCACAATTAGCCTTAAACAGATTTCACTAGCCACTCTGAGATGACATTCACATGCCCATTTCTTATAAAAAGCTAAAATATTTAACTTTATAACTTTTTAAATGTTCATTACAGAGTTGTAAAATAAAAGCCCCATCGTTAATTCCTAGTGTTCTTTGATTCTCATCATTATTCTCACAAAGCCACCAAGCCAGGGTAGACCTGTGGGCATTTTATTGTGCTATAGTCCTATGTTTCCAAAAATATATGTCCTCTTCAACCATGAGTTCTGTAGTCTATAAAATATATTAAAGTACTCTTTATAGCAATAACAGTCCTGCTAACCTGACTGTAAATTTTAAACTATAATAACAACACAGTTCAACTGTGTCCCTTAGACATTAGCCATGCCTAAAATCATATGTAACATTTCCACATCTTTTTTATTTTAAGAATAAGCCATCCTTTGTTGGTTCAAGTGTTTTATAAACCCCAATATTAAGATCTTTCCTAATAAATTGTTTTGGTTGAAACATAATTTTGTCTTCACATCTTTCTCTAGATACAAATTTTCTAAGAATTTATCGTCATAGCACTAATCTGAAAAGACAGGACAGTGATCACCTAACTCATTGGTACTGTGGCTCTCGGTACATAGGCACCAAGCTTTCACACGGTACTGACTAACTCATTGGTACTGTGGCTCTCGGTACATAGGCACCAAGCTTTCACACGGTACTGACTAACTCATTGGTACTGTGGCTCTCGGTACATAAGCACCAAGCTTTCACACGATACTGACTTTAGACAGAACACGAATGGAGATACTCATTGCCTAAGAGAGGTACATGACTTATGTTCCTTGGTACACCTGGAGGAAAATGTGAGGTAAAAGAACTGCTTTGCAGTGAACACAATGCTCACACTAGCATCTTGGAGCAGAGGAGGAGGATTGGTCTGCACTGCCACACCCACAGGTGCCCTGGTCCTTTCTTTGAAAGACATTAGCAATGTTGCAAAGCTTGGGTGAAAGACCTCTTTCCCCTGCACTGTACAAAGGGTAAGCAAGGTTTTCTGCATGTTGATGGTGCTTTGAACCATTTATCCCTGTACCTTAATGCTGCATACAGAAGCCAGAGCCTGCAGAAAGTCCATTGCCATAATCACTTAGCCTTCAGTACAAGAATTTGTATGACTAACAGATTACAAACACTGCAGCAGAATATCCTCTGTTGGTTCAGATAGACAACAAGGCCAGGGACATGGGGACTAGGAACATGCTCAAAGGTTAAGAGTCTTATGCCTCTCCAGAGAACCTAAGTTTGGTTCCCAGCAGCCATATTAGGTGGCTCACTGTGGCCTGTTAACTTCAGCCCAAAAAAGACCCAATGCTTTCTTTTGGTCTTCCTAGAGGAATATTGCATATACTCACAGACACACACACAAATGCATTTTTTTAAAAGATTTGTTTTATGTCTATGTGTGCTCTATCTGTATGCACACCTGCCTGCCAGAAGAGGGCATCTGATCTTGTTATAGATGGTTATGAGCCACATGTGGTTCTAGGAATTGAACTCAGAACTTTGAAAAAGCAGCCAGTACTTTTAACCCCTGAACCATCTCTCCAGCACCGTATGCATAATTTTTAACTGAATAAAGATTTGATTGAGCCTGGCTGTGGTGGCGCATGCCTTTAATCCCAGCTCTTGGGAGGCAGAGGCAGGCAGATTTCTGAGTTTGGAGCCAGCCTGGTCTACAGAGTGAGTTCCAGGACAGCCAGGGCTGTCTTAAAGAAAAAAGATTGTCTCTGGTGAAAAATCTGGTGTAATTCTGATAGGCTTGCCTTTATATGTTACTTGGCCTTTTTCTCTTACTGCTTTTAGTATTCTATCTTTATTTAGAGCATTTGTTGCTCTGATTATTATGTGTCGGGAGGTATTTCTTTTCTGGTCCAGTCTATTTGGAGTTCTGTAGGCTTCTTGTATGTTCATGGGCATCTCTTTCTTTAGATTTGGGAAGTTTTCTTCTATAATTTTGTTGAAGATGTTTGCTGGTCCTTTGAGTTGAAAATCTTCATTCTCATCCACTCCTATTATCCGTAGGTTTGGTCTTCTCATTGCGTCCTGTATTTCTTGGATGTTTTGAGTTAGGATCTTTTTGCATTTTACATTTTCCTTGATTGTTGTGCCGATGTTCTCTATGGAATCTTCTGCACCTGAGATTCTCTCTTCCATCTCTTGTATTCTGTTGCTGATGCTCGTATCTATGGTTCCAGATTTCTTTCCTAGGGTTTCTATCTCCAGTGTTGCCTCATTTTGGGTTTTCTTTATTGTGTCTACTTCCCTTTTTAGGTCTAGGATGGTTTTGTTCATTTCCATCATCTGTTTGGATGTGTTTTCCTGTTTTTCTGTAAGGACTTCTACCTGTTTGATTATGTTATCCTGTTTTTCTTTAAGGATTTGTAACTCTTTAGCAGTGTTCTCCTGCAATTCTTTAAGGGATTTTTGTGCTTTCTCTTTATTGTCTTCTGCCTGTTTAGCAGTGTTCTCCTGCATTTCTTTAAGTGTGTTATTAAAGTCCTTCTTGAAGTTCTCTATCATCATCAGGAGATATGCTTTTAAATCCGTGTCTAGCTTTTCCGGTGTGTTGGGGTGCCCTGGACTGGGCGAAGTGGGGGTGCTGGGTTCTGATGATGGTGAGTGGTCTTGGTTTCTGTTAGTAAGATTATTACGTTTACCTTTCGCCATCTGGTAATCTCTGGGGTTAGTTGTTATCATTGTCACTGTTTAAAGATTGGAGCAGAAGCTGTGTTCCACTCACCAGCAGTCTCTAAATCCTGCGGCGGGGGTCGTGGGTAGCTGACGGTACCCCGGTCCTGGTCCAGCCGGAAGAGGCCTGTGGTCCTACACAGGCCGTTTTTTATTGATTTATAAATAAAAATAAGGAAAATCTAGATTTTTAAAAAATGGTTTATTTATTATATCTAAGTACACTGTAGCTGTCTTCAGACACATCAGAAGAGGGCATCAGATCTCATTACAGATGGTTGTGAGCTGGGATTTGAACTTTGGACCTCTGGAAGAGCAGTCAGTGCTCTTAACTGCTGAGCCATCTCTCCAGCCCCCAAATCTAGATCTTTTAATCTTTAAAAGAGAGGAGAGTTTGGTTGAATTTGCTGTCTAAATATTGCTAAATATTATCAGACAAAATATCCAGGAAGTTTTATAGTGATTGCAGTATTCTTTGTTCTTTCATTCAGAATTAAGTTTTTCTCTCATTTTACACTACTAGCTCATCTACCAGCTAAGAACAGCCAAGGTGCTGCTCTTGTTCAGCATGTTTGTGGATCAGGAATTCAAAGAGAAACTAAAAAGCGAACATAAATTCTATACTTAAATTTTGGATTTGGGAGGATCTCCACTTATCAAGCAATATTTTCCGAGGAAGAAGAATGGTGTAGACAAGTGGGGAGTGTGTGCAGGTGGGAGACAGGATTAACATTGAGAGGAGACTGCAGCAGAAGCTGAGAAGGGACAGTCTGTGGCTTAGAATGGAGAATGAACATTAGAAGTTATGTTGCAGCATTGGAAATGACGACCCACCAGCTCAGTCATTAAGTTTTGACTTGGAGTCAAAACTTAAATCAACTTTTCTTTCTTTTCAGATACTGTCATCCATGTCCTCACATCACTGGTGGTGGTGGTGGTGGTGGTGGTGGTGGTGGTGGTGGTGGTGGTGGTGGTTTTTGAAACTTTCAATTGGTTAACAAGAGTTAAGTGGATCATTGCTATCTATGTTATTACATAGCTTTAAAAAACAAAAACAAACAAACAAAAAACAAAGAAATAATGGGCCAGCAAGATGACTCAGTGAATTAAGACACTTGCCACCAATCCTGACAGCCTGAGTTCAGTCTCTAAACCTGGCATCAAGACAGACAAGAACCAATTCTGGCAAACTGTCCTCTACAAATGAACCATGCGGTGCAAGTGTGTGTGTGTGTGTGTGTGTGTGTGTGTGTGAGAGAGAGAGAGAGAGAGAGAGAGACAGAGAGAGAGAGAGACAGAGAGAGACAGAGACAGAGAGAAACAGAGACAGAGACAGAGAGACAGAGAGACAGAACACTCACACACATGATTATGTAATTATGTAAAAAATTAGTTTACAATAGGAAATGCCAGGAAAACCGTAGAAAAGGCAAGAGCTGGAAGGATGTGTAGGCCATTAGCTACCATTTTCCAAGTTCTGATTCATACTTCATATTCCAGTTGTATGTGGTTATCCAACCAAATCAATATAATAAATATTGATCATTTCTTATATGTAAGCCATGACAATACATGGAATAAAAAGATAAACAGTAGCATCCCTGTTTTCGAGGACATGTCAGTTGAGCCAGATCTGAAGGCCAGATTTATTGGATTTACAACATTTTCAAAGGGATATATTACCTATCTAAAGTTAGAGAGCAGAGTTAGGTTTGATGTTTAAACCTCTGAGGTCACCAAGGAAATGGATAATGTAGAGAGCAAAGAGCTTCAGACCAGCTGCAGAGCTCCAAGAAACAGCAGGCTTCCGGACAGTGAAGAAAGCTGTCAGTAGCACTGCAGAGGCCAGGGCAGCAGACAGCAGGACAGTCCTCTGTCATGGGCATCAAAGCACTGGTCCAGTAACTTCAACCTGATGTTCCTTGGAACACAGCTATTTTAAAGCCACTGCACAAGCAATCCTCTAGGAAAGTGTGTCTGAAAGATTCTGCTAAAATCAAAAGGTAACACGTTTTTGTTTAGTAACTTGCTCTTATTAATCATAGTACATGTCCCAAACACCCTGGCAACAGGCCAGGTGGGACTGTAGCCAAAAAACTGATCAGGAGAGAAAAAAACTGATGTTTAACCTTGGCAGGCCTGGCGAGGGCACAGAGACACCAAGCTCACAGGCAGAGAGAGCAGCTGGCTCGCACAGGAAGGAAGAAATCAGTTCCAGAAAATGGACAAACTAGATGGGGATAAGTCGGGTGCAGAAAGCCTTCAGAGAGGGGACAACATCAGGACAAGTGCAGTGTTTAATTTTTTTTCAAAATACGAATACTACAAGGCAGGATAGATGCTTGTAGAGCAGGGTTTCTCAACCAGTGGGTCACAACCCCTTTGGGGTCACATATCAGACATTTAATTATGATTCATAACGATAACAAAATTACAGGTATGAAGTAGCAATAAAATAATTTCTCAGTTGGGATCACCACCGCATGTGTATTACACATGCCCTGTGTTACAGGGCCAAGGCATTCGGAAGGCTGAGGAGCGCTGGGGTAGAGAATGACCTTTCTGAAGAGGCCTGTGCTTACCAGTCTTCTCAACAGGGTGTGTGCACCCTGGCCACAAAAATGATCCATACCACTGTTGTACCTCACATTATCTGAGCTCTGCTGCCATCCTCTAAACAGAGCTGATCTCGGAAGCCTAGTATGCTTCCTCAGTGCCCTCTCTCCCTGCTCTCCTTTCCTCCTCCTGCTCTCCAGCCAAACATGCTTCAGGCTCATGCCATTTGCATCTGTGCGTTCATGCCCACCATTCTTCCTCACATTGCCTGCCTGTCATACCCATTCATCACAGCTCTTGGAGTTGCGCTTCTACAATTCCATGCCAGCTTCCTCCACCTGACTAAGAATGGTATACTTCAAAGAATGTCTGCAGAGTTCTTCTCTTCCTCTTCTTTGTTAGAAGGTAGTACACATAAGGGTTTATAATTTAACTTTGGACTGCTATGTACTTGTTGAAGGACTTTTCTAAATTAGCTTTTTTATTTTCTCATCTGTAAAATGGGACAACAGCAGTAGCTGACAGACGGTGTTGTTGAAAGGAATAATCAAGATTAATTCATGTGTTGTGCTTTATACGGTGTTCAGATGAGCTCTTCTCTCTATGGCATAATTATTCATACCCCATACTGTAAGGTCCTTCGTTATGAAATTCATGCTTTATAAATTATTGTATTCCATGTAGTTCCCAAAAGAATACAAAACACAGCCATTACTTGCTGCACGAATGGAGGGATGCTGGTTAAATGCCTCTGTACCTAATTTGTTAAGAAAGTACAAACTGCATGCTGAAAATACTGTGGCAGTTATAAAATTATGCCGTGTTGGTGAATAATATATATTGGGTGTAATAGAATAATTAAGTATAATTCCCAATTGGATTTTAGTATAGTTTTAGATTTTTATTTTCTCCAGGATTCAGTCTCTCCTATGCTTTTAAAGGACAATTTGAAATAAAACATAGAAAATAGTATTTGATATTTTAAGTAACTTTTACTGTGGCATACAAATGAAACTGTGGTATGTATCACTTTCTGTGTAAATGCACAGTGCATTCTATGAGAAAGTTCTGGGTTCAGTGAAGAAAATATGCCCACCTTCAAGTTGCTCATGTGAACAGGAGGAAGAGATCAGTAACATGTTCAGTGACTTACACGAGCTGCAGTGGCAATGTGCCTGAAGCCCTGGGCACAGCAAGGCTAGCAGGAGCCCAAGCTAGAGTCCACAGACCCTCTAAGCCTCCTGCTCCCAAGGAGCTCAGGCACATCCTCAGGCTTATTCTCTACTCTTCCCGGATACAGCATGACATCCTGGTGCCATAAACGAGCCTAATTTTAGAAGGTGAAAGATGTTTCCCATATGTCCAATGAATTGTAACATAACTGGAAACACAGATCTCATACAGATCACCTGGGAGAGCCAAGTCCCACACAAGCTCAACAGCCACTGCTTCAGTAAAGTTTGTGTCCTGGACGTCCCAGTCCTGTGTTACCTCGACGACGTGCTTTGTGAAGGGTTTCTTCTGCAGGCTGTGATAATTGTTGCAGACGATATACTCTTCTTTTCAGTACAAGTATTTACCTGAGTGAACAGGGGGAGGTAGGTGACATGAGGTTAGTCTTGGTACCTAAGATTATCCAGTGCAGGCACATTCAATTTAATAAGATAGAGCTTTAGGCAGCATTAGTGTTAAGTCCGTTCTCTGCCATGTTGAAAATCCTTATGCTAAAGTGCAATCTTGAATTGCTTATTATCAAGGAGGCTTTTTGTTTTTTCCCCACCTCTTTCAGATAAGTTACCTCTTTCCAGAGGCAGATTTTCCAGAAATTAATATGTGCTCTTAAGCATCAAATAGTGATCTCAGGAAACTAGGGTATGTGGGGATGATCTGTTATTGTTAGTCTCAATCTTTACAACAAAACTCAAGAAGTTACCAAGGAACATCAGAGGTCACTTTCTGAGTACAGGCCGTATGCCTGTAGTGGGACAGTTTGAGGACACTGTGTAATGAGCATGTTGGAGGAAATTAGTCTAAGACTGAAGTGCACAACCCTTAAAAAGCATTCTGTGGGATGTTGAAGTCATCGTTTTCTAATTTAAGCAGAAATACCCTATGAGAAGGTTCAAAATGTCCACTTCTGTTGGACAGGTATCAGTGTTCACTATAAAGCCTTCAGCATCTTGCCTTGAGACACTGAAAATACCTGAAGCAAACGGAACTGTCTTAAATGATAGAAATCTAAGATTCTCTCGGGATTATTCTGAGTCCTCTCTCAGTCAAATAGCAAACATTTCTACTTTCCCCTTTATTTTATCTTACTTTATTTTATTGTTTTATTTTTTATGTTCTAAATGACATGGCTGTGATTGGTATGTGTCCCTGAGTTCAAGTGCACTTGGAGGCCAGAAGGCATTGTTGGATCTCCTGATACTGGGGTTACAGGTGATTGTGGATCACCTGATGGGAATGCTGGAAGCCAAACTCAGGGTGCACTCTTAACCAGAAGCCATCTCTCCAGCCCACTTCTACCTCTTTGTGGTGGTGGTGGTAGTGGTAGTGGTGGTGGTTTTGAGACAGGGTTTCTCTGTGTATCCATGGCTGTCCTGGAACTCAGGCTGGCCTCAAACTCAGACATCTGAGTGCCTCTGCCTGGAGTTCTGGGCTCACCTCTGCTTTTGAATGCTTAAAACTTTCCTGGGATTTCAAAACGAAGTTCCAATCTCCCCATGTGCCTCTGAAATTTAATTTATTTTGAAATTAAAGCCTTTCAATCTTTTTTTTCTTAGATTCCCCCCCTAGTTTTCCTAGCAACGTACTTACAACAAATAAAAATTTCATAGTCATTGTGGTCAGTGGATTGGCCACATTGTTACCCATATTTTCATTTCCTCAGAAATTTTGTTGCATTACAGAACCAACTGTGAAGATTTATTCTGTGTTCATATTTTAGTCTTAATTTTTTAATCACCCTAAATTCAAAACTTTTAGATTAGCTAAATGTAAGAAATGCCAGCTGGGTCTCACCACGCGGGACACAGCACCAGGCAGGTCTTTGAGGCTGGCTTGGTCTACAAGAGCACTTTCCATGACAGCCGGGGATACAGAGCAGAAACCCTGATGCAAAGAGGAGTGGGGGAGGAGGAGGAGGAAGAGGAGGAGGAGGAGGAAAAATATCAATTGATTCCAGCATACATTGCAATATCACATACCCTAAATAAGGTATTCACTAGCCATGTATCTTATCAAATAATTCTAACAGTGCCAATTTTAATTGTACTTCAACAATTTTAATTGACTCCATATTCTTTGTGCTGTTAAAACTGGTAAATGAAGTTTAGTGCTGTCTGCAAATATAGTTTGTCACAATTGCCCTTTGATAGCTAGGACTCTGGCATAACATGATTAAATTCTGCATCAGAGCAGAGAAGGACCAGTTTTGACTTGTGGAAGCTGGCCTTGTTGTTTCTGGGAGCTGGTCTGGAGGTGGAAGCTAAGCCAGAGGGCTCCTGAGCTGAACATAACCACCACAGAGCACCATCATCCATGATGTCACAATAGACAACTTAGTAATTCCGTCTGAGCTCAGACAAAAGCAAGCTCGTGAAACACTAAGCACCCCCTCTCCTGGCTGGAGTGGGTAATGCTGCTTTCCAGGTACAGCCTCAGCGTGCTTCTAAAGCAGTTAATGTACCCAATCTCCAAGTAGTCCGTTTCCAGCAGAGTCTGCTGCACAGCAGTCTGCCTTCTTGAGTCATGAGAGTTTTCAAATCCTTTATCAAGGCCCCATCCTACAATTTGTTCTTTGTCACCCAGGCCCCCAGAGTTGCCACTCTTCTCCCCTTAGAGTGAGCAGTCAGCCAGTGAGTGGGTCTGTTGCAGGTGCACACAATGATGACATCTAAAACCCAGTTTCTTCTAATAGTGGGCTGCAGCTAAATGGAGGTAGAAAAGACTTTTGTAAAGTGTAAGGTTGGATTAAGATGCTAATGTGGTTTTGTTAAAATGCCTAGGCTTGGAGTTTTGGTTTTTCAGTAACATAATACAAACCCATGGGTATTTAGCATTCTTTTAAAATATATTCCAGGGCTGGGCATGGGGTTGCACACCTTTCTTCCCAGCATACACACGGGAAGCAGAAGCAGAAAGGCAGGACAGCCAGCACTGTTACACAGAGAAGCCCTGTCTCAGAATAAAATAAAATACAGTCATGGCCAATATGTACTTCCCACACATCAGCACACAGTGAGGCTTGCATCGCCTATGGAGAGCCATAGCTCCAAAGAGAAGCCCCTTCTTGGCTCCTCCCTGGTGTCTGATGGCATGCACTCTAGAATAATAGCGAGTAACACTCCTAGCCTTTCTTTGAAAGCGACCATGCGTCCACAGCCAATGGAAGAAGTAAAGAACATTTGTTTCTTTTCCTATTAATTATTACTATTTATGGTAGAGTTTTAAATTATTATATGTGCCAATACTACAGGAATAGGCCTTTTCCATCCTGTAAAACTGCTCTGTGTGTGCTGAGGACATTATTGTAATTTATTCTTTCATTATTAGGGTAGCTATTGGAATAGATACATTTACCACCAGTTCCCAGTTCACTGTACCGAGCAAAGTTCAGGAGGTTAAACTCCTAGTGCTAGGATGAGGGGGCTGGATGAGGAGGGGGGCAGCCAGAAATTAACCCACTGGATGAGCATCTCCTGACTCCAGGGATGCTTCTCTTCAAAACACTCTGTTTGGGAAAAGATCCCACGTTTCTAAGTCACTCCAGGCCATGTGGAAAACATGCTGGCTTGTGATTGTGCTTTATGTAAACATTTTAATATAGGATCCCTAAAATCCAGTGGGTTCCCTAAGGGGATTAAAGCTAATCCCCTTTCTCTATTGCTGCAGTGGATTAACTGTGTGCCCTCAGTGGCTGCTCTGCTCCCTGGAGGCTACAACAACAACAAAAAAACAACTCCGAGCTCCTCCAACAATCTACAGAATTGGGAGTTGTAATTAGAGATTTGTGGGGGGTGGGATTGGGGGAGACCTACTTCTAAGGTTGAATATTTCATGATGTGTCTTTCTTAAAGAAATTCTTTTATAAACTCCCAGAAAATTTCAACTCAATATATATATATATATATATGTGTGTGTGTGTGTGTGTGTGTGTGTGTGTGATATATATATATATATATATATATATATATATATATGTGTGTGTGTGTGTGTGTGTGTGTGAAAAAATGGAGTAGAGTCAAAAGGAAGTGCTGTCTTCTTTGAGAAATGTGTTCCCAGCTAAAAAGCTCCTGGTGTGTGTGTGTGTAATTCGTGCTGTATTTGAGTAAATCAGAGAGTATAGTTTGGATAACTAGACTCGTAATCTTTTTTTTCAACTTCCCCAATTTATTGTTTCAATTGTTAAATTTCTTTTTAAGAGAAGAAAGCGGCTCGCCATTTTTTAATATTTTTGATCATTGTTGTTCTCCAAATGTCAGAATCTAAAAACCTAAAGCGTGGTCGTCATGCTGAACTTTCCTAGAGATTTTTCCCAAGCCCAAATTGTTTAAGACACCTTGTTTCAGATGCGAATACAGTGACCTTTTTTGGCAGCGGAACCAGGAAACCATAGCCTCACAACTGCGCCGCGGTGGCGCAAGGGTTAAGGGAGCGGTTCGAACCCGCGGGCGGGCGGGAGGGCGCGGGAGTTCCAAGGAGGGCCCGGGAGGCTGGAGGCGCCGGCTAGCGCGGACCCTCCAATAAACACAAAGGAGGGCCTGGGGAATAGAAACCCAAATCCACTTGTAATCGTACAAGAGATTCGGGCATAATTACTTGAGCAACCTAGATTAAGATTGATGAGCCTTTAAAGTGGTGCTCCAGACCGACCGCTTTCGCCCCTTGGAAGGAAAAGGGAAAAAAAAAAAAAAAAAAAAAACCCTCCGGAAAGCCGTGCAGGAGCCAACTCCACTGTCCGCAGCCGGGGCCCGAGCCCTGTCGCTCCTGCAGGGCGGTCGGGTCCCTGAAGCGACCCACACTGTCGGCTTTGGACCAGACTCCGTTAGCCCTACCGAAGCCGGCCTAGGCCTTGCCGGTCTCCCCTTAGAAACCGCGAGCTGGACTGCGGGCTCCTCGGGCTTTCCCGGCTTGGGTCAGGCCTGCGCCGGCAAGACTCCCCGGGCGCCTGCCTCCTGCTGTGTGCAGCAGAGGATGGTTTTAATGGCTGGGGTTGTTTTGCTCACTAGAACCTAAAAACCATCAAAAAAGCCCGCATTATTTCTGAATGCCTTGTGTGTTAAGACAATTATCGGGAAGAGGGATTTCAAGTAATGCCCCTTCGAATCAGTATTGTAATTGAGGAAATTCGAAATACGAACACTTTCTAAAAAATCTTTTGAGTCCTAATTTATCTGGGTCAAAAACCTATGAAATTGCACTTTCCGCCCCCATTTCCAAGAATAGTTTTGTTTCAATGTTTTTCTTACATGTTCATCTTTAGTGTGCTGTAGTGAGAAAATGACGCACGGGATTTTCGTTATTTTCTTCACAAGAAACACAGTGGCAGTGTACTGCCGACAGTGAATGCATCCCACCTGAGAACGCGAAAATTAAAACAGTCCTTACATAACATGGGATTTGTATATTTAGCCGCTTTCCCCCCTTGCCTCTCTTTTGGGTAGAGCGGCTGCCAAAAGGGAATACTTAAGGGATGGTTGGTATTTGGGATCCACTGCCTAGGGTCTCTTGGAGAGCTGATGATGTTCCATGGAATAGCGAGGCACCTAAGCATCCATTCTGCTCTGTATTTGTAAGTCGGATAATGGCAGCGCCTTACCACCCATGCAGATTTCTAGGCAGAAGTTGCAGACTTGCATGTTATGGGTCTTTCATTCAAAACCCTGACCTCTTGAGTTTTTATAGAATTAATCTAGTCTCATTTTAAGGTACGGTATAAATGCTAAACAGACTTTACCTAATATGAAAATACTTTGCATAATGTAGGCACCATTTTTCCTAGCAAGTTTTTACAAAATAAAATCAGGCCATACCCTCTGAGAGATTGTTTGGAAGTGTCAGAAAGGACCAGCCTGACCCAGTGCCCCTATCTTACAGGCCCTGTGGTTCTCAGCACCCCTGCCCAGCTCATTGCTCCTGTGGTGGTGGCCAAAGGAACCCTCTCCATCACTACAACCGAAATCTACTTCGAGGTAGATGAGGATGATGCTGCCTTCAAGAAGATCGACACAAAAGTGAGTCGGAGTATTCTGCACAGCATTGGTAGCTTTGATGGCAGGATGTGGTTTTCATTTTTGCTTGGTTTTAAATGACTGGAGAGGTACACACATTCTCATCTTACAGAAAATAAAATGAATGAAATAGCACACGATTTCTTTCAGAATTGAAGACTATGTTAGTGAGCTTAAATCCTGTAGTAAGAGAGCATGTGCAAATGAGTAGTTAGTTGTCTTAGGTGCCTTTGTGTACACTTGGGCAGATTTGGTGGTTAAGCCAGTTGTTTCCAGATCCCTGGGGTGCAGTGCCTCAGTACCTGGGAAGACTAGGACTGAACTTGTGAAATTTTGTGTTAATATCACTTTTAATTTTCAAAAGTATATACTGCAATATGAATTATTATTTATTGAAAGGTTGTAAGGAAACTGGGGCAGGAGCCATTTACATATAATTTCATTTCCATTATTACATCCATTTTTCATCTCCTGAATTAAATTGACTTTACATATGGATTTAAAAGGCAAAGAAGCAGGTTCTTTATAAGCTTTGATTTAAATGTATACACACAGCATACACTAGCACTCTATACCATTCTAAAAGGGGCAGGCACATTTGGAGCAGTGGAATGGCAAACATGTTGACTAAATCTTATCTTGTGGATTCTAACCTTGACCATCAAAGAAGCCCCACTGGCTCAGCAGCCACTTGAGATGTGCTCCATTGTTTTCTTATTTATGTAACTGTAGTGTCTGTAAATTTCTTCTGCGGTCTTGGTTGACATATGGGATGTAATACTGGATATTTTACAATCATTTTCAAAGATCTTCCTTTAAACCGTTTCAAAAGCAGATCTAAAATAGTCAGACTTGAATTTTATTATTTATACTTAAGCTATATGCAGAAATGACACATTATATAGAACATTATTTGTAAGTGGGCAAAGATAATTCTAAACTTTACTGCTACCCGAATTAACTAATGTAAAGCCTCGGTCTGGATCCTCTCAGCACTTGTTGATCGGTGAGACACTACCAAGGCTTCTGTAGTGAGAGAATGAATGTGCTGTGTTTAAATAAGTAAGGGCTTGTCTTTAGGTTTTGCCATTAGCTTTCCCTGTATAGTAAGAATGAGTTGTGGGTTTCTGGTTAATTTATTCTAATAACACTTATTGTGTTAAAGTATATCTCCATTTTATTGCTTATATTTCATATAAAAACTTCAGAGTTTTGCATTATGGTTTAAGTAAATTTTCTCAGATTTTGCTGCTTTTAAACTCAGTCTTCTCTATTGCTGTGGTAATTTTTTCCCTTATATTGTCAAACAACTACAGAAATACTAACCAGAATCAAAGTCTAAGAAGTAAATTATAAATATATTCATTGTAGAAAAGAACCATCGAGTAAATTAGAAACTGGGGAAGTGGATATTTTCTATAGCTGTTCTAAAAAGAGCCCTTTTAATATTTAATTTTAGTGATTTTATTAACCTGTTTGTCGAAATGTTTAAAATTCTCAAGTTGACTTTTAAATGGAATTACCTCATTTAACAACAACAAAACAATTTAAAAAGAAACAGAAATTTGGTATCTTACTTCATTTATTATCTTCTAATTAAATAAAAATCAGCAACAGAAATTAAATTCTAAATCACAAAAGTAATTATCCAGTGTATTTTCAAGTGCATTTTCAAATATATATATAATTCAGATATTCAAGCGTTATTATATAAGCTGAATTCAATTTTTTGAATATATTTAAATAACATTTCAAGTATACTTACGGAATGTTAGAACAAGCAATATATTTGAAACAAAATGTAAACTTTTGTTTTAAGTTCAGACACTTCAAAGACAGGTAAAGTACCAGGAGGAAATCTACCTTTAAATGCATCTCTGTTCTGTGGGAAATGTCTGGAAGTTTCCAAAATGGCAATTTCAGTTCTGATCACCAAATCACAAAACACCAATATCCACACTTTCAAAGACAACATGAGATCACAACTTTTGTTACAGATCAAAATATACATTACACTTTGCTTCCGATGGTACATCCGGGTCCTGTTTGCTGGAAAGCAGGCGCACCTAAGTCTCAAGATTACTATAATCCTTTGCTGGAGTTGGCCATGGTCTTGCATTGCAGCCAGCTGTTTTGGGTGTTGTGCACTTTTCAGGGGAGCTGGGGGATGCCTCCATAAAGATGCTTGCGGTGTGGTTTTTCCCCTGTGTGAGATGATGGTTAAATGATGTGTTGTTACTCCTTTTAAAGGAAGAGATTGTTTGCACTGTCTCGAGAAATAGTACATAGGAATCGACCAGGAAGTTTTCATTTCGTCGGGACTTTGAGAAGAATGCTCTTTCTTGTCGGCCCTGGATTAGATCATCCTCTTAAAGTTTTTCCAAACTTTTTGGGTTGGTCAGGATCTCTCTTGCCAGTCGCCACGTTTGTTTAGCAGCGTTTTCCAAGGCCGAGTGGGGTTTGCCTTGAAACAGATCTAAGTTCGGTAAGAAGTAATGGGGACACCGCCGGCACTGCAGGCATGAGATGAGCTGCAGCAGAATTCCGTTCAGCCGATCGCCCAGGCAAGATTCGTCCCAGTCCGACTCTCGGGGATGCTTCTCGCACTCGTAGGACACCAGAGTCTTCATGTGGTAGTTGTTCAGGGGCTGGCCTGGCAACTCCAGGTGGCGATCACGCAGGGTTTTCAGGATAGAGAGGCATTTCTTCCTGCAGCCCCCCATCTGCAGTCTGTTCTCAGCCTCTGCAAACTGCAGCACCCAAGCATCGCTCTCAGCCGAACTCTGCTTGCCAGCCAGGGAGTGGCACTCCTTGGACAACAAATTGAACCCTTCAGCCTTAACCTCTGCCACCCGGTTGGGTCCTGGCCAGGGGATGTGGGGAAGCGGCCAGTGGGCAGCACTCCGCGGCCAAATCCCGGTGCATTTAAAGGCCGGGGTGATCTGCACCACATACCTATCTCGGATTCTCAGTTTCACTTCGCTCGTGTCAGCCACCATCTTTACTACATCTCTGTAGCTACACTTGTCCACCGCCTGAGCCACCAGTGTCTGAAACCTGGAACGGATTTTGCGTGCGGAGAGGTAGCCAGAGGCGGTGATGAATTCCACCCAGAGGGACATGCTCCTCTTGCGCCCATCGCTCAGTTTCAGCACCGCACAGCCAGGCAGGGAGCCGTCATCCACGAAGTTGAACACCCCCATCTGGTTCAGATAGAGTACCACCTCGAACTCGGTGGGAGAGATAACCTCCAGGCCCTCGTAGCGGTTGTCCATCTCATTGAGGGAGCTGATGAACCGCGGTTCCTGCACTTCGACCTCCTTCAGGACGTCCGAGACCACTTTGCAGACTTCCCGGATGGTTTTGGCGATGGCAGCTTTCCTGGCCTGGCATTTCTCGTTGTAGTACTTATTCAGGTGGTAGACAAGCTTGGCCTGGGCCGCGATCATGTTGGGGCAGAGATCCGGATTGTACACCGGAGTCTCGCAATAGGCTGTGGGATCCAATGCGGCTGCTAGCGCTGGAGCCAACTTCGGTGGAGAAAGGGGACCACGCTCAAAAGGCACCGAGCCTCTCTCGGACTAGCTGCAGCAGGGGGCCGCCCTGCCCGGCTGGCCTTTTTTTCCCCTGCTCGAGCCTAGCGGGTCTTAAAGTGAAAGGCTGAGCTCTCCCCTTCTCTCCCCTCCGCTAAAGAATCCGTGTCTGAGAGAGACGCGTGGAGAGAGCACCTTCTCGGTAATAAAAACAAAAGTTATGCTGAGACCCAGCAAAGCTCTTCCAGTAGTCAAAATAATCACCCCTTTCCGTATTTATTTACGTTTTCCCGTAATCATGGTGTGTGCAGGACTGTTAATCAGGTAGAGGAAAAGTGTGCAGAGTGTGCGTCGGGGGTGAGTGTGTGTCTGTCAGAAGAAGCTGCTGTTGGTTTGTGTAAGAGCCCAGATGCACTCGTGTGGAAATTATAAAGGCAGGGCCAGGCAGGCGGGCGGCCAATCGCCACTGGGCTCGTCACGACAGCCTCCTCCAGCTTCAGCCCGGCTAATTAATCCCCCCTCGTGGATAGAAGCATAGAAACCAAAGGTAGGAAGCTGCTGCCGGCAGAAACCCACCCAGGCCACCTAGACAGGTTGAAAAGCAAGATGAAATCTCCCAGCTTTGGTATAACTTGAAGCATATTGACATTTGGAAAAGACTTGGTGAAGACAAGTGGTTCTCTTTGCTGAAAAGCCCACTTGTCTGTTCACCTCTGATGAGCTATCCAGTTGTACTAATGGTCATCCACCAATTAGTGAAGTCAAAGGGGCTTCTAGAACAAAGTCACTAACTTGCATTTAGAGTAAGGTAATTAATGCCCGTTAATCCCTGGGGTCTTTTTAATGCAAGTTAGAACTTTGCTTACTAACTGACGGCTGGCTACAGATGGAGGAGTTCTTTAGTCTTCACTTGGGTGTTCAGAATACGTTTCCAAACCTTAGGCAGAGTCTGTTCTCTTTTTAACCTAGGTTTTCCCCGTTTGCATTTGCTGAGAGGAATTTAAGAAGTATTGCTCAATGGAGTAGATGATATCTACCCAACTAGAAATGGAGCCTTTAAAACAAGTTCACCTGTTTGCAGTTTCCCTTGTCTGTAGCTAGATTGGCCAGTGCTGAAATACCAGACAGCAGATAGGGCTGTATGCTGTAGTGGGAACACTTCCCGAAGGTGTTCTCTGAGATTTAGAGAAAGCTTGAGTGCCATCTCATAGTGAGCTGTCTTGTAGAGAAGGATCTAGAGAATTCACAGAGATGGGCTTGCTGGGCACTGGAAGGTGTAGCCATTACAGTTTGTTTGTCCCTGCAGGCTTAAAGATAGATCTTCCATCTCAGAAACCCTCAGTGGTGACCAACAGTAGATTCCTAATCTTATGGGATGTAATAATTTGACTTTGAGAAAATGGCTAATGGCTTCCAAAAAAATAATTTGTAACCATTCAGGTTAGGGTTTTTATTATTTATTTAAGTTTCATCTTGGAAATTTCAAAGAAATGGGCTTTTCTTTTTGGAACCCTAAGGAGGATTTATAGGTCGCTCTTCCTTCCAGTACCATGACCAGTTGAGTCCTCAGTGCACATGAACTGAAGATAGGGTAGTTAGGGCTTATGTCGTAGTTTTCAGTTCTCTGCCTTTAGTACAAAGTTCTGTTAATTTCAAATTAAGAGAATTTTCAGTGCCCGGGTATGGTAGCACCTGTGTACGCACTGTTAATGGGCTCCTGCTGAAGACTCCCACCTTTTAAGCATCACAGGGCCAGCTCTAATTTCGTTTCTTGTTACCCAAGAGTGATAGATTCCGAATTAGATTAAAATAGTACATCACATTTGGCGCTTAGATGGCCTTCTACTCCATTCCCCAAGACCATTCCCTTGGGAGAGGGAACTGGGGACCTGCAAAGCCCCTCCCCAGTTTGCAGGCATCGCGGGTGAATGCACAGCTACCTTTTGGCAGCTGAAGAGGGGCTGGAAGAGGCAACCCAGAGCGCCAGACCAACAAGAAAGAGCTTTGCGGCCGGCAGGGAGCAGCCGCTGGGGACGCTCAGTTCCCCAGGATGGGGTGCGACTGGCAAGCGCTCTCCCCACGACCCTGACCCTTGCGTATACCCTACCCCACCCAGCTGTCTTCCTTGGCTCATCTGCTCCCAGGCTAATTGTAAAGCTTTCTGGGTGTCTGGATGTCCCCACTCACATCCATCGCAGCAAAACACTCTCGGTGCCCTCCGATCTCATCGCCTCCCCGCCCTCGAATGGCCCCAGCAATGCGTGTGCTGTACTCAGAACACCCAGGAATACTTGGCCCTCACCTTCCCGGGTGAGCGCGCGCCCCCGTGCCTCACCCCGACTATGGGACTCGATGTAGCTTCGACACCGAGGCCTTGGTTCCCTGAGTCCAACAGAAGGACTCAGGATCCCGCGGCCGCCGACTGCAGCCAGGCGCAGGTGGCGCATCTTTCTGGGCTCGCTGTGCGGCTTAATTGGGTTAAAGCGAAGCTAAACACCGAAGCATTCTGCGCAAACTAATTGATGCAACTGAGGCCTTTTCCGAACGATTTTCGCTTGGAGCAAGAGGACTAAGAAACTGGAGTGTTGCGGGCTAGTGAGGCGGCGGATTCTGGAAGGCCAGGCCGGCCAGCGTCCTGAAGCACCCACCACGCCCGCAGCCGACAGTGATTTACATAAAACCGGACACTGGGCGGCTGCTGTCCCTGTGGGTTGACCGGGAGGCTTAGAATAACGCTAGATTGTCTCTCTAGCTGCTGCTACCCAGATCGTCCGCTACCCGCTACCCATAGTCCGAGAAATGAATTGTGCCTGTAGCTGAATCCTTTCCATAATCTCAGCACCTCTCCTTGTTGAAGAAAAACTAAACCGCACTGATGACTGCTTCCTTCCGTGCTTGCTTTAATTGAATTGTCCACGGAGAGGAATTAAAATTAATGATGTATTTTGGTGTAATTCACCTGATTTTAATCGAAGTTTTGGCGTTAGATATCTCGTATACCGGTAAATTATTTAACTACTTGATAGTAATTTTAATTAAAAAAAATTGACCTATTGGATTGTTTGAACTGCTGATGTGATACACAGCGTAATATAAAGTCTGTTTTATTATATGAAAAGTCTTTTTTATTATATGTAAAAACTGAATTGACGCTAGACAATTTTTAAAATACAGTCTTATCGAGTACCAGAAGAAAAGCTTCTGTGCGCCTTGTATTTTAAGACATAAATGGTTAATTGTTTTCAGTGGTATGCATGTAGACATCCTTGACATAAGCTAATAATAGACCGATAATTGAAGAAAAGTGACCTAATTGGAGGGAAAAGAAATAGCCAAGAATCTCATGATGTCACCACTGAGATGCTTGCATTGGAATGGCTTTTAGGATTTAGCTAGAACAGCTTGGATTTAAAAATGCTCAATTAGGGAGAACAAATCCAGTGAAGACACAGCCTAGTATCATAACATCTAGCCATAGCTATGAACATAAAGCAAATGTGAACTTTAACACTTGGAACATCCCAAATAACAAGGACAAAACAAGCATTTCTGAAGTGCAGCTTCCTGAGTGACTGTCCCAGTGGGGGTGCACTTCCTTGGCCTGTGCAAAGCCATGTCCACACCATCTACAAGGGGATAAAGAAAAAATTGGTGTGCTCAGATGTGTAGGGCCTAAGGGTTGTGTATTGTT
Source organism: Mus caroli (assembly GCF_978045245.1). Taxonomy (NCBI): domain Eukaryota; kingdom Metazoa; phylum Chordata; class Mammalia; order Rodentia; family Muridae; genus Mus; species Mus caroli. The sequence continues at coordinate 106,542,728 of NW_028227258.1, forward strand.
GTTCGTTTCTCAGTGACTGTTTACACTTGAATTGCACCTTCACTGACTTCCAGTGGCAACCTTCTGGAAGATCAGCAGGGATCTGAGCCCTTCCAGAGCTCCATCTCTTTCTCTCTCTCTCTCTCTCTCTCTCTCTCTCTCTCTCTCTCTCTCTCTCTCTCTCTCTCTCTCACTGTTCTCCATGCTCTCATTATCTGCCAGCAGCTAGTTTATTCACAAGTGTTCGTGAATTTAAGTTTTTTTAATATGTGCTTATTACACTAGGGACTAAAGAATATGAAGTTGATTTTATTAAATTATTTATCTCTACTGCTGGAGTGGCTTTGAAGGCTCATTGTGTGCATCTGATTTCTTCCCCTTCCCTCTTTTCTAAAAATGTACCCATGTTACTTTAACTGTTTAACTGTTTCTTTCTGGCAGACATAATGTATTCCCCTTTTTTTACACTAGAGAAATTAAAGACAGATATTTGTGTAGGGTTTTTTTATGTGTCTTATTAAATAAAGTAAAATAGAGAGAGTTTGTGGTAATTTGATGGCATATATTTATACCTTTCTGTTGTGAGTTATGGTTTAAAAACACTTTTAAAATTAACTTGAAAGTTTCAGGGATTTCTTAAAGTCATTATTCCATGTTTGGATGCCAGGTTCATTACAAAGTCAGGCCGAGGATTAAGATCAGTGGTTATGACACACTCCTGTTCTCTTCCTTCAACCTGAGCACCCTAAGAATGGAGGTTACTTTTTAAAAAGTGCTTCTTCTTAAGTTGAGTAATGGAGTCCATTGCCTCAGTGTTCTTTTGTCACCCTAGTGGGCAGTCCCATGGTCACATTTTGTCATGTCAAATATTTTTTTTCTACATTATTGCTTAGTGTTGCCATTCTAAGTGTTGAAAAGAAAAGTAACTTAGAGATTAAAGATGCAGTTAGAAGTGGAGCTTTTAAGAATCACCACCCCCTCCTTGATGGTAGCTAAATGTTTCTTTTTATAGATAAGGGAGTAAAAACCCCAGCTTGTATATGTAATTATCGCAGGTTACTCTCCCTCATTTGAATGTGTGCCTAGAGGTGCAGGGTATTTCACATTGCTTCTGTAAATTGGAGAAGAAAGAGGGAGGAGAGTCAGTGAGGAGGAGGAAGAAGAGGAGGAGGAGGAAGAGGAAGAAGAAAGGTTGAGGGGAAAGCTCCTCCCAACTAGTAAACAAGAGTTTCCAGGCAGTTTGTATGGGGGGTGTGTGTGTGTGTGTGTGTGTGTGTGTGTGTGTGTGTGAGTGTGACTGCAGCCCCAGTGCCCTTGAGTAAGCTGCATTTTTATTGTACTTAGAGAAAGCAGTGGAAGCAGGTGTGATTAGCTTGTTAATCTAGGACTGCTCTGTTGCCGTTATCATCACGCCATACTGTGCATGATTAAGCCACTGAAAACATACAGTGTGACCTTGAGACGAGCATACAGGTTCTAACTAGTGAACTTCCAGTGAGTGCTTGCCTAAAGTAATCACCCTCTTTTCCTATTTAGTGTTTGGAGGGGTTTTTGTTTTATTTTGTTTTGTTTTTTGTTTTTTAATGAAAAAAAATTCCTATAAATTGGGCTTTATTGCAAATTTTAAGAATTATTAACTAAAGTGCTAGTTGAAAATAATTATATTGCATAAAATGATCACCTTTTACCACATTTATGCAGCGGCAAATATTTTATAGAAAAAGAAGTTAATATACAAATAGGAATTGTCTTTTATATATAGGTATAGACTGTAAATGTTTGCTAACAGACCTCCTGTATAATATCTTGTTTTCCCTTCCAGCTATACTCCGTATACTAAGTATGTCAATTTTAGTTTATCAGTGTGTACTATTTCCTAAAAAGCATATTTTTTTCATATAGTGGTGTGTTAAAAGTATCAAATGGAAAGTAGAATTGATAAATAGTACCTTTAAATCTACAGAACCTTTTTATCTGAATAAAAAATTAAAGTCAAAATTAAGAGCATAATTTAAATGTAGTGTTTTTAAAATAAAAGTTGAGAATCCTGTTAAATAAAAACATTAGATTTACTTTTATGTGAAATCTGCTTTATAAAGGTGGGTGTCGGGCTAGAGAGATGACTGTGCTCTTTTTCAGGGCCTGGGTTCAATTCCCAGCACTCACATGGTGGATCAAAGCCTTTTATAACTCCAGCTCCAGAGGATTGGCCTTTACTGGCCTCCTAAGGCACTTGACGCACATATATACATGCAGGCAACCCACCCATACACATAAAAATAATATAAAACAATTTTAAAAATTCAGTTGAGTGAGTATATTGATCTGTAATTTGTAAGCAGTACTATTCCAGTCTGTGAGATTTCCGTATGAATGTACTATTCTGTGAATTCTCAAATGAACTAGCAATATTTGAGGCATATTTGTTATTTAGTATTTTTATGGCAAGAAAAAGAAATCTCACAGACGATCAGTCTTTGTATTTTACTTTGAAGTTGCTCTAATCCTTCTTTTACATGGTATAAGATGAGCCTGTGGAGTAATTATAGCTAATACTAAATAATGTGTTCATATTCTTGGAACACATGGTTCTAATCCAAGTTTCATATAAATACGCATTGTCATTTAAATTTAGATGGTCAAGAGTACAAATAAAGAATTAGTAAAGTGTTCAAGTAGGTGCTGCTGCTCTCCCAGGCAGCTCAGGGAAGAACACATTTAGTCTTTAATCTCTCCGTATATGCAAATTATTTAAATGCTTTCTGTTTTATATCTTTATTTGCAATTAAATAGAAAGTTTAATGTTATGCAAACTTATAGGCCTATTAAGAAAGAAAGTATTGTGTTCTTAATAATTAATCTTAAACCATTTTTAGGAAACACTCTTTTTAATGTTGATAAAATAGCCTGCATATGCATACATGCATCCATAGTATTTCAGATGAAAGGAAACATTCTATAATGATCCAGTTGCTTGTTGTTTTGTTTTGTTTCATTTTTTAAGATTTATTTTTGTTTATGTGACTGTTGGGGGGGGCAGTGAATGTGGATGTATGGCCCATGAGTGTGAGTGTCTATGGAGTCTGAAGAGGTTAGTGGATACCTTGGACAGGCAACTGTGAGATGCATGGTGTGGAACTTGGAACAGAACTGAGGAACAGCAAGCATTCATCCAGAGAGCCTCTCTCCGGCCTCTCCAGTCCAGTTCTTAACCAGTTTTCAGTAATACTTTCCAAGATTGCTGGCAAATGGATTTAAAAGCTGCTGACTAGAAATTGAACAATTTCTACTCATCATACCCATTTTAGAGTGATACACTTTCTGTTGTAAGACCAAGAACTTTAAATCTCACTAGCTGTTATATCCATAGAAATATCCATGTATTTCTCAGACACCCACCTACATTAATAACTACCCATGCACACAAAAGTGTCTTTACTAATTTAAAAGCATTTTATACTTCTGCAACAGACCAAGGTTAATGTTCGTAACCCTCACCTGTAGTTGATAAGCAGAATGCATAATTCATTGGGGAAGGGTGGGTGTGGGTTTGTTTCTGGGTTGGGTTTCCGAGTAGGCAGCGCAGTTCTTCATTTGTTTTTCTCTCCACGCTGCATTAGCGCGTTTTCCCTTGTGTGCATCTGCCGGCACACAATTTAGCCACGGGCATCTGTAGACCTTGTGGTGATCAGTATTGCAGGCAAAAGCCATATGTGTTTAAATAAAAAAATAATCTCTTTATTTCATTTGCTGTTTTAACTGGATGGATAACTTTTGTGCCTCAAGACAGAAGAAGAAAAAATACAGAAATAATTAATTGCCTCTATTCTTGAGGCAGTTTCATTTCCCTCTCCAATATGGAATGCTTGTCAGCTCTCCTGATAAATGACTGCATGTATTTGCATAGATTTTACATTAACACAAAAATTAGTTTTATTTGTGAAAAACTAGTTTACATAATAATATAAAGCCAGTGTTATTGATTACATTTTTAAGCATTGAGGACTATAGAGAGACTGTATGTAAGATTCTAAGTTTTCTAAGGTTGGTCAACCTGTTCCTTAATTTAAACTTTCTTTGTTTTAACTAGATATAAAATTTTTCAGATTTAACACCTATCTTTAAAACATATTAACCACAGCTATTTCAGACACGTAGTAGCAATCATTTGGAGAAAAGATACTTACTTAAGCTTTGCCAAGGAATTTTTTAAAATATTCATTATGGACTACATACACTTCAAACAATTGGAGGACATGTTGTGGAAATGGTCTAATTTTGACATTAATATTCTCCCAAGAAACATTATGGAAATCTAATGTCTCTGAGAACCAGCCTCTCTACCGTGTTCTGTTTCCTCAATGTATTTAATCGATCACCCTAACACAGTCTTAACGTAGAATTAAAAACAACTGCAGTAAAATATAAATGAAAAAAAGCACTGTGCTGGGGCTGTCTAGATTCTGAAAGGAGAGCCCCTGTAAGAGGAGGCAGGAAGCAAGTAAGCGGCATCTTGTTGTCCAGAGGCAGCCTGCTAATTACATGCCAGCGTTGTATTATCCATGTTGTGGAAAATTCAAGTATGTTCAGTGCTGTTAGTTACACCACAAAGCTTTTCATACAGGACACTTGACTATACTGAATGGCAACCAAGAGCCAGAGTATCTCTGCCACTTCTTGATTCCAGGCCACCCTGGGTGCCAGCTGTCACAGCTCAGCTAATGATGACAAATGCCCCTCTCTATGCAGATTGCCGAGCTTGTAGGCTGCTGGGAAAAGCAACCAGATTACCTTTCTTAGACAGTAACTTAACCTTTGAGGCTCACGTCAAAATCATACGATTGGATCTTTAAAAAACTCAAATCAAAACTGTGTCATCTGATGCCATGAAATTTGTTTTCCTGTAAGATTGGCAGCTTATGCCTTGGATGCTATAATGTTCTTAATGAGACCTGTGTGGGATATATGGCTTAAGAAGGGAGCTGAAATAGAGTGGAGGTAAATATGTAATAAGTATATGATTTCATTTAGTCTGCAAAAGAAATGGTAGGCCTCAAAAATGGAGAGACAGGATTAGGAATGCAAAAATAATTTCAGAGCCAGGTTGGTCTGAAAATGGCTGGTGTCGTCCACAATTTGTGGACTACATTACAAAGGTCAGTATATGTGGGTTCTTGAGTTTCCTGGGATTCTTTGTAGCAGCAGCTGCTGTGGGTACATATTCTGAGAATATGATCAATGGAGTAAAAACTTACTATAGAGATCTTAATGTTATGTTATAAGTTTTAATTATATAACTTGTTGATCTTTTACACAGGGAAAATATTTAAGAAGGATATGTACTATCCGATGAATATAAACTTGTACTGTTTCCGTCTAAAGCCAGGATTTTCATAGGTAGGGCTAGTGCACTGGCTCAGCAGCTGAAGGCACCGGGTCCCAGACTTCATGACAAGCGTGTGGTTTTCAAGACCAAACAGTGGAAGCAAGCTAACTGCTATAATTGTACTGTATATTTCCATGGGTGCTCTGTAAAGCACATATCCTGTCCCATACACACAAAATACATAACTGAAAAATAAACAAAAGTAAAAAAAAAAAAAGTAGGTGGGCTATAGCATTATAAAATGAAAAGTTTAGACATAATTATTTCAAAAATTATTTGGATAAATATCTATGTACTTCTATAAGGTTATTTTATCTATATTGTGTCACTCTGTGATATCAGTGTATAAAAGCAAAAATAATAGATTGCTTATTTTCAAGCCTCACTGAAACTACTTTTGATCGTTAATTATAAAGTGGAACCTCTCTCAGAACACTCTGTGGCCAGGTACCCTGGCATGGGGCTGCCTACCATCCCAGCACAGAGTAGATTGAAGCAGGAAGAAGTAAGTTTGAGTTCAGCCTGGAATACATAGCAAAAACCAGGCCAGCCTGGGCTACCTCAACTCCTCTCTCAAAACTGTAGTCAGATCAGAGCGAGAAAGCTTTGCCCTGGGTGCTTTTTCCCTATCAAATAGGAGGAGCTTTTTCAACGATAAATGTCCGTCTATTGTGTTATAAATTTTCCATATACATTTTAATTATGACATAATTTTCAGCAATACTAATGTTTAGTATATGTAACTGTTTGTAAAGCTTTAAGTGACCATCTTGTTATACCAATTAGTATAAGGAAGAATTAAGTAAACTTTTGCCTCATTACTTGAACAATTTCTATAAGGGCAGAAAAGAAATCTAGGGATTTCTAGGGCCCCTCCCTTGGCTGTGGGTCTCCTCTGTTATCCAGAATGGCTCTCCAGCCCCTCTACTGAGGAGGAGCCCAGAACAAAAGGGAGTCCACCAACAAAAGGGAATTGTTAAAGCTCTTCCTGATACAGGACCAAAGTTCCTCCCTGAAACTCTTACCTTATAGATGTGATTCCCACCACACCCCACCCACACACAATTTTATTCTTTTAACAGAAAAAAACCTTTAAAGTAAACATGGTCAGTCACCACATTACAATGTTTTTACTCTATAGTAGTCTCTGCTAGGAACTGCTCTTGATAATGATGTCTTCCTGGGGCAGATGCTCGACAGTAGCAGCAGAGCCACCGAGCATCAGTCTTGGAGACAGACCCATCCTCTGCAGTTCACTGTGCCACTAAGCTGTGAGGTCTGGCAAGTTAGTTGTAGTAAATGTATTCTCTCCTGGTGGTGTTTTCAGTTTATGTCGGTATATTAGGATGCAGTTCTGTTGTCTGTCAATAGTATCTATAAATCACCAGATATGGGATTGACTAGACCTGCACCCTTCAGTCCTTATATTGATGCCATGTTTCATGATACTCGCTGCCCTGTTCAGAACCTATGCTTTGCCGTATGGCTTTTGGCAAATATGATGACTGAAATATATTACTCTCCAAATGAACTAGACACTGTAGAGCAGCTTTCAGTAAGAGACAGTTACATCACCATTGAGTACTACCAAAATCCGGTTCCTAAATGCTGTACATAAATATCTCTGTGAGTGTGTGTGTGTGTGTGTGTGTGTGTGTGTGTGTGTGTGTTCATCTGAATACAGAGACACAATGTTCCGTGGCACTAATGTCAAAGTCAGAGGATGACCCCAGGTGCCAGTCCTCAAACACCTACCATATTAGAGACAGGAGCTTTTTCTTATTCCCTACTGCAAAGTATTAATATCTTACTGGTTTAAACACATGCTACTAGAATATTTTGTGAGACAGTGTCTCTCTGTTTACATAATTCTGACTGTCTTAGAGCTTGCTATGTATACCAGGCTGGCCTCAAACCCCCAAAGATCTGCCTGCCCTGATCTCCTGAGTGCTGGGATTAAAGGTATGCAACATCCTACAGGCTGTAACTAGAATTTTAATATATAAATTTTGTGGTTTTGCAACTTAGTTTATCTTGCTACTTTTCTTTGCTATTTTTCAATGTTTGACTTAGAATAAATTTTATAGTATTATTTTGAGTAAGAACCAGCATAACCATTATTTCTAAAAATTAATGTAAGTCTACAAATACAGTGACCATAGAAAAAAAGGATTTAGCTAAAATAAATTGAATGTATTAACATATCCTACATGTAGAAAGAACTCTATATTGGACAGGTTAAGGACACTAAATACTCTGCCAAATTTGTTTACATTTTGGCCTGTGGAAATAATCCCTGAAGACCTGGTGAAGCTTGAGAACACACATAATAAAGCCAGGCAAGTGGAATAAGCCTATAGTGCTGGCACTGGGGTGCTGAGACTGGTGAGCCCTGGGCTTAATGGGTAGGTAGACTGCCAGAGAGTCAGGCTAGCCTCAAAATAACAGTGGACAGATCATGAGGAATGGTACCTAAGGTTGACCTCTCTGCTCTTCTCATATACATATGGCACCACACATGAACATACACACATAGGTGCTTACAATTGTAACCTAGTGTTTTCCATGACTTCATCAGAACTCGGGCTCCATTTGGAGCGAGTCATGAATCACCTTTTTTGCCAGTAGCTTCAGTGTCTGTAAAGAGAATCACCAAATTTTACACTGATGCCCAGAAAAGCAAAGCAACTTTAAATGCAAATGAAGAGCACCCAAGGCACACAGACTACTATAAACACCCTGTGGGTGTTGGCTTGGTCCTGGATTCATTTTGAAACAGAAATAACAGTTTTGAAAACATTTAACATGAGTGGAGTAAATGCTTGTAAAAAGTGATATATGTACTGAATTAGGGACAACATTAAACTATGGGACACTTCACTGTCATCGTTTTCCAGTGGCCCTCTAATCTTGTGTATCTACTGTCAAAGTGAGCCCGGGAAACGTTAGTTTTATTAACTTTTATTTGTTTATTTATCTGTTGGGATGGGCTTACATGTACACCAAGTCACACATACGTAGGTCAGATGACAACGTAAGAGTCACAGTGGATTCATCGTCTACTATGTAAATTGTCTATGTCAGTCATCAGGTTTGGGGTGAGCAAAACTGCCAATTTAGTCTCCAGTCAGGACTCTTGAACTGAATTATTTTCTTGGAAGTGCAATGCTTGAGTTGGCTACCCACCATGCCAGAGTCAGATGGTAAAGAGAAAGAGAGCCAGAGGGCCCCAGTGGGCTGAGTTGTTTGAAAGAAAAAACATTGGATGATTAAATAGCTTTCTTTTTTGTTTGTTTGGGGTTTTTTGTTTTGTTTTGGTTTTTTGTTTTGTTTTTTGTTTTTTTCGGGACAGGGTTTCTCTGTATAGCTCTGGCTGTCCTGGAACTCACTTTGTAGACCAGGCTGGCCTCGAACTCAGAAATCTGCCTGCCTCTGCCTCCCAAGTGCTGAGATTAAAGGCGTGTACTACCATGCCCGGCTGGATGATTAAGTAGTAGGAAACAATTAAGTAAGCATTGTAATAAAATGCAAAATATAATCCATGTCTCTAGGTTTTTGTGTGTGTTTTTTAAAGGAAGAAATTTATACTCACTTTCTATGACTATTACTTAATTTTAAATCCTAATTTTCTATTAAGAGAAAGTTCACCTTTTTATTTGCCAACCCCCCCCCAATAATAAAATGAAATTACTGTTATTTCTTTTTATTTATTTTTGAAACAGTCTCACTGTGTAGCCCTGGCTGTCCTGAAACTCGTTATGTAGACTAGGTTTGCCTTGAACTCACAAGAGATCTGCCTGTCTCTGCTTCACTAGTGCTGAGATTGCTGTGTGTACCACCAAACTTGAGTCAAGTGAAATAGGTATCTTGTTATGGGGGGTGGGGGGTTGCCCTGATCATTGCTGTGATGTTCGGGTAACAGAACATAAAGACAGTCTGCCTGAGCTTTGTCTTGTTGCTGTGTGTCTTGGAGCTGCCCTGTCTGTCTCATCTGGTGGCTTCTGGAGTAAGGAGTGTCTCAGTTGTTTTATGAACTCTCTCTGTGCTCAGAGGAGTTTATATGGTGCCTGCTCTATTGTGCATCAGTCCCAGCAGACCCACGCACATTCTGCTGAGCATATTTGGGGGATAATTAGAACTAATGAAGCCTGGAACAGAGCTAATTCTCTATGTGATTTATTCCCATGCTCTTGCCTGATGCCCAAGAATTCTCCAGATCATGGTCTAGCTTTGTGTTGGCACAGTTGTTAAGTTTGTATGTATGTATGTGTTTGTTTGTTTGTTTTAACAGACATTAAAAATACATCATACGCCTGGGGGTGGGGGGAAGAGAGACGAAGAGGAGAGAGAGAGAGACAGAGAGAGACAGACAGACAGACAGAGAGACAGAGACAGAGAGAGAGAGAGAGAGAGAGAGAGAGAGAGAGAGAGAGAGAGAGATTGCTAAGTAGATTTGATATCACTTTTTCATCCACAATGTTAGAGGACTGCCAGAACTTTGCTGCCTTTTGTTTGTGTTTAAACTTCAAGATGTTTGTAGCACCTTTGAGTAGATTAACAAGGTAGGAAGCCTGGAGTGGTGAATCTCTTTCAAGACAGCTGCTGCGAAGGGAAACCTGCAAGGGAAATAAGTGGAAATTGTTAATGAAGCATTTCTGTTTCTGATACAGGTTTCTTGAGGAAGTCTTGGGGATTTAGAAACTGTTGGGATGGCCTTCATGTCCCAGAGGTCTGTTTCATTAGCAAGACTTTCCTGTGCTGGCAAGACTTGAGTGACATTTCTTCACATGCCCTTACCACGTAGCCAGTGTTTCAGTGGCCTGTAACACTTTAAATCCCATCAGCTAGCTTTCCTTTCCTGTTACAACTGCATCAGTGAGTGGCACTTGAGTTATGAAGGTTAAGATCTTGGTGGCTTACTGAGGGCATACTAGAATGAGGACAGACACAGTTACCAACAGAAGAAGAAGGCTATAAATATATTAAGGCTGTGCTATAGTAGTAAAATGCCCAGATCTCTGCAGGTAGCTTCTGTAAGCTGTGTCCTGCTTAGACACTTCTCTTGCCAAAGGACCAGAACAGACTTTACTAAGAGTTGGCACTTGTATATATTGATCCCAGTACTTGATATTCTCCATACTCTGAACTTGAGATAATAAGCAGCTTAAGGGCAAAGACCAGTTTATTGCATGCACTGAAATACCTGCATCAGTAAAGATCACCAAGCAGGCTAGTTAAAGAGGAATTACCATTAATGACTTTCCCCTGTATTGTAGGTATCCTACAAGCTACTTGTACTTTTGTCCTCTCAAAAGCAATGTAGAGTAGACACTGGTGACTGCATCTTCTTGGTAAGACCCTGAGACACAGGGCAGTCCAATAACACCTATCCACTTTCAAAGCTAGGTATCTGGGTAATTGTGATTTTTGTCCATGTCTACTGGTTCCACAGCGCAGGCCTTACTTTCTGGTCCATATTACTGAACCTGTCTAAGTTTGTTTTCTCATATGCAAAATAAAGATAAGAATATTTACATTGTGGGATTGTTGCACAGGTTAAATTACTACTCTGTGTGTGTGTGTGTGTGTGTGTGTGTGTGTATGTATGTTACATGAACATGAGTGTGTAGGCACTCAAATTCTTTTTTTTTGTTGTTTTTTTTTTAAAGATTTATTTATTATTATATCTAAGTACACTGTAGCTGTCTTCATTAGCACCAGAAGAGGGCATCAGATCTCATTATGGATGGTTGTGAGCCACCATGTGGTTGCTGGGATTTGAACTCAGGACCTCTGGGAGAGCAGTCGGTGCTCTTAACCACTGAGCCATCTCTCCAGCCCGGCACTCAAATTCTTACACACAGGGCAAACACTAGACCACGGTGTTGGTGTCTTCCTCTGGTTCACTGCCTTATTTCCTTGAGACAGGGTCTCTCACTGAACCAGAGTGGATTTTTTCAGCTATGTTGGATGGCCTGCAAGAGCTCAAGATTGTCTGTTGGCATCCCTCACTTCAGTGCCAGTTGTCATGCCATCATCAGTCACCCTTTCTCCTGTCTGCAGTACCCTTCCCGCCCATCTCTCAACATAACTAGAACAGAGGCGTGGTGGCATGGCAGCAGAGCAGCTGAGAGGTTACTTCTCCCTCCACAGGCACAAGGCAGTGAGAGCTAACTGGGAATGTGATGAGTCTTGAAACCTCAAAATTCAGTCGCAGTGACATGCCTGCTCCAACAAGGCCACACCTCCTAATGCTTCCCCAGCAGTTCCATGGACTTGGGACCAAGTATTCAAATACATGAGCCTGTGGGGGCAGTCTCGTTCAAGCCCCCACACCCTCCCTGACATCTTACCCTTGACTTTTCACTGAGAAGAACTGCATTTCTTCCTCACAGGAATGCTTTTTAGGTCTCACTTGACTCCCCTGGAGTTAGTTTGGTGGAGTTGAGCACTGTTGAAAGCTGAGTTCTTAAACTGCAGATGACTTCCTTTCCTGGGTGACCTTTTTTTGTCCCTTACTCTCAAACACTGGCACAGAACTGCCCACATAAGTGGGTCTATGTGCAAACCTCGGGTGAGAAGTTGAGGGGACAGATTAGGGCATGGAAGTAGTTAAAGGAATGGCCATTAAGTGAGGATTAGTAGCTATTTATGTTTCAAATTTAGCTTTCAATTAGTGAAATAGCAATTATATGCTGTAACTCATTCTACACAATGGGTATCAATTTTCTCTTCTGATACACATTAAAAATCAAAATTTTATAAGTAAACTGAGAATCTGCTCAGGCATTCTGAGCTGTTACTGTGAACTTCCTGCTAAACTAGATCATGAAGCAAGTTTGGAGTTTGTACTGGCTATCTTTTGTGTCAGCTTGATATAGGCTAGAGTCATCAAAGAGCAAGGAACCACAGTTGAAGAAATGCCTCCATGAGATCCAGATGTAAGGCATTCTCAATGAATGACCAATGAAGGAAGTCCAGCCCACGGTGAATGATGCCATCCTTGGGCTGGTGGTCCTGGATTATAAGAATGCAAGCTGAGCAAGCCATGAGAAGCATTACTCCATGGCCTCTGCATCAGCTCCTGCCTCCACGTTCCTGCCCTGCTTGAGTTCCTGTCCTGACTCACTATGGTGATGAACAGCAATGTGGAGGAGTGAGCTGAATAAACCCTTTCCTCCCTAACTTGCTTTTTGCTCATGGTGTTTTCATAGCAGCAATAAAAACCCTAAGACACTTTCCTTCCTGACAAGTGATCCTTCTGAGAAAGTCCTTTGTCATCAGTCTTCTCTTATGCCACTCTGCAGCAAAGTTCAGATAAGTCCTTCATTTACAGGAATCTAATGGCTTGAAGATACATATTTTGTTTTTTCATCATTCATAAGTTATGAACTTTCTGACATTTATCTCTACGTAAACATTATTTAAAATGTAGTCTTTAGGCTGCTCATGGGAAGTAGAGATGTTAAATTACTGTAGCTACCGATATACAAGTTTATAGTATTTGTAGTGCTTTGTTAACACAAGCTTGGGAATATGAAAAGCAGAACTGAAATCCCTTGTGTGGACTAAAGAAGGTAGCATAAGTCATTCAGTTATCAGACATTTATTGAGATTCTCTTAAAGCTGCCCACTATTCCCTGTGAGACCATCCCTGCTTCACAAAACTGACAGGCCAGTAGGGCTATGACCCACAGACTACACAGTTGCAAGCCAAGAACCCAGTGAGTGCAGAAGATACTGCAGAGCTGTGAAGGAGGGACATCTGAACCCAGTCCAGGAATGAATGCCTTCTGAGCAAAAGCCTGAAAAATAGGTGTGTCATCCTAACAGCAAGCATTTTAGAGTATAATTTTCTCTTTCCATCCTGTTCTCAAGACTCAGGACAACTAATTCAACTATAGCACACAGCTCATAACTGTGCTAAAGGCAACACTGTAGAAAATTCACAAAAGCAGGAGAAGTATTTGGCTGCACCTGAGTTGATTTTCATACTTGGGTACAGAAACTCTCCCAGTTAGTGTACGAATATATCCACATTTTTTTTTTTAACTACACAAAGGTAAGTTTTAACCACTGATCAAGGGATTATCCAGGTGAAAAATGTGAAACAGGCAACTGATTCTGAGGCTTAGAAGAAAGACAAGAAAAGTTTCCTGTAGATAAGTGTCCTAGAATGAGAACATTTGTAAGTCTGCAGGATGTATTAAGACCAGTACAATGAGAGGATATGTTTGTGAGGAGAATCAGCAGAGGAAGATGGGCCAGGAGGAGTGAATGGGAAGCAATGTTCACATAGGGAAAAGGAACAGGGTTGTTGTAAAGCCAAATGCAAGAGAGTGTAGTAAAGAACTCAGATCAATTTTAGCCATCACAACAGAGTTTAGAGGACATGAGGGGTCCCTTGCCTCTCCACATCTGTGTTAGATTGTTAAAGGCAGAACCAGAGACAGCCAGACTGAAGTTGAAATAGGAGATAGAAAGTGAATTATGGGATAATCTTCCAATAAACCTGGATATAATAGATATGAGATTTTGTCAAATGTGGATGCAGGACAAATTTTAAGAGCTGATTGAGCATACCTGTGTCACAGAAAAGGAAGCTATGTGTGTGAAAATGGACAGAAAAGAGCTGGTTGTTTTCACACTAACAGAAGGAAATGCCACAATTTTCTTACACCCACAAATAATTGACACATGGGATGTTTTTTGTGAGGAAATCGATACAGTTATTACCTTAGCATTTATCCTTATCATATGTATTAATAAAGTGAGGGGTGAGATACTGGTTTTGGAAACTCAGCCAGAGGTTTCAAAGGGTAGCAAGAAAGCATGTTGCATTGTGGGAAGTAATTAAGGTTAGAGAAGAGATACTATAGCTGTTCCTTGAAGAGTTCCTGTTCTCATGTTTATAAAAGCCTTGGAACCCAGATGAGGGCTGTGGAAGGACTGGGCTGTTTCCAACCAACACGAATAGGACCAGAAGGCTGATTTAAAAAAAAAAAAGAGTGACCAAGGAGTAGAGATTACCATCTGCAGACTGTGAATTTGTAACTCCATCAGTTCACATAAAGTCAGAATTACTCCTATCACACAGCTGCAGCTGTGATGTGTGTAAGCCGGGAGAAACAAAATGACTGATACCCCGAGATGAGGACTCATGGAGAGAGTTTGGCACAAGGACATGGGTGTTGTACCTCTGTGAGTCACAACTGCTAGGCTGCTGAGTCCAAACTGATGGGAATCAGCGGTACTCACAGTAATAAGCTGGAAGAAAATGGAACAACGGTGACAAACACTGCTGGTCTTGTTAAGAGCAGGTTATCTATCAGATGTATAAAAGACTTAGGCTGTCTAGTTTAACTTAAATTTCAGGCATTTCATTGGTAAACCCAAGTTTAAGTAGGAATCCAGTTGGGCAGCTTACCTGGCAGTTGTGGATTGGGGGTAAGATCTCTATATGATGAGTTCTTGAGCAGGTGGGCATGTAAGATATCTAGGAGGCACAATGAGGTAGAACATGGCTGCACTTGAACACAGTCAGCTAAAATCCAAAGTCCATGGCTTTGATATTAAAGTAATAGATTATCTATTTGGAAACTAACCTCTGTAAGAATGGTAATAACAATTGGAATGAAAAAAGAAAGGAAGCCAGAAAGAATAGAACGAGCTCTGCTTTGTGACTGCAGAAGGCCAGGCTGAGTCAGCAGAGTCTGCAGGAAAGGATGCTCAGCACAGTGGCTGGCTGGGATAGTGGGAGCCAAAGCTTCACAGACCCCGTGTAATTTAGTACTCTGAATACCTCTAAGATACTTAATTAAGTAGTTCTATCCCAATAGTTCAGAATAGGAGAATTAATACAGATACCCCTGCAACCTGAATGACCATCAAACTCCTCCATAGGGCAGTTAGGACCCTCCTCCCCTCGCGCTGTACACCCTGTCCCCACTTTCTGCTGAAGGTAACATTACTCTGGAAAGCACCTTGGGGGTTCAGCCCTGGCTAGAATCCAGCCTTTCTGAAGGAGGAAGGAGCCTGCTGTGCTGGCCTATACATCTGAGATATGCAAAACTGACAAATGCTTTCCCTTTGTCTCTGCTTCCCAGGTAACTCCTTTCAGAGAAAGGTGCTCTTGCCTTGCATTCAGAAAGCTTGGGCCTGAGTGAGACTTGAGCTTTTGGGTGAACTATATGGTCTTTTTCACTAGCTGTTTCTTAACCCATCTGAGTTTTGAGGGAGATGATTGCTAAGGTTTTCTCCTTTCATTGTTTATATTTTATTTAACTTTGAGGTACAACAGCCCTTTGACTTTTATATAGATGGATTTCTTCCTTCCTCATGTACAATAGTAAACCACACTGCAATTTAAAATATATTAAATATCTAATTGTATTTTATAATATTTATGTTTTCTTTATAGCATATCATTTGTTATGGAGATCTTTAGGTTTTTTAGTATTTGTAGGACAAATTAAGTTGCATGTCATTTGCCATGATCAGAACTCATGTTGAGGAGTCTCTGTTTCACACAGTGTTGGTGTTGGGTAGGTCTAGTTCACCTTTTCTGTGCAAAGGACACAAGGAAAGAGACACAGAGTAGCCTCATTTCCTTAGAGAAGAAAATAGGAAGCTTTAAAAACAAAAACCCATATTCTGATAAATTGAGCATCCCATAAGGTCTAGCTCAGTCTCTGAGAAAATAAAACCCATGTGGGCATTCGTATTCCCACTGGGAAAGGGCTCCATGATTTCCTGTAGCTGCCAGCACACAGATAGATAGAAAAGCACAGGACTTGCATAAAACTACATCTGTATTCCTATCAGTCATCTCTAAATTACTCATGACCCCTAATAGGATGTGAGCATTGTATGCAGAGTTAAAGGTATAATGCCAAGAAGGAGTATGCTCATGTTTAGCACAGATGATTTTTTTGCTGAAATGTTTTGATTATAGGTGGAATTCATGAATGTGAGTCCTGTAGGTGCAAATACAGAATACCAACAGAGTAGTATAAAAAATAATGTCTGGGTGGTAGTAGTGGCCTTTAATTCCATCACTTGCTAGGCAGAGGCTGGTGGATCTCTGTAAGCTCAAGGCCAGCCTGGTCTAAGAATGGGTCCAAGACAGCCAAGGCTACACAGAGCAACTCTGTCTTAAAAAATAGGTAATGAAGGGGCTAGGTGTGGTGTGACAAGCCTTTTGTCTTAGCACTCAGGAGACTGAGACAGGAGAATCTCTGTGAATTCCAGGGGTGTAGATTGGTATTATAGAGCACTTTCCTAGGATGCACAGTGTCTTCAGCCCAACCCTCACTACCTCAGACAAAAGTAATCAAACACAAAATTCACAAAGATGCAGACAAGTTAGAAATTAAATGATACAAAGAGATATGACATACAAATAACAATCACAAAGTGTTAGAGTGGCTATACTTATAACAGACAAAACAAACTTCCAAAAGAGTAGTTAGTCCTAGCACTTGGCAAACAGAGGCAGACGAATCTATAAGAGTTAGAGACTAGCCTGTCTACAAGGTAAGTTCTAGGACAGCCAGGGCTACACAGAAAAACTTATCTCAAAAAAAAAAAAAAAGTAGCTACACTGAACATTTTGTAATGAGAAAGAATTCTATCTAGTATCTAGTACTGGCAATAAATCCCAGTAAATATAAAGCAAAGACACAGAATTGAAAACTGAAATACACAGTTCTTCAGTAGCCATTGGAAACATCAATAGTGTACCACTTTAATAGTATATAAAATACCTAAAGAAAGATTGACAACTCAGTCAGGTATGATCCCAGGAAGAGCTTTGGATGTAGGATGTAGCCCAGGTACAGAATACAGAATCATACACTTGTAGCACTATAAAATAATGTGCCTGACTTGATGGCACTGTGAAATGATGTGTGTTTGTGTGTGTGTGTATGTGTGTCTGTCTGTCTGTCTGTTTTATTGCTGCAAAGAGACACCGTGACCAAGGGTACTCTTCAAAAAAAAAAAAAAGAGCATTTAATTAAGGCCTTAATTACAGTCTCAGAAGCTTAGTCCATTATTCTCATGGTAGGGAGCATGGGGGCACACATGTAGCTGAGAGCTACATTCTTACCTGCAGGCCACAGGAAGGAGAGACTCTGGGCCTAGCATGGGTTTTTGAGACCCTAACTCCCATCCACTAGTGACACACATCCTCCAACAAGGGCACATGTAATGCTTTCCAATAGTGTAGGGTCTTGGACTAAGCCTTCAAATATATGAGCCTGTTGGAGATATTGTTAATTACACCACTGCAGTGTGGGACTTGATTTCAATGTGGTGTGTGTGTGTCTCTGTGTGTGTGTGTCTGTGTGTGTCTGTGTGTGTATGTGTCTGTGTGTGTGTGTCACAATGTTTTGGAGCATGAACGTCTGAGTGTAGATCACAACCTCATTGACTTGTGCAATGCAGAAAGGCTGTACACACCTGAAACTAACCTGACCTAATACACATCTAGAGAACACTGAACAAATAGTGGTGTTCTTCTGTAGTGTTTGGAACATCCTCTAGAAAGACCATCTATCAGGCCATAGACAACCTTTAGTAAATTTAAGGAGTAATAATATGTTATAAAGAATTTTCTGTGGTACAATAAAAATAAGTTTTTAAAAAATCTACAGTTTACACAAACCAAACTAGTGAGTTAGTAAAGTTTGGAAAACAAGTATGATTCCCAAACGTTGTAGGAGTTCCTTCAGTGGTTCTGAAAAGGCTGAGTTTAGTTTGTCCAACTGAGGCTATTGTGGTAGGTGTGGTGGGATTAGGTTAGGTGTGTATATTAGTTTCCCACAGCATACACATCTGACCAACAGGTACAAGTTAGTGCGAACAGAGTATCCCAAGACTTATTTTCTGAGAGACAGAGTCACCATCGTTTCTTCTTATAGTATGTCCCTTAAAATTTGTAATTACAGGTCTGTGGAGGAATGGCAAATAGCAATGTACAAGAGATGTTTTAAAGATCGGTTTCATTATCAGGAAACTACAAATATGTGAAATACATAATTCCTGCA
The DNA here is from genome assembly GCF_978045245.1 of Mus caroli. NCBI lineage: Eukaryota > Metazoa > Chordata > Mammalia > Rodentia > Muridae > Mus > Mus caroli. The sequence goes on from NW_028227258.1 coordinate 106,561,142, forward strand.
AAATACTTCTTCCCTCAAAATGGAGAAGCCTTAGATATCAGCATGCCCTGTAGGACTTAGGATTTATGTCAGACCATCCCAAACTAAACAAACTTCTAAATCAAGTGGATAGTATTACACACAGGGCCTTCTTCAGATATTTGATAGAAAAATCAATGGGAACATTCAGATATGTTTTATTAGGTAAGACTATAAGTAATTTCAAGTTTCTTTTGGTACCACTAAGATCTTAGAGTTCTCATTTTTGTCTATCATTAAAAGAGATGCTGTGGGCTGGAGAGAAGCTCTGCAGTTCAGAACACTGGCTACTCTTGCAGAACCACATGGTACTTCAAACCGTCTATAACTCCAGGTCTAGGGAACTGGATATCTTTTTCTGATATTTGAGCTCACCAGACATATTTGTGGTGCATGTGTACACATGAAGATAAAACATTCACATAAAGTAAAATAATCTATGCATTAAAACAATGACGAGATGATGTATCATCCCAGCCTCAGTGTGCGTGTGTCTGTGTGTGTGTCTGTGTGTCTGTGTCTGTGTGTGTCTGTGTGTGACTACCCTTACTTGCTTCCTCATTTGAGACATTGTTCACTGCATTGCTGACCAGGCCAGCTGACTTGCACCCTTCCAGGTTCCACTGTCTCCACCTCCCGTCTTGCAGTAGAAGCACTGAGGTTGTAGACCCGTGCTCTCTGGTTTTATATGGGTTCTGGAGATTCAAACTCAGGTGCTCTAGCTTATATGGCAAGGATTTACGCACTGGGGTTTTTTCCCATCTTCTTCCTTTTTGTAGCTGAGAATGGTGTTTTGAAATGAGATGGGTGAGTAGTCACAGAAAGATGAGTGAAAGATGCTGTGCCTAGGATTATATCAATCTTTCTGATATGCAAATTAATCTCTCATAGATAAATCAAAGAACCTTCTTTTAAAAGATTTGCTTATTTTACATGCATGGATATTTTGCCTGTGCGTGTATACGTGTGCACCACCTGCATGCTTGGTGCCATGGATTCCCTGGAACTGGAGTTACAGATGATTGTGAGCTGCCATGTGGGTACTAGGAATTGAACCCAGGTCCCCTAGAGGAACATCCAGTGCTCCTAACTGCTGAGCCATTTCTCCAGCCCCAAATCAAAGACTCTTAATGTTATCTTCTTTAGTGTGTGAAGACACCACAATTAGTTGGTTGGAAGAACAATATTAGAAGCGAACTTCCAGGGTACAGAGTTGAAATTACATGAGCAGTACAGCTGGAGAAATATGCAAACAAAATAGTTCTATTTCTAAAATAAGTTTTTGGAATTTCCATTTTTTTTTTGTAATAAAAATGGTGTCTTAATGCTAAGGAAAAGAAGTTCAGAGTGTGTGTTATTTACAGTTTCTATTGTTGTGATAAAAAAAAAATGACCAAAAACAACTTGTGAGAGGAAAGGGTTTATGCCAGCTCAGCATTTCCACATCACAATCCATCACTGAAAAAAGTCGAAGCAGGAATTCAAGCCCAAAACCTGGATGCAAAAACTGATGAGGGAAGCCCGTGGAGGATGCGGCTTCCTGGTTTGCCAGCTCTTGGTTGGCTCAGCCTCCTTTCTTACAACAGTCAAGACCACCATCCTGTAGGTGGCACTACAAATAGAAAGATGGAACCTCTCGCATCAATCACCAGCCAAGAAAATGCCCTGCAGACTTTCATAAAGGCCATTACTATGGAATCATTTTCTGGATTACGACTCCTTCTTCCCACATGACCCTAGCTTGTGTCAAACTGACATGAGAAGGAGCCAGCACAGCAGATTTGGCATAGGCTCATGTCTTTCAGGGCCGTCTTCTGTTTGCACACAGTGGAAGCATCATTCAGTGCTGTGCCCTGAGTCTAGTATGTAGCCTTTGCCCCTCTGCCTCTTGAAGAAGCCTTCCTTCCTGTGGAAACTCTTAATTGCTGTCAGAGTTACATACAGATCGTTATGGTCAGCTTCTTCCTCCACAAGCAGGCTGACTCCTAGCACCCAGAGCAAGGGAGCCAGAGACAGCAGTCTGGAATTACTGACACCTTGTTGGAGATGCATCACTTCCAAAATGTGGTCAACATCAAGTCAAAGTCAGGCAATATAGTATCCTAAAGATCCAGGAAGCATAGATGACACTTGGCATTTGATAAAATCCTCTCCAGGGAAAACTGAAGAAAGATACACATCAGGGGTCCACCTCCCTCTCAGGGTGATCTTGCCCCTGGCCTGTTTTACTTCTCGAATGCACCCAGAACTATTTTTGCATAAATCTGAATATCAGTAAAATTGATCCTAAAAATATGAGATTATATGTTCAATCCTATATATTAAATGTTTAGCTCTCATTATACTTTAAGACAATGGTAACTACCCTTGCCAATGCAGATGTAGGGTATTAAATTCTCCATGAAGTTTTAACACCCTGACATTACAGTTGACCATGCTTGGTCCATGTAACATACATCAGGTTTTATGATTTTTTTTTTGCCTTGTTTTGTTTTCTTTTGTTGTTTTTCAAGACAGTGTTTCTCTATGTAGCCCTGGCTGTCCTGGAACTTACTCTGTAAACGAGGCCAGACTTGAACCCAGAGATCTACCTACCTCTGTCTTCTGAATGCTAGGATTAAAGGCATGTGCCACTGTGCTCAGCTGAGTTTTATATTATTGATGGATTGTTCATGACCTGTTGGTTGGGATTTATGTGTTTGTGTGATTTAAAGAAAGATTTATTTAGTGAATGTGTATAACCACAGAAGGCAATTGATAAATAGGTGTTATTCCAGGCCTTGAGTATGTAACCCAATAATTACTTGTACAAGAAAGTAGTCTTGCTATAGCAAGCAGTTTGGGCCTTTTTTTTTCTTTGCTAATGAGAGAAGAGGCTCTTGACATTGCATTTTACAGAAAAGCACTAGATCTGTTTACCTTGTTGAAATTCAGGTTGCTGTATTTCGGTGTCGGTTCTTTGGTTTTGGCAGCACTTCTGAAGTGTCTGTTCACTCCCTCAGTGGATGAATGCTGGTGTTGACACCACCTAACAAGCAGGGATTATGTGTTTACAGAAGAAGTAATATGAGAGGTCAGGTCTAGGAGGCACTTCTCAAGAGCTTGCGCATAATGAGTAGCTGGCAGGGAGGGCAGAGCTGACACTCTGGAGGGCCTTGTTGACACCTGCCTCTCTTCTCCAAAGCTCTCTTGATCATGTTCAGCTGCTCTGTTCTCATGTGGGGAATAATAGTAGAATAAAGCTGCTTTTCTGTCTCATTTTTCTTGCTAATTTACACATTCAAGCCATTTTTTGTTTGCTGCCCTGATTTGCTATTCCCTTTTGTCGAGGCACTGCTCCTTTCTCGCCTCGGGCCTACGAACTAATTTGAGCTTCTATAATTACTTCATGTTTTACACCTGTCTGCATATCAGGCACCCCCTTCCTCTGCACTTATGCTATAGATTTCTTTGCAGAATGCCTTGATTTTTTTTTTTATATATAGAGGAACCCGTCGGTTTCCCCCCTCAGACAGCGTAGAGAAGAAACACAATGGAACTGTTGCTCTGCCTTCATCTGCAGCATGGCTGACCTCCACAGTTCATGAAGGACAAATGGACGCTGTCTGTTCAGACAGCTTGTGTTAAGATGTTGTGGAGCAGAGAGGTTGAGCTTTGTCCTCGTGAATGAAGCGATGGTTGTAGTCATTTTAGAATCATTAAGGCTCTGAATACAGTGACTTGCCCTGCAGTGCGTGCGCTGTGGCCACCCTCCGCTTTAATAACAGCTGATTAAATTTGGGTCAGGCGCACTCTGAAGAGCATCACAATGAAGAAACTGTTGTAAAAGTTACCTGTTTTAAAAAGGCAATTGATTGGATGTTTAACTTAAGTGACAGCTGCAATTCATTTTCCGTTCTTGGTGCTGTCCTGCAGCCCGGCCGCCTTTTATAATTTGGGCTTCATTCTTAAGAACCCTTGAATAACCAAGGGTTGCTTTCCACTTGAGCCTGCTCCAATCCAATTAGGAGTTTAACAAGGGTCAAATTAAGGAGACTTTACACTCCATGTTTGCATCATTAGTCATAAGACTGCTAGGTGAGCATGTGACTGTGTGTCAGGGACCGGGAGAAAGGCTGTAGTGTTGGACAGACTAAGGCTGTCATCCAGTGTGTGCTGTGCCCCTGGGCTGATGGAGCTCAGCAGGCTAGCAATAGTGTTCCTTGTCAGGGGCTGGTGTGCAGTTGTTGGGAGAACAGGCCTAGCTGGGCTGATGAAGACTGTGTTTTCTGCAGGCTCTCTTCCACCCTGGCAGCCTGTTGTGATTGGACAGGCTGCTGGGAAGGCAGGACATTGAAACCTCTTGAGCACTCATTATTTTTGATGAGCTGACAACTATCTAGGCTCCTTTCTCTTTCTACCTGCTCCTTCCTACCTTTTTTTTTTGAAACATAATTTTTGGTTCTGTAAAACATTATCATAGGACATGAAAATGCAAGATTTTAGAGTTAGTGTCGTAGCAGTCTTGTGAAAATCACTTCTTTGCCACTTGAAAGCAGAGTTCATAAGGGTATTTTCAAACTTTGCATTATTGAGGATAGCATTTCCTGCCCCCATTTTCTGACTATTTCATCAAATTATGTTTGTAGTTGTTAATGTGCATCAGCCACATTTTGAGACTATGCAGAGAAAACGACCTGTTTCTAAAACAGAAAAGACAACGGGATTCTGCTCTCACCAGTGCCTGCATGCGTGGGATATTGCTGGGGATGCTGGCATGCCCATGAGCAATGCTTTGTGCCAGAATACAAAGTAAAGACTTATCTAAAAATAACACTTCCATTGTTCCTTTCTTACCTCCTCAGCCCATTAACAGGTGCTTTAGTATCATGAGAGTTTTCATCGTCTAATCCCCTTTCAGAAGCTTTTCAGAATAAAAGCCCTAAATGGTCCTCAGTATTAATTTGATGTGACTTCTGTACAATGTGATTTCAAGCTCTCAGAAGCACGTTTTTACTGCTTACCCCTTTTCAGTGTAGCGGAGTGTGGAAAAACGCAAGCTACCATTTGCGGAATGGAGTCTTGAATGTGAATCATTTTGTTGCTTCCTTACTTTGTTTCCTGGCTTAAAAGGAAGGATTGTCTCTGTGATATGACTGTTACTCCTCAAAAGTGTTATTTTGGTAGTACATTTTAAAATGTATTCTTAATGTTGATATTTTTCAAAGCTATCACGCGAGTCTTGCATTTGCCAAGAATTAAAGAGGCTTGATGAAGTCTGTGTGGCACAAAGCAATTGGGTGTCCTGATGTGATGCCTGCACATCTTTGTACCCAGCAGCAGCACACCCAGGAGCTGCCAGTGCTGGCATCTCACTAAGGCCTTCAGGAACTTCATGGCCAGCAGGAAGCTAATCTGAGTGAGGGGAAAAGTGAAACTCGAGTCCAGTCGCTACTGTCTTCGTAGGCACCAGGTCCAAACTTCCAGAGTCTGACCTCATGATTTAGCATAGTAAAAGATTGGGGAAAGGTTTCCACGCGACAGTTATCGCAACAAAGCTTTCGGTCTAGCTACATAGAAACTTCCTAGCAAAATAGCAAAGTACCTGTGACCTTGACAAAAAGGGTGAGTTCCATTGGCTGATAAGCAGAATTCAGGGCTAGGGCCTAGAGAGGAAGGATTTGTAATAAGCATATGGATAGAATCTATCTGTAGAGCGTGCAAAGTACACAGTACCTCTTCAATAAGGATGGGTTCTGTTTGCTGTGAGACGAAGCTCAGTATTAAGCCTAAACAATGTTTAGGATATTGGGGTGTGGGGAGCCAGGGACAGGTGGAAGCTGGCTTCTGACAGAGTAGAACAGTATCACCAAGTTGGTTGACCACTTTCACTCTGGCATTCTAGGTGACTGGTGTTATTCATTTCCTTCTTTTGACGAAAGTAGGTCCCAAGATTGGCAGTGCTGGTATCTTCGGTGCTTACTCTAAGCTGTGCTTCCTACAACCTTGTCTCTTGGTTTTGTTGCTTTACATACACATCTGCCTTCTGATGCGCTATTATCTGGCAAACATAAGCCTTACTATCTACAAATAATTAAATTATGGCTCTGTGCATTCCATGCCTAATTCTACTTCCTTGCTGTGTTATCATCAACCTTGCCTCCAGAGTGGGAATGAAACCCTATTACTTCTTTGGATTCTACACTCCATCATCAATTGTTAGTATTTGTTTTCTCCATAAGAATGGATAGCTCTGTGGGTGGGTGTGTATGTGTGTACATGCATATAGACGTCTTTCTACGGGCAGAAAAGGTAGTCTGTTTTTAACAAATACCTTGAACATTTCTGTTATGAAGCTAAGGACCAAGCTAGTAATGAGGAGAATTTGTATCCTTCCCTCCAGAACAGTGGAGTTCAGGGTCAGAAACAAAGTCAAGTAAGCACACAACTTGGTGTTCATGTGCGACTTAGAGGAAGAACACAGTTGCCCAGAGCAACCGCCCAGGGATGCCTTACCTGAAGAACCTGCTGTGAGCTCACCTGCTAAAGGCACCTCACTATTAAAAAGTCTGATTTCTTTCTAAATAATTGCATAGGGTTTTTTTTTTTTTGACACTTACAGCCCTGATAGTACATTAACAGAGGAGGATAACAGAAGGCATCTGCAAGACTATACATAGTTCCAATGGGAAGGAAACTCATGGATGTTGCAAGTGGTCTTCACAGACAAGCCAAAAGAATCATGAATTCCAGAACTTCTTCCCCATTGCTTACAATTTCTCTGGGGTTTATTCCATAATTGACCTGTGTACTGTGTTGGAAGTAGATAGGAATCATTTAGTCTTGACTCAATGACATGCTGGAGTCAGTTCCCCTTAGACTGGTGAGAGTTACACATTCACTGCTGTCTACTGTGGAGGGAAACTTAGGATTAGAAACCTATAAATGCTCCATAGATGTGCCATCTGCCCCACCCAAGGGCATTTCACACCTTACTATAACCAGAGACTTGTGCTTAAAAATAGAGTTGGAGGACATTTATGAATTCTCATAGGTTCTCTTCATTCCTCTGAGGGATCTAAGAATGAAGACTGGAAAACTCGAAGTCAAACTTTTGTAATTAAGTGTTATGGGCATCTAATGCTATAATATTTGGTTTCTGGGTGTATAACCCTTAGCTCTTTATGTCAGTTACCTTTGAGATAACAGTAACAACTCTTCCCATGATTTAAGTGATGCCCTGTTGTCGTCGTCCCTCCCCCCCCACCACCACCTTTGCATTTTTTTGAGATGGGTCAGTAGTGGCTTGGGGAGGAGGGGTGCATAATTTCTCAGTGTACCTCATTCTGTAAACCAGGCTGGCCTTGAATTCAGAGATCCACCTGCCTCTGTCTCTCCAGTGGCGCCACCACCTGGCCTGTTGTTCCCCTTCTGTAAATGATTGTTTTCTGCATAGAAACCTGGACTTCCTGGTAGATGTTTCATTGCTACTCTAGACAGTACATATTGAAGATATATTTTTGACTACACTTTGATTACTTCTATGTAAGTCTTTTTCCACTTCATAATGCATAAAATTCTGCATTACTTTCAAAACTCAATACATTTCTTATTTTTCCTGGCTATATATCTGTGTAGTTCTGGCTGTCCTAGAGCTTGCTATGTAGACCAGGCTGGCCTAGATCCTTCTGCCTCTGCCTTCTGAGTGCTGGGATTAAAGGCATCTGCCAGCACTCTTGGAAATATGGTACTTTTTAACTGTGAAAATGTAGCCAGTAGGGCCTGGTATGGTGGCACCCATCTTTAACCCCCAACACTCAGGAATCAGGTACAGACTAATTTTGGTGAGTTTGGGCCAGTCTGATCTACATGCTGAGTTCCAGGTCAGCCAGGGCTGCATAATGAGACTTTTCTCAAAGCAACAACAACAAAAATAAAATGTAGCTAACCCACAATAGTATAAAATGAAAATAAATCAATTGGACTCAATTAAAAATTACTGGCTTATTCTCTTGGAGTCTGTATCCATAGGAAGGTAGACATGCTTGTATAGGTGACAGTGATTATTTTATAGCCCATCCACTGGGTGTTTTCACAAGTGTGCATAGTATTAGCTTATTAGCTGTATTGTTAGCAGGAATACATATAGGGCCACAGGAGAAGAGGAAACCTTATTTTAATGTTGTGGCTATATTATACCAGTCAGTTAAATCTTTGACCAGACTTTTCTGCGAGGTGTTTAAAACCATGCACGTGACCAAAATTCACCTTTTCTTTTCATCAGTTAAATGTAAGGTTCTCAGAGGTCACTTAGACGAGTGTGTGTGTGTATGTGCGTGTGTGTGTGTTGCTCTATCTGTGGAGAATGAGTCAAAGACCTTGCTTGACCATGGCTTTATTTGGAAGCATTAATGACACTTATTTTTGTGTTAACTCTCCTCTTAGTTGAATGGACACGGGTTAGAATCCACTTGGAAGGTATCCATACCCTCCTTTTTTTTTTTTTTTTTTTTTTTTTTTTTTTTTTTTATGCTTCTACATCATCTTTTAATTCTCTAATATTGTTTTCTCATCCTAGCAATTCTATACCCTTTTTTTTTTTTTTTTTTTTTTTTTTTTTTTTTTTTAATATTTTTATTACATAATTTCCTCAATTACATTTCCAATACTATCCCAAAAGTCCCCCATAGCGCCCCCCACTTCCCTACCCACCCATTCCCATTCTTTTGGCCCTGGCATTCCCCTATATTGGGGCATATAAAGTTTGCAAGTCCAATGGGCCTCTCTTTCCATTGATGGCCGACTAGGCCATCTTTCGATACATATGCAGCTAGAGACAAGAGCTCCAGGGTTCCGGTTAGTACATCATGTTGTTCCAACAATAGGGTTGCAGATCCCTTTAGCTCCTTGGGTACTTTCTCTAGCTTCTCCATTGGGAGCCCTGTGATACATCCAATAGCTGACTGTGAACATCCACTCCTGTGTTTGCTAGGCCCATCCATACCCTCCTTATGGAGGACATGAGACTGGCAAGAGCAACAGGATATTTTAAGAGCTTCCCACAATCCCTGGGACCCAGTTGACTTTGGAGGTCAAGGAGCAAAATATTATCCCTTTTGATCTCTGACATTTCTACTTATACATCCAATGGATAAACCAAACTTACCCAGCTCTAGACTCCTAGTTTCCTTTTCTCTTGTTGTTCATGCTTTTTCCCTCCATCAAAGTCTTTTTTTTTTATAAAGTTTTCTGCAATTCCATGAATCCAGTTTTTAAATGGAAACTTAGTAATTATGGTTAGTCCTTTCTTACCATGTGTAGTCTTTTAGCAAATCATATTGTCTTGACCCTAAAGGTATCAAGGTTTTACCATCTCTCTCCATCTGCAGATACCACATGGGCTTTGCTTACTTGCAGATAGATGCCCTATAATGTGATAACATTCAGGAATGACTTTATTAAATATGCCATGGCATTGCTGTGTTCTTTTCCCATCATAGCCATTCATCTTGATATGTTGTATTAGGACCATTTTAAAGAGTCTTCAAAAACTTCGTTATTTTTGTTGTTGTTGATCCATGGGTATTCTCATCTGAAGTAACTCAGTGACTATCTCTGGCCAAGCACCTACGTACCCAATTTTGTCTTACCAGCAGCACAACCCTTAAAGACTGGTCCTCCTGTTTCATCTGGTAAGATAAGATGAAAAACACAAGAGAAAGGCATGAACACTGGCCCTGACATGTGTAAACATGTGTCTATATTGGTGAATACACACAAATGCCATGTGCATGAACATCACACACAAACATACACATAAGTGGTATTAAAATGTAATGCAAACAACTACAAGCACCCAATTTGAAATGTCTCCGACATGGATACCCTTACTAAAGTTCTTGTTGTGACTGGGATTGATGATAGAGATTAAATTTGGGATCTCTTCCATCTAAGAACACAGTCTAGCAGGAAGTTGTAGCCCAAACCCGAATCAGTTTTTTTCTTTGTTTTTGTTTTTCCTACCCATGCAGACACTTGATATTTATATGGCCTTTGTGTCTTTGTATAAAATCTTTGTAACTGTAATTAGTGGAGTAAAAATACCAAGTTAGACTTTTCTGTAGGACTGCATTAGAGAGGACTCACTTCGACTTACTCTCCAGAAAGATCTTAGCCCCTGTTTATCCATAATAGAAATGAGATGGTCCTAGATGTAGGCAGACTTTCTAAACAAGCCTCAGTTTCCCACACAATGCTGCCAGCCTCACTCTGAATTGAATTGTCAGTGAAAACGTAGGATTTTGCTTTACTTTCCAGTGTACTAGTTTCATGCCAAGTACTCTACAACAAGTGAAAAATAGAGCACACAGTTGCCCAGTAGCAATTAAACTCTTGGCTGGGTTGACTGTTATTTACAGAGGACTTCCTAAAGGTTAAGGAGAACATTCATTGCTAAATACTCTGGATCCTTGATAGCAGGCACTGTGGCCTCTGAGATGGCGCTGTGTTTTAGGTTACGTGGAGTAGGCCACACAGACAAGAAGCACAGCCCCATAATCCCAGCACCTAGGAAGTGAGAAGACAAGGGAAGAAAGAAGAGGATAGGGAAGAAGGAGCAGGGAGGGGTGTGTGTGTGTGTGAGAGAGAGAGAGAGAGAGAGAGATTGATTGACTCACAGGGCTGTCAGCTCTAGAGGTCACCTGCTCACCACAGTTGGTTCATAAACCCAAATCTCTCATTTTGGAGTTGCTTTTCCATCCCTCCCCAAAAGTGATTTTCTTGTTTATTCATAGCCTTGGTCTTCGGAGTGTCTAGCTGGCTGGCCCCTGTCTTGGTTCTCCTGGGCTCTCACGTATGTGGTGACATCTCAGCTTTACCTCTGCTCCCAGGCACATTCCACCTCTTGGCATTTTCTACTTCCATCTGCTTACAGAGCTCACAGTCAAGCTGGAGCAGAGCTCTTGATCACAGCCATTGTCTCCCCTTAGACAGGCCTCTCCTTCAGTTGCTCTGAAGACCAGGGTCTGTGGGAAGGCAGCTGTGAGCTTGCTACTGCTGTCTCCTTGTAGGACTGATTTTTGTACATAGTGTTTCAGTAAGTAAGCCTTGAAACTCAGTGTCAGAATGCCATGCAAGACATCAGTCCTTATCCTAGAATAGTGTTCTCTCTGGAAAATCCCTGGCCTACATACATTTCTAGCTTTAGTCTTGGGAATAATTATCCTGAACTGTCTTGTTTTTGTCTTTTTAACTTTGTGCTGAAGTTATTGGTTCTCTTCCTACCTGCCCATTGGGGTTTATACATCTGTGCCACACACATAGGGACTTTGAGTAACTCTACAGTGCTGTGTTGTTTTTTCTGTTTATTACCAGACTCATACATTGATTCATTTTGAGCTCTGTTAGTATTTGTAACAGAACTTACATTTTATGTATTTTTATATAATCAAAAAGTAGATATAAATTATATAAAAATTCTAACACATTCAGGGACACATTAAAGTTCTCAGCTTGTTTTTAGTTAAATGGAGTCTTTTTAAAACATTGAACAGTGATTTTAAAGTATCAAACCCTTAAATCATTCTGTGTTTATGTAATAAAAGTCATCCAGCTATTTTTAAAAAAATATAAAATTCCTACAGGGCTTAGAAATACCTTTCAAATAAGTTTTGACATTTGGACAAATTTCATTATACAAAAATCATTTTGACATAACTTTGTAACAGATTCTTGTTCTGAGAAAGGTTTGCATAATGAAGTTAATACTTGTTTTAAACCCTTTGGCCTTACCCTCTTCCTGAAACAGCAGTCTACACCCTAACTGCTCAGGAAGTATTTCTCTTTCCCGAGGCTTGGCTTATTACCTCTTCTTTAAAAGAGAAAGAAACTGACATGAGCTTTATATAAAAGCACCCTTAGGGGTAGACAGTGAGAGAAGGCTGCAGGATTTTATAGCAGACAAAATGTCGCTTGCATTTTGCTGGTCAGTAGTTTGATAAGCTTGTTTGCTGATGTGAAATGACGAGGGCTTACAAAACAAGGTTTTGTTTTTTAGCTGCTTGTGGACCTACTGAGGCCTAACAGAACCTAGTCAGCAGGTCATTAACTCTGGAGAAAACAGCTTGCATTAATATGCTCTAATCCGGTATAATTAGTCAAATTACTGCACGCCGACCAGCTTGTCATGTGTTGTCAGACTTGGCATACACACTAGATTGCCTGGGTCCCTCTGGAATGCCACCCTCAATCAAGGAAAACTGCTCATTTGTAGTGGTCTTGAACTCTGGAGAGAAAAGCCCCTATGCAGTGGTCAGAGGGAAACTTAGCTAATTCTTAAAGTTCAATTACTTTTTCAGCAAAATAATTTAGGTTTTGGTGGTTGAAATAGAAGCCTGTTAAATTTACAGGCATGTTTCTGAAGCTCATCTATGTAAGTTAACAGTAATTCACGTTAGTACCCAAAGAGAACTTAAATGAATCATTGCCAGTTGACCAGATCTGTTCCAATGCTGCAGGAATGTGTTTGTGTATGTTTGTGTATGTGTGGGTTATTTTCCAGTAGGGTGAGAGGTTATTAAACTCTAAAAGGTCCACATTAACATAAATTTACAAGAGCTCTTGTTCTGGAGGCATGATAAAAACCAGTGTTACCTTTGCATTAACATTGACTCGCTTGTTGTGCTTTTGGCAATGACAGATAAGTCAGCGTAATTCCCCATTGCAACACAAATGATGCTCTAGATTCCAAACGCATCCTGAAGATGTCACTGACAATAATCTTCAAAGAGCGGCCAGTGAGAGTGGGCTGTGTGTTTGTAGGATGATATACTGCAAATGACAGGAAGAATTATGTGAGTGGAGACGAATCTGTAACATATTATTAAGCAATTTCATGAGAATAACAGGGATAAAAGGATAATGGATGAGGGTGTCATTATTACCTTCATGTAGTGGAAAAGCAAAAGCAAAGGTAGAGAGACAAGATTAATTGAGGAAGGCCGAAGCGTTCATTGCTCATCAGCTCCTTTGTGCTCCCTGCTTCTGAAATTCCAGACCAGAGAAAAGGTGCCCAGAGCTGTACTGGATGTGGCTGGCAATAAGGACTGCAGGCTGACAAGGCGCTTTTTAGTCACCTCTCTTTCTGTCTGAAAAAGCACATTTAAATGTTCTGAAGGCCCCACTGCAATCTGCCGAGCAGTGTCTCTGTGTGTGTGTGTGTGTGTGTGTGTGTGTGTGTGTGCACGCACGCCACCTTTCATTGTTAGTCATGCTTCTAAACTCAGAAATTATACAATTTCCATGCTTTGTCAAGCATGCTCTTTTAAATTTTGAAATTCAAATTTGTTTATAAAGTATTTGAAAATCTGCAACTATATTTGACTATCTTGAGGTCATAAACAGTAAAGCAAAATTTGTCATCAGTCTTGACTGTATTGTAACTGTGTATCCCATTTATGAGGCATTGTAATAACAACAAGTAAACCCTGGAGGAATAGTCTTTAGTTTGGTTGTTTTGTTGTGGTTATGTTTTGGTTTCCTTGCTGTGGATTGAACCTGGGACCTCTCATGCAGGCTAAGTACTCTGTTCTCCACTGAGCAGCAGCCCAGCCTCTAAACTGTCTGACTATGTACTAATGAGCACATTAGCTCTCTATATAACTTACCACATGTAATCCTTAGCAGCCACCTGCAGTGAGCAGAGAGGATTCCTATTTCAGTTGTAGTAAAACTATGGAACAGAAGATGAAATAGGTTTTCCAATAAATTTCACAGTGAGTGGTGCTTCTAAGAGTAAGTCCATCTCCAGACCCCTCACCCAACATACATTTAATGCCATGTTCTTTTTAAATATGTTATGATTGGTTGCAGATGTGTTTTTAATTATCTTGAAACTCCTCACTAAAGAAGCATCCTTGGGTTTGGTATGGTGTAAAGGAAAAGAAACTAGCATTTGTAGGTGGTTAAGACTCCGTGTTCTGCCGGCCGTGGTGGCACATGCCTTTAATCCCAGCTCTTGGGAGGCAGAGGCAGGTGGATTTCTGAGTTGGAGGCCAGCCTGAAGTACAGAGTGAATTTCAGGACAGCCAGGGATATACAGAAAAAAGCCCTATCTTGGGGGGGGGAAGACTCCCATGTTCTACACTTGGAATATCAGCATTATGACATCATAAAGGAGGGATCCAAAATGCAGAGCTCGGTGTCATTTGTCTGAGCCCACAGCTTGAAGTGGAAGAAATTTAACCCTAGATTTTCTTGCCTCCAAAGCTTGTGGAATTTGATTCCGGACTTTTGTGTGTGTGTATGTGGGGGTGGTTATTTGATTTTTTTCATAATGTTGTTATTTTGGTTTTATTTATATGTTTGTTTATACAGTATCCTTGCTGTATAGCCCATATTGGCCTTAAATTCACCTTCTTTCTGTCTCCACACCTAAGTATTAGGATTGCAAAGAGACAGTACCAGCCTGGCCACTTCATGCTCCAACACTGCCTAGCCCTACATGTCTGTCTATATTTTGTTTTACATACGCAGTCAAAATTATACTGTGCTTTTACATCTGTCTTGTACCTGTCTATCCTATGGCTCAGGGAAGTCTGCTGCTTCATTGGAAAGACCTGTCTTTTTGTATGACATTTGACTCAAATTTATTAAACACCAACCCCTTCGTGTTTATGATTTGGGGATAATGAAAAAGAATATAGGATATGTTACTATATACTTAGAGATAATGACTATCTTAAAGTTTTTCATTGGTTTTTGAACGTGTTTATATAGAGGTCGGAGAACAACTTATGGGACTCAGTGCCTTCCTTCTACTGGGATCAAACTCAGATTGTCACACTTGGCAACAAGCACCCTTACCCACCAGCCCACTCACCAGTCCTTTGTTTCAATCCTTACAACAACCATGTAATGTATGCATCTTAAAATCCCCATTTCAGAAATATAGAAATGGAGTCAAAGGAACTTGCTCTAAATCACAGATGCAATGGAATGAGGGATGCAGAGGTGGAACCAGAAGCTCACTAGGTGCCAGAATTCTTGCCTTTTCACAGCAACACATGACTCCACCCATCTCTGTCCCAGCTAACCAAAGGTTACCCTGCACTCACTCTCAACTCTGGTACCTGTGCTTTCCCAAGGGCTAAAGGTTAGAGACAGGAGACATTAGCAGTATGCAAGTGGCAGCAGAGTGAGCACAGGCAGACATAGTCACGAGACCCCTGTTTGCCATAGGAAGCAGGAGCATGAGGAGCGGCCACTGGTAGACATCTTGTAGAGAGGACATCTTTATTTTTAGTTTTTACATTGAATTATTTAGGCAAACAGGTGGAAATGGAAGTGACTGCATGCATCCAGGAGGCTTACAGACTAGAAAAGGGCCAAGCTGGCTCTTCATGCTGGTGTGCTGTCTGTGAATTTACTCCCATGAGGCATAACACCGAGAGAGTGCAGACTCTTCAGGGTACTCCACAGGACTCAGTCACCTCACCGTGACCTTTCACTAGGCCACATTCCTTAAAAACCCACCACTCAGTACTGGGTACTAAGCCTCTCACCACCTCAGTACTGGGTACTCAGCCTCAGCATGCGCTCTGCTGCAGACAAGCAGCATCCAGGTGACAGCCCACTGAGGGAGTATGCACTGTCACAAGGAAAATGAACGGGAAGGAGTAATCTAATCAGCTTGAAATTGTTTTGGTGACAGTTAGGTGCCAACTGTTCCATCCGCACAGTCAATGGGTATAATACTAGCTCAGTGAGGAAGCTGTGTCACGCTGGACTGTGGGTGAGGTGATTGAGATACTGCTTGCATGAGCACTGGGGATGAACATCCCTAGACAGTAACCAGCAGTGGAGATTGGGAAGGGAAGACTCACCAGTGGTGGTACCTAGGTAGGGAGGGGCAGGATAAGTATGAGAGCTGGGGCATTTGCCATGGAACATCCAGAAATGGTCCTCTCCCCCTCTCTCCCTTTCCCCCTCTCCCCCTCTTCTCCCTCTCCTTCTCTCCCTTCTCCCCTTCTCTCTCTCCTCCTCTCCTCCTCCCTCTCCTCCTCTCCCTTCTCCCATTCCCCCTCTCCTCCTCTCCCTTTCTTCTCCCTCTCCCTCCCCCTCCCTTCTCCATCTCTTCATCTGCCCCTTCCCCCTCTTCCCCTCCCCCGCATCAGCTCTAGGAATTGATTGTTCATCTCTCTTTTCCAGTGCTATTACATGTTATCATTACCTCAACTTTCTGTGGCGGTTCTGGTCATTTCTTTTCTGGGGAAAGACCACAATGCTCTACTTTCTTCCATCTCATCTCTCTGATAACTCCATAAAAAGTTTCTAAGTTTTTGTTTTGCTCCAATTAGTTTGTCCATTGTGGGATGTCACAAACCAGCTTTTCTGATAAACATTTTTCAGGTAAGGAAACTCAAGTTAAGGGGAAGGCCTTTTGTTCATTCCTCACGATCTGTGCTTTGTCCCTAGAGAAGAAATGACCGAATGGACTTTCGTTGTTCTCCTTGTGGGACAGGAATTGCTACTCTCATTTTTCTAGAACAAGCCTTAAACATCTTAGGTTCCTCAGAGTACAGAGTTCATAGCGGGTCCGGAAGACTCACCCTGCACTTAGGTTGCCTTTTCTTGAAATAATAAGGCTTCCTTTTGAACTTGCTTCCTTGAGATTCCTGAGAAGTTTAGAAGAAGTCCAGAGGCACTCACTGTACTGTGGGCGTGGACCCCACTGGATTAAGATATCACAGGCAGGCGAGGAATTAAGAGAGAAGTCATCAGGGCCAAGAGGATGCACTAAGAGTTACCTTGTAGAGCAGGTGCTTGCCTTTGGGGCAGGGGAGAGGTGTTGATGTTATAAATGATTTATCAGTTTCTAATATACTGGTGTAAGTTTCCCAGAAGCCTTGTTAGCTGATAGATAGCAATCACCTGGTAACTGTAAGACTTCCTCCCCAGCAGCGCTCTAGCTCTTCTTTTAGATTTATCTGTTTTGTCTTTTCACAGAACTAGTAGTTAGACTTCTCCATTTTCATTCACTAAGGTTTGTGCTTTTGTTTAGCTGCATTTTCTTCTCTATTCTGTTTTTTGTTATGTTCCTTTTGACTTTAGTATTTCACTTGTGTTACATTAATGTATTTGTCTTCTTATTATAGTTGAAATATTCAAAACCAAGAGTTTGTATTAGCATTTTACTTTTATCCTTCTTTACTTAGACATATCACTTTTAAAGCTATCTTGTTATGTTTTGCCTCAGAGAGTGACATGACTCCAGTTGAATCCAATGGCTGGAGAGTCTTTGATGCCAAAATCTTTCTTTGGAACCCTAGAAAGGGTAAAATATGGAGCCTGACTCTGCTCCTCATTTCCGGATCCTGTACCTCACTGCCTAGGCCACATGGAACCCACAAGGAAGAGCTATGTTGTAGACTCGAAAGAGAGAAAAGATCTTTTATATGGGTTCAGTGGTCAGCTCATCTTTGAGCTGCAAGGTCTGGTTGAGGAAAGGGGGTTAAAGAGACTCCTCAGCACCCCCTCCTCCTTCTTGCTCACTTTCATCTGCTCCCATAAGTACCAGCATTTACCTAGCACCCAAGCCTATTACATGCAATTGCTTAAAACATGAACTTTGCCATAGTGCCTTGTTAATCAGAAATTTGACTGTTTATCAAGGTATGCATTATATGACTGCAGAGATTGGGAGCAAACACTATATTATGAAATGAATTTGAAACCCAGGCAGTTAATTTGCTTATCTGTATCTGTTCCTGTAACAATTTAGAAAAATTTAGTAGTGATGCTATGCTTAGAACCACTAACGTCGTTCCGGGGAAAAGGCTGAGATATTGGGAAACATTTTCATAAGCCCTTTAATGAAAATTTCATTGTAACTACTTCTAAGAGCTTAATGAGAATTGGAAAAGTTAGTAAATTACATGTATTTTTTGAAGAAGAAATAATTAACTGAGAAAACTTGTCCATATCTCTGGGGAAATGTTCTCTATATAATGTCTAAGGTAGGATAATTGTTGTCACAGTTCATCAGGATTTTTCTAACAAACTCATAAACGGAGTTCACTGCTTAGTGGTCCCCTGTAAGATTGGTGCCTGGTAAAGGCTCTTCTCTACTCCCTAAATGTCATCTCCTTCTGTGTCCCCCATATTTGGAGGAAAAGTGGAGTCCTCAAGTCTCTTTTCTATGGAGTAGAATTCTGTTCTCGAATGTGCAGCCACCAATGACCACCTCCTAATGCTCTCATCGTGGGAGGCAGGTTTCAGTGTGTGCTATAGGAGAACCAGAGCATGTAGACTGGACCTTTCTCCTCGGCTCGGCTTTGTCAGCCTTCTGAGGCTCTGCGACTTTGATGAGGCAAATGAGGATCTACCTATCCTTTCTTCCTTCCTGTAAAATAGGGTAAAAGACACTGCCTCATTTTTCAGATGGTGACTGTATGTGAATAGAAAAAATGTTAGGTAAAAGTGACCAACAACAAATTATCAACTACCCAATTTTAGCACATCCAAAATATTTTCACATTGACTTTTTTTAAAGAATGAAATCTTATGAATACAAATGGTATCTTACCATGGTTCTACCCTGATCTCTCTTTCTCTAGAAAGTTCTTAGGGGCGCATTATACAATTTTATCATGTTCAATTTAGAATTTATATTCAATTTTCCACTTCTCATAAATTCAAGAATAAGCACGTTCATTATGATGTCCATGAGCATATATCTGTTATGTGTGCTCATGTCCTGTACACATGCATGTTAGACATGTGTGGAGAATGGGGTTGATTTTGCTGCCTTCCTTTATTGCTCTCCACCTTGTGTTTCCAGACAGCCCAAAGCTGTCTGGTTGGCTAGATTGGCTACCCAGCAATCCTCAGAAACCCACCATCAGCATCTCCTCAGCGCTGAGGCTTCAGGCTGGTGCAGCTATACTTGGCTTTTGTGTGGTTACTGGGAATCCAGACTCAAGTCTGAATGCTTTTGCAGCATCCACTGTACCCACTGAGCCATCTGCTCAGCTTCTGTGGTGATCCCCAGCATCGGAGCAGGCCATTTACATGGTCTTCCAAAAATCTTGAAGTGAAGGTGCAACCAGCCTGCTTGCCTTTGGTTTTCTTTCTAAGAGTTAGTTGATGGCAAGCAAAACCAAAGCGCACCCTGCATCCCCAGTGTGAGCTCATTCACTCAGCATATTTAATCATTTCTCAAAATGGATAAAGACCAGAAGCAATTTCATAACTTGATTAAAGCTTCTGTGCTGAGCAGATCTCAGTGACAAACATGGATATTTACCATATTGGAAATAAGGTTAATATTTTAAAACAAGGTTGACAAGAGAAAAATTGTCTTAGTTTGCAAAAAGGATATTTGTTTCTTTAAGTGAAAATTGGGGTCAGTAGGTCAGAGCTCTCCATGCTCCTACATGACTGAAACGAATTAAATAATGCTGCAGAAAAGCCACACTGAGCAAGCTAATGACAAAATTATACATTGATGCTCGAATAAAATCATCATACATTGGAAACACTTGGATAAGGAAATATGAAATGTTCACCTTCATCACCTCAATACAGAAGTCAAGGCCCAGTCCTCCTGTGCTCATGGTCACGCCCACCATAGATCATGCCCAGGAAGCGGCTGTTCACCTCTATTTCCTTCTCTCTACAGACTGATTTCCATGTGATAAGTAAGAATTATTCTTTCATTTAAAAATACTCCACACCACTTACTGCTGTCTGGGGTAGATACTCTTCTGTAATCCCAAGGAGTTGGGATCACCTCTAGATCCACCATCTAAACTACAGCCGCCCTTTGAGGCTGACTTGGTTACCACCACTTTATAGCTAGAAAATGATCAAACGCATGACTGAGCTGACAGTGCTTGTGAGTGACAGTCACTACGTGACAACTCCATGTCTGTACTGGTGATATTTCAAGAGTGTCACTAACTAATGCTTGGTTTAGTGTGGGCTTTTGAAATGCAGTGAAAATGTGAGTTGGAAACTATTTTTCATAATCAGAATATAAAGGTCTTCAGTCATGAGACTTTATAATACCTTATAACACAACATGCATATGCTTGGAGCATTGTATTTCACTCTTAGGGATTTGATGACAGCACCAGAAGTTACCCTATGGAAATGGTTTTGTCAGCAAAAATGCTAAATTGTATGTGACACACCTTATTCCATTTGTTTGTATGAGAGCACACACAAGTTATGGACAGCTTTGGACATGTGACCATAGTAGAGCTGAACAATGTCCACAGGATGCTGAGATAGCAAGTTGTCTAGTTGAAATGAGGTCTTCATCACCTCTTCTTCCAGTCCCTGCTAAAGGTGGTCCAGCTTGTCGTGTCCTCGTTCATAATGACACTTTTCCCCAACAGCACCAAAGCAAGGCATTTATCACAGTCTTGTGTAAATTCTAGTTTTATCTCATTACTCTCTTCATGTGTGAGGATGAAATCAGCCTTGAAAGCTTTGTTTTGAAGACAAGCAATTTGAGTATCAATAAACTGAACTGAACATAGAGTTGAGTTTCTGAGGTGATGTGGCTGGTGCATTGGAGGAGACCAGGATGGTTTGAAATTCCTTTTTTTCTGTGCCCACATTCTCCACGTGATCATTTTATTTCTTTTTCTATGGTATGGCTTTTTCTTTTGCATTATTATAAAGTAACATTCATTGGGCCTGTTAGTGGACACTTTTAATTACTGTGCAAAACTGAGGGTAATCGAAACAAAAGCATTGTTTTCAATCCTAGTTTTTCCCTCAAGTCCATCCTGTCAGGCTGAAAGCATGAAAGTTATTTTCTGGTGATGTGATTAGATTGGGGCTGAACTCTCCAGCTGGCAGGCCTGTCTATGACTGGCGGCAGCCTGTCCCCAGTGCTTGTCATTTCCTGACATGCCTGACAGGATGGGGACAGCCGCCCCAGATAGGTTCATTAGATGGTGTTTTCTACAGCTGGGCAAATAAATAAATAAATAAATAAATAAATAAATAAATAAATACCCTGTGCATTGTCAGGACCCAAGCTATAGAACCTTTCTTGTTGGTGTAAACCAGGGCTTGTTTTGACAAATTTAGATTTTCTGACACATCCTTGTTTCTTTCCCCCTTGGCCTGCACTGTGCTTTCTGCCTTGTTGAAGCTTCACAATCCTAACACACCTTCCCAGGAGAAAAAGACCTACAGTTATGGAGGGTCTACCACACGAAAAATAGTGTACCACACCATAAAATAGCAGTGGCTGGTCAATTCCCATGGTGACTCCACAGGGGGAAGAGAATAGTCTTAGTAGTGCAGTAAGCCAATTACAGGAAAGCTTAGAGTTTCCACAGCGCCAGCAACAGTCTACAGACACGAGAATGTCTGATCACTACTAGCCATCTACACCGCAGAGCACAACCTTCTCTAGAACTGCCAGGCACTTGAGCTGTCTTCAACGCTAGGCTAGGAGGAAGCTGACAGTGTTCTTCCTGGGCTGATAGGTTTTTGTGTGAGAAGAGAAATTAGCAAGGATTATAAAACACCTACCTGGTCATTAAAACCAGAAATAAATTCCAAGTCCAAATTTGGAAATCTATTTCTGTGTCAGGGGTGGGACCCATTACTGTTCATTAGATTTGACCAAATCCAGTGTGATTTTAAAACATAGTAGTATGACAGTAATGGTTCACTCTCTTCACCACACACTTAACCATTTTAAATGGCAGATTTGGAAAAGAAAAGGATTGTTCTCTGTAGGTCATACCTGTAACTAAAAAGTAGGTATTGGCACTTTCTAGTCTTGCCAGCCACACTGTCATTTGGCCTGCAGGGACAATGAGGATGATTCTCAAAGTAAGCTACAAACACTTGACCACAGCTCCTGCATCCCAGCGCCAGCATCAGCTGTCTTTGTCTTCACATCATGCACAAACACAGAGTGCAATAATGTCGCTGGTGTAATAAACGGGATCCAGGAAACACAGGAAGCCCAGCCCTTACCTTTCCTTTGTGTTGCTTCTCCACCGCTCTCCTCCCGTCTCTATGACAACTGTGTAAATTGGGATGGGCAACTGTCATCTGGAGTATTACTGAGAGAAAAGTGTTAGTGAGCACACAGCTCCCATAGATGGAGCATTTCAATATAATCCAATTTTAATTGAGCTCCAGAGACTTTGATGTGCTGCAGAAGGTTGGGCAAGAGCTATTCCAGGGAGAAATTAAAGCAGCCTGGCCAGGCTCCCCGCTCCAGACTGTCACCATCTTAAGCCGGCATTAGCATCAGACCTAACCTGCCCCTATGGAACGTCTGACTTCTCTTTTCAGAGTCCCCCTGATGTGTTTTGCCATATGTAAAGCAGAGCGCTTTCATCTTTTTATATATGTTTTTACACCCATTCGATTAGGCTTGAATGGCTTGTAGCATGCCGGAGACTCATCCCCGCTGTCTATTGGACTTCAGTTCAGGGGAAAAGGGGGGGATGGGATTGGGGGAGAGCAGAGCAGGGATTAGGGTGAAATTGTCAGCTATCACATATTAAACTTTCTTTTTAATATTGCTGCGTGAGAGCCAATCTTAAAGGTAAAAAGTTGAAGGAAGTATTTTTCTTTAGCATCGATTTACTGTTGTGGTACCCTTCAGTGCCTAGATACTTGGGCATTTATCAAAGCAAACAAAGGTTCTTTTTTTTTTTTTTTCTTTCTTTCTTTAACTGTACTTTATTTAAGAAAGAGTAATTTTGGGTATGTGTCATCTTGCTCCAGGATTGACTGACTATACCCTAACCTTTATTTGGATTCAAAATCTGGGTTTTTTTTTTGATTTTTAATATTTTTATTACATATTTTCCTCAATTACATTTCCAATGCTATCCCAAAAGTCCCCCATAGCGCCCCCCACTTCCCTACCCACCCATTCCCATTCTTTTGGCCCTGGCATTCCCCTATATTGGGGCATATAAAGTTTGCAAGTCCAATGGGCCTCTCTTTCCATTGATGGCCGACTAGGCCATCTTTCGATACATATGCAGCTAGAGACAAGAGCTCCGGGGTTCTGGTTAGTACATCATGTTGTTCCAACAATAGGGTTGCAGATCAAACAAAGGTTCTTATTTCACAGTGCATTAAAGTATCTTTTTCTTACCAGGTGAAGGGGCTCACAAAGAGAGCCAGCTATAAATTCTCACATAGGCCTATCAGCCCCTAATCCAGAGACTAGGAATTTTTTTTAATGGGGAGGAAAATTGGTACATTTCATGTATATTCAGTGAATTCTAAAATATTTTAAATATATTTTGTTCAGAATTCCTACAAGTGACATAAGATCACACTATGAACTAAATTTAAAAAGCATGAAGCAGAATACTGTGCAAAGAGCTGAAGGAAGTGTTACTTAGTGACAACATCCCCAGCCTGTCATCTTCATCACCAAGTTAGAGAAGTCATGGTAAAGTGGTGAGGAATGAGGTAGGATGATGATGACGATCATTTAAGCTGGGCAGCCCAGCTCAGGCCACACCCACAAGGGCCTGGTGAGAACTGAGGGGTGCCAAGAACTGCAGGCTAGTGTGAGCTTCCAAACTCACCCTAAGTGGGCCTCCTCTATAACTTTTCTTCTTATAAGTAAACAGGCACATACTCAGTTTTGTTTTGTTTTTTGTAACTTTGTATTCCTTTTCTCTTAAAAAAAAATGCCTTAGACTTCATAGCATAAGGTAATTACATGCATTCTCACTCTCCCAGGGGTGACTGCCAGCCTACACGATGCTGTGGTAAACAAAACTACTCTGAGTACTCCCTCAGGTACTAAGTACTCCCTCAGGTACTAAGTTAACCTATCAGGGGAAGATACAAACCCACATGACAGACACACCAAGATCGGAAGCTTGTGGGTCACAGCACTTGCCTGTGTATCACAGGCTTTGGATAGATCACGCCAGTGTTTCTTGTGTGTAGTATCATTCACACTCCCCAGCCATGAAGGACACCGTTCTTGTTGTTTTCTACACAGCAAGCTCAGTGTGTGTAAGCTTGTGGGGCGTTGTGATTCAGTAAAGGAGTTGTAAATCAGTGGTGGTCTTCCTGTGAAGATGGGGCAGAGGATACTTTACCTAGGTAGAAGCCATCTGTCCTGTAGTGCCTTCCCGTGGGTTCTCCTTTCAGGCCACCTTTTACTTGCTAATTGACCATAAGTAATTTATAAATAGTCTAATAATCATGTACACACACACTTATGTGCATTAGAAGTCACTATATTAATATATCATGTAATACAGTAAAATGGACACTTTTATACATATACATGTATCATCCTTTTTCATACCAACTTTGATATTTCTCGACAGAATGCCCACCTAAATTGTAGTAGCATCATCTCAAAGCTTGAGCATCATTTAAAATGTACCCATCTACCCAATGAGAATCATTTTGCTCTGACATAAAGGAATGTCAGTGATTTTTTTTTTAGTACAAAATTCTGACACAACCATACTGAAATATGATTAGTTAAATGTATTAACACATGTGTACGTACTCCACAGAAATCTGTGCCAAATTAGCCTCATTTTTCATAAATGAACTCATGATGTGAGTGTCTCTGGTATACATTTTGACTTATCTTCTAAAGCATTTATTAAAGTACATGTGTACCGTAAAGCCGCACATTCAGTGCCCTTGCTGTGCTGTGTGCCACACGCCAGGCCGTTCAGAAAGAAGCTAGTCTACATATGCATGGTGTCAAAGTAAGACATAAAAACAGCTTTATGTGGGAAGAAAACAGGGCTGTAGAGGGGGCTTGGTCATATCAATGGAGAACACAACTTTAATCAGTTTAATTTTATTTACTGGCCGTCTGTCCATGTGTGGATAGGATAATTGATTTTATTACCACATTTCCTTTGCAGAAACTCCTGCCTCTGACAGTAGTAGCAGAGTGATGGTCCCATCCAATGTCTGTGTGACTGAACACTTATCTTACTCACATCATTGATGTGTGCCACGATCTGTAGAGAGATGGCGGATGGCTTCACTTCCTCCATGCCTGCAGCACCTCTAGGTCATCAGTGACTTCAGAGACTTTCCCACTTTGTCTAAAGCAGTTGGGCCACTTTTCCTCTCCTTTCCTTCTGTGCCCGTCAGAAGTGAAACTCCCATCCTTGCTTCTCCTTAATTGAGATCTCAGGTTTATCCTCAGAAAGTCACTGGGTAGACAGCTCTCACAGCATTCTTTCCAGAATACAGATGGAATCCTGGGCTTTGTTCTTTTTCTGCCTCAGCAGGATCCCAGAACTCCCCAGAGATCACACTCCCTGGACGCCAAGTCTGAAGTCATGGCACTTTCTAAGTGTCTTTTCTGCAGTGAGTGCTCTGGAAGGCCTTATACCTCTGGAAGCACTGCCTTACAGCAGACAAGCCCATTATAAGAACACTACATAAAGACTCATTCCATTCCTTCAGCAAGACAGTAAGGTATGTCTGTCCTGCGTTGTAGACCCAGGCACAGGCAGAGTGAAAGGAGGGACCTCTCTGTCTTGTTTACCATCACCCCCAGAATCAAACTAAATTACTGGAACTTAGTAGATTATGATTATAGTAGATTATATTTGATGCACAACTCATGTGTGATGCTAGAAGACATTGCCTATGGACAGAGGACGTATTCCTGGGATGCATGAGCCAGTCCTTAGTGAGGTACAGTTTGCAGAGTAAGCAGAGTCAGGCCGACTCTTCACCTCCAAGTTACAATTCTGTTTCCTCATGCTACAAGTATCCTCCTGATGACATCCATGCCCAGCAAAGAGCAACAGATGTTTCTTTTCTTTTTAAAGATTTATTTATTTTGTATATGTGAGTACACTGTTGCTGTCTTCAGTTAGAAGTCACCAGAAGAGAGCATTGGATCCCATTAGAGATGGTTGTGAGGCACTATGTGGTTGCTGGGAATGGAGCTCAGAACCTCTGGAAGAACAGCAATCAGTGCTCTTAACCAGTGAGCCATCCCTCTAGCCCCAAAGGGTGTTTCCTAAACAGCCAGTCACCTTTCCATCTAGAGAACTGGGAGCAGAAGTATAAAGCTCATGGGAAATTCAGGAGCCAAATTGTCTCTAGTTGAAGCACAATATGCTTTTAAAGATTAATCTTCACATATGACAGACGTAGTACTGAGTATCATGTACTAAGTAATATATGAGAAAAACAGTTCAAGAGATAACCAGAGCTAGTTACACCATAAGAAGACCAGTTACTGGTTTAGTACCCACAGCATTCTCATGCTGTATGAGGAAAAGCTGTTGGTAGAACATTGTTACAAGTACTTGATAAAACCCAGGTTCTTACCTACAGCCCCTATCTCAGGAAAAGAACTGCATTAGCACACCAACATGAGAAAATGAGACTTTATGGATGGGATGTGAGTTCCCTCACTTCCAGGTTGGTTCTCACAGTAGCTTCTCTTGCCCGAAGAGTAGAGCCAGCATACCACCAGTGGTAAGAGAAAGAATCCACCTGGGAACCCCTTACATGCACTCTCAAGGCCCAAGAGTCAGGTTTTTATGAGCAAATACTCTTCACAAACTCTGAACTCAATTTTTACTAAAGCATCCTTCTTCTGCTAATTACTTCTACACACACACACACACACACACACATACATACACACACATACACACACACACATACACACACACACACACATACACACACACACACACATACACACACACACATAAACACACACACATACACACACACATACACACACACACATAAACACACATACACACACACATAAACACACACACATACACACATACACACACACATACACACACACATACACACACACATACACACACACATACACACACACACACATACACACACACACACACATACACACACACACACATACACACACACATATACACACACATACACACACACATAAACACACACACACATAAACACACACATACACACACACACATACACACACACACACATAAACACACACACATACACACATACACACATACACACACATACACACACATACACACACACACATACACACACACACATACACACACATACACACACACACATACACACACATACACACACACATACACACACACACATACACACACACATACACACACACACATACACACACACACACATACACACACACACACACAGGAAAGTCTTTTCATTAGAAAATTATTCATAATCATTTTGTGGTCCTGGTTCCTGGTGAGCCAGGTGCCTATATGGTAGGCACTTAGTAGATGGTAGATTAGATAAATGCTGCTTTGAGCAGCAGATATTACTAATAGGAATGTTCCAAGCAAACAGGGAGAGCTATTATAGAACACGATGCATTGAAAACATTTAATACCTGCTTATTTTAAAGTTTGTGTAGATTTCATTGTCTTGGGCAGTTTTATCTTTATGGAGAATTAAACTGATACACAGAGACTCTTTTCTTTCGGTAAAGAGCAAAGCATGAAGCCTGGGGCAAAAACAACAGACTTGGTGTCCTCTCTGTGTACAGATTTCCTAATTCAAAAGTGTATATTAGAGAAAGATAATTTGGATGTAGGACATAGAAACACATACTGAGACATTTGTAGATGACAGCAAGCTGAGTGAGTAAGTCCTAGAACTAGGAGGTCTCCCGGTCTGGTTGAGCTGGCTACTTTTCTCGGCCTCACTGTCTTTCTCCATTCTGCCATGGTGGGCTACGCTGGGCTTCCTTGTTTCTCATACTGAGGTCATCAGCACTTCTGAACTTAGCATCATCTCAGGGATATCCAGAGGAGGGAATGACCTGTGCATTAGTTCCTTCTTCAGAATGACATTTTCCTCATCTACTCTGTCTCTGGGATGAGTGCCTTGACTCAGGTGTGGGAAGAAGAGAGGACACATCTGACATGATTACTTACAATAGTCGTCTAATGGCAATGGTGGAGCAGGGAGCAGAAGTGGGTTCTGGGTCAGTTTCCTCTGAGGAAACACAGAAAGATTCAAGTAGAAAATTCCTTTTTGTAAATTACACATACATATTTGGTGTGTGTATGTGTGTGTGTGTTCTGTGTGTGTGTGTGTGTTAGTGTGTGTGTGTGTTCTGTGTGCGTGTGTTAGTGTGTGTGTTAGTGTGTGTGTATGTGTGTTAGTGTGTGTGTGTTAGTGTGTGTATGTGTGTGTTAGTGTGTGTGTTAGTGTGTGTTAGTGCGTGTGTGTGTTAGTGTGTGTGTGTATGTGTGTTAGTGTGTGTATGTGTATGTGTGTTAGTGTGTGTGTGTTAATGTGTGTTTGTGTGTATGTGTGTGTGTTAGTGTGTGTGTATGTGTGTTAGTGTGTGTGTATGTGTATGTGTGTTAGTGTGTGTGTGTGTTTGTGTGTATGTTGTATGTGTGTTTGTGTGTGTGTTAGTGTGTGTGTGTGTGTGTGTGTGTGTGTGTGTTGAAGTCTGAGAACGACTTGCAGGAGTTGGTTTTCTACTTCTCCCATGTGACTCCTGGGAATCAAACTCGGGTCAAAGGGCTTGGCTGCAAGCACCTTTACCCACTGAGTCATCTCACTAGCCTACAAATGGAAAATTCTGTGGGGCTTTCTTAAAACTGAAATGTCACTTTATTTTCAGAGAAATATTAAAAATAGTATAAAACAATAATTAATAGCTATTAGCTAAATTGTGAAATATTTTGTTCATACAATCATAGATGTCAAGTGAGATTAAAATGATATGTGCACTCTGTCCTTTTCCAGCCACATACTGACTCCATATATACTTAATAATCCAACAAAAACATTTTTACTGGGTTTTCAGCACTGTACTAAGTAATAGCAATGCAGTAATAAGGAGGAATACATGGTCTTAAGTTTGGAAGAGATGCCATTGGTACAATATGTAATCAGTTCACAACATTTCCTTTGGGTACATGCTGTGGGGAGAACTCATGCATATTGCTTTGATATCACGCAGTAGAGAAATTACAATTAGCCAGACAAGTCTGCTGAAAAAAACTACAATAGGCAAATGAGAAATGAACCATGCAAAGAAGGGAGGGAAGATGCCTCCAGGAGGGGAGGGACATGCATTTTTTTTATTTTTTAATCTTAGGAGGCAGCCTGGTATGTCAGAGAGGCTGAAAACAAGCCCATGTGGCTAGAGCCAGGGGGGGCTAAGTGT
Organism: Mus caroli; assembly: GCF_978045245.1. Taxonomy (NCBI): domain Eukaryota; kingdom Metazoa; phylum Chordata; class Mammalia; order Rodentia; family Muridae; genus Mus; species Mus caroli. The sequence continues at coordinate 106,590,336 of NW_028227258.1, forward strand.
CACCAGATACACCTAGAGCCAGAGACAGAATGCCTGCACCAAGACCCATCTCATCTGTCCTGGCTTCTGCTCCTCTGAATCCCCGTGGCTCTGTGGTTCCTGCTGACTGTCTTCTTGCTGCTTTTGGCTCTTTCCCATTCTCTCTTGTGTGTATGTGTCTTTGAATACCTCACCTTCAGATGGTCAAGATAGACTATCTGGTTGGGCCAGACAGCTAATATTCATGATAGTGTGACTCTAGGCAGGGTTTTCACAGACATGAATCCTAAGTTTCCTATTGAGATAACTGCCTTTATATGAATTGTCCATCCCAGTTCATTCTACTGTAGCCATGATTGTGGGTTTGCTGCTATGTAAACCCAGTACAGAGGAACATCTGTATTAGTCGGGGATCTCTAAAGGAACAAAACATAGACTCAGGCTGTGGTCCAGCTAGTCCAGCAATGACTAAAACCCAGTATTTTGTTCAGCCCATGAGGCTGGATGTCTCCACTGCTCTTTAGACTACATTAGAATCCCAAAGAAGTAGACTTTAATGTCAGTGAAGGAATGAACTTGCCACAGATAGCAATGGGCAAAGATCAAATGCTTTCTTCTTTCATAGTTTTTACATAGGCTGCCATTAGAAGGTATAGCCCAGATTAAAGGTGATCTTCCCAATTCAAATGGTTTAATTAAGAAAAAATCCTTCACAGTTGTGCCCAGACACTTGGTTTTAGTTAATTGCAGATATAGTCAAGTAGAAAACCAAGAATAGCCACCACAACCCTAGAGAGGAGAAACACTCATGTCCTGCCCAGTCCAGTCTGAAATAAACTTGGAATCAGTCGGGGCCTTTGGATGCTTGCTTGTGTGTTTGCTCCTTTTCACAGTGCTACGGATCATACTCAAGGCCTTGAGGGTGTTAGTAAAGTCCTCTGTTACTGCCCTAAATCTCCAAGCCAATTCTTGTTCGTTTGTCTGTTCATGAAAGACTTCCCCTGTGTAGCTCAGACTAGCTTAGGAGTTACAATCCTGTGAGTTGCTACCCTTGTCTTCCAAGTACTGAAATTACAGCCACCATATGCAGCTCAACTTGAGACCCCCTAGTGAGTGGTTTAAATTGTTATAGGCCATATTTATTAAGAACTTTTTTAGAAAAAACAAAAATTAATTAATTAAAAGAACTTTTTTAGGAGCAGAAGAGACGATTTAGCAATTAAAAGCATTTGTTGTTCTTGCAACCTGTGCAGATTGAATTCCCACCACCCACACAGGAGCTTACAAACATCCCTAATTCCAGTTCCAAGGGATCCAGTGCCCTCTTTATGACTCACACTGATACCCAGCAAACGCGTGGTACACAAACATGCATGTAAACAAAGCACTCACACATAAAACAAACTGAATAAGTCTAATAAAGTTTGTTAAAAGTTACTTTTCTGAACGTATGTATTATTAAATTCAGATCAGCTAAAATAGTCATGATTTCTTAGTGATGTTAAATAACTTATGTGTTGGATAGCTTCTGCTTTAACATGACCATCAAATACCAGTAAATAATGAGATACATTGAGAATTTCTGTCCTCGGTGAGTGGTAGCGTCACAGGTGTTGAAGACACACCAAGTAAGCCAAGAGTTACGGTGGTGAGCTTTGTTATGAAGAGGTGAGTGCAGGGCTCCCAGAAGGGGCAGTAGATTCTTTGAGCTTAATCGATAATGGCAGTTGATGAACAGAACACAACAGTGAGGGATTGGCAGGCAGAAGAAACATTATGTGCAGGGTCACTGAAGAGTGACAGAACATGGCACATTGGGGACCTGAAAATTATTCGGAATGGTTGGCTTCCAAGCTGGGGAGAGGTGCAGGGTGGATAAATGAAATGTGGATTTCGCAGTGCTGTTAGCATCCATAGCTCCCACTTTGTGTGTGTGCCCTGTGCTGCAGAGAAGCCTGCTGTCTGTCGACAAAGTGTTTGTTGCAAGGTGTTTAATGCTCGGAGCTTTGTGGGTCAGAGCTGTAAAGACATTGGAGCTTCTGTTTTGTGCAGTTTCTGCGAGTCCCCTTGAATATAAGCTAACCTGGGAGGAGATGCTTGAGTCTAATTTTAAAAATATTAAGATTTCTCACAACATTAGACACTTTTCACTTTTTTGTGTATTTAAATACTTCACAGTAAAAACTTGTAAATTGTGAGAATTCTATCATAGCATAACTAGATTGCCAGAAAAAAAGCAATTCTCTTTTCTGTCTGCTTGATAAACACTGACTAGTTTGGATGTTAGAATAATTACATTAGCATCTCACCTGACAGATCTTCAAAAGTCCACACAACTTTCCTGACAATTTGTAATATCTAAATAGCACTTTTACCACATTTGTTCAAAGAAAGCATGAGAACTCAGATCTGAAATTGAAGGAAAATGTCTAAAGATAAAAGAAAGTATAAATGTGACCAGTTACAAAATTGTCACAGTGCAGAATGTTGCAAAAGAAGTTAATATTCTAGTTTCTACAAACGTGTCATTATAACTTTTTTGCCCAGCCCCCATTAAAAAACAAACAAACAAACAAAAACCAGCAAAGAGAAAAATGTAAGATTTTTAGAGTTTGCCAAGCTTGAGAAATTGGTAAAGGCAGCCAAAAAATACAGTGCTTACACCTGGAGACATTCATGCTGCAGGCAAAACCAAAACAGCTTTCCCAGCTCCCCTTCCTCAGTCCACACCTTGGAGAGTGCTTTTGCAAAGGACTCCATCCGCAGCTCTGAACATTTTTGTAAATTCAAACTGCTAAGTGTTTGATCCACCAAAGTGATTGAAGTGCCCTTCTTAAGGAATAATAGACTAGATAGAATCTGGTCAGGTCTCCACCCTCATGCTCTACCAGTTCTGAAGGATGCAGGTAATAAAATAGACCAGCTTCAAAGTACTTGCCGCAGTGTAAGACAATGCAAAGGACACAAGTGGCACTCTTGGATGAGTTTATAATTTTTAGCTAGTAATGACTTACTGTTTATGTATATTATTGTGACAAACCCCCTGTTTCCTTGTTAAGATCCTTTCTTCACTGTAGTCACAGCAATGATTTCTGAAGTGCTAATTTAATGATCTGGCATCTTCGCATCTTCGTAGAAAACCCTCAAATGGCATGTCATTGTTCCCAGACCAGGGCCCAAAAGCCATATAATTTGTCTGACCTAGCCTTGTAATCTGGCTCCCACCCCTCCCTTACTGTTCTCATCTTTCACCTTCCCTCCTCACAACACATGCATTGACACCCTGGATCCATAGTCCACTGTGCCTCATTGATATCCATGGCCTTGCTTTCTCATGGGCCTCTGCTGTTCACCAGTCACTCATGGAGGTTAGTTTGTGTAACCATAAGACAATGAAATAGGGAAAGCACTAAGAGAAGTCGGATAGAACAAAGGAGGACTAACTGTACTCTATTTTAAGACAAGGAAGTGTCCTTACAGTCTTCACTGCAGATGACAGAGCAACGGTGGCTGTTGCTCTAGACCTGGGCCCTGAGGTCAGAGGTGTTAATTTGGCTAATATCTATGATACAAGTTACAGCCAAGAAAACAGGCAATGGCTTTTAGTTCAGTGAAGGATTGTATGAGGCTTTATGCATTTGTTGATAATGTCATTTCTAGTGATTAGGACCAGAGATCTTGTCTATGTGTGTGTGTATGTGTGTGTGTCTTTTTCTCTAAAAAGAGTGATATTATCTGACCTCACAAGCATTCTGTGAGATTCGCTCATATTTTCCTTATCGTAAGCAAACTTAAGAATCAAAAAAAAAAAAAAAAGAAAAGGTTAACTACCTGAGGCTCATCACTAGAAAGAGGGCAGATCCTTGGAAGACTTAAGTCTATGGTAAGCATGTACAAAGCTGGTAAAATACGGCAATTAAAGATTAATATATAAAAAGCCATCTATGGGTGGGCTACATAAACTCTCAACTACAGAGTGTTTGACCCCTAACTATCTCATAGCATATATCAGTAAAGGACATGATAGCAGATGTTTAGTAATCAGAATTACAACAACATTGCTTAATTTAGGTTAGGATGTATTTTTAATTACTAAACATAAAATGGGAAATAATATTAGAATTCCATCTCAGTAAGATGACTAACTCTGTTGCCTGCCAGCTTATTACTGGCATTAGAGAATATTACTGATTGCAAAAAATACAGAAATAGTTATAAAAAATATAATTTACCTCTCTTAAAAATGTGCTAAAAATTTATAAAGGGAGAGAGGAGTTGGGAGGAGTTGAGGGAGGGGAGACTGTGGTTGGGATAATTTGTATGAGAGAAAAATTAATTTTCATTGTAAAAAAAGAGATATAATGACATATACATGATTTCTGTTGGGTACTTGGTAGAAAATATATTTCAATAATTTATATTCCAAGTTGAATCTCATTATGTACAATTAACACAATATCTGAATAAAGTATTTGGGCAACCATTAAAATAGCATTGAATAAAATGTGATGAACATCATGTTCACATTGTTAGAGGAAATGTCAGATTCACTCTTAAATGTTACTCAATGTTCTTACAAGCTATATGCTAAAAGCACCTACTAATCTACCATCAAAGATTAATTGTAAGTATCTTTAAGTTGGCAGTCCAAATAGATCCAGTTTGTTTTGAAAATAAACAATTGAGAATACCTTGTCTTGAAAGAGGGTTTTTAAATCCCCTATCAGAGTGCCCACTCTTCATCTCTCCATCACCACCTCGTGGGCCTGTGTTTGAGGGTCTTCGCCCTCAGCAGATCTTACTCCCCAGGAGGAGCGGGTGCCTCTGTATTTCTAGCAAGAGACGGATGCTATGAAAATGAAGGAGAAAAGAACCTGCATCTCTTATTTCTCCATCGACAGAGCAGGAGTGACAGGCTGGAGAGGATGTCAGCCAGCAGCATAGGGCAGCTCCTCCCATCCCCACTTCTGCTTTTCTTCCAGGTGGGGGAGTCTTCCCAGTTCTGCTGGCAGATGTAGGAAAAACACATATATTCATGTGTGGATAAATACCTGAGATTTCTTTGGACCTGTTCTTTCTTGAGTATATTTACTACAGTCCTGAGCCGTTTGTAACTTACATGGAATTATGAAAGTAATAGTAACCTGTAACTTAACGTTGAGTGCCAGCCCTTTGACTACATTGTTGAAACTGGAAATGTTCATAGAACACGGGCACCGAGGACGACACATCCAACCTCTGCGGCGGCGGCATCTCAGTCGTTCTTAACAGCAGCTCCTACCCTACTCGTGACTTGCACTTTCCCTATCCCCAGAGGAAGTATATGTGCTGCTTATTCTAGTGTGTGTGTTAGGTGACCTAAGGTCAGCCAGGCCATCACTATACGAGAACTTTTAGTTTACACAGTATTAGCCGCCTCTGAAGGAAAAGAAAAGACAAAACTGATTTGACAGCCCTGTTCATGTTTCTGACAATGTTGTCCATGTCTGATCCACATGAGTGCACATCGGCCCTATTTTTCTTCAACATGATCACAGATAATGTGTGTTAAGCTTACATTTGGGTAGGTGGTTTGCAAGTCGGTGTTCCCTCCTGCTTCCCGTGTGCTTCAGCTCACAGGTGAATGAGGATGACATTAGGGCACAGGTTACCATGGTCTTTTCCTCTTTACTTTTGTTTACCAAACACTTAAAACAGTTAGTGGCTACTTTAAAAAGTGACAGGATTCCATAAGATTTAGAATGTAAAGAACTTCATATTTATTCCGTGCTGAGGAAATGAAAGCAAATGAAGTAGTAGTGATCAGATTTTGTAATATATTAGCTACTTTGCAGAAGCAGGACGACACAACCAGGGCATGTAGGAAAGTTGACTTGAAGAAAACAAAACCAGAAACCTCAAGTGCTGATAAAAATACTTGAGTAATGTAGGAGACTATCTCAGACTAGGAAGAGAGCAAGCTGAAGCACTGCAATGGAAGGTCCTAAAAGTTAGGTAGCATTATGTAACAATTGTAGGTATACATGGACAACTTTATTGTATCGGTCCATATTTCAGACCTGGGCTTGGTGCCCAGATTTTTATAGAAACATACCATAAAATCGGCATTTATTTGACTATAAGTAATTTTCCTTTATATTTCTGAAATGCACACCAATAGATTTAAACTCCTCATCACATGCCTATAGTATCCCATCTGGCCACTCTGCCTCCATGTGCAGAGCCTTCTATTCTCCATCTCACAATTTCCCCATGGTGTCTAAAATCTCACTGTGTAACCTTTCTTGCTGCCTTTCAGGAAGCCTTTGAATCCAGGCAGTGGAGAGAAACCACTTAACAATGTATATGGCTGAAGAACAATGTAAATAATTTAATGTAATTAAAACGAGAGTAAAGCCATGACGGAATGGCTAATAAGAAATAAAGAAAATTCCAAGAACTATGGAAATTCTGCATATAAGGAGAAGGAGTATGTTGGGCTGGTTTTGGAGTCTGAGATGAGGCCTTTCTGCCATGAGGTAGCTTCTTGAATGCACAGACACAGGGTCCTGCTGGAGCAGCCCTCTAGCTAGCATTCTTCTTTCCAGGAATTTCCCTCCAAGGAGTCAGTAAAACTGTTCCTGGTGCATCCTCACCAGAGACGCTGCTCCAGAACTGGTTAGAAGTCCTTGCAAACTGCTGGCCTGTGGGGTCAGTTGGCCATTGTGTACCTCAGGAGCTGGCACAGAGACGAGGCAGTTCTGAAGGAGTGCAGCACAGGAAGCAAGCCCTTTCTCCATGTAACCCCTTGGTGGCTTCTGATTGGCCTTACATCATGCAAGCTGATAGAGGGAACATATTTCAGAGGCATAAATTCATCTTAACAGCAAGTAGTGAAGGAGCAAGGTGGACCCAAAAGACTATAAATTCAGTCCGGTTTGTTTTCTCAGTTACGTATTTGAGCAAATGTTCTTTATAACACAGTTCCTATGGATAGACATGAGTGAAAACGTACCTATGTCTGGGTGTGCAAGATGTATCCCCAAGCACAAATGGAACTGTCACCATGGCACACCAGGATTAGTATGAGGGGCCCAGCAGAGGCTTCCCAGGAAACTGCCATGGCTTACGCAGTGGGCTGTTTGAATTGCAGTGCTCTTAATTATTTTTTCTTAATGGAATAATTGTATGCAGATATTAAATAATCATAAGCAGTTTTCAACTATTTGTTTTAAGATATTTGTTACTTAACACAAATGATGTTGGCAAACTTGTATTCTTCTATTTCTACATTCTGCAAAAAAAAACTATACTAGTGTACAAAATTCAGAAGTGCAGCTGGTTATATTATCTAAGTAAATATGGATCGCAGTGAGTCACCATAGTTACCATTTTCTAAAATACATGGGAAGAAGTTTTGCATTATAAACTGAGAGGAGTTGTCACATGGGAAAAACTTCATAGAGCTGGCCCTTCATGTTCACTGGTTCTTAAAGTAACCAGTGACAGCTATTATTGTCACCACCTTTCAGAGGACAAAAGTCAAAAGAAGTCAGTAAATTTCCTAAGATCTAAAATTAGCAAATGGCAGAGCCAAGATTTAGCAAGAGTAATTCAGAATGTCTCAGACCTCAAGCACATGCAACCACCTCTGAAGACCTTCTGGCCTTAGGATGACTCCCACCAAATTAGAACTGGAAACGAACCATCTAGAGACTGCCATATCCGGGGATCCATCCCATAATCAGCTTCCAAACGCTGACACCATTGCATACACTAGCAAGATTTTGCTGAAAGAACCCAGATATAGCTGTCTCTTGTGAGACGATGCCGGGGCCTAGCAAACACAGGAGTGGATGCTCACAGTCAGCTATTGGATGGATCACAGGGCTCCCAATGGAGAAGCTAGAGAAAGTACCCAAGGAGCTAAAGGGAACTGCAACCCTATAGGTGGAACAACATTATGAACTAACCAGTACCCCAGAGTTCTTGACTCTAGCTGCATATGTATCAAAAGATGGCCTAGTAGACCATCACTGGAAAGAGAGGCCCATTGGACTTGCAAACTTTATATGCCTCAGTACAGGGGAACGCTAGGGCCAAAAAGTGGGAGTGGGAGGGTAGGGGAGTCGGGGGGGATGGTATGGGGGGACTTTTGGGATAGCATTGGAAATGTAAATGAGAAAAATACCTAATTAAAAATATTATTAAAAAAAAGAACTGGAAATGGAATGGTTAAGAGCACTGACTGCTCTTTTGGGGGTCCTGAGTTCAAATCCCAGCAAACACATGGTGGCTCACAACCATCTATGATGAGATCTGATGCCCTCTTCTGGTGTGTCTGAAGATAGCTACACTGTACTTATATATAATAAATAAATCTTAAAAAAAAAACAAAACAAAACTGGAAATGGGTCCTGGAGGCTGCTTGATCATAATGTGCTTGTCACAGGAGCACAAGGACCTGACTTAGGCCCCTTGTAGCTACTAAACGCAGGCGCTCTACATGGTAGTATATTGCAAAAGTCACAGTGCTAGGGCAATAGAGAATGGATGTTCTTTGCTATCCATGCAGAATAGATGAATTGCTAAGCTCCAGATTCAGTGAAAAACCACACCTCAAAATGTTAGGTGGAGGGGCTGAGAGATGACTCAGTAGTTAAGAGCACTGGCCACTTTTTCAGAGGACCCAGCACATTCATGGTGGTTCACAAGAGTTCAAATAACTGCAGCTTCAGATAATCTGACTGCCTTTTCTGACTTCCACAGGTTCCAGGCATGCTCATGGTGGTACACAGACATATATGCAAACAAAACATTCATATACACAATTACTTCCCAAAATGGTGGAAAACAATTAAGGAAGATAATCAGCATATGTATGTCCATATATGTGGATACATATCCATATATTAAGACATATATTTATATATATATATATCCACATATGGATATACATGCCCATATATGCCCAATATATATGTACACACACATACCAAAACAAAATTAAGAACAGATATTGAATTTGGTTTTTAAAAGAACCATTAAAGAGTTTCATAGCTTATTTTCAAAGCAACAGAAACCTAATGTGTGTGAGTACTTTCTGTTTTCACCAAAGTTTAAGTTCAGATAGAGGTCCAGGGAGAAAATGTTCATGCGTTGATAGCAGCGTTGGTGCATCAGACAGAATGTGCTTTATATACTTTGAAAATGTAGCTTCATCAGCTCAGCACTAACCTGGGTGGAGGAAAGAACAGGCAGTTCAATGGAATGTTCCGTGCTCTGTGGAATGTTCTGCATGATTCTCCAGTACTGCTCTGATGAAAGCTGTTACATCTGCATTCAAAGAAGAAGGGCAGGAGAGTGTCAGCCTCCTGCGATGTGTTTTATTAGCAATTCTAAAGCATCCTCACTTGCCTATAGGTCTATCCTCATTAGACAGTTTTAAATCAAGTGTCCTACCAAAGTCACAAGGCAATATGGAAAAGTGGAATAATGTTATGGTTGCCCTAGACCATGGGTTAAACCAAATTCCATCTGTATTCCAACTGCAGCCACTTCAGTGTAAATAAAGTCTTACTGGGACACAGCCCTTAACTTCTGCATTGTCTTGTCTGCTGACAGGTTATCAGGGAGAAATTGAACAGTAACAGCACAGAACATGTAACCTGCAAACCTAGGGACATCTGCTACATTGCCTTTTACAAAACAACAAAAAACAAAACAAAACAAACAAACAAACAAACAAACAAAAACTTGCTTAGACCAGTCAGGAAAAGCTGAACACAGTGGTAACTGGTTTCTGTGAAGGGAGAAAGAAAGAAAAAGGACAAAGATTTGGTAGTACCAACAGGATATTTTCTGTTTAAGTCACAGGGTCATTTTTAATATATAATTGTTTTTAGTCCTTTGTTTCCTCTTGAGTTAAGAGAGTTTAGAAAGTTGGAAATGACATAAATATACAGAATCGGGTGCTTTCAGCGTCATGATATATCATGAAAGCAGAAGCTAACTCCTTTAGGATTTATACAGCACTCTGTATAAAGTGTCCTCCAGATGTCAAATTCCTGCTGTATTGGTTACTCTCCCTTTCACCTCTTTCTCTTAGGTTCTTGCATACACTGAGGGACTTCATGGGAAATGGATGTTCAGTGAGATCCGAGCTGTGTTTTCCAGACGGTACCTTCTGCAGAACACTGCACTGGAAGTATTCATGGCGAACCGAAGTAAGTCTCTGAAGGAGCCAGAAATAACGTGCTTACCCTTGATACAATTCATTTGCATGTCAAATACTGACTGATTATTGTCTGTATTCCTGTTTGTGTGCTGTCACCAAAGCCAAGTGTGTTTGAAGATGTTGGTTTCCATCTCATGTGGACAAAGCTGTAGAACAGGCTGATCTTCCATGAAGACTCATTACCATTGCAGACAAGCCACTGTGTAGACCCTTGAATATTGTGTCCTAAGTGGTCATTTCTCCTGTCGTTTGCTAAAGCCTTTTCTTTTCTTCTACTGCAGCCTCTGTGATGTTTAATTTTCCTGACCAAGCAACAGTTAAAAAAGTTGTCTACAGCTTGCCTCGGGTTGGAGTGGGTACCAGCTATGGTTTGCCACAAGCCAGGTAATTATATCACAGTACACATTATCTGTGGTTTGTTTACATACAGTAATTTCTAAGGATAAGGACTTTCCTTGCTCTGTGGATTATCTGTAGGGAAGGACATTATGGATACCACTGCACTGAACTTTAGAGAATGGCTAGGGCAGACTTACTCACATGTCTCCAATGACTGCAGTGATTACAAAGTTAATATGCAAAGAAGACATCTTTTGCCAGGCAGTGGTGGCACACATCACTCAAATCCACTGCACTCTAGAAGCAAAGGCAGGCAGGTCTTTGTGAGTTCCAGGACAACCAGGGCTAAACCTAGAAACCCTGTCTCAGAAAACCAAAAGGAAGAGGAGGAAGAGGAAGAGGAGGAAGGAGGAGGCATCTTTCTAGTTAAAGCCTTATAGTACTAGCATAACAAAGGCCTCTCATGGTATTTTTGTTAAGTACTAGGTAGTAGCATATAGATTATGGTTTTAAATGCTAGATATAAATTACTTTATTAAGTTAATAAAAGATTTTTTGATTTACTGAGAGCAGTGATTATTCATTATAGTATACTTTTAACTTTTACTTAAATCTTTCATTTGTAATATTTGAAGAACCATTGAAAACCTCGTGTTATTAAAAGGCACAAATCGAAACAGAAAATACAGTTACTAATTATGTATATTGTTGTGCTTTGTTCCGTGAAATTGAGTGCCTGAAGTCTGTCTGTGTGTTTGTGTGTGTGTGTGTGTGTGTGTGTGTGAGAGAGAGAGAGAGAGAGAGAGAGAGAGAGAGAGAGAGAGAGAGAGAGAGAGAGAGTAACTAAGAGTTAAAACACTACTGGTTCTGGTTCAGATATTTAGTGATATCAGCTCTGGATTAGCATCCTGATCACAAAATCAGTGTTGTTGTCCCTGGCACCCCACTTCACACAACCAATAGAGAGAAGACACAACTGATTTCTCTTTAAATGTTTGTATTTTAAGAAGGAACATATTTCTCAGACGATTCTGAGAATCTTTATCTCAGGTCACTTTGACTAGAAGAGATCACCTCTAAAGCAGTGGTAGTGTTTGCTCGGGGATCCTCTGCATTCTAGAGCTTTTGGAAGACACGCCTCTGTTTTCTTGTCACCTCCTCCCTGAAGAAAAAGAGTATAGTCACAGTCTCTGCATAGAAAGCCGACCAGCATTGTGCATCACAAACCGTTAAATCCCCATAGTTGAGCACAGAGCACTCCTGTGTGGAAAGGCCAGTCTTTCTCCATCTTCCCTAAATAGCTATCAGGCATCTAAAGATAGTGTTTGTGTTTTATTTACCCTTCACCTTGTAGCTCACAGCTCAGTGCATAATAGCAAAACGCTTTCCTAAGTGCTCTCCAGTGAGAGTTCTCGTGCGTGATGGTCTCGGTCAGCTTCCGGTAAAAGAGCAATCTGTGGGCATGTGTAGACATGCTCAGGATATTCATGAGGAGACTGACAAGATTAAACCAAGGCATTAGTAAATAATAGAGCATGTATAAAATATACAAGTCAAAGAAAACTGCATTTAATCTATCAGAAACAATGAGAGTGGTTTGTAAGACTTGTTCTCATTGATTAAATCTAAGCTGACTCACGGTTATCACTACTTCCTTCCCAAGTGCTCACACATTAGACATTTAATCATCAAGAATTTCTTCCTGGTTAAAAGTAAGCCCCCATCCCCCAGTACACCCCCCTAGAATTTTACTCAGTGACCGTGATTCAGGAGAGACTGCCTACGGGCTTACTTAGGGCGTGTGGGAGTTCCTGCAGTGCTTTTGAACCTGCCTGAATATGATTTATTTAAAATAAACAACACCTCTCCTACTTACTATATGCCTTACCTCTTGTAGATATTGATTCTTTTGACTTCTGAGAGACTACTTTTTTGGGTAGAAAAATACTCAGATTTACCTTTTCTGTCACTTCTTAAAGCCACAGTCTTGAAACACCAGGTTGGTGTCTTGGCTTGTTTTCTCCTTAAACTTTCAACTCATTCTTGCTTTCCTAGCAAAATTCTTGCAGGCCCAGTTTTCATATTTCTGAGACATGTAGTCCTTGAAGTAACAAAAGAGGCTAGGAGAACTATGTGTAGGTGATAAGTTATATTCTCCTGCATATAATATATATATGCATATATATATGCTATTATATATATGCGCAGGTTTGTTGGGAAGCTGCTCCAGGCAGATGAGTTCACTGGCTCCAAGAAAGGCCAGAGAAGTCACCATGGGGAAGGGAGGGGGAGGGGGATGAGAAAGAGAGAAAGCAGGAGGAGCAGGCAGTGTGAAGGAAAGGGGATAAGAAGAAGAGGGAAGGAGAAACTGAAATGTCTAGATTATATAGCAAAGAGCTTCTTGGGAAGGGCAGTCCCTGGGCTGAAAAAGTTCAGGGTTAGGTCCAGGTACACCAGGTAGGGACTGAGGGGTGATAGGAGAACCTGGAGGCCAGGTCTGCTTTGGCATGTAAAATATGCATCTCAGCCCCTGGTCCTGAGGTCTGAAACCAAGCAGTTCGCCTAGACCTGCCGCCTACAAGCAGGGTAATAATAAGAATGTCTACATCTAGAAAGAACTCAGTACTTAGTGGTTAAAAGAATGAATGATAGCAGGCGATAGTAATGACCTTCTCATCTACCATAAAAAGGGAAATTATCTGTGTGGAGGTTTTCAAAATTGTAAAGGCACTTCATAAAATGTGATTGTGTGCATGTAATATATATGTGTACATGCATGCACACACCCATAGATGAGGGTGCATAGTTGAGTAAAACATGTGCACACAGACCCCTTCACACTCCCGTAGGTTGCATGTGCCTGATGGGGAGGTCAGAAGGTAGTGCCCTGTTCTTCCAAGCAGAAATGCTTTGGTGTGTCCCAGTAGGATAGCAAAGACTCCACGAATCCGTGCTGTGCTTTCTTGACCCCTGCTTCTGTCAGAATATGCAAAATTAAGTCAGCTCTCAGGGATTTTCAGCTACAGCCTTCAGACACTTAATTTTAAACAACAAAGCATTATTAAATTCAAAGGCAGCTACCTTCCCCAAACAACTGACTTCAGCATCCCTTAGCCTAGACCAAGGCAAGCTCACCAAGGAGGTCACATTGCAAATCAGATTGTTGCTTAATAAGCAAGTTCAGGACAAAGAGATGATTTCCATTAAGGTACCATAGCCTCATGAATGCCTCTCTGATTAATTAATATTCACAGTGTGGTTCACTGAGTACTTCCCATTGTAAGGGACAATTTGTGTCTTAATTATGACACAACTATTTCTCTTAAACCTTAAAGGACTCATGGTTTATAAAAAAATATATAAATTACATAAATAAATTTTAGAGCACTGTGTCATCGCTCCCCTCCTTTTTTTTGTTTTTTTTTGTTTTTTTTTGTTTGTTTGTTTTTGGGTTTTTTTTTTTGTTTGTTTGTTTGTTTTTTGTTTTTCGAGACAGGGTTTCTCTGTGTAGCCCTGGCTGTCCTGGAACTCACTTTGTAGACCAGGCTGGCCTGAAACTCAGAAATCCGTCTGCCTCTGCCTCCCAAGTGCTGGGATTAAAGGCGCGCGCCACCACACCCGCCCCCCCCCTTTCTTAATTCCCATTTTTCATCTTCTGCCAAGGAGACTCATGTTAGTCTAAAAAAACAGTCTTTCACACTGGACAAAAAAATTACTGTCAAATGCTGACATCCCACATGTGACACTAACTAACTCTGATGTTTTCTTCAGGGTCCAAAAGAAACTCTGGTTGTATTTAGAGTTCATGGCCTTGCTATGTTACTTAACACTTTATTTCTCAGCTTTGACATTAGCCCTTATTTTCCCTACGTTTTTGAGAAGACTGGGGTGTATGTTTGGTGTTTACCAGGCTCAAAAAACAAAAAGAACTCTGTGAAGTGTTATTTTGGGTCCAGGGAAGTGAAGGTGTTAGGGTCAGTTTTGGTTCCAGTGCCTGAGAAGCTGTGAAGTGCCTGAGAGGTGCCTGCCCTTTCAGAAACCTCGAGAAGGGCTTCTCCGTCTCTCTTCATGAGTGTTACAGTCTAGGTGGCTACTTTTAAGATGTTGCCTTAGTCACCTTGCTTCGGTTGTAAGAGAACCTGGTGCTGGGTAATACAGAAAAAGCAGATTCATTTACTTCAGTTTCAGAAGCTGATCATGCAAGATCAGGCCTTATCTACTCAGCCTGTAATGAGGGTTCCTTGGGGCAAGAAAGAAAAATGGCTGTGAGATGGGCCAAACATGCAGAGCTGCCTTATTATAGCAGCCTGTTGTCTTGAGAATGTACTCACTCTATAAGACCAGTATTAATTCTTCCTGAGGACAGTGCCCCTATGGCCTAGGGCTTTCCTAAGGCCCCTATTCTTGACAATCCTACCACCTCCACACCACCATCTCCCAGTGCATGAACCAGCAGTGGACAGAACTGCTAGGTGTTTCTCCTGGCCAAGGAGCACTGAGGGGAAAGCACTGCAGTGTTAAGGGCAGCATGAATTTTAACAGCCTCAGGAGCCAAGTGTCTTTATCATTCTTTTCTAAATATTAGAGGAATCCCCTAATTTTCAGATAAATACTTTGAGCCTGGACGTACACCATGATGGTGACCTATTCAACAAAGCTATGTTTATGTTCCTGGGCCTGTGCATTTTTTCAAAGTTCTCATTGTTTTGGTTTGGTTTGGTTTCCATTAGAAGTGGGTGTTTATCATGCAGGTAGAGACTGTGTGCTGTGTGCTGCCTTTGTTCAATGACAGCCATGTTGCCACGGAGAAGTAAGGCAGCCAGGCACCCGTGTAACTGAGTTTGTTGTTATACAGTAGATTTCCTGTGGGGTTTAGTCTTCCTTGATTTATTTTGATCACAGTAATTACCATTTTTGTGCCTGTGTACTCTAGTTACCAATTTACAACTATATTTTCATGGGTAGAGCTGTTTCCAGACTTATCTTTCTCTATAAATAGAGTTCTCAAATAGAGTTGATCTCTACAACTAAATATTTTATAATCCACCCAAGAAGGCCAAGGCACAAATTACTGACTGATGTCAAACAGTGATGTTAATTGCAACTGGACTTTTGACAGCTGTGACTCAAAGTGTTTTTCTGGTCTGCTTACCTTCCAGGAGGATATCACTGGCCACTCCTCGACAGCTGTATAAATCTTCCAATATGACTCAGCGCTGGCAAAGAAGGGAAATCTCCAACTTTGAGTATTTGATGTTTCTCAACACTATAGCAGGTAAGGTCTCGAGTTTTTCAGACCATTGAGTTGTAGGTGATATAGTCTCATGGGATGTCTTGTTTTCCCAGGGGCTCAGATGCAGTAGTAGGGTGAACATGCATGCATTTATAATTGACTGTATTGTGAGCTGTGCAGCTGATACCAAGGTTGTAGATGTTTCCCCATGTCCAGGTTTATTGGAGTCGGCAGACTATTGCTAGAGTGTCTAAAAATAACTATGGAAAAATATGGCTTCATTACTTGGTCATTCCCAGCAGAAGCAGCCACACAGGAGAATAACATAGTCCTGCCTAGGGTGGATGTCACCTGAGTTAGGCTGTGATTGCAGAGAGCCAATTTCTTAGATAAATACATGACTTCACAGCAAAAGCATAAACTCCCACCAAAGAAAGGAGAGCCAGAGCTTCTGTACCAGTCATGTGTGTGGCCCAAAAAGAAGAAGACCAGAACCCCAGATAGGCTACCTGTGTGTCCCAAAAAGAAGCTGAGCTTAGAGGCTTCCCGCCTTCACAGGTTTAGTCTTTCAGAAGAAATGTGTAACTCAGTAGCTTTTTGTGGCACTTGGCATGTTTGGTTCTGTGTCATATTGTTTTAATGTTTGCTGGTTTTAATATTCTGCATATCTTTGACCACAGAGATAGCCTCTTATGTGTTTAGTGATCTAGAATGTAGGTGTCTTTTTGGTAGTTCTAGAGATATTAGTTACATTTTTAGCAGCCTCCTATGCTGTATTTCTTTATGTTGTTTTATGTTATGCACGTATGTCTGCTGTCTGTGCAGGTGTGTGCACATGGTGTTGCAGCATCACTCTCCACATTACTAATTTGAGACAGGTCTCTTGCTTAAACTGAAACTAGACTGGAAGCCAGTAAGCCCTTCCTTCCTTCCTTCCTTCCTTCCTTCCTTCCTTCCTTCCTTCCTTCCTTCCTTCCTTCCTTCCTTCCCCAGCCTCCCCCACAGGTAGGAGTGCCCACCTTAGCTTTCACATGGAGTCTAGGGATGTAAGGCCCTTGTGTTTGAGCAACAAAAGCTCTTAATCACTAAGTCACCTCCCCAGCCCTGTTCCACTCATTTTAAACTCAAAAAAATGAATCAGTTTTAATCACTCTTACATGATATAAAAGAGTTTACTCAGTTTTACAGTCATTTTTCATTTTTGTATGTATAATTTACCGTCTAACTCATATATATATATACATATATATACATATACATACATATATATACATATATATACATATACATATACATATATATACATATATATAATCATTTGCCTGATGTTTGAAAGATGCCAGGAATGGTTCTGTACATCTCTTTGTGTGTGCTCATACACAAGTACAGGTGTGTGTATGTGTTCTTTCGATGAGTACACACATGTGGAATCTAGAGGTCAACCTCAGAGTGTCATTCTTGGCCAAGGAGCTCTATGAATCCACCTTCACCATCGCTCTAGCCATGTGATTACAACTACACAGCCCACACCCAGCTTTTCCTTATATGGTTGCTAGGTACGGAGCTGAGGATGTCATGCTTAAGTATTTAGTGCTTTACCAAATGGGGTACTTTCCAGACCCAGAAGTATTTGGGGTGCTCTGGCAAGAAGATTTAAAGTTCTAGGACAACCTGGGCTGCAGTGGAAAGCCCATCTTCTTTTAAAAACAAATAAAAGGATAGAGCTCACAGAAAAAGCAAGCAATTTACAGCGGTGAGTGTAATTAAAGACTGGAGGGAGGTTCAGACTACTCAAAGAAGGTTTAAATGAACTATTAAAGGATTTAGGTAGATGACAAAATGAATGCTTAAAAGTACAACACCAGTGGGAGGGGTTTATGAATGTAGCTATCCCCAGACACTGTCCTGGACAGACGCTTATCATTCTTCTCTTGCCATCAACACTGAAGTTCTAAGTGAGTGCCAGTCTGTACTGAGAACCTGCACTGGTGCTCTGGGCAGTCGTAGTAAATAGACTTGGTCATTATGCTTTGGGTATCTTTGTGTGTATGATCCATTTTACTGATTCACTGGGATTATGGACATGGGGTTCCTGCAACCAGAGCTAAGCTAAGTTGCAGAATCAGAGTCTAATGGAGAATGACTTTTCAAGTTTGGTACTCTTGATAAAAGTACATGGGTGGATTCATAAATTTCAGACTTTATTCATTTTGGTTGTAATGTTTCACTCGGGTTTATCTTCATTGCTAAAATAGCTTGCCTGAATTATACAATCTATTGCATGGCCTGTTCTGTGGTGGCTACTTCTTAATGTCTATTTGACTTGACCCATTTTCTCATTTCTAGGTGCTTGAAAACAATGAGATTAGAAATATGTAACAGCTACATTATAGAGCAGTGCATAGTAGTAAGACATACCCTTTGCTATGTCCCTTATGGACTTTTTACCCTAATATGATAAATGTCATATATACATACACGCAGGTGCATATTTACTAAAGAAGTTGCCAAATACTCAGAAAACATTGTTTTCAAAGAAATTGCCTAAAGCCCAATAATGTGTTCAGTCTTTGTCCTGTATATAAATTTAACAAATATTCACCAAGAGTTGAAATGTTAATTAAAATCAAAGTGTGCCTAAGCCTAGCAGTATCCTAGCTGCAGTCTTGGTAATTCAGTCTCCTGTCATCCCACATACTGTGTCATTGGGAGCCTGCAGCACTCACAGGTTCTTCAGTACCTTCCCTGCCTCACTAGGTGTTCTTGGGACACTATCTCTGCCCTAACCCTCCTACTACGTCTACTACGTTCTTCAAGTGCCAGGACTGCAAACACATGTCTCCATGCCCAACTTTATTTAGTTAAATGTTCCTTGAAGGCTTAGCTCTCAAAATAAATGGGAATCCAGCTTAGAATTATGGCATAATATATTTAATTTTTAAAACATTTGAGTTCGTTTTCAAAAATACTATAGTAGATTATGTAAAATAATCTTAATGCTTTTTGGAGTTCACCTAGTTTGGCCTCTGGCTCTCAGAGTTGACCTGCTTTCTGCTCATCATATTCTGAGAGGTACAGCCTAACTTTACACACTTGGAGGTAACGCTAGGAAAAAGATGTTAAGAGCTGGCTTTCTTGCATTATAACAAGCAAGCAACAACAACAAACCAGCGAGTGATTGCTAACATGGGTCTGTGTAAATGATCCCGTTAGACTTGAGGGTTTTTTTTTTAAGGCTTTTGGATTGTTTTTCATATGATCAGCTAATGAATTCAGCACAACTTTCCCAACCCCGGCCCTGTTCTGGTTAGCACTTTCCAGGTTCTTACTTTGTGATGAACAAGCTCTCCCTGGTTAATTATGTATATATTTAGCTACTGCATGTGTTGGGCTTATTATTGTCATCTAATTAGATGTAACTTGAACCGCTTGCTTCTAGAAAAATCATTAAAAATTCTTTCCTAATGACCTAGAGATGACAAAATGTCTGTAAAGTGTGAAGACGCCAACGACACAGGAACAGCATTCTTACAGCATGCTAATCCAGGTGCCGCCGCCATCTCATTAAACGATATTTTGCTGTCATTAACATTTTCACCAAGGAATTGCAGTTATAATTTCCTTGTCAGCTGTCTCTAGATCACTTTACCTTCAAAACTAAAGTGCCATATAAAAACATTAAATTGGATGGTTTAATTAAAATTGTGTGTGTGTGTGTGTTTAATGAAGAAACATATCCAGTGTTTCTGAGATCTCATTTACTCTGCTTCACTTTTATTGTTTGAGTAGATTAGTGCCATGGGCTTCCAATATTAATATGCATCTTCTGAGATACATCCTCAGAAGCACCGTTAGCAGAATGTGTAGCATGGTGGGCTCTCACCACCACCAGAGAAGGCAAGGGCCTACCAGGACAGCACAGGTGGATTTGTTATATGTGGGCTGGGCTCAAGAGAAAAACAAAAATAGCCAACGTATAAACTCCAGGTGACCAGAGGTGAACAGATACTACTTTTGAAATATCTCCATTTGAGGAATTTAGAATTCTTATTTTTTTCTTGTGTCATGTTCACTAAAATAAAGAGTGCTAATTCAGTGAATCTGTGGGGTATGGACACCCAGAGAACTGCTTCATCATTCTTGTTCTTCTTTCTGACCTTTGGCACACTGAATTTTTAGTTCAAGTAAAAATATATTGTCTGATGCAAGACAAAAGTAGAAAATTTCACCAAAAAAGTGTATTGTATTTTTTCAATCAAAGCAATGTTGTAAAGCTATAGTGACATAAAAATACTAAATTTTTCTTATCATTTCTTTTTATAGAAACTTTTGGGATTATTAAAAATAGCTTACAAAAACTTGAGGATCAGAGAAACTGTCCTGAGCATCATTCATTTCGTCTGTGTGTTTGTCTGCATTTTTAACATAATGCTTCTTTTCTTTAGAGTGTTTCTGAAAGTAGCTTAATATCTTCTCCTTTATTATGAATACATGTATAGTAAAAGAATAATTTTCTCAATAAGCATCCTCTTTCTTATACTGTCTTCATTTATAGGGACATTTAAATCCAGAGTTAACATATATTGGCTTTTTATTTATTTTGACAGACTTTCCTTTGCTACAAATAATAACTAGCATCAAAAAAATTGATGGCGGGTAATGAAGAAATAGCTCAGTGGTTACGGACGCGGGCTGCTCTTCCTAAGGACCGAGGTTGGACTCCAAGCGCCCACATAGCAGCTCACAATAATGTATAACTCCAGTTCCAGGGGTATAGATGCTTTCTTTGTCCTCTAAGGGCACCCAGCATATACATGGTACACAGACATGCTTGCAGCCAAAATACTAACACATATAAAATAATCTTTAAAATTAAAAAAAATCTATTGTACAATCTATTTTCATTCATAATTTGTTTTTATACGTAACCAGTGTTATAGAGGGGGGTGTTCTAGAAAATGACGCACAGATAGGAAGACCTACTTTTTCTTTACAGAGCTTTAAGCAGAACAGTTTCCCAGAAAATGGTGGAGTGAAATTTTCATGGGTCAACTGAAAAAATGGGGAGCTGCCCCGCCTGGCCAGTCAATACCCTCCGGCTGTGTGCCTGAGAGTCAATGCTGAGAGCAGACAGGCGCCCAAGTCACCACATGTAGGCAAGATCACTGGCACCTTCTGAACTTTAGACGTTGGCAGCTTTTTTATACTAGAACATTTTCATGTGCATACGGCTTAAATCCACTCAGAATCTGTACCTGTTCATTGACTGGTGTTCCTGCCTGCGACTGTCCCTCTGTCCCATGCTCCACACATGGTGCTGCTCGCCCATCTCTGCTCCTGTGTCTTTACTCCAAGAACCATCTACAGCTCTCACTTGGCTTGTGTTTGTTCATCTTTTAGGATTTGGCTCATTTTATTGTTTCTATCACATATGTGTTCTTTCCATCAAGAACACTTACTGGCCAGAGAGTATCTGCCAAGACACAAAGGTTTTTAAAAAGAATAATAACCGATGTGGGACCCCTCCCTCCCTGTCCAACCTGGGGAGGAGACCATTGGCTGTAGTCTGTCTTCCTTACTTTGTTTCTGTCTCCTTCGCAACCTGGTCTCATTTTGAGACAGGATCTCACTATGTAACTCTGGATTGCTGAAAAATCAAGATTCTCCTACTCAGTCTCTCAGATGACAGGAATTACAGGCATGTGTTGCCACTTTCCATCTGATAGGACACTGCTACAGCTAATTAGGGGAGCAGCCTTCCAGGAAGTTTCCATATTCCCACCATGCTTTGATTCCCACTGGAAATACTGAACTGTTCTTCTCAAACTAAGCACAGTAGCCCAGTAGTTCCATAGCTCTCCACCCAAGCACAACAGAATAGCACAGAAAGAAAGACATGGACTAGAAGGAGAGAAGAGTGTGTTCCACATCTGTCTCCTTCCTTCCTCCTGCCTTCTAGTGCTTCCCTGCTGTGGCAGGTTCTTCCCATGGATTTTCAGAACCCAGAGCCTAACTCATTCCAGGCAAGCACTGTGCAAAAGGTTCATACCCAACCCCTCCACTGCATCTTGATGCATGTTTAATATAGCATCTGTTTACTGGTGATGTAGTTTCTACATCTATCTTCCTTACAGCAGAATACCATCTGATAATAAGCTACAAACAAGCAGTTCCAAAGCCTGGCACCCTCCATGACACTTACAAAGTCCTAGGCTGGCAGAGTTCTGCTTCTAAGGTCAAATGTTATCTGTGTCTCTTAACTCCTTAATGGGTATTTTGTTCCCTATTCTAAGGAGGAATGATGTATCCACCCATTGGTCTTCCCTCTTCTTGATTTTCTTGTGTTTTGCAAATTGTATCTTGGGTGTTCTATGTTTCTGGGCTAATATCCACTTATGAGTGAGTGCATATCTAATGACTTCTTTTGCAATTGGGTTACCTCATTAAGGATGATATCCTCCAGGTACCTCCATTTGTCCAAGAATTATCAAAGTCTTAGACCAATGAGAGAGGTACTTTCCTCCTAAAATACAATGGCTGCCTTACTTATAATAATCTCAGAAGGTGCTTTCTGAACAGTGAGGTAAACTCATTTTCACTCGTTCTCTTCTCTTCACCAGGTCGGACGTATAATGATCTGAACCAGTATCCTGTGTTTCCATGGGTGTTAACAAACTATGAATCAGAGGAGTTGGACCTGACTCTCCCAGGAAACTTCAGGGATCTGTCAAAGGTAACAGTTAACTCTATGGAGATCTCTACTGTACAGGAGCTGCAACAGAAAGGGTTCTGTCAGTGCATATGCTCAGTGGAAGTCTGTGAGAAAGCCTTTTCTGAGGGTCAGTCTCTAAGTCTTATCAACCCACTCCACAGACATTACACAGCTGTCACTGACATTCTCAGCACCACCAGAGGAAGCATGAGTGTTTGAGAAAGCAGGTTCAGGAGGAAGCTGCTTGGGGTTAGTAGTGGGAAAGATAAGATGTAGGTAGAAGTTCACATTCACTCCTGTGCTGTGTTCCTGGTGAGAAGGGGATGCTGCCTGACCACAGCAATAGGATCCAGTGTGTAGGGCTTTAGCACTAAGGAGGAAGGGAGGATATTAGCAGGGATCTGTTCTGATGGAGAACATGTTACCCCCAAAAAGACTTATGAGAATAAGGAATGCAAAGAAGATTTGGGGTAAGTTAACCTAATTTTCAAGAGAAACATTAAATGAGATGACACACTGAAGTGCAGCTAAGACATAGAAGTGTCCCCAGAGCAGCTCAGCAGCCTGAGCTCGCATTGAGCACTATGAGTTATTGCTCCCTGTCATTAAACTGGGCATGCTCGGTTATGCTAGCCTGTCACTCACACTTACAGTGCAGGGCATTAGGCAAAGCTATTCACTTTTTCTTTGCCTCACTATCTTTATCTAAGAACTGAAATCTTAACTGTGATAAGCAGGTCATAGTGATGAGTTCTGATGAGTTGGTGTGGATGTGTGGCCTGACACATTTGGGTCGTGCTATCTATGTTGGTTAGAATTCCCAGTCATTGCCATAAGCCATGTGCTCTGAAATGTCTTTCAGGTGCAGTGATGCTAATAGTATACTCCTATTGTAAAAGATATGCTGTACAAACTGTTTACATGCTTGCCAGTGTAGAGGGGTACACAATGGGCATTGCAGTATAGAAGGGTACTCAACTGAGCATTACCAGTGTAGAAAGGTACTCATTGGGCACTAACACAAAACCTACTTGATACAAAGGTAGTTTTAAAGTCTTGGCTGTGCAGGCCAGAGAGACATGTCTTAGCCTCTGATAGTAAAGGTACTTGCCATCAAGCCGACCTACACTCATTCCTCAAGAGAGAGTAGTCTCTGGCTCCACACACATACATGTATAAACACATGTACACTCCCAAACACACATACACAAGTAAATGTAATTTTTAAATAAAACAGATTTAAATCATGTCTTTTTAACATTGAGTAGATAGTATTTAGTAGATACTACATGTATGAGTATGTATGTGTGTATGAAAATGAAATTTTATAGTGTAGGTTTTTAAGGACCATGGCACATTGTATGCAAATTTCATATACAGATTAGTTTTTATCAACTTAATATAAAAACAAATCTCCTAGGAAGAGGGAACCTCAGTTGAGGAATTATCTCTATGAGACCTGTCTATGACATTGTCCGTGGTACATTTTCTTGATTGCTAATTGATGTAGGAGGGTTGAGCCCATTGTGTGCCACTGCTAGGCAAATGGGCCTGCCTGGGCTATATAAGAAAGTAGGCTGAGCAAGCCAGTAAGCAGCACTCCTCCATGGCCTCTGCTTCAGTTCCTGCTGCCTGGTCCCTGCCTTGAGTTCCTGCCTTGGCTTCCTGCCTTGGCTTCCCAAGATGATGGACTGTGACCTGTAATTGAAGTAAAACCTCTCCAACTCCAAGTTGTATTTGTGTGTGCGTGTGTGTGTGTGTGTGTGTTTATTTGTTTTTGTTTATTATAATGTTTTATCATAGTAACAAAATGCAAATTAGGACACTTCATATTCTAACTACTACTATAGTTATCTAAGATTAATTTTTTTAAAAGGCAGAACAGTCCTTTTGATCTGAAATCCAACTTTAATGTTATAGTCAAAAGAAACTTACACACCAAGTTTTTTTCCTTTTCTCCACTTACTCTGTCAGCAAGTACTTACTGTGTGCTCATATGTGTGCATAAAAAGAGCCCAGCAGAATGAGTCAGATTAGGCTCTTGCAGAAGTGGGGTAGGTAAAGGAGCGTGAGAACTACTGGAGAGCTTGCTCAGATATTCCCAGTTGTTACGCTCATACCTTCTTGAAATACTAATTTGTCCAGAGAAAGCAGTGCTGGTTCTGTGGATTATAGGAGATACTGCTAGAGTGTTTGCTAGTAATAACACACTTGTAATTAACCCATGTTAAAGGGAAATCATTGGTTTGAAGGTGTGTGGTGCTGATGGGTAAACTGAAGGCCTTGGGCCTGCTAGACAAGTGTCTACACCTAGACACATCCCAAGCCTTCCTTTTGCATATTAAGACAGGGTTTCAGTAAGTTACCCATGTGACCTTACACGCACTCAAACTTGAAATTCTTCTGCCTCAGCCTCCTGACTGGCTGGGGTGACAGTCTGTGCCTGTCAGGTAACCAGAAAAGCTGTCTATTCGGTGTGTGCCTCCTTTGTGACACACATACACTTCTTCAAATGTACAAAGTGTGAAATAAACAGCAGAGGCAAGCCTGAGTAAATCAGGGAACAGGAACTGTCCTTTTGCAAGCACGGAGCTGTCCCTTGGTGCTGGGCTGGTTGACTGTGTAAGCCAAGAGAGGTAGCTTTCCATTTCATTTCTCCCATTGCCCAGACCCGTGTCGAAGACTGTCACACTGACTGACGGGATGGGAAAATGTTAGCAGATTAAACCTCTTGATAGGTTGATAAATCACCCTTGCATTGTTGCCTTGCTTCACTGAAGTTCTTAATGGGAACTTCTGCCCAGATAGCCTAGGACTACCCTTTACAAAGCCCACTAATACACAACAGTTTAATGTATGAAAATAGGAGAGTGATTTTAGAAGTGTAACATACCTGGGAGGAGAGATTACAGTGGGTAGCAGCAGTCCTTCATGAAGAGGCGCCACCAAGGAGCGTGTGGCCTTCCTGCAGATGGATAGACCAAAAGAAGGTGTCTGTGCCAAATCTGTTCCCCCAAAACTTACCAAAGAACTGAGACTATTCAATGTTAATAACTGGGACTACTTTAACAAGAAAAGTGATCTTTAAAGCAAAGATTAGGAGTCTTGATCTAATTGACAATTCTAGAATTAGCAATCCATAGTTCTAGAATTTGTTTATGCTAACATTTAAAGTCCCAAATAACTTCCCTATTCTTTACTGCTTATAATATTAGAGAAACTATGAAATAAACAAACATTGAAAGATTGTTTTTCTTTATACCACCAACTTTTGCTTTTAAAAAGGTTTGGAGAACTCAGCTCAAATTTATTCAAGCAACACATCAGCATCATTGGTGCTTATAACTAAAAGATTCAGAGAAGGGTCTGGCTTTTGAGCAAGATGTACTGTGACTCAGATAGTGCCACTGTGTATCTTTTGGCAGTGTAGACTTCAGACTCATCTTCTGCTCCACAGTGGAATGTATTTCAGACATTCTCTCACCTCTCTCTAGTACTAGAATGGCTGCATTAGTCCCTGTCTCATACTTTCACTCAAAAGAATCCCAGCACAGCTTCAGTGGAAGAAATAGAGACTTGTTTCTCAGCAGATGTCACTGATGCTGCTTGTGAGAGGTGGGACAGCCACTTGCAGATGGACCTGGAGGTCAGGCCAGGGTGAGCTAAGGACCATTGCCTCCCCTGGGTGTTAGGGGAAGGAGTCAAGGAGAGACTCTTGTTCCTGAAGGAAAGAAAGTCACTTTCTGTTACAAAGAGTGAACTGAAGTACACCTGAGCCTTGGATCTTTATGCTTAAGTGAAGGGAGTAGCAGATTGAACTGTTCACACCTGGCAGATTCATAGAGAAATTTCGCATTTTTGATGTCAGAAAGACTTAACTTATAACATTGACCTCGGGATATTGCCATTGTTTAGGCAGCCACACCATGCACACAGATCAGTTTAAGATACGATAGCTACATTTACCAGGAAACAAATGAAGCTTAAGCTGAAAGACACCTCACTTCTCTTTTTACACTTTCCTTCAATTTTAGGAACCTAGTGTTAAGTTGAGTCTCTGTAAGAGCAGAGCATGTGTTAGTCACATGTCTTTCACTGAGGTAAAATAGCTAAGATCAACATAATGAAGGAAAGGGCTTATTTTTGGTCTTGCCTTCAGTATTCGGTCACTGGCCCTCCTGTGGGCCCTGTTGCAGTATAGCAGGACATAACAGAGAGTTAGAGGGACCTGTGCACCTCCTGCAGGCCAGAAAGCATAGAGAAGGGGTTCTACAAAGTCATGCCTCCAGATGTCTTCCTTCCTCTGGCTCTGCCAGAGCAACCCCTCTCAGCAACACCCCTGGAGCCTTTGGGAGGGGCACTTTGAATTCAAGGTATGACAGACAAGTTGTTTAACTCTCAAGTCCTATGAACCCTGGAGCCACCGAGAGTTCAAGGGAAAGGATATCTCCACAGTAACAATGGGAGCCTCACACGGGAGGCAGGGCAGAGGATCACAGGGCTTGTAAACATTGAAACCCACCTCTTCATGGATAGTCTCCCATACGTGATCCAGACCTGTAATTCAGTAGCTATAGTTTTGGGATACATTTGGTTTAATTATTTTGTGTGGATGTGCACATGTGTGCATGTCATGGTACATGCATAAAGGTCAGAGAAGAATTTGGGGCAGTTGATTTTTCTCATTCTACCATGTGGGGCTTAGGTTGTCAGACTTGGCAGCAGGTGTGTTTACCCACCGAGATCTTACTCACTAGTCCTCTACTTTTTCCACATCTTCGTCAGTCGAACAGTATTGATGAAACAAAAGTTTTTGCACTCTCTTGCTCACTCTCCCTCTTTCCTCAAGTCTTACTTCACATTAATGTATGTGAATGTATGTGTGTGTGTGATCTATGTACATACCACTGCATGTGTGTGGACACCTCCAAGAGTTGGTTTTCCCTTTCCACTATGTGCGTCCCCAGGTCTGAACTCAGGTCTTCAGGCTTAGCAGCAAGCACCTTCGTCTGCTAAACTATCTGTCTCTCTCACTCTGTTTTCCAAATAAATATTTTATATCATATATAGTGTTTGCTTTATATATTTGTAAATTATATTATTATATTACTATTGCATATTAATTAGTGTTATCCATTTATTTTTGAGAGTTTGAATACATATATCAGTGTATTTTTCCACCCTTCTTCCCTCCCCCAGTACCTCATGAACTCCCAACCACATCTCTCAATGTCTTCTTTTCTTTTTATTTTTATCATAAGCTACTGAATCCAATTAGTGTTACATGAGCGTGGGCAATCCACTGGAGCATGGGCAACCTACCCAGTGTCACATGCTCAAAGAGAAACTGCTGTCTCTTCAACAGCCATCACCTGCTAACAGCTCCTCAGCTAGGAGTGGGATCTCAGAAATCCCTCCTTCACCCACACCACAACATTGCATGGTTTGATCTTGTAAGGGTAAACACAGCCACTGTAGGTTGGTAAGCGACATGGCGTGTCACATCCAGAAGACATCTTTTCACAGCATTGATCATCATTCTCTAGTTCTTACATGTCCTTTTTCCTGTGACATTCCTGTTGTTTGGTAGGAGGTGGTTAACATAAATGTGCCATAGAAAGCTGAGCACTCACTTTCCCAATGCTTTGACCAATTAAATGTCTCTGAATTAACCACACAAAAAGAAGTTTTACTGGCCAGTGCCAAAAGCAGTGTGAACTCTGCGTTCACTTCTTTCCTTCCCTGGGTTTCCATGGTGAGGCTTCCAGTCTGCCATATCTCCCAGAAGTCTTCACAACAAAATACTAGTTTCCTATTGGATACTGTAAAGCAGCATCTAATATTTAACAAAAGCATGCAGGCAAACAAACAATTAGCTACTGTTTTTCCAGCACCAACAAATAAGAAGCGCAGTAAGTAAACACAATGCCTCTTGCCCTGGTCCCTCATTCAGGGACTGGTCCATGGCATGAGCTGGAGCCTCCTGGCTTGCTCTTACACAGTCAGGAACATAGCATTGGGTTCTAAGTTCACAGGGAACTGAATCTTTGGGGTGTGTTCTTTTCACTAAATTCTTAGAAAAGTAGCCCTAGAATTATGAAGCTATTTTCTTCTATTAGTCTTAAAACTAAGAATAACAGACCTGAGCATCAGAATATCTCTGCCCAAACTCTTACAGAGTGGGCTTGCTTCTGAACTTCTCCACCTTGCTTCCTTCCCCTTTAAAAAGGGCCATAGTATGCATATTTGATAGTAGCATTGAAGGCCTCTGTGCTGGTTTGGACTTTATTGCTGTTTTGTTTGTCAACAACATAAACTGGGTCATTTGGCAAGAGGGAACCTGAATTGAGAAAATGCCTCCATCAGCTTGGCCTGTAGGCAAGTTTGTGGATCATTTGCATGATTAATGGCTGATGTAGGAGGACCCAGACCATGGTAGGTCCTAGAAAAAAAGATAGCTGACAAGGAGCCTGAAGAGCCACCCAGTAAGTGTCTCAACTGTGTGGCCTCTACTTCAGTTCCTGCCTCCAGGTTTCTACCTTACATTCCTGCCCTGACTTCCCTCAGTGATAGACTACCAGCTGGAAGATGAACTAAACCCTCTCCTCCTCAAGTGGCTTCTGTCATAAACGTTCTCACAGCAGGAGAAACGCTAACTAGAACAGCCTCTCCTGAAACACCTTGTGCGAAAGCGGGGTTCAGAGTGGTGGATCACCCCAGAGCTTCTCTGTTTGAGGTGTGATTGGTTACAAAGTCCAAAATCAGTATAAATGATTCAACTAAATCATTCTTAATTCAAGTAAGGTTAAAAATCATTGAATAATTCATTTTCATGCCACAAATTATCTTCTTAAATGCCAAAACACTAACCCTGAGTGTTTATTAAAACTTGAACATTTACTCAGAGTGAAATGGGTCTTTTTAATTTATAATCTTATTTTTTCCCTAGCTATTTTTATGAAACCAATGAGGAACATAGGAAAGGGGTTTTATTTAGATTTTTAATTATACTGCACATCTCACTCATTATAAATTCTATTAAATGCTTAACAAACAATAAATAAAATGGTTGGTCATTGGCCAGTCTTTTCAGTACCAGCCATCAGCAGGTGGAGTTTTTTTTTCCTTCAATTTATACAAATATTCCTTATGGAAATAATGAAATTTTTGTAAAATTTGTCTTGAAACAGGATACATCTTAGTGCCTCCGTTATTTTTATACACTCGTGTGAATTTGACCTCCAGGTTCTAGTGATTGCATGATTTTGACATGAATCACAGTAACTGCTCATTAAAGTATAAGTGGGCTTTTCCACTTTCCAGCCATTTCTTCTGACAAATGAAATAATTTTATTACAAAAGCAAACACTGACATGAACGGAAGACATTACACACGCACGCAAACACACATTTATGTACACGGACACATGCACAAACACACTTACTTAATCACCCGAGTGGAAAAAAATCTATTTTGTTAACACAGGAGTCGTTTGACTGGCAGATGAGGATGGGCTTAACCGATTCCCACATTATTATGCCACTTAGAGAGGAAGTGATAATGCCTGAGGCTTTAAGATGTGGCAGTGCAAATGCATGTGCCGAGGTGTGAATGCTGCTGAATGCCTGTGCACAGGGAGTACAGGTGATTAAGCCGGAGGATAAGCAGCCCAGAAATCTGTAACAACTTCCTAGTTGTTTTTATCCTTCTTTACCACCAGAAATAAAAATATCCAAAGTGAAAATTTTATTAGATTAGTATATAACCTGCCTGATGATGAAGTTTCAATGGAAAAGTATTAAATGGGGGAGGGACATCCTTGTGGAGACGGGGGAGGAGGTAACTGTATTAACATTACTAATTATATATATATATATGTATATATATATATATACACACATATAATAACTATACTAATTATATTTATTAATTATAAAATGGCTGACATTAATATAGTAATTAATATAGTAACGAATTGGACAAGTTTGTTAAGTTAAACGGGTTTCAATTTAAAAAATACATTTTGCAGACCTGGTATTTCTGAAGAATCCAGATTGGGTCAGTGTTGAGAGACCCTGCTCTGAGACCATTGCTATTGCACCCTGCTCTAGTGTTGATCTGACCAGCCCTCAGTAGTATAGCAAGGAGGCTTTTGTAGCCCCACCAGAGAGGACTTTCTTGCCATATACTAGCAGCCAAGTTTCTTTCTGCAAATCTTATCATGGGCTAATTTCTGCACCAATCATAGTGGTGACATAGGATAGACTGATGGACACTTTGGTGTTCTCAGGGATCAGCTCACATGCACCAGCTATTCTAAAAATGAAGAAGGAACAGTTCATAAAAGAAGGAGGACTGGGCAGAGGATCTGTTGCTCATTTGTGAGAGTTGGACCTAGGTATAACCACACGCACTGGGAATCCCTGCCCCATTCACTGTGAGCTTTTTACAGATGCTCAGTCACTGCACTGGCATGTGCATCCCCTGTTCTCTAGGTCCTCAGAGCTCTTAGTCCCTTGATCATGTCCTCTAAATGTATCCACTTCATTGTCTACCTTATTTTATGACTGAATGTTTTGTCTAAAATGCCCACATGGAAGTTTGACATGGAACTCTATTCTAGTGGGTCTTTATTCATTCAGGGTCTATCACTTGACTAAGAAGAGCCAGGCAGTGTCCTGGGTGCTGATAATTCAGACATGAGTAGATTAGCTGTTTCATTTAAGGTACAGTCTACTGGGCAAAATGAGTTACAAGCTCAGCTCACTAGAACTAGGCACTGTCTGTGAAGTCTGAACCCCTTCCAAAAGCATGAGTCAGATAAGAGAGATAGATATAAAGGGTGGGTGAAGGGGTCTGTAGGAGCGAGTCGTGCATTGTCATGAGATGGTTTTCAAGATGATGTCATATGGTTCATGACCGGAAAAATGGAAAAGATAAGAATTTGGGAGGCCTCTTTTATAGATTTTCTAGACCTCTTTCTAGTGAAAGAGGAGATAACTTAGATATATCACAAGTTCTGATGTGATAAGGATGTGGAAACACCCAGAAGGTTCTCCATAGAAACCAAACACATTGAATCAGCTTCAAGCTGTTTCTAGCACAGCACAGCAATTGGATCTCTGAAATGGAGAGCTGCTCGATAGGTTTGAGATCTGTAACCCAGGCATAGGACCAGGTCAAGGTTCTAACCCTTCTCTCCCTTTCTTTCTTCCCTTCTGCTTCCTTCCCTCTTGACTCCCTCCCTTCTTCCATCCTTCCCCCCTTCCTTCCTTACTACTTTCCTTCATTTCTTTCTCCCTCCCCCTTTTTGCCTCCCTCCCTTCCTCCTTCCGTCTTTTCCTCCTTCCATCCTTCCTCCTTTGGGTCTGATCTTAAAAGGTTTCCTTCCACCTCTCACATGCTAAGATTATAGGTGTGTACCATCATGCCTAGCTGGTTCCGTCTGTTTCTGAGGTTTTTTGGTGGAGAGGAAGCAAACAGGCAATTGTGAAGAAGAAGAATAAAAAAGAATGGCAGAGATCCTAATTTTAGAGTAAGCTATGAAGCTGCACAGTGGGAGGGGGGGAAGGGCAGACAGAGGGGTCATGAGGTCCCTGTTTCCTCCTGGTGAAGTGAGGTGAAGGGATGCCTTGTAGACCCCAGACACTTGTGTAAATCACACTAGGAAGTGGATGAGAAAGCTACGGTATGCAAATATACAGTGTCCTTGGCAGCTCCAGTGCCAAGTAGTGGCCCACAGCATCACTTAAGTGATACATAGAATTTCAGTACTTTGAGCACTGACACGCACATTTCCAGGTTTTAGTGATGTGCCAGAATAAAGTGCTGAGATACTGTAGTGGACATGTTTCTCCTTGAATGCCTCAAATTCCTCAAATTTATAATCTACTTTGAAGACCATTCTTTGAGTTTACATTTAGTACTTACTCAGACAAGATCAGCATGTATCCAGAGTTTTCTCTCTCTCTCTCTCTCTCTCTCTCTCTCTCTCTCTCTCTCTCTCTCTCTCTCTCTCTTTCTTTCCTTCTTTCTTTCTTTTATTTTTATTTATTTGTATGTATGTATGTATGTATGTATGTATGTATGTATGTATGTATTTATTTTTGCTTTTCAAGACAGGGTTTCTCTGTGTATCCCTGGCTGTTCTGGAACTCACTCTGTAGACCAGGCTGGCCTCAAACT
The DNA here is from genome assembly GCF_978045245.1 of Mus caroli. Classification (NCBI taxonomy): domain Eukaryota; kingdom Metazoa; phylum Chordata; class Mammalia; order Rodentia; family Muridae; genus Mus; species Mus caroli. The sequence goes on from NW_028227258.1 coordinate 106,623,001, forward strand.
CATAAATCCACCTGCCTCTGCCCTCCAAGTGCTAGGATTAAAGGCATGCGCCACCATGCCCGCATTGCCAGAGTTTTCTTTCAATGCTCTAGTTTATCATAAATATTTCCCTAACTACAATTTTTGTTAGTCATTTTTTCTTATCTTATAGATGCTTATTGCAAAAAAATGTCTAAGTAGAGCCTGTTCTACTCTGTGTTTGCAGCAGTTATATATATATATATATATATATATATATATATATTTAGATAAAGAGATAGAGAGAGAGAGATAGATAGATAAGAAGATAGATGATAATTAAATAAAAGATAGTAGATAAATACCTTAAATGATGTAAATCTCTATGCATGTATCTATTAGGATATTTATTCCATACAATAAAGTCACAGATTTGTTTAAGAAAAGAAGCTTTTTTGTGGCACTCCGGTTTGAGGCAGATTTTTCTCCTGGATCTTTGAGGAGTGGATGATAAGGAATAGAAGTGGAGGATAGAACATCATTTGTTCAATAGCTACAACAGTGCTTCATTGCAACATAAACAATCGCTGCCCAATTTCACCAGGAATATGAATGTCTGGACACATGTCAGTTAATTTTCTCAAGATATCAATAACTATAGCAAGTTATGTAAGCTTACTAGCCCTTCTGAAAACAACAGGGTTTTCTGAGTATAGAGATCCAATTTTTAGTCTCTACCTGCTGCTTGTGCATGGTTTTATGTTGCGTGTATAGCACCAAACAGCAGCAGATCCAGCATCAAGTGTTAAACTCTGGACGTGGAACGCACAGCCATGCTGTATCTAAATGCCACTGCTGCCGGGAAGAAGACTAGTTCCTGCTGCCAACTAAGTGCGTCAGCCTCGGTAAATAGAGCTGTGTGTTTTCACCAAAATTTTAGCCACAGTCATCTACCAGATTCATGTGGATTCATGGGTGATACTCACTTAAGTTTTAGACAGACGCCAGACTTTCAGCCTTATCAATAGAGAGGTAGACAGATATTAACAGGGTCATGAGAATATCTGATGCCTTTCTGGATTGAGTAAGAAACAACTGGAAGCATTTTTCTCTTTAAAAAGTTTGTTCCTTAACTACTAGAAACGAAATGGTTTTTAAAGTAGTAAATAGAAATGAAATTGTTTATTTTTCATTTCAGAAAACTTTATAGGCAAAATTTATAGCTTCACTAGGCAAAATTTCTAATCAGAAATATATTTTAAGTAGTAAAGGTTTGCAGACTTTAATACAGTGCAGCTGTTTCATACCAATTCAAACATCAGCGAAATGAGCAAAATAGAAAATTTAAATATTTATTTTACCTTTGGGGGTAGTTGAGGGGGATGGCTGGAAGAGATTAGGGGACTGGCCATTTTCTTCTTTCATGATGTTTTGTGAGGTCTTAGAGAACAAACATATCAGTATAAGGTTGGTCCTCCTGTATGGGCAGATGTTCTACAACTGAAAGATCCACCAGCACTTTCAAGACAGAAGGCTCCACTCTTTTCAGACAGCTCCCTGAGTTAGGAAGACTTCTACACGCGCACGTCTAGGAGAGACTGGTCCAAGTCACTAAGCAGCCTTTGTATGTTCTGCTTGGGAGTACTTGTCCTTTCATCAGACATAAAAGTTACATTTCCTTTAAATATTGAGAATTTTACATAATGTTTGACAAAATATCTCCCTTTTTTATATCTGTGTAAAAGGAGATATAGGTAACTGCTGAAATTTAGCACAAAATTGGGTTGAAGTACTTAAGCGGAAATTTTATACTTTAATTCTAAGATTCATAGAAATGAGGATTAATGGTTTTGGAACTTTAAAATATTAATATTCTCATAACCAAGAAACATTCCTTTTAAAAAAATAAGTGGCTTAATTTTGGTCATCACATAATAAAGACTAACATAAAAGGAGCATGCTGTACAAGTAATTTCAATATTCAGGCTAAGCATCCTTACAAATAAGAGCTTATTATGGAAATTCTAGCAGCTCTAACTGCTGACATCATTGTGTAGTTTAAATTAGTCTTCTGGGACCAAAAGAAAAGGCTCACAGCAATTTACAAACGAATTTTTCTCTCTTGTGTAACATTATATGTCCCATTGAAACACTAATTTTCTATAACTTCTGTTAAGATTAAGCCTTTGGGGGACTTCATATTTAAGCAGTAGTATTAAATTTTGGAGTAAAGCTTGATATACTTAACATTTTCACTCTCAATGTAAACACTTATTTGTGCAGTATGCAACTGATGAAGAAACCAAAACCAGACAGAAAATTGAACTAAGGTTATTTATGTTATTTGCACTCCAGTATCAAGTCCCAAAGAAACTGGGGACAAAGGTTGCCTATGGTGCTTTTTAGCTTTTCAAAGCACAGGCTGGCCTTCAGGCTCACTCAGTACCAATGGCTCTTCTCACCCAGCCCTAGCCCCTACTCACAACTTCTCCAGCTCAAGGGCTTTCTTTACCCCAGCTTCTTATTCCCATATAATCCTGCCATTTTAGTTCTGAAGATCTCTCTCCCCTCTCCCTTCTCCCCTCTCCCGTCACCCCTTTCTCCTCCCTCATCCTCTCTTCTCTTCTTCTCTTCTATACCCTCACCCACACTCCAGCCACCCCTCCGATCCCATCCCTTCTCCCCTAAGGCCCTGTTCACTCTGCTGGCCATATTTAGTCTATTCCTTCCTGCCCTGCTCTGGATTCTTACAGATGCCAATGGCTATACTCTCCCCCATATCTACAATAAAGACCTTCCCCTCAACCATAACCTGGAGCAGTCATACCCTCATTTTATACAGTGAGGTTCTTCTAGGAATCATTAAAGTTTAGATGTGTGAAGAAGTTTGTAGGCATTGTCTAATAGTTAACATGTGCTTTTCAAGGGAAGAAAATATCCCATGTTGTCCTCCAAAGTCTAGATAGAGCAGGTCATAGTGGCTTCACAAAGTACCTACTTGGGAACTTGAGTCCTCTGGATCCGCCTCTCGTTACTTGACTGACTGTTTAAATTCATAAAAAAGACTGGAGCTCCAATTTGACAGTAGCAGACCAGGCCAGTGTTCCAACTGTGCTTTCTATGAAGGACTTTGACTCCTTAGCGTACTAGAGACTGACCTTGGCAAACACGGAAGGCAGTGCAAAGGTGAGAAAGTTCCTAACTCAGCAAAGACAACAGTATAGAAAGCTGTCTTAATAGTGGTTGCCATGAGTCCCTCCATGTGCACTCTTTGGTTGGTGGTAAGAGTACACATGGGAGGGATCAATGGCTCAAGCCACATATGTAGCAGAGGATGGCCTTGTGGGACGGACATCAGTGAGAGGAGAGGCCCTTGGTCCAGTGAAGGCCTGATGCCCCAGTGTAGGGAAATGCCAGGACAGGGAAGCTAGAGTGGGTGGGCTGGTGAGCAGGGGGAGAGGGAATGGGATAGGGAGGTTTTCGGAGGGGAAATGAGGAAAGGGAATAACATTTGAAATGTAAATAAGATATCTAATAAAAATTTAAAAAAATAATGTTGCCAAGCTCAGTCTCCATCATGGATGCTAAGAAGCCAAGGAAATAGAAAAGAGCCATGAAAATACTGATTTGACCTGAACAGTTAAAATATAATCACTTTCATCCTGTTTTGGTCACTTTTGGCTTGTTGGTTTTGTTTCCTTGCTTGTTTTGTTTTTTATTTTTTGTTTTGTTTTCGTTTTGGTTTATTTTGAGAAGAGAGAGAACAAGAAGGAACATAAAATTGACCAGGCTCTGGGAGAGGCTGGGAAAGGTACAAGAACATGATAAAAGTGTAAGAAATTTTTAAATAAAACCCCCGAATCACCCTGGGAATCTCGTTTTCTAAAATGACAGCCAAGTCTGGGGACTTTGCTCATGTGCATAGTGCCTGTGTGTCTTTAGCAAGTACACTGATTAGCAATTAATATGAACCTACTCACTGAAAAAGCCGTACAGAGCAGTCCATTAGTGCTGGGTTACTTTCAGGATAAAGCCTGGACATCTAGAATGTTTGCTGTTGCTGCATGGAACAGAACATTTCTTTTATCTTTTTACAGCCAATCGGTGCTTTGAACCCGAAGAGAGCAGTGTTTTACGCAGAGCGCTATGAGACATGGGAGGATGATCAAAGCCCACCCTACCACTACAACACACACTACTCAACGGCCACTTCCGCCCTGTCATGGCTTGTTCGGATTGTAAGTATCATCTTAACTCAGCTGCCTCTACCTCCAGGGTTGCAGTGTAAGTAAACTAAATGGAAATCAAGTACATTTGTGGTGCATTTTAACAGCTAGAGAGACCGGTGAGCAGAAAATGAACGCCATGTAGCCCAGATAGCATCAAGCCCGTGGTCTTCCTGTTCAGCCTCCCAAATGCTGGGATTACAGATATGCACGACCACACATGGCTTTGGTTTTTTGTTTTGTTTTGTTTTGTTTTGTTTTGTTTTGTTTTGTTTTGTTTGTGTCTGATCTTCTTTGCAGAATTGGGTTAGGAAGCACGTTACTTAAATCCGTGGACTTACTTTTGAGCTGGGGATTAGCACAAACTGAGCAGACACTCTGTTACATCCTAATCCTGTCCCACCCAGGACTCCTGAGTCAGTCATGAAGGACTCTCTGATACACAGCTTTAATTTTAGATCAGCTAATGTATTGATAAAACAAACACAAACCTTACTTAAGAGGAACTAACTCCATACAGAAGTAAAAATATAAAGATATGCTCTTTTTTTTTTTTTTAGACCAAGGCTTTTAAGTTAATCTCATCTGTCCAAGATTCAGCTTAAGTGTATTAAGTTTGAAGTTAAGAAAAATCTTAACTGTATTTTATACTCTAATAATTAGTGGCCAAGCCTTACTAGTCAGATACTGTACTCCTGCAGAGTGCCCTTCTCATTCAGGTGAGAGAAGATTCCTCTGAGCTCCCCCACGGAATCCTGGGATCCATCCTGGGGCTCCAGCCACAGAAGGACCAGTCAAGATTTAAGATAGCTGATTTTTGATTGGCACAGCCGTAAAAGGTGGTCTTAATTGATTTATATTCAGAAATGGGGAAACAGAGAAGAAAATAAAATGACTGGGGAATTCATTTCTCAGGTCACCAGTGATTAGGCCATAAAGCTAAATTTCCAGTCATTATTGACACTAGTGGGAAGGACCTAGCCATGAGTGAACTGCAAGCAGACAGAAATCAGTACAGGAAGCATAGACTTAAAATGGAGGGGGATAGAGTGTCTCTACATTTCTACTTGCTGATTGCTGTGGGAGCTAAGAATAAAATGTGGCTGCACCTAAGCAGGCCAAGAACTGCCCTCCACACACCATCAGGGTAGACCACCTACAGTCCACAAGAAGCACACAGAAACAGAAACATTTTCAAAAACACTGAAACCAGAAGTTTTCACTCGTGAGAGGCCTTTTCATACCTCATCAGAGTCTGTGATGCCACCTCCTTGTTGAGCCACTGCTTAGGAGTTGGGGGTGGGGCTCACTTAGTTCTCTTAGAGATGGAAAAAAGCCCAGAACATGTGTGAAAACAATAATAATAATAAATATATCAATTGTGTTGTCTTGAGACTTAAGTAAGAATAATATTTGATTGCATCTTTAAATAGTTACAATGATGCTATGTGTTTTCCGTGAATGCCATTTAGTCAATTCCGGTGCCAGACTGGCAAAATGTATTAAATGAAAAACACTTCTCCTCAACCACCTGATACATATACACATACATATACATATACACATACACATACACATACACATACACATACACATACACATACACATACATATACATATGTGTGTGTGTGTATGTGTGTGTATACATATATATACACACACACATATCTTCCAAATAAGCTAATTCTCTCCTCCAATCACAAAGCACAATCCTCTGGCTGACTTGTTGTTCCAGTGGATAAAACACAAGACTATGTAAGGGCCTGAGAGTGAGCTTCCCTGTCTGCTGTACACAGAGCAGTGCAGCCTCACAGCAAACCCCTACACTGACTGTTTCACAGCTTCCAGTGGCCTCGGGAAGGGGAAGAAACAAGTGGAATTTGTCTCATCAATTTAAACCTGCCATACCCAAAATGTTACTTTTTGATCATATAACCAATAAAAAATTATTTATGTAATGTTTAATACTTTTTTACTTGTCTTGAAATTCAAAGAATATGCTATTTTCTAGCACAATATAGCATCTGTTGGCTGCTGTATCAGACAGTGTGGCTGGAGTCGCTTTTATGAATACTCATTTAGCTCCAATGCCTTATGGCAAGCTGTCAGAGGCAAGGTCCTGGAGTTCTGTGGTCGAACAGCTTAGGGCGCGTTCAACTAATGGCCCAGGGAAACCTGCTTTCTTCACTCTTACCCTAAGGAGTTTATGAAGTAAAAAATGCATTACAATTTGTGTCACTAAGAATCTGTTCATAAAATATAATACATATTAAAATAAGTATCTGTCCCCTACCTTTGAAACCTTTTAGACCTAAAGTCATTAAATTGGTTATCAGTCAATATATGTAGTATGTCAATGATGATAATTGCATAAAAATGGTAATTATCTGCATACCTCATTACTTTAAATTAAGAACATTGTTTTATGCAAACTGCCAGTGAAGTCACTTGTCTGAACTGCCAGACTCTAGAAAGACTGTTTCATTAATGTCTGCCAGACAAATGCTGAAGGAGCCCTCATTCCAAGGTGGGATTCTTACCACAGCTAACACATAAGGCACAGTGTGCTTGGACTTTTGTCCTTTCTAGACTGGAGACATCACCCCAGAGAAATCACACAGTGCTCACTGACCACTGCAGCCCTCAGGGACCAATTTCCCTGGTACACATAGTATTTTTAGCCCTTTTGTGCTAAGCTAATTCTTTAGACATTTAGTAACAATGATTCTTAGAGAGCCTAATAGATAACATTCAAAATTTTAATTTCTACATGTGTTATTTATAATTCAGAACTTTCTTTATAATTGCAGATTATTTAGAAATTCTACCTACAAACTGAAATGTCATTAAAAATAACCTGTTTCTAGTAAAAATGCCAGTAGTACTTTTAGGATTATCATCGTTAAACCAACCTGAATAAAACTTTTCACTGTTCATTTTGAATACTGACACATAAGGGCAGAGCATATTCACTTAGGGGATGGCAGATGATGTTTAATCAGAAGTGTGTCACGCAGAAAGTGTGCAGGGTAATTAATAGGAAATGTGGACTGAGTGTCGAGTTACTGTTGGATTCTTTCCAAAGAACTAAGAGGAAGCTAGATCTCAGGCCTCAGATAGTCAGGCCTCCATTTGTGAAAGTGTGGCCTTGAACATGCTCATGTGCTAAAGGGAGGGAGGCACACACCTGCCAGGGAGGCAGTGTGAAGGGTGCCAGCCCAGAAGGACAGCAGGCTATAGCACAGGAAGCTCTCAGCATGCACCTGCTTCCTCCTCTCTACAAGGTTCCACATCACTGCAGATCTGCATCTTCCCTTTGTTGTGATTACCTACAGTCAGGGTTTGATTTTGGCTTTTAAATGGAATGAAGGAAAGGGGAAAGAGGAAGAAAGGAAAGGAAGGGGAAAGGGAACGGGGAAGAAGGAAAGGAAAGAGGAAAGAGGAAAGGAAAAAGGAAAGGAAAGGAAAAAGGAAAGGAAAGGGGAAAGGGAAAAGGGGAAGGGGGGGGAAGGGAAAGGAAAGGAAAAGGAAAAAGTAAAAAAGTGTTTCTAGGTTGGAATTAACTGGTTGGAAGTGATTACAAGGCAGGGAAGGTGGCCAGTGTCCTTGGAGGTATCCAGTAACTGCAGTCTGGGTACACAAGGCTGGTGGTTGTTTGATAACTTTGTGTCAGGTAAGATATATGAAGCTTTCTCTTTGTTTTTTCATTTAATCTTAGCTAATTCATATAGTTATCCCAAGATTATTGTCAGTTTGTAGAAAGAAGTGACCGACGCAGTTACATGACAGAGTTATGTAAAGGAATTTCCCAAAATAGGTAAATTGTGCAATCGAATCTTAAAATTAATTAGGCATATTTTGCTCAATTTATCACTATTATTTTTTATTTTAATATTTCAATTTTGATTAATTTCATGATCACATATGCTACATTTATTATGTGACTTTTATTAGTAAATTAAAAGTCTACAAAGCAAGTCAATCAGAAGAGACACCTCAGACAATTTTTATTCCTAATTTTAGTGATATCCACTTGTCTCTCACATAACCTAAAGTCTTTACAGAGTAGACTTCCAGCCTATGTATGTGATTTTCAGGTTCTGTATTTATTGCTTCCGTTTTCTTGCATTTTGTTTATCATTCATGATCTTGTCTCTTCCATCTGACTTTTCTGTCATCCAAAATTAAAGATGACATATTACAGACTTAGAAAATTGATAACACGTATTCACGCTAAATTTCAGAAAAATACTGTAAAGGGTTTATATTTCTGGTTGCTGCCCAGTGGCAAGGAAAGGAATATAAAAGAACAAAAATGATGTCTAATACATTAAGAAGCAAATGGAGATGTGTATTAAAGAAAACAGACAATTAGGAAAATGCCCTGCAGACTAGCATCATGAAACTTGGGAATGAGTTTTGTCATTGATCCTTCCCATCATCAGCTTCAGAGTAAAGGGTAAATATGCCAACAGAAACACACATCTGCCTGTGTTCTACTTTAGGTTCCTAAGGATTCCTCAGTGAGAATGAATACCACTTACCTGATCTGAAGGCAAATTTAATGATGTCAAAAGTAATATCTCCTGCTCAACCTAAAAACTACAGAGCAGCTGTTGTGATGGCATCATCCCAAGGGCTCCTGCCATGGGAGATGTCCTGACTGATAGACCCAGGGCTAACAGTGCTAATCAAAGGCACCAGTCACCGTCTACTAGAATTGTCCAGTCTTAATTACAATCACTTTAGTCTATTCCTATTCAATGGATTGGGTCATGAAGAATCTTTACGTACCAGGAGTTAATGAGAAAGAGAGGCGCTTTCATAGTGGGGAATGCAGTACAGGTAGCAGCAGGCATTGATCCAGAAGTGGTTTTAAGGAGAAAAGGGGATCTCTGCTACGGTGAGTTGGTAAGTCCTGATTTGAACAAGTTAGCCAGAATAGCCAAATAATGAATTTTGATTGCTGGAACTTGGCGTTTCAATAGTTGTACCTTAGAGTTTTAGGCGGGCTTAAGGAGGTGGCCAATAAGGGAATAGACCTTTGTAGCTAGCATTAGGAATTTGATCTAACATTTTAGAAAGGGGGAGGGAAGAGGGGTGGGCAAGACCTGGCAGTGCAGTGCTGTGTTTGCAATGTTTGGGCCTGTTAGAGAGCCCTTCAAGCTGAACTACTAGAAAGAAAGAAAATCTCCCTTATAAATGCTGTGAGAACCATTAACAGATAGTAAGGCACTTCATCACTTTGCAGATGAAAAACATGCCTATAAGACTGGAGGACACTGCAGGCTGTGCAACAGTGGTCTGCAATGTCAATGAGAGTCAGCTCAGACCTACATCTGATACCTTGGTCTAGGCCTTTACCCAGGGCTCTGTATTTCTTCTTCCCATAGAGGACCTCAAGATGCTGGTGGTTTTTGTTTGTTTGTTTTATTTTGTTTTGTTTTAACAAAGAAATGACTGTAGCTATATTTCAAATGATCCAGTGACTGATTCTTTTCTTTATTTAGGAGCCATTCACAACCTTCTTCCTCAATGCAAATGATGGGAAATTTGACCATCCAGACCGAACCTTCTCATCCATTGCAAGGTCATGGAGAACCAGTCAGAGAGATACATCCGATGTAAAGGTATATAATTTATCATTTATAGTCACAGAACTCTAAAATTTGTTGAAATTTTTATTTTTAAAGTTTTATGTATATGTATATATATATACGTATATATGTATATATATCATTACAGCTTTTGCTCATACTAAAATTGTGTACTACATCAAATCTTAAAAAAAAAATCTGTTGTTGTTGTTTTTGTTGTTGTTGTTGCTGCTGTTGTTGTTGTTGTTGTAGGATCCATTTAGTTTAACCAGGACCATCTGTGTGACTGGTATATTGGGAATATCCACTGGAGCCTGGTAGGGTGGTCAACAGTGGGTACATAATGGAAAGAAATTATTTTTCCTCTTTTCTTGAACCCACAGGCAATGATTCAGCAGTGAGGGTAGGGTTCACTGGGACCCTCCTCCACCCTGACTGTTGATGGGCATTCATGTGCAAACATGGTGTAGCCATTGGTTATTTTTGAAAGTTCATGACTGTTTTTACCTAGAAGGTGGTATTTTGCTGTCTTTCCCCCTTCCTTCTGGTTTTCCCTATCTTTCTATGTCCCCTTCCACGGTGTTCCCTGAGCCTTAGTGAGTGGTAGAAATGCCTTATTTAAGGCTGAGCATAACTCACTTTTTCTCACCATCTTGTACCAGCAGTCTTTGCCTCCTGGAAGCTTACTGGAAAGAGAAGTTTCTCTGATTAAAGGTGGGAATGGTAATTGACTTTGGATATAAACATGCATTTAGAAGGTGGTTTGGCACACACTAGCTAAACAACAGAGTTAAGCTCCTCACTGGAGGCTTGGGGAAGGTTCACATGGACTCCTTCTTGTGTTGAGTGTTAGGGTTGGTCTTGTATGCTGTGTATTCAGATGCTGAGCTCTGTGGCCCAAGATCATGTTGCAGTCTGGACATGGGCATTGTATTGACCAATGTTCTGTAAAAAATGCTCCTCAGTAATCCCTGATTGGATAGTAAAAGGCCAGAGCCTGGAACTGGACAGGAGAGAGAGGAAGGGGTGACTTGAAGTCAAGTACGGGTTCTTAGGCAGGGACCATGAATGAGGAGAGGGAATGAGGTAGGAGAAGGAGGTCTCCATGAGGCAGGATGGACCATGAGCACATGGCCAAGAGAAAATGGTACAGAGAACACACATGCAGAAGAGCAAACAGAGGAAGACTCAGTTGTCAAGTGACAAGGAAGCCTATGGCTGGGATGTAGGTTAGACTAGCTCAGAACCTGCCTAGCCTAGTGCCTACAGCTTATTAATAAAGATTACCAGGGTTCTGTTGTGGTTTGGGGGGTGGGACAGAAACCACCCATAAAATTACACGAATAAGCAAAAGTTTAAACACAATCAGACTAGTGTCCTAACCACCATTGTCCGAATGAGCTGGACCTTACAATGGATGAGGTTGGCATCGTAACTTGCAGGGTTCACAGCCAGATTTCTTCCCCAGCAGCCCATATAGCATCTTCTAGCACTTTGAAAGCTAGGTGGAGGAGGCTTCCAGCCCAGTTGCCGCTTGCTTTCTCTATAGCATACATTCAAGGTGCATGGTGCCTCTAGCTATTGGATCTTATTATCTAGTTCCAGTGCCCAACTAAGAGGAAGGCAAAGCATTATTTTAGGGGCATCTAGGCTTTCCCTAACCAATAACTAGTAAGTGGTACTCCACCACACCTGGCACTGGAGTTTTTGTTAATAACCAGTAACTTCAATTAATAACCATCAAAAAGTAACTCAGGACTTTTAGTGTCAGTTCATTAAGGTGTTTTCATTAATTCAAAAATCCCTATCTATTCCAGATGGCATAAGCTGGAGATGGAGCGAAGAATCCCATAACTTACCTTTCCTGCTGTTCACTCAATATTTGGCCCATTGCATAAAACACAGTGGGAATTGGGTCTGACCTTAATGTGTCATAGTGTTATATCTGGCCCAGCTTTGGGTTCATGTAGCCCGGGGCAATTAATAAAGCATTAATGACAAGACCCATTTAAAATGCAGGCTTTCAGTACAGCCTTACCCTTTACTTGACTGCCTGGGGATACTGTGCAACAATACATATTAGATTAAACCAGCACACACAATGCTCACAAAGAGAGCAGGGCAACCTTACAGTTGGTACACCTTAGCTATTATTAAATGCAAACACTTGTTCATTGTTTATATGTGTTCTTTTTTCTTAAGAAAAAGAAAAGGATTGCGTGGTCTCGAGTGACACATGAGGAAAGTGTGCTTTCTCTTTTCTCTCCCTTTCTGATAGTGAGATCACATGATGGATTATTGCATAGCTAAAGTTTCTCATTTTAAGCCCTTTTTCTTTATAGAGCTTTTCCCTCCATTGCCACTCAGTGCAAAACTGTCAGGTGTCACTGAGTTTAGGGCTTAGTCCTTCAGAAAGGAGCCAGTTAAACTCATCTGTTTGATTTGCATATCTGTGGCTGCCCAAAACATGTGTACAGAGCAATACACTTCTCTTACCCAGCAAATCACAAAGGAAGTGGAAGCAGATTGTAGCACATCCACATGTTATCTGTGCTATGACAGTGTATGAGAGCCAGTCTTAACTTATGCAGAGCATTTACATTTAGAAAAAGGAGGTTTCACCTGAAGCCCTGCTGAATTATGTGTGGTAGCCACACCCATCTAACAGCCTTAAGTTCTCTAAAAAATTAATCTAAAATAGGCATACGCCATCATTCACACCGACTGCTGAGGAAATCAGGGAGGCCCACTCTTGTTTAATGTACTTGGAGAACAAGACAAAAACTGGGAGCTGGAAGGCATTCCATGCGCAGTATCTCAACCTCCTGTTTAGAAAATCACCTGATGAGCAGTTTGCATGGAAGTTAAATATTCTTTTATATAATTAAAATCTACCATCTTAAGCCAGAGCTGTATGCTTATTTTATCAAACTATTTCAAGTGAAAATTTATCCTCTCTATTCCTAGCATCATAACAACAAAGAATTAGCATTTTACTTAACTCAGAGGCTCACTCTAACATGCCCACACATGTATGAAGACAGTCGTTTGTAATTTATTGATGTAAACACACTTCTCAACTTCCCTTTCCATTCTAAGAACTGGATCAGTGCTTTAACTACCAGACACCTCAGCAAATTGCATTTCAGTCACTAAACACCTCCCCCTTCCCCGGGCAACCATACTGAACCCAGCCCCCATTCTCTACCACACACTTAATTGGTTTATAAGCAGTGCATTTTGCTGCCTTGGCATTATGTAGACTGCTTTGTCAGTTCTCCCTGACCAGCACCCTTTCCCTTGCATACTGTGTGTTTATATTCCAGGGTCTCTTTCTTCAGGAAGCCTGAATGTTCACACACACATAGAAATGCACTTCTGCGTCCTGGAGAGTCTTCTATTACACTTGTGAAGGTCAAAGCTGAAGAGAGCATCCTGGAATGGAGCTCTGTGTACCTTGTATGTATTTGCAAAGGGTGACTCTTAATAACAGGGCCAGTGGCTCAAGGCCATCTGCGTGTTTAATTTTTAAACATATTATCAAACCATCATCCCCAGTGATGACAGTTCCCTCCCTAAAGCCATATGTTACACTGTCCTTCCCCACCCGCAAGTCATCTTGTCGGAAGAAGTAGTGTGGCTGCTGCTGCTCTAGACAGTGCACCCGGGAGTGGGCAGCACTGCCTCTGAGTTCCCACCCGGGAGTGGGCAGCACTGCCTCCCAGGCTCCTGCCTTTCCACAGCCGCACAACACTTTGCTGCACTTACTGACCAAAAGGTGACACATGTTGTTTGCCTCCTTTGGGGGTTTGGTTTTGTGCCTTCTGAATGGTTGAAAACAATCTTTGAAATTGCAGACAGAATCCAGGCATACTAGACCTTTAATCCCAGCACTCAGGAAACAGAGACTGGTAGATCTCTTGAGTTTGATGCCAGACTGATCTACAGAGTAAATTCCAAGATAGCCATGGCTATACATAGAAACCCTGTCTCAAGAAATTAAAAAGAAGAAATAGCAGGCAGTGTGGCTTCTATTCCATGTGTGTGTGTAACATCTATGAGTTTGTATTGTGTGTGTGCATATTAAGAATGCATTAGGTTCCTGTCCTGTGTGTGCATGTGTGTATGGGTGTTGCCAATCACATAATGTGCACACATGGCCTGATGTTTTCTGTTACAGCACCAGAATGTGGGTCTTATGATAAAATGTTAGGATATATGGCGTCTTTAAAAATAATTAGTGGTGAGTTGAAACTTTTTAAAGTTGATTCCATACATTGATTAAGGCATTTTTCACTCTAAAATAATGACAGACTTAGCAGGGAAGAGTGAGTTACTAAGAATAATAATCCCACTAACTGCTGGAGCATCGATATTTATTTCTTGTCTCTACTCTGTATGTAGCAGCTGATTTGTTTTTAGGGAAATGTGGTTTTGTTTCCAAAGAAGAAAACTACCTCTGCACTATCTACTAACTTAGACAACCTGGCAGGAAAGATTGAGAATGCGGTAGATGGTTTTATTCTGTCTCTCTCCATTAATGTCAGTGTCTTCCTGTGCTAATGAACCCAAGCTGGGTAGGAAGGGAAGCTGCCCAAGTGACTTCTGAGGAGAGGCCCCAGGAGTGGAGTCAAATTGTATTTTGATTTTACATTTCTTTCCTTCAGCCCTGCCCTGCTAGCAGAGATATTCCACTTAGAGATGTCCTTTCACTTATTTTCCCTAATACCTCCCGAAGTTGTTAGGTTACTTTCTGAATGGCTATGTAGATGTTAGAAGAGGTGACTGTGACACAGTGTCATTAAGGTGACATAGTGTAAATTAATGCAGTTAATGGAGGTGCTCACACTGCCTCAGTGACCCATTATGAGCTCTCGTGGAATTAGCAGATGCCCAGGCATCAATCTTTTGGGAAAAGGATAGAAAAGCGCTGGCAGCTTTAAAACCTCACAGTGAATTATATTAGGAAAGTGAAAACGTCTGGGTTAGATTTGATTTCACCAGGAAGCCATAAAATGGTACAGCTCTCAGCAAAATATATTAAACTGAAATGTCAGGTTTGATGCAATAGGTACACAATTATGATAGTGTTAATAGTGGTCTTCTATCATCCTAAGACATACTTTCCAGTTCAATTTCTCAGCAGCTTGAACTTGTCATAAGCTTGTAAATTAGAAATTGTGTTTTGAGGATATTTTCCTATTTTTGACAGAACGCATATACTACTATTAACTGTACCATGGGGTTTTAGTATAGCTGTTAAAATAAACTAGAAATCACATTTGCAGACACAAAATGCCTGTTATAATACCCGCTTTGCCATTTCTTTAATAATATTCTTTGTCTTTCTGTACTGTTTTTTATTTAGCAAAATTTAAACTCCTTGGATTTTTCCTTAAATAGATGCTGTTTAACAGTAGTGCAGGGAGCAGGCCAGTTACCCTCGTTGGTGAGCTTTGTCTAGCGTTTCTGTATGGAAGCCAAGCAGCTGTGCCCTGGTTTTGGTTGGCTCCCTAAGTGCTCGAAGCAGCTTGTTTTGGAAAGGAGTTCCCCAGACACCAGGCGATTTTCAAAAGCCCTCACACAGGCAGGTAGAAAGGAGACCAAAGCCAGTGGGGTCTGCTCAGCTGCTGTCTGTACGAGGCTCACTGCTCCTTGTGCCCTGTGACTCTTTCAATCCTCTGGGGCCTTGGCTTTGCCCTGTGAGTCAGTCTTTTTCATTCATTGCCTCTCCTTGCAGTCGAATGCTTTTCTGCCTGCTTGCTTGTAGGAAGTGGGGCCAAGGTCCCTTTGCCTGTTGGTCCAGCAGCTATAAAATCATGCATCCACTCTGTATATTTTAATCATAGTTCAGTATTAAAAGAAAAAAAAAGCTTCCTCAAATCTTTTGAGACAGAGGCAGTGTCTACAGCATCCTTAGACTTCACTGTGTAGCTGTACAGATCTGCGGGCACCACCTTCAATATTCTTCACATAGCTCCCAGGAGACCGACTACACCCCTGATAAAGCTTCACCCTGTGGCTACATTTTGTTGGTTACTCTGGAGCTGACCCTCAACTTGAACAGCCTGCATCTTATTTTAAGAATGTTTTGCCATCTTAATGTAGACCTTTGTGTTTGTAAAAACCCTGTCTTAAGCCAGGGCAGGTTCATCCTTCTCCTTCATACCATCTTGTCCATACACCCCTGGTCACTTTAAGCAATCTGCCTAGAAAGTTCCTTGGACACGCGTTCCTCTAAAGGGATTGAGGCTGCAGCCTTGTTAACCTCCCTCCCCTCCACTGCATCACTCAGGAAGCTCATCTCCTGCTCTCTCCGTAATCTGTAGACTTCCCACACACACACAGTAACACCTCACCCTCCCCAACCCAGCCTGTTCCCTAGTCCAAACCCAGGACCTCACATTTCAAGTCTTTGCTAGTTCAGTACTCTTTTAATTCTGTTTCTGTTTCACTAATTTCTATGTAAAGGACCACCCCCAAGTTTACAAATGTAAAGCATTTCCTTCACAGTATGCAATCAGAATACAGGCTCAACCAGGATAGCTGGACTCCATGCTACCGGACACCTGGAGAGCTTGGCTGGGCAAATTTTCACCTTCGTGGCATCTATGTTCACATCTATAAAATGGGTTGGTAAGACTTTCACCCCATGAAGTGTTTGTCAACAGTGAGAAACATGGAAGCACATATAGGGTGCTTAGAATCATGGCAGGATACAGTAAGGCCTTCTACTTTAAGACTGAGTGGCCCTTGATTCCTAGTCTGGGACAAGAGATAAAGATGTCCTTGTACAAAACCAGCTAGATCTCAGTGGTGATGCTCTCTTTGTCTTTATATTATCATTAAAATAAACAAACCTTAAATAATATTGGTATTAATATAAGGAGATGATACCAGTGACCTACATTTACATACTACCTTTCACTGAAATTGGCTAATTCAAATGATATTTTAAAGCAGTGAACAGAAATAAAACTTCAAACTTTATCTGCTGGATCAGCTACTTCTGTGGTTTTATCCCTCCTCCATCAGAACCACTAAACTGCCCCCAATTTCTTGTCCAGACGACTCTATTACAATTACTCTAGTGTTTTAAATCCTCTGTGACCTTGCCAATTAGCTGTTCAAAGTCAGACATTTCATGATAACTACTTTAAAACGCCTCTGTCTTGGGACTGTCGCCACTGTTGGAAATGTGAGCAGTTCCTTCAGATTTAAAACTCTTGCTGTTCCTTCCAGCAGTGTAGGTTACAGTCGGCTTCACGAGCACATCCTACTAGGCTGTGTGAGGACGAGCAGGGACGGTCCTTGCTACAGGGTTATCCCCCAAGCCCTGGTATCACAGACTTCATGTGGCTCGCTCCCATCCCAGCTCAGGACTATTGAACTGCAGCCCCTTGCCAGTGGGCTGTGTTTGTTGTTGAGAATGGCCAGCTTGTGATGCCACCCTTTCTCTGTACCCAGACTACAGTACTATCCTGGCTGACAGTCAGCATGTTTGCTCAACTTACAGCTTTCCACTCAGCCCCTTCTCTCTTTCTCCTTCTATGTTTAGGTCTTTCTTTGAAATTTCATGTCACATATATAACTTAACTGGAATTCTCCCTTTCTCAGCAGCTCAGTGTGGCCTTGCTCAGCACTGGCCCTGCTCTGTGCCTTGCTGCTGCCCTGCCTTTGTTCCTCCTGCTGGTGTTTAGGCACACTTGCACTCCTGTCCCCCACTTCCAAGCCCCAATTTGGCTTTGTTACCCAAATCTTTCTGTGTTCAGTCATGACCATTGTTCCTGAAAATTAGTTGACGAACAACCCAACTTATGCAGAATGGCCCCACATGGCACCTGTCCTCTGATCTACCCCAGTACCCTCTACCCTCCCTTCTTACTCAAGTTTCTTACCCTCTTTAACAAAACTTTCTGATGGTCTCCTACCCCTTCCCCTGTGATTACCAGTGAAGTGTTTCTGGACCCATGCAAAGGGCCCTGCTCTCTTTTCTGCCCTCTCCTTCCAGAGCATGTGTGATCTTGCACTATAGCCACTGTTTACATCTCAGCCCTTAGACCTGACTGACTTACTGGATACTTGAGCCATGACTTGTCATCACACTGCCTGGAACTCAAACTTTGCTCCATGAAAAAGTAAATGTCTGAGAAGTATGTGATGGATTTCAGAAAGAGTTCTATCTAAGTGGTTTCATATAAGAAAACCGTGTCTTAATAAAGATAGCTCCATTTATCTAGAAAATTCATTTATGTACACCTTACTATGTTTCTGTAATTCCAGAGAAAATGAATATAGTTATTCCCTCCTTGTCATTTACAAATCAGCAGACTCAGTCTCAATGAGCTTCATACAGAGTCTTGCTAAGGTAGACACTGGACGCAGGAGTTGCTTCACCTTTATGGAAAACGCATGAAGGAAAAGCCCCGTGTCTATGGTTTAGAAAGCTGAGGCCCCGTCTATTGGAGAACTTCTTATCTGCTGCTTTGACACTTTCCCTATGCATCTCTGCAGGGGACCACATTAAGATTCCTATTTTAGGCAGTATTCTGTAAGCATGGATCCTACAATATGAATTACTGTCATGCTTTTTATGATGCATTATAATGCTAATATAACCCTCATCTTGAAACTTTAGGATATATATATGTGTATGTATATATATATACACATATATATATACACATATATATATTACACACTGTAGTTTATTTATTTTTTGACTTCTCTAAACCCTCATCTTGAAACTTTAGGAGATATATATTACACACTGTAGTTTATTTATTTTTTGACTTCTCTGGTTACTTAAAAATATTCCAAAAATAAGACTTTTAAGATCTTCAAAAACATTTTTTCTCTACTCAGATCTATTCTAGTGAGGCATAAACCTAACATTGATACTTGGGTTCATCTTGAATCCAGGTATTTATGCCACGCACACATAGTAAATAACTCATCTTTATATCCAGCTTATCCACAGTTATATTGAAATGTGGCTATAATGTAAGTATGGGTCCTGTTGTATTCAGTGGTGGGTATTCAGGACGAAGTGGTGGTTGGAGTTGGGTGTCACTGGTGAGTGCTGGCCTGGCAGATGCCAAGTTCAAGGTTCTAACTTCAGCACTGGATACAAAAGTTATTTTGTAATTTAAAAGTAAAATAATGAATTTCACAAATATCATGTATTATAATTGGCACAATAATAAAAATCAAAAGTAGAAAATATTGTGATTTTTTTAACAAAGCCTGGTAGTGAAATTTTAGCTGGGGTAGTTTGTTAATATCCATAAAGGGTCCCTAAGCAACATAGACTTGTACAGCTTCATACATGCATCTGCTGGCGCTGCTGGAAACTGCTGTTGCTTTGTGCTCACTTCTCTCTGTTTGTTCATTTGCTTGCCTCCCCAGCATTCTAAGAACTTTTTCTACTCCTGAGCCACACAGGCCCTCAGCCCTGTGTACCTATTTCTTAGAATTCACAGTAAGAAAAAGATAATAAAGTGAACTGTGTAAAAGAAATGGCTCATCTTCTCGGACTCCTAATTGTTTTTAAATGGAGAATATAAGGACTAAAATTAGGTCAGAGATTTGTCTCCTTTTATGGTTGGAAAAAGTTAATCATTTTGTTCAACTGGCTAATGAGCTACATCTTTTTTTCTCTGCGCAGGAACTAATTCCAGAGTTCTACTACCTACCGGAGATGTTTGTCAACAGCAATGGATACCATCTTGGTGTGAGGGAGGACGAAGTGCTGGTGAATGATGTGGACCTGCCCCCCTGGGCCAAGAAGCCAGAAGACTTTGTGCGGATCAACAGGATGGTAAGAAAATTGGTTTCTACTAGAACAGGAATGAAGAAGTTTCCATCTCTTGTGGGGTTCGGGGAGGGAGGGTTGTTTGTTTGTTTGTTTGTTTTTATCTATTGCCAAGGGTCTTTAACATCTGTAAATGCAAGGTTAAAACCTAAGAAGCAGTGACAGAATTCTCCTGTATGGTTCTGCTCGAATCCTTTGTTGTAAAGCAGGCTTCTTTGAAGAGGGTTGATGGGGTGATAATCCAGTTCTGTGTGGTCCTGCAGGCAGAGACAGCTGGACAAGTGTGTGCTGACTAATGTCACACATTCGGAACGGTTTGAAATAAATGTCCTTTCCTTATTCTTTTCTACGGTAACAAGTGCACCTCCGTACTTTTCTCACTCATGGAAATAAGAGAGGAGAAAACGTGGAGTGTTTCTATACATGGGAAGTTTGTGCTGTAAAACACATCCCTCAGGCTGTAGTGTACCTACCCTGGAAGCAAGCATCATCCTACAGCATCTTAAACAGACACATGACAGAGTCCTGGTGTTCACGTGCATATCTAAATAATGTATGTGGGTGGGAAATATATATATATATGGATAGATAGATATAGATAGATAGATAGATAGATAGATAGATAGATAGATAGATAGATAGATAGATAGATATTGTCCCCAGTTAAGGAGATTTTCATCTCGGTGTTTTTATCATGGCAGAAGAGGTGTACTGTAGTGTGCTGATACACTACAGAATAGTGACCATGAAGACCAAGGCTTGACAAGTACATCTTTAGCCCTGTCTGCTCACTCCTGAGTCTCTTCACCTGTCTCATACATCTGTTTCCTCATTTGGTAGTTGATTTGGAGTCAGAATCCACATAATTTCCACACAGCACAATAGGAGTCATTTATCATGCAGTCCCCTTTTGAAATGAGTGTTACTGATACATAATTGGCATATTGTATAATTCATACATTGAACAATTTAACACTAGTGGGTTTGGGCCTGTTCAGACCTATTCAATCCTCACCTTAGTCAATTTGGTAGTATTCTGTCACTACCTAAAGAACCCCCCCAAACTGTTAGTATTTTATCCTGTTTGCTCAGCTTCCCACCCCACCCAGCCTGCCCAGCAAACTGACTTCCTGCCTCCACTGTGTTTCTAACCTTCTGCCCTCCAGCCTCTCTGCCTGCTGTAGACACTTCACCCACACAGTCCTAAGGCCCAGCTTTCTGGGCCCTTCCCACACTCTGCCTTATAGCTCACTCTTGGTAACAACGGTCTTATCTTACAGCTGTATTTTCTGTCTTTAAGAAATATCCAGTCTTTTGATATACTGCACTTTTAGGAATCATTGCTGTTATAATAATCCTACACCTAAAAGCACCACACTAGGACTGGGCATGGTGACACATGCCTTTTCATCCTAGCAGGCAGAGGCAGGCCAATTCCTGTGAGTTCCAAGCTAGCAAAGGCTACATAGTGAAACCCTGCTTCAGACCATTCTGTGATATGGTGCTTTTATTTATTTTATTATCTGATTTTTGAACAGAAGTTGTGCATTCTGTAAGTTTTGTCCATATTCCCCCACTTCTCCTTGAACAGTAGGTGAGTATTAAGTTTATACTTAAGTGGTGTATACTTCTCAGCTTGTGCACGTCACATCATTCCCCAATATCATTGCAAGATTCGGTGCAGACCATACCTACTGATGGCTGGTAAACACTTACTGAGTGAATGAATGTAGTTTTATTTCTGTAACCATGTGCAGACTGGTTTAGTCTAAATTACCCAAAATCAATGAATCCAGAAATGGAGCAGAAAGTTGTTGGGCCAGAGCCTTCACTGTACTTGCTGTGGAACAGAGGTCCTTGTGTGGCATGATCAGTAAGTGCCCTTGCTGTGTCAGGCAGTGCCCCTGATTTGATTTTTCTTTTGAACATTTATAAACTGTCCCCATTGCATACATGAAACATGAGGACCAGCAGTGTTCACTAACTTATATAGGGCAATGGAGCTGGCAAATGGCAGAGCCAAGATTCAAGAACAGGAAAAAAAAAGTAACTAACTGGTCTCACTGTAGCCAAAATACCAGCACTTTTGTGTCACCTCTCCCACTACCTCTGTGTCACCTCCCTTCTGAAGTGCTGAGATTACCACAGCTCTACTTCTAGGTTGGTGATTTTTATTATGCATGTCCCTTTTCATTGTTAGGATCTTTTTTTCTTTTTGATGCAAGGCATTCCCTGATAAGGACAGCGAGCACACTGGCTTAGCGTGGGCCGAGGAAAGCGGTTAGTCACCTGCATGGCTACTGAATTCCACATTCCCCAAAGCAGCAGTGTTTCCACAAAGCAAACTGACTCAGTACTAGGAAATGCATACGGTACTCTTGACATGTGACGTTGTAGACAGCTCAATAGAGGCCATGGCTGTTCCCAAGTTCCAGACAGAGCCGCATTTCCTACTGGCAACGCGTCTTTCTCTGTGCCACAGGTTTCATGAGCTGAGAAGGTACTTCAGAAAAGGGGTTTATATTCTTAATTAAAATGTACAACATTTTTTTAAAAAGTAAAACTTTGAGTAGAGGCTGGGCGTGGTGGCGCACACCTTTAATCCCAGCACTCGGGAGGCAGAGGCAGGCGGATTTCTGAGTTCGAGACCAGCCTGGTCTACAGAGTGAGTTCCAGGACAGCCAGGGCTACACAGAGAAACCCTGTCTCAAAAACCAAAAAAAAAAAAAAAAAAACTTTGAGTAGACAAGTTAGTAAAAGTGAGCATTCTCCTACAGGAAGGAAAAGGTCTAAACACTAAAGACAGGAAGGTGGCCTCCATTGTATCATCCACCCTATTGGCCTGATGTCTCTTTAGGAAGGCTCCTTGACTGTGGTAGATTGTGAAAAGTGTAGAGACATCTAGATTTAGCATTCAGAAAAGCAATCATCTATCCAAGAATGCCTTTTCATTGCAATGATTTGGTCAAACTTCATAAAAAGTAAAGAAGTCAGTAGAGAGAAAGGCAGTGTGTGGGCAACTCCTTCAGTTTTCACAAAGCTTTGTCTTGGATCATCACCAGCAGATCCCAGAAAGAAAGAGAGCTCTGGTGTAGTCAATTCATTGTTGTAAAACGTAGAGAAAGCCTGTGCATGATACTCTTCAGAAATTGGAGCACAGCCAGCCAGCATACCCTATCTCAAAAAACCCAAAACCCCAAAGAACAACAAAAACCAGAATACAAACACTGATGGTCAGGGTATCAGCAAACTTCTTTGTTTTGAACAGTGTTAAGAAAATCACAGGGCCCCCAATGGAGGAGCTAGAGAAAGTACCCAAGGAGCTGAAGGGATCTGCAATCCTATAGGTGGAACAACAATATGAACTAACCAGTACCCCCCCTGAGCTCGTGTCTCTAGCTGCATGTGAATCAGAAGATGGCCTAGTCGGCCATCAGTGGAAAGAGAGGCCCATTGGTCGTGCAAACTTTATATGTCTCAGTACAGGGGAACACTAGGGCCAAGAAGTGGGAGTGGGAGTGGGTGGAGGAGTGTGGGGGGGGGGACTTTTAGGATAGCATTGGAAATGTAAATGAAATAAATAACCAATAAAAAACAGAAAAGAAAATCACAAGTGGTTCGAGTAATGAACACAGAGCTCAATGGGTGAAAGGCTACACATGCCAGACACCCTAAGTTTTCTCTCCAGAACCCACAAGATGAAAAGAGACAACCAACCCACACAAGTTCTCCTTTGTCTATTCACACACTTGGCGAATCACATGCACATGTGTGCATACACATACACATGTATAAATGAATGTAAAATAAGAATCTAATGAAATACTGGGGCCTGAAATTTGAAGAAAATAGTAAAAAAAAAAAAAACCCCACAATAACTTAAAAGTATTTCTTAAAAAGTAAAGACAAAATAATTTCCTGAGCCCCCTGAAACCCACACACAGATAGCATCTTCCCCCTGAACAGTATAGCTTGCTGGGTAGGCAGCCATGATCAGCTTTTAGCCCCTTACAATTGCCTTCTTAGCATTTGGCTTTCTTATCACAGTCCATGAGAGCCATCCTGCCCGAGTCCCTGCTGTGCTCTGTGTGTGCAGTGACATCACACTATAAGTGATGCCAGTCAGTGCTATTAGTCCATGTGGCAGTTGGTGACCCTGGAGTTGTGTCCATGTCTTGGCTGTATTGGTAAGGCTGCTATGGACATTGATATAATACCATTTTTCTATCATGCAAGTTTCCAGTAGAGGACAGGCTTTATTTCTTTACAGGAGATACCTAGGAATGGGCTTGCACACAGAGTAAATTCTACTTAACATTTTAGCATTCTACTGAAATGTCTTCTGTAGTGACTTTGTCATCTTCTATCCCCACACACAAAGTGCCGCAGCTCATGTCCCTTGTGCCTTCACCCACGCATGACCTCCTATTGTTGTTTTTGATTACAGTCACTTTACTGGACATGAAGTAAAATATTTTTATAATTTTAAGTTATCCAGTATAATGGCATTGAATACCTCTTTGTATGTTTATTAGATGCTAAAACATTTTTATATATTTTTAAAAGATAATGAGTACTGACATTATAGATATAACCTTGGCAGTTCTTCACTGGAGTAGTTTATCTGCTCCCCAAGTTAGTCATCTTATTTCAAATATGCCTAATGAATAGAAATGTGGGTCCTGCTTTTGGAGACAAATTCCCAAGGCAAGCAATATCCTGCTTAAGGATTTGGGGCCTAGTAAAAGCTAATAATTATCTGGGCAAGAAACCACTAGGTAATTACAATTTGTAGAAACTAATTAAGCAAGATGATAGATTCTTAATTGAATCTGTAGAAAAATATGCGTGAGTCATTTAGTATATTCGGTAGCAGTGCATCCAGGCCAGTGGATTGGCCTCCCTGGCTCATATCTAGATTTCCTGTAAATGGCATTCCGTGAGAGATTGTT
The DNA here is from genome assembly GCF_978045245.1 of Mus caroli. Classification (NCBI taxonomy): domain Eukaryota; kingdom Metazoa; phylum Chordata; class Mammalia; order Rodentia; family Muridae; genus Mus; species Mus caroli. The sequence goes on from NW_028227258.1 coordinate 106,647,548, forward strand.
ATGGTTGTTTTTCTAATATATATTGCCACTTGTATTCCTTCCCTCTCTCCCCCTGAGAATAGCCTTTAAACCTTCTCCCACATTTAGAAGTCAGTGAGCTTTCTGGATTGATAAGAACCAACCCAAGTTAGAATAATATGTCTAACCAGGATGCATGCTCCACTCACCCAGGATCAGTGACATAAGCCTTGTGCCCTTTGAATCTGCAGCTATTTATGAGCACAGGAGCCCAAACAACCCAGCTGTGTCACTGGCAATTTTCATTTGGTATCCTAAGGATCTAACTCAGGCAAACACTTTACCAACTGAGGTACTCCTGCCTAGGTCTCGTCCTCAATTCTAAACCAAATTCCTGCCATCTTACTAATTAGTCTAGGAAGACTTGTAAACTAATCTTTTGCTGTCTGATGGATATTTGGGGACCTTCTATTGTCCCAGTCTCTGCTGTCTGCCTCTCAGGAGAAATGCCAGGATAAATAGACAGTTTGCACACAGATCCAGCAGGCAGTGGATAGTTTCAGAAGTCTCCTCTTCTGGTCTTCCTTGAAGCAACTTTGGGAGGCTTAAAAAAAGAACTCTCTTGTGCATCAGCTGGGTGATAGGTCTGTGGCGTGTCTGAGGCCGCCAGCTTTGCTTCCATGTTAGTGCTGACTCTAGGAATTCCTAAGAAGCAAAGATGTAAAGGGACATGTCACCAAGTGTGGCTACACCCACAGCTGCCACTCTGAGGGTCACCCTCCTGAATTTCTCCATCTTGAAGCCTACCTCCACAGCACAGATTCTCTGCTCTGGCCAGGTTCCGCAGCTGCTGATACAGGGTGATCATGCGGATCTGTAGAAACCTGGCAAACAAAGAGTTAGCACTCAACATCACCACCTTGCTGCAAGGTTCTAAGTTTTGCCAAAGGTACATTTATTTGGTATGTGTTTCTTTAATATAAGGAGCCTATACAGTGAGCTGTGGAAGTACTTACATCTTCTCTAAATTCTGTGAGGACAACTACTAGTCATTCAGTGTTTTGTTGGATTTTCTGTGTACTTATTGGGTAGTTTCTGTAGGCTTTAGTTCCTCCGAAATAGGTTTATCGTTGTGCATGCATGAGCTTTCTGCTCTATTTGTAGTGGACACCAGGATTATCTCCAGTTATTCACATGAGTTCTTTTTAATGAGCCTCATGTGCAAAATGAGAAAATGAGAATGGCATATATCTCAGAGAAATAGCATTCACTGTGGTAAAAGTCCTTCCTCTCTCTGTGGATTAAGATTCTATATCCATGACCATATTCTGTATCCCTGCTCCTCCTCCTTTCAAGCTGTCATTACAAAATTCAAGGTAATGAAGAGAAAAATAATTACATGAAAAGGAAGGCATCACTAGTTTTTAAATGTGGGCTTCACCACAGCGTGTGGAGCTAAGCTGGTGTCTGATGAAGTGGCTTTTGATTTTCCATAGATCGTGTTCTAACTTTGAACACTTGATGCATTGTCATTTGTCTGTGGTGACTGCACAAGTTCATATAGTCCACACCTGTCATTCTGCTCTTCAGTCACGGCCACCCCTGTCCCTGTGCTTTGGCCCGTTCTGAGGCTCTCCTCATCCTACCCACACTTGGTGCTGTCGCTGGTGTTGTGGGCTTATATGCTGTGACACAGTGATCAAGATATGAACGCAGTGACAAAATTCTCTCACTGATGAGCTGTAGAATTCAAAATTGGGTCTCTTTAGAAAATAACTTGGACTATAATGCCATCGCTTTTTGTAGACATATCAGTAAATACTAAAAGCTTTGTTTGCACAGTGAACATACACTGGCTTAATTTATCTACACACAGCATAAGATAATCTCAGCCAGCTTCCTCAGGAAGCATTGATAAAGCCTTGTATTTGGTTCTAACTTGGTTAGCATCTGACCTCTTGACAAAGGACAGAAATAGAAAGTCTTTCTGATAGTATTACCCTAATGCTGGCTTCATCAATCATAATCTACCCATTTATAATTTGTTTTTCAAAAAGACCTTTCAGGATGGCAAGTGAAAATCTCACCCAGCCCTCAGCCCTGCTGAGTCCTAGCACTGCTGGGCCAAATGCAGATCACAGGCCATGTCACCCAGCCAGGAAAGGAGCACTGAGGCCCTGTGTGTTTTCTCTTATTGTTTCATGTCCTTTGCAAATTTTTCATATTTTGAAGACAAGGTCTCTCTTATAGTAGGTAGTAACTTGAATTTGAAATATCTTACCAGTACGTGAATCAACACTGTATATATGAAAGAACATTGATGGTGTCCACTTCACTTAACAAATAGCTAGTGAGTACTCCAGACAGTTCTACTAATTTGTAGGACATTGCTCACTAGGTAAGAATATCTGCCCTTATTTAGCTTCCTTTCAATTAAGACAGGCCAACTTCCTTATGGAGGGAGGGAGGGGGAGGAAGGGAAGGAGGGAGGAAGGGAAAAGGAGGGAGGGAGAATAGCTTGGTGTATGAGATGGCCAGTTCTAAGTTAAAGAGAAGTCAGAGAGGAGATGACTCAGGGAAGAGGTTGGTGTCTCCATTCACAGGCGAGCTTGAGACAACAGGGCTGGGGTGAAGAAGTAAGCCATTTGACTCTCTAGAGAAAGACCTCTTCAGGCAGAGGAACATCTGGACAAAGACCAGTGCCAGGCATGCTTGGCCAGGAGGCCAGCGGCCAGAGTTGGGACAGTGAACAGTGAACAGTGGTGCATAGTGAAGGAGAACTGAGCAGCAAAAGGACCTAGCACCCAGGGCCTGTGGGCTCCATAAGCACTGACCAGTTGACTGAGCACAGTGTGGCATGGTCTCACATTCTAAATGCTGTCTTCTGGCTGCACTGAGAGTGCTGGGGCTGCCAGGGTAGAGCTGGAATCCATCCGGAAGCATTTCTAGAGGTGCTGGGGACATGGAAGGGAGAGTGAAGGTAGTGAGAAGTTGTTTCTCTGTCCTCTGTGATCGAATGCTACACCCTGCAGTGACCTCCATGACTTCTACTAGAGGCATTTTCTCTCAGTTCCTTCATGCAGGAGCAGTTGTAAGGTCAGACTAAGTTGCATAGCGGCTGCTTACGCATATCAGAGAATTATAATATTTCAGTTTGTTCTGCTAAGGTGAGGGTTAGTGCTCGTCATTACCATGGCATGGGGGCAGGGATTCTAAATCACAGGACAGGCTAAAGTCAGCATGCTTACCTCAATCGGCTCTGATCTGTTCAGTACATAGAGAGCCTCTTTTCCGTGAACCCTCCAAGGACAGTGTGTGGCGTGTAGTAGGTGGGCAGTCATTTAGGACAGGAGAGAAGTCAGACTGTTTTCACCTTGTTCTTCCGCTTGGGAAATCAGGTTTTGTCTTTTGTGTTACCCTGTTCATAAAGTCTAGAACACTGTCTGTCTCAAGGCATAGTCTCTAACTGAAGATATACTCTATACTTTGGAAACAATGGAGTGCTAGGCTGGTAATTTTTAATCGCACTTTCCAATTTGAATGTAAATTGATTTCACAAGTAACTGTGTGCTGCAGCTACTGCTTGGTGACAGGAGGGCATTTGTGTAGAGCATGCACACCACTTTTCTCAATAAAAAAGACCAGTGAGAGAATTAACTCCAGACGAAGGATGGGCTCAACTCAGAAACACACAAGATGAAGTGCTCGCTCTCAGGCCAGTGAGAAAGGAACAGTTATACATGGGGGTCACACCCAAGCTTTATCTCCAAGCACCTTGATCTATATCCAAAAACCATGAAAACCTCCAGCAGCAGAGCTGGGATAGAGTTTTTGAAAGCCTGTTATATGCAGGGCTTGCTGGCTAAGTTATGCAGGGAAGAGCCTAATGGTGATGGTTGTAAGAGAAGGCGCAGGGCATGGTGGCTTCAGAAGTCTGCTCTGTAACAGGCTACCGTGCAATGGTTAGAGAAAGAGGCAAGGTAGATTGTAGTAGGCCATTTGAAGAGCAGTGAGATCTAGGATGTCATCTTGGGTTATGGTGCATCTAGCCATCAATCAAGTAATAGGATAATTTAACACACATCCCCCACCACAGTCATTTAAAAGAGCTTTACTGAGCTTTGTATATAATCCCAGTACTCAGGTCACTATGAGATCAAGTCCAGATTGGTACACATGGCAAGTTCAAAGCTGTCCTGAGCCACGTAGTACAGCTATATATAATTATGTTTATTTAAAACAATAATTGAGTAATAAAGTTTCAGTTATTAAAATTTTAATGTAATCATGGGAGAGAAGAGCTAGCCTAGACATTTACAAAAACTAAAATGTTTTTCCGATTATCTGCTTGAATACACACATCACTATTCAGGGAGTATTTTGTTACTGAAAGGAGATCATTGATAGCATAGGAAGATGGAAGTATTTTTATTTAGTATAGAAGAGATAGAAATTGCATTCCCATATATAAAAGGATTCTCACAGCTCATTTCAGTTTCCTTTGTTCTTTCTCATGAATTTTAGAGAGGCTTTATCCCAAGTACATAAGTGAAAGAATTCTCTCCCATCTAATACCCATGGGCAAAGATGGGGATGAGATGTAGGTGGGTGCAGTCCATCTGAAAGATACCATTCCACTTCACATCTCTCTTCACTTCCTTCCTCTCACATCCCAGGGGTAGAGTTATGGATGGGAAATTAGGTTACCTAGGCTTAAAGCGATTGCCTCTGCCTGGAGATGTGAAGGAGATGTTCAAGAAGCTATTAGGGCCATTATAACACTAATAGCTTAGTAATCGAGTATTTTTTTCATATTTTCCAGTGTAAGCACCATACTAAGATCTTATTTCAAAGTGCAGAGTGAGTCTGTGCATGCAAACACAGCTCTGAGAAAACCAAATAAGCACAGCCCTGTGTTCAGTAGCAGGGTAAATACCATTTGTGCAGTGAGCAGCCCTGCAGTGAGGACCTCTTTTCTGGGTGAGGTTATAGCTAATATTAAGTTCCTACATACAGACACATTTGACTTTGAACTAGATTTAGCTTTAAAGTGTTCTAAACTTGGGGTTTTTTTTTCTCTTGCATAGTGATAAGCAAGGCACATTATAATAGGGTTTTGTTCTCTTCATTCCTGCCTCATTTAATTTTAATTTTATGAATGAAAAGGCAAAGCTATCCAGAACACTTAACTGCCACTGTCACCTGATTCACCATGCTGCCTCTCTGTGTAGACTAGACTGGAGCAAATAACAGTAGATATCACAAAGATTCTGAGTTTAATTAAATATTATTATGAAAACCATGAACTAATAATAATAAGGTTTAGAGCTGAGGGAAAATGTATTAATAGCAAGCAAGATAATAAAATGCATAAATGGATAACTAGAAGTCTTATAGAAATTCAATGAAATTTCTCTGCACTCTCAGAAAAATCCAAGGCCTCTATTTTTAGTTGAATTCTACCAATTTTTCAGGAAATAATGAACTCAGTTCTTATGCAAGATGCCTCAGAAACCATGGAAAGCCATAGGATTATTATTCCAACAATAATTAAGGGGAGAATTAAATAAAGAACAAGTGCCAACCTCATAAACAACTACAATGCAAAAATACCAAGCAAATTAGCATGGGAGGTGGCAGATGTATGTTTGAATGCTTCTCTCTCTCTCTCTCTCTCTCTCTCTCTCTCTCTCTCTCTCTCTCTCTCTCTCTCTCTCTGCCTGTGTGCATGCATGCATGTGTGTGCATTGTGCCTAAGTGAATTTTAACCCTTTAACATCAGGAACAGATGTGGGTGCTCCATCTCATTACTTCTGTTATCTATAGCTGCTAAACTTGAGAACAGTTGTGCATGAAAAAAAAAGATGAAGAAGCTATACTTGCAGATAATCAATAGTTGTCAGAAACAAAATTAGCTTAGAGAAATCAATAGCATTTTTTCTACATAATAAATAACCATATATTGAGTGTATCTTTTTACATGTACCAATTTCTTTAGTATTTATTGGCTTTTAATTTTTTCATATATTTAGATTATATTCTTTCCCTCTCCCAAGATCCCTACCCACTTGCCCACCCAATTTTGTTCATACTCTCTCTCTCTCTCCACCCCCACCCCCAGCCCGCTGAATCTAAACAAACAAAATCCAAAAGGATAAAACAAAATAAAACCCAAGAAACATACAAATAGGTCTGTTTTATATTGGCCAGCTACTCCCTGTCATGGGTGCTTATTCTGGGGATGGTTGATAATACCTAGTTAATACTCCATTAGTGAAAACTGACTTCCTCTCTCCTAACAGACATCAGTTACAGATAGCTTCTTGGTTAGGGTTAGGACTTTGTGCCCACTTCCCTTCCCAGTACTAGGATTTTGATTTGAATCTACAGATCTTATAAATACATCAAAATTTTATGAACTTATTTAGGGGGAAATAAAACTTGACCAAGAACACCAAAAAAATGTTATGGAGAAAATTTTAATTTTTATCTCTTAACATAAGTCATAGGAACTGATCTGTATAGAAGAAGATTTTTGGAAGTGTCAATGAATGAAACTAATGTCCATGTTTACAACTTAAGAGAAACAAGGATAATTATGTAAATGTCTGGGTACACATAACTGGCTAGACACATACATACATACATACATACATACATACATGAAAGAGTAAAAGAAAGGAAGGGGGCAAGAAACAAAGGAGTGTGCAGCAGCCTAGAAATCAAGCAGACCCTGTCCCAGACTCGCCAACAATAGGATGTCTGAGATGAGTCTCAGAGATGGTCCAGTATTTATTGGGCTTCAGAATCCTCTTATGACTCACTGTAATAAATACTTGCATGTAAGACCCAAACAGCTTTACATGCAAATAAAGCATGTTTGCAACACCACTTCAGTAACTCGATGTGAGATAGAGAGTTGGGAAAGATGGTGGAGTGGGTGGTGCACGAGCAGCAGACAAACAGAACTAGAGACGAGGTGGTTTTAGAAACCATGTAGATGTTTGTGGTCTGTGCTGCCACCAGAAACCATGTGGAAAACTATGATCTGTGCAAGGAATGAGCAAGGCTGTGTCTTTTGCAGTGGTATAAATGACTGTAGGCTCTTAACAGAGAATGAGAGACATTTAAAGCTTCTATGACAACACCCACCCCACACACACATACTCACCTCCAATAATTCCAGACAGGAAGCCATTGCTTCTGTGACAAAAAATGTGACAAAGATGCTGAAATGTAGCTCTTCACAGTTAATGGCTTCTGGCAGGAGGGATGTGAGTGGAGAAAGACGCAGTTATCTTTAGCAGGATAGCCACTGGGAATTTGACCATGCTCCAGTGAGTACAGGGCAATGCAAATTGTACTTGGTGTGTTTTCTGGGAGTGGTGGAGGGCACAAGGGTGAGAGGGTAGACTCTGGAGGAATGGGAAAGGATTGTGACCTGCATGTGTTGTATGAAATCCCCAAATAATTAATAAAAATATTTTGTCAAAAAAAAGGAGAGAGGAGGGAAAAAAGAAAGGGAGGGCATGCATGGTAAGGGAACAAAGAAAGGGAACACAGATGAACAGAACTGGTCTTTTTCCAGATAGAGGATCATATTATTTAATAACGGTAGGTCTGAATATCACCACAAATACATATTTGCACACAAAACTCACAGCACACATTTTTGAGGAAAGGATTTCTAGTTGCTACATAAAATAATAATGGATTCTGGTCTACTGTGAATGAAAGTAGACTCTAGATGAACTAAAAACTTATATGTGAGGAGTCAGCCATCATATGAGTCTGATGGGCAGAGATACGGAAAGCTACCTCCAACAGCAGAACTCCTCTTCCCAGGCATGAACTGCTAAATGAGTTGGTGGTCTCAAAATGCAAAATGGATGCAGAGACACCTAACAGACAGTATCTGTAAGAGGATGCATGTGCACGGATTAAACCTGCAAGGAATCACTTCTGAAATTGTCAAAGTCTGCATTCAGCAACATAAAGACAGAAACTGCCATGCAAAAGTGAGTGGGGGCGGGCGAGATGGTGAAGATGCTAAGAGCACTGCTGCTCTAGCAGAGGATCCAGATTCAGGTCCCAGCACCCACATGAGGCTGCACACAACCACTTTAATTCCAGTTCCAAGAAGTGGAATATGGTCTTCTGGCATCAGAGGGCACATGCACAAACATAGGCACAGAGCAACAACTTTGTGTATGTACACACACATGTAAAATTTAAAAATAAAGTGAGCAAAGGGTATGAATAGGACATTTTTGGGAGACCCAAAAGACAAAGATGTCTTTAAAATATCTAATTTGTTACCAATCAAAGGACTACAAACCAAAACAACTAGTTATTATTTTGTAGCTGTCATAGTAGCCCAAATTAGAAACCGAGGTAACACCAAGGTGGCAGGGGCATATAGAGTCACAACACATGGAAAGAACTGGGGACAGGACAGTCATTCTGAAGAGCAGCAGGCAGTGACTGGGAGGAGGAAACAGACAACATGAGTGTGAGGTGAGGCTCAGGTCCTACTCCAGAAGAAATGTAACCAACATCCAAGAGCCCCAAGGGCTGCCCGTGCCCCAGGCAATGCCTTTGCAGTGTGAGGAGGAGGAGCACAGGCTCCCACAGGCAGATCTTAGAACCGTACAAGGGACAAAATGTGTTCCTAGGCCATGGTTGTAGAGCAAATACTCAGAACAGAAGGAATATTAACTGTTTCATGCTTGTTGCATGTGGTGAGAAAGGAAGTGAAAGAAGGGTACTGAGATGAATAAACACATTTTAAACTCAAAAGTCCTGGAAAGCCATCATTCTCTTCTGTCCCCCTGTGATCGCATTAGCCATATCATTCAATAATAGCTTTATCCTAGCAAAATAATAGTAAATTGGTAAATTTTTCAGTGACAACTCTAAGACTTATTTCACATAGTTAGAAAAACAAACTTTCTTTAAGTATTAATTCACAGCTATTCTCAGTTCCTGGGGCGAGATCGGAATGTGGCCACTCAATAATCCCCCTGCATAATGGTCAACTGTTTTATCCTTTCATCCACTGGACTAGTGCTGAAGTGATCACTAACAAGTGTACTGACTTCTAAAATTTACTAAATCACACAAACTGTAACAAATATAATCTGCAAAGAGTTAACCAATCACTTTACTTTTTGTCTCATTTCTCATATTCTGGTCTGAATGGTTATTTTAATATCAGTAAAACGTGAAGGACCGAATCAGGAAAGGGATGCAAGGGAATGAAGTATTAGGTGTGGGAAAGTGGAAAGGCACTGCAGAGAGTACAGTTTTGAGAGGATTCCTTTGAAAGTTATTGTTTGTTAATTGAAAGGATGACAAAGTGGGTTAACCCCTTAGTAACTGGGACAAACAACCAGAGAGTGAGCGGATTCACACATTTACTGACAGCTGCACTCTATGATATATAGCTGTACACAGAGAATTTCTGAAGCTGGATACCGAACCTCCTTTGCATATGGTTGCAAAGCATCCTGCCTGCTTTGACCGTATCAGAGGTGAAGGGAGTGAGTGGGTTGGTTACTCCCCAGTAGCAAAGTACCCACTATGAATTTTATTCAGGGATGAAGTGAACTCCAGCCCATCTGTCTGGGTGTCTCCATTATCCTTCTCTTCCTTCTCCTCCTTCACCAGTAACACCACTTTCTCCTTCTTCGTCGTCTTGTAAAGTCTTCTAACTCACAAATAAAAACATCACATAGCTGGTTTAAAAAAGTGACTCACACAGTTGCACAGCTTGCCCATTTCCAAGCTCAGTCAGTACCTATCAGTGAACTAAATACAAAGGGCCTTTGTCTCCCCCGACTCTCCACAGAAGCCTGTGTTTGTTGACTCCCAGATATACTTCCCCGCCACACACACACCACTCAACATCAAACCTCCATAGTCCCCTGGTACTTCCCAAAGTCTGTATTGACTGAGCCAATTCCAGGCATGAAGAAGGCATTCCTCCCTATGAACATTTTTGTGTATATAATGGAGCCAAGAGAATGGAAAGCATTTTTGTGAAGAGACTTTTATTTAGCCCTGTGTCTTATTAAAGGTAGTCTTTTGCCATTTCTGGGGACTGAAGATATTATATATAAAATCAAAGACAACGTAAAGGCATAATGTCTTTGTTTATACTGAATGTTTCACAGTGAGAAAGTAATTTGGAACCTTTGCTAAATGTATGGTCTTATTATTCCCTCATTCATTTCAGGCCCTGGAAAGTGAATTTGTTTCTTGCCAACTCCATCAATGGATTGACCTTATATTTGGCTACAAACAGCGAGGGCCAGAGGCAGTCCGTGCTCTCAATGTTTTCCACTACTTGACCTACGAAGGCTCTGTAAACCTGGACAGCATCACAGACCCTGTGCTCCGGGAGGTAGGTGTCCTGAGCTGCTCCCAAAGTGTTGAACTTAATCTCTCAAACACACATCTGGCTCCCCATCTTTTTCCGTGTAAGTCTCCTTTCAGCCTGACTCTTTACTACACATAGATTTCATGGTTTGACAAATATAAAAAAATGGAGATATATCAAAGGGAAACAATGAGACCAATATGTTGAGGGTTGTTTTTTTTTTTTTTTTTTTTTTTTTTTTTTTTTTTTTTTGGTTTGGTTTGGTTTGGTTTGGTTTGAAATACAGACATTTTAATGCAGAACTGTAATTTTACTTCAGCTCTCCATTAAAATGCATTACATGTTGTTAATGGGTGAGACTTAGGCAAATATGTAACTATGAGGAATTCACTAAAATAATCAACAGCATAAGTTTTTAAAAACAAAAGCAGCTTTGCAAATTTCTAGGAGGAACATTCAAAGAGATATACCAGTGTAATGGATGCTGTTGATAGTGCTGTCCTCAGCCTGAACTGTCTATAGCTAACAGTTGGGGATTACAAGTATTTTAAGTGAAAAAGTCATATTAAGTAGCATTTAAATAGCTTCCCAGGCATACAATGACTTCGGCTAGGTAGGCAGGATAAAGATGCAGCAGCTGCTAGGTAAGTGTTGCTCCAAGGAAACTATATCCCTGCCCTCCATCCTACCCACAATCTGCCATCTGCTGTATGCAAAACAAAACATTGTGGCTACATCTCCAGGCACTGGATTGCTCTTTCAGTTTTCATTTCAGAGATAGAAAATGTACAGATTGGCAATGAAGCTCTCTTAAAAAATCTTGTTTCCATTTCTTACATGTGCCATAAAATAAAGACTCCATTTGCATGGCTCCAAGCAGAGAAGAAAGGGAGGAGAGAATACATGATCATTGCTCATTGGTCGCTTAGGGCAGAGCACTTGGAGAACACATCCCACATGTTATTAAAGGCAGTGTTGCACAGTAACATATGCACAAGGGAATGGGAGCAGACAGGGGCTGGTGGTCCAGGAAGAACCCAGGTATTGTGAAATCATTTGGTGAAGTGAGAAATACCCTCCAGAGATCACTACACTTGCCTAATTTAGTGCTTTCAGTTGTATATAAAATTTAATCAGCTTATTTGATATGAGGAAATTCTTATACCCCTTTGCTCAACATGGGCCCATTTTATAAATTCTTTACAAATAAAATTCATCTTTTTCAACCAACCAACTGGGGTTTTTTTGTTGTTGTTTTGGTTTGGTTTGGTTTTTGCCTTTTGAGATAAGGTCTCACTCTGTAATTCTGAATGACCCAGAACTTTATATGTAGAGACCATTCTGACCTGGAACTCATAGAAATCCATCTGCCTCTGCCTCTGCCTCTGCCTCCTGATGCTGGGATCAAGGGTGTTCACTATCTTCCCAGCCACAATGAATACTTTTAGGATCAGAAAAGGGAAACTGGAATAGCTCATTCTTATACTCCAAGTCCAGTTAGACTTAGGTCATAGTTTTCATGGGCATCTCTGGTCCTGGGTATTTTGTTGTGCTTTTTCCCTCTACAACAAAGTTCTGTATGTAAAAGGGAAAGTACAGGCTGATTGTTTTGGACAAAATACAAATTTGAGCATATTGAATATGAGGAAAACCATGGGTAGCATTCAGATTGATAGGGAAATAGCAGGTTTTCCTTATTTAAATGTGAATTGAAAAGGAGACAAATGAGCCAGCCGGAAGACACCAGAATTAGAATTGAGATGTTCCTTCTGTGATTAGAGGGCACATTTGAACCTCACTGACAGTGTCTGCTTCCTTAGCCGGCAAACCACCATTCTGGGCAGTGGCAAAGCCAATTAATTTTTCGTAAGCTTTACTCATCACACTGTAGGAAGCGTAGCACGGCGCATGGGCTTTTCACTGATTTGCTGGATGGGAGTGGGTCCAGCTTCATGTTCACTTATTATGTAGATGTTCTGAACAGAATCTATTACATTCTAGATCTTTATATAACCCCAGCAATGAAGACTGTCTAGTGTTAGGCAGGATGTCTTTGTTCCACGCTCTGCTCCTTTGAGGGTCATTCAGAATAAACACTCACTAGATGATGAAGGTCTGCCATCCTCAAAGTCAAGCCAGGATATGCATCTCCTCATCCCCGACCCCTGTCACCTGTGAGGATGCACACTCTGGCAGTGCCCCTCCCTCCAGCTAGCACAGGCCCTGCGACAAGTCGGCAGGTAGCTTCGACGATCTCTGGCAACTCAAGATTTCTGAGGAAGCTGCTTCATCTTCCTGAGGGCAGCAAGAGACCATTAGCGTAGTGCAGACTGAGGGCTGTTAAGGAAAGTAGTTAATTTTCATCTCCTAGTCCTCGCCATCATTCTCTCTCATGCATTCCTGTTAATTTCAGTGAATAAGTTAAAACAAAACATATTCCCACAAAGTCCTTTGCAGCTTAAAGAGCAATGCTCTCCAAAGGCTAAGAAGCACTCAAGAGCCACAAGCCAGCTCAAGACAGCCAGAGTGCTGAATCTCACTCACAATCTCAGTTGCTCCGGGAAGGGAGAAATAGCACACCACCCGACGCAGGGGCACTCAGCCCCCACAGCCATGAGGCAGAGCTCTGTAGATAGTGAAGCTAAGGTTTAATGGTTTAAGGTTCATACTCCTCCCTGCACATTATCACGGTGAAAAACCCCAGGGAGATACAATACCTGGTTTCAAAGCATTCCTCTTGGAACCCTGAAGAGCGTTGCTCTCAGCCCAAAAGACTGAACAGACTCCTACAAAAAAAAAAAAAGAAAAAAAAAAGAAAAAAGAAGAAAAAAAGCTCAAATATTAGCCCATTTATGATGTCTTCACTCATTTTACTTATAATGATTATCTTGGTGTTTTTTTAATATAAAGATCATTAATAGCTAAAACCACGGGAAAGCTAGGTTTTGTTGTTTCATAATGCCAGTTTGCCTGATTAAGATAATTTTATTACAAAATGCTAAGCACCACCTTAAAATACTAGCATGTCCCATTTGTTTAAAAATTCTATGATCTGCCTAGAATTCTGAGCTTTGAAGTCAGTACTAAAATTTGTGAAATAGCTTAAGGTTATTGACTCATTCTTCCCTGACAGGTGAAGCCATGAACCAGCGCTAACCACAGCAATTATGGCATTAAAATGTCAAGAAATTAGAGGTCAGAATAACAGATAATTTTCTTCTCTGTGTCAGATTAAAAATTGGCATTCTTTGACAGTTTAGGATCTCTGGCTGAGAAAATGATGACAGCTTAACTCATTTTATACGTGTAAAGCAGTAATTGATAGTAAACTTTATCCTGACAGCTTCTGGGCAGAAACATGACAGCACAATTCTGGTACAAAGCTCCTTACTATGTAAACACTGGGTCTGCTGGAGAGCAGAGACTTATTTAAACTGTCTTAAGTCTTGTTTTACATCATTATCTCCTGGGCTCTTTCTCATGATGGCTCAACTATTTGGGCAGTGGCTTTAAAGCATGACAATGAATAGGCTTTCTTCCCCCTCTTTCACATTAATAAAAGTTATCATTTTCTTCATATTTGTCCCTACCAAGTGACCTGTGACCTGCGTAGGAAGAGGGTTCTGGTTAGAAGCCGCAGCGTGCTAGGGCTCTCTTCCTTCCTGCTCCTCAAATGTGAGCAGAGCCCAGCAGAATCCCAGCACCTCCTGGGAGCTTGTTGGAACTTCTGGCAGGAAACATAAGCGTCCCTTACATGGCTCTGGAGAGCATTTCTGAGCCCATGGATTTGTTGGAGATCTTAGATACTTAGTGTGTGCATGTGTATATGCAGGCGTGTGTGTGTGTGTGTGTGTGTGTGTGTGTGTGTGTGTGTGTGTGTGTGTGCTATGTATATGTTTGTGCATAGGTACCACACTGTGGCTGTGGAGATCAGAGGACAATCTGCGGTAGTCAGTTCTCTCTACCATATGAGTTCCAGGACTGAACTTAGATTGTCAGGCGTAGAGGCCTTTACCCACTGAGCCATCTCACCAGCTCCAAAGGATAAAGTTGGAGAAGGTTTGTTCTACATTAGATATGCTAGAGCTACTTGAGAGGAAGTTCTGCTTTTCTGTACATATAGTAAAATGGGGTAGTTATCATCATATCACAATCGTATATAATAACATCTGTGCCTCCTGCCCTGGATCCTCCACTGTTTCAAACCTACATTCCATTCCCATACAGCCATCTCAGCTACAGCCACTGTGTTTTCCCTGTCGTATGGATATTAGGAAGATCAAGAATAACACTGTATGTCTTGTTCTAAGCTAATATTTGTCCTTAAGTATTATTTGTACTTATAATTTTTGATGTCAATAATTTAGTTTTCTTAAAATATTATTCGAATTTATGTTTCTGCATTGTTGATATGTGCACTGCAAGCCTGCAGTGCCCATGGAGACCAGCAGAGGGAATGCGATTTCCCTGAACCTGGAGTTATAGGAAGTTGTGAGCCTCCCTGTAGGAGCTGCAAAACAAACCCAGGTCCTCTGCTAGAGTAGCCAGTGCTCTTAACTGCTGAGTGTCTCTCCAGCCACGTGCTCACTGTCATTGCATTTCAAGAAGTAAGTTAGCCTTGGTACTGCACTGGTGTTGAAGTTGCGCCTGAGCGAGAAGAGGAAGTCCAATCAGTAGAAGCTTTAAGCTCACTCATGCCAGACAAATGACTAAGAGTGCTAAGCTCTGAACTGACATAAAACGTGTCATCATACCTATTCCAAACTTCACCAAAAAGAAAAATGATTTAAATGACCTCCCCGTGATGAGAGGTAGACACCTAAGCCTGCCAAGTAGTGCTGTGTGGCTGGCACCTAGAACGTATGGACCATGCAGGGTTTATATATTTACAGATATGCTCATCAATTCTGCATTTTAAAATATTCAATACATTTTAATATTTACCAGCAATCACAAGAACTTGCCATTTTCTAGCTGCCTTTACTTAGGCAAGCTCTGCTTTGATCTCTCCTTTGATCTGCCACGGGTAACAGAGCTGCTCTCTGCATGCACTCTGAGGAGAGCATGCCCACAGGAGGTAGGCTACATCACTTCAGCATCACTTCATTTTCTTGCTGAAATGTTCCTTGCTACTACAGAGCACGAACATGATAGGGCTGTCAAGAACCAGCAAGACAGATGTGTCTGTATCCAAAACAGCTGCTGCTGACTTTCCCAGAGAGATGAGCTTGTAAAGTTCATAAGGGAAAAAAATCAACTCACTTTTCATTTCCTGCTCATGTAAATGAAAGACCTTGCCAGCACGGGATGGCCCTGGCTCCTCTGCTCACCTTGCTGTGCGCCTGCCTATCAGCCCTTTCCTCCCTGCACCCTGATGTCTTCCTTTGATATAACCGGGGTGTCAATGAGGGGTGTTGCTTTGATCCCCTAGGATGTTAGTCGGTTCAGTCTCCTGTTGGTGATCCATGAACGAGCTACCTCAGTGAGCTAGAGCACAGAGCCATGGTGCCTCATTGTTAGGGTTGCTCTCCTAAACAGCTTTTCAGGGAAATGAGCAAGAAGCTCGATGGCTGGTAGCAATCTCCAAAACCACCTTGATATGCGTCTTTACGTTGATGAAATATTTAACAAGTTCAAAATCCAAATTAAACACAAGAACACGCTTACATTTTGACTAGTGAAGAGCAAGTAGACGTTAGGTGTTCTTCAGAGTTAGGGCGAGAGGAAGAAAAATACCATGACCCCCCAAACCCTGTGTTCCATATCTACAGCAGTGAGGCTGACCTGGCAGATTTGTTTAATAAACTTTGAATGTAGATGTTACTATCAAAGAAATTAACAGCACATATTGACTTGTGCTTAGCTAACTTTTAATTCGGGCTCCTCTTTTCTTGTTGTATCTTTATGGTATACTTAGCTAGTCTGTTTTGGTTTGTTTGTTTGTTTGTTTGTTTATCTTCCCCCACAAAAACACGTGGTACAGCCAATCAGCCTCAGATATGTCAATTAGATCTTTCTTCCCTCTTTGTGTTATTTTCATTGTGTGCTATTGGGAAATGCTAATTACTGATTCAGAAATTATCAGCAAAGGCTTTCATAATATCCACATTCAGAACAGTGAAGATGGCACCCTGCTGTTTGTAAAGGAACTGTCTGGAAGGCACTTGCCTCCCCGTCTCCCATCAGCAGAGAGCTTGGTGGTGTTACACTGTCATCTGCCTCCCTTTGTGAAGGTGGATCTCACTCAGTTGTCTCAGTTGTGTGTTCAGGACTCACAGTCTCAGACACATTGATAATGGCCAGATTTAAAGTCGTTTGAAGTCTCAATGTAGTCTTTCTAAATTATTGTTTTCATTTATGTAAATATCAGAGGACATTTTATCCTGCTGAATTAATGCTGTGATATTTTGAATCTGCCTTTGGCTTGATAATGATACTTGCTTCATTTTGGAATGTTGTGTCACAGCTCTACATCAAGACAAACCTGGAGCAGGTTATCTATTTTTCAGTAACTTTCTTCCCTGGTCAGACATTCTACTTTACAAGACTGCCACCTGCATACCTGTCCCCTCTCACTGCTTCTTTCTCTCCTTCCCACTGTCTCCTGGAAGGCGTTTCACAGAAAGCAGTTCAGCCAGGGCAGGTATGATAGGATTTAGCCCTGGCTGCATTGGGTTGTGCCCTAGTGGGTTCAGTTGTCTTTGAGAAACAAGTACTAACGTGAGCAAAGTGCCTTCTTAGAAGATGGCCTCTTTCTGGAGTCAGTGGGTACAGGCTGCAGGAGACCCCGAACTCCCACAGCTCATACCAGGCCCCGCACCCCTATCCCGGAAGGTCTTCCACACCCTCAATAAAATGGATCTTGGTTGAGTACACTTTGATTGCAGTCTTTCCTACCCCGGCATGTTGTGAACGGTGATCGGCATCGGTGAGCAGCACTCATCTGTTACACCTTCATAGTAATCTCTCTTGCATCTCTGTCTCAGGCTCCTCCATCTCAGCACATGGCCTGTCAAAGGAGCACCGAAAACTCCTTTAAATGTGCCACACTCAGCCACATGGATGGACCTTGGGGACACTATGCTAAGTAAAATAATTTGGTCAACAATGCAGAGCAAAACAGAACCAAAACTAACAGACACACCACCTCCACCCTCACCCCCACATACAAATACTCCACTTAGAAGAGAGGTCTGGAGCAGTCACTGTCACAGAGGAGAAAGCAAACCAGCATTTGCCAGAGGGGAGGGGTGGGGTCTTGTCAGCGGATACAGACTTAAGGATCTCTGGGCATTGATTGCATTGAAGACTGCACAATTTCACGTAAAATGGCTAAAATAATAAACCAAGTTTTATTTGCATCTAAAATTGCCTTAAGAAGTAATAGAGTTTAGTAACAGTCCTTGTTACAGAGGAGTGGGCAGGATATAGAGGACCAGGAAGAGAAAGGAAAACACTTGAAGGGAGGCTGCCATACCCAGGCAGGCCCAGGGGAAGAGGGCTAAATGTTAGAAGAAAGATGGCAAGAGATGTGTTCTCCAGCATGGACTGTGATCTGAGGCAGAATTGCCTAGCCTAGCCACTGTGGAATCCAACACCCGGCAAGGCAAGGATTGGCCCATAGGAAGCACCTCAGCCTCCTGTCTCCGGTACTGAGCTAGGCTCTCCACTGTAGCGGAGAGTCAGGGAGACTAAGAGCAAGGACCTTAGTACTAGATCTGCAGAGGCCTGTGGGACAGAGCCAGAGAAGAAAGGGGTCTAACACAGCACATCCCCTAGGAAATGTTACTACCAGCTAAAACTATATTTTAGACATCCAAGGCAGGTCAGCCACTACCGGCTTCATTAAAATCCTTGCTTTGTTCCTTGGAGTCACAAACATGTACACTTCAAGTACAGAATCTGGGAGAGCTTGCCAGCAGTAGAACTGGACTAATTATAAAAAAGGAAATATTCCGGATGAAAGATTTTCTGTCAGAATAGACATCTATTAAGTCACTTATGTAACATCATTACAGTTGATCATTCCAGGGAGGGGTGGTGCTCTGGAGTCCTCTCCCACACTCAGAGATGTGAACTAAAAACTGAGACAGGTAACAATAAACCCAAGCTGCTCCCGCAAGCCTGGGATAGCCCGGCCTTCCAAGCCAATGGAAATAGGTTTTGTTAACTGGAGCTAGAAGATAGGTTGCTTATATATTCAATAATTTTGCCAGAATAGAGTTTTTTTTAGTCTTAATGTAAGTGATTATTAAATCAATATTAAAAAAAACATATTTCTGCTTGTGGTTTCTCTGAGGAACTAGAAACAGTTGACAATAAAACAGCATTTTAATTTTTTATATAGTTTAATGTTTAAAAGCAATAAATGATAGAGTACATATATTATTTTCTTGATTTACTTCGTTCTTGGTTTTCTAGCATTAAAAAGTAATGCTTTATGTGGTCTTGTTTATCACAGCAATAAAGCAGAAGCAAAGCTTGTCAGGTACCATGCACCCCACCATCACGTCATCTTTCTTTCTATCGCTCCTCACAGGCGCATTGTTTCCTAATGTTCTATGGGATGTAGGCAGAATTACAGGCAGAAGGGACAAGTGATGCAGCTGTCATATTTGCCATGTCCATAAACATTGAAGTTGCCGCCGCAGCAGCTCTTCAGTGTTAGAGCCACTGTAGCAGTGAGGCTAGCACGATACTAGATACAATGGTCAGAGGTTTTTCTGTGTTCTCTAACAACCACATTTACTATTTTTTTAAATCTTTTTGAAAACTGAATAGAGTTGGTGGCCCTGAAGCAGCCGCATTGGAGTGTCCATGTCCATCATAGATGATAGGTTCATCCATGGCCACACAGAAGGAACCCCTGTCATTAACCTTCCCTCAGACTATACACTCTTGTACTTCAAGGTGTACACACCTCCAGTGGGCTGCATAAAATCGGCTAGAATTACATATAAATGGCTGGGGAGGAGAAGCTGGCGACTCAGGTGTTGATCCAGTGACCTTTCCCACTCCTCTCCTTCCTTAAGAGAATGTCACTATTCATAGTCAGAGAGCCTGGTTGATGCTTGCTAGCAGGAATAGCTGATCTGATGAAGAAGATAGCAGTTTGTTTAATGGGAGGACCAGGTCAACCACAGAAAGGTAGGAGAAAAAAGAATAAGAAAGGAAGGAGGAAGAAAAAACTAGTTTTAAGGATTCTAGGAAAGAATATCCATGTTAAATTTACCTACATTATGAGTAGAACAAAGTTAACCTGTTATCATCCATTGCACAGCAAGGGTCTGCTACAAGCCTCCTAGGTTTTGACTTTGATCCTGTCTGTGAAGTCTTTCCTCTGGCCAGGCTCAGGTTCAACACACACGTGTAACACACAAACTTATTCAACCTATGTGTGTATCTCCTCTTCTGATGAGTTAGTATCAGGGTATTCACAGAGGAGGAACTCTGTTAGAAGGGAGGCAGAGAGGGAAGAAAGCAGTTAAGCAAGGTGCCCACAGACTGTGAGAGGACTGTGCTGCACCATAGCTGCCATACAGGGGCCTCTGCATGCATGCAGGACAGCTCCTTAACTCAGGAATTCTACAGTGTGATGCTTCTTGGGAACTGAGGCCGATTCTCTCTCACTTGCCTCTAAATGGGCAACAGCCTTGACTAATGGGGAAGACACATTTAGAGAGAGCCTTGAAAACCAGTAAGAAAGGGGGCCTGGTTGAAGATGTGACTAACTGTAATATGATTGGTGGGTGCCAGGGTGGTTTACAGATAAGAGCCTGGCAAGACAGAGGACAACTGAGAAAGTGGCTCTTCTGAGTTCTCTCTCTATGGGGAGTTTTATAGTCCAGCTAAGCAGGTAAGACCAGAGGTCATCTGTGTGTGAAATTCAAAAGTCACCTGTGGCCATCTTATTTGTTGCACACCTTGCACAGCACACAGCACATTTCTGTGCCCTTGCCTGCCTACCTCTGCAGAATCTTAAGTCTCAAATCTCCCTGTGGGGTTGAACACACCTGCATTGTGACAGACTCTAGAGAGAGACAGGTGCTAAGCATTTCATGATTGACTAGTGAATATTCTGCAGGGTAATAATACAAAACTGGTTCAGAATCACTATAGAAAAATTGTAGGTTGTTAGAAGCCATCTTGAACTTGTATTTCTATCTAAAGAGTTCACAGTAGAAAACCGAAGTGGTCTTCCTACTTGTAATCAGCTGGTAAGAGAATGAGCTCTGGCATGTAGTAGCTATAGTACGTAAATACCCTACCGACCACACAAATCCAAATGCCTTCCTCATTTATAGCAGTGACCATTACATTCTAGGTTCATAAACATAAATACACAAGTCAATACCACAGTTTGGAGCACATGTGTGCATTCTGTCCATAGCAACTGCCCCATATCCAGGTGCACATTCAACGGTAATAGTTGCTTACCACCATATAGTGATGCACATCCGATGATAATGCTGCCTACCACCATATCAACATGTTAATCCAGTGGTACCTGCCTCCCTCCATCACAAATGTGCAACTAGTTCTAAAACCAGAAGCTAACAGGTCTCTAAGTTGTGCTGAGCTGATAATGGGACACTGCCGGACATTGAAATGAATACTGACTGAAAGAGGAATGGATATCACAGACACTGTGTCGATCCACATAGGGCACACAAGTAAAATGTTCTCCTTATCATTCAGTTTCTAGAAATGTCAGAGAAGAAGATATTGATACTAATAAGCATAGAAATAGTGATTAGCTTTATGGATGAGGTGTGATTTGAGACAGTTAGCTAAGGAGAGATAGAAAGTTGCTCATGCACGTGCTCACATTACTGTCACCAAAGGTCGAGATAAGAAAACGTCAGGTTCCATTCCCAAGTCTTCATCTAGATAAGGAGAAAACCTGTGTTTACTCTGTCTTTGTCTTGCTGGAGCCCTGAATGTGATTTGCATAAGTGTGCTGAGATCTCCGAGCTCTGGGCCAGCAAGAAGACTCAGCAGATAAAGGAGACAGCCACTGAGCCTGATGCGCTAAGCTTGACTCCCCAGGTCCCACGTGCTAGAAAGATCCATCTCAAGTCATCCTCTGATTTCAACATGCACATCAATGCAAGTGTGGCCTACTCATATCAGTGCATAACTGATATAACAATAACTAATATCATTTCAAAATCTAGGATTCCAATTTAGAGATCACAAACCTGATTAAGCAGTGCTGCTTTCTAAGACCAAGCCAACCAACCCGTTTTGATATCACCAACAAAACCATTGTCCACCAAGGATCCTGTGTAAGTGTTATAGCTTTGAGAGTACAGGTTTCCCACTGCAAGTGTTACAGCACCGAGGGGAAAGGAATCCTGGCAGTCAGGAGCCAAAGAATACCACAAAGTCACATGGGACAACAAACTTCATACAAGAGATTTACTGGGGAAAACACAGAGGGTGGCTGCCTTTGCTTGGGCACAAAGCAACGAAGACCTGGGAGGGAGACTATACAGGGTTTCTTAGGGACACAGTTTTCTAGGGTGGGGATTGGTGGGATTACAAATCCTGAGCGTGGGATGAGCCCAGGAATTGGTGCAATTTCAAGATCAGGGATTGTTGGGTTTTCAAGTCCTGAGCTTGAGTTTTGGAGCGGAGCTTGGTCACCTGCATCTGGAGAAGGGGGTGAGTTTGGGCTTTTAGACTATTAGAGTGTAGGTGGAGCCTGGTGGTTGGAGGGTCTCAGGGTAGTCTGGGGCCTGGCCATTCAGATGCCTGAAGAGGCTCACACCCTGTGTCCTTTGAAGTTTGTAGAACAAGAAGGCTTGATAAGCTCCTTTGTTTTTTAAAAGAATCAAGTGCTGCACCTTTTCCCTGTGTGGACCGTGCTTCTCACAGGGACACTTGCTAGACTTCCTTGACTCTCAGGTGTACAGCTTCTAATAATGGGTAACTTCTCAGTGAAGGAAACTGAGTTGACAAACTCATTTCCTAACACCTTCTAATTCTGGATAGCTTCTTAGTAAAGGAAGTGGGGTTGACAGGCTCATTTCCAAAGGTTAGTTTTATGCCATCTCTCTGACTCATCTTCCTGAATATTAATACTGCCAAGACTGAAGACATTCATTCACAAATCCCAGCATCTAGAACAACCAGACAGAAATGAAGGAAGTGAAACATGCAGTCTGGCCTTGTTTCCACCACAGTCCTCCCTGCTGTGTGCACTCATGTGCATTTCTGATTTCCTGAGGACTTCCTGAGGGCAGTGTGGGTGTTGACTAAGCATTTATATGTTTGTCAGCCTAATTGCTGCAGTGGCACTGAACTCTTGTAAATAATGGGCCCCTGTGTCTTCTCTACCCATGTCCGTGCACTTTCTCTTTTCAGCTTGGCCCAGATTACTCCACTAGTGCTCCACTGTTATAGTCAGCAGATGTTGGGAAGACTGAGCCACAGTCCTGACCTACAGAGTTAGTCTGAGCAAACAGACATAGTCATGGATGCACTTCCATGGCAAAGGGAGAAACTGTACTCTGAAAGTATGGGGAAAGCTGGTGATGATGTGTCAAGTCCCAGCCCAAGGACAACATCAGTGGAGGACTTCCTCCTGCATGGAGTGGATCTCTCAGGGCAGCGCCTCAATCACAGATTCCTAAGTTGTGTGATGGGCCCTCCATCACAGTAGGCTGGTCTCCTAGTCCAGTACCTGTCTGTTCAGCAAGGAGACACCAATGACTCCCTTAAAAGGGCTTGGGGAAGAGGTGCAGAAGAAGAAGGAGGGGCAGCAGGCTCGCTGGCCATTGTCTGGCAGTGACCAAAGCTGGAACCTAGAGGAGGCAGGCCTGCCTTTCTGACATCAGTAAGTGCTGAAATTTTTTAATTCAGAAGGGAAGGAATGTTTTGAAAGCACAGACACAGGTCCATTCCATTATAGATAAATTCTAGAACACAATCCTTTGCTGCACAAGACCATCTGATACAATTCACAAGAAAGAAAGCATCGTCCCCAAAGAGAAACATGGCGCTTGAACACTCTGTCTCAGCCCAAAGGGATTACCAAAGAGCACTAGACAAGAAATTTCTGGAAATTATGCCAGTATCCTGACATTTTTTACTATAACTTTAATATTTCTGTTTGAGAAACAAGGTTAGAGTAAGTGGGAAATTCTTGCTGTCTCTTAGTTCAGTGAGTGTTGGGTTCCTTAAGTTCAGGACAGTGACTGATGTTCAGGTATGTGTGATGGTAGCCCCAGCCTCTCGCCCCCATGCAGTCCTTTTTCCTGGGGGAATAGAAGTACAGGCCCCATCTAGAAAGACCTTAGCTGATAGTGGGCGTTTGCTGGCCAAGGCAGCTTTAAACAGCAAAAGCACTGCTTTTCTTCACAAATAATTCTCAAGAGTTATTGTAATAATGTGAAGCCAACTAGAAATGGTCTCTTCTCCGCTTTTATAACCATAAATCTTGCAATGGGCAGACACAGTGTGGTGGTACCTACATGAATACAATTTAGCTAAATAGTCACACTTTGCATTTGAATGGACATCATGAAAATAAATGTTACATTAAAACTGGACAGCACTTAAGGAGATTTAATAATTCATCTCATTGTCACTGCAAATAAATGAACCAAAGCCCCTTTTATGCACTTGTTAAAATATGGTGGATAATGATCCATTCATGTTTAATATTGCTAATAAATTTGTAAGTTCACATTTTTTACTGATAAACACTTTGTTGAAATGCGGTATAGGAGGACAGATGGTTAAATTGAAGTACTTTGTAAATGAGAATTGTAGATGGAGATGCAACTAGCCGTAGCGCTGTGTCAAGAGCCATCTACAGCATACCTGCGCTCCTTCCATGCTCAGCAGTAGGCTTCCTATTTCACTTTTATGTGCACCAAATTGCACATGATTGTAGGGGAAACTAGCATGGTAATAGAGTAATGATGGTAGTAAATATTGTGCTTCTCCTTGTTGACTTAAATTACACATTTACAATATCTCAGGAAAAAAATCTTATTAGTCTAATTTAATATGTTGAAATATTTTACCTATAAAACTTATGAATTGAAGAAATACTTAGGTCTCTAAACACACAGATGCACATATACAGGCATACGGGCATGCACATGTTATATTGTATAATCCAGACAGTTTGAGATAGAAATTAGTTCTATTCAATGGGACCCATACCATTTTAGCATTCATGTCTGCACAGGCTTTTCTAAAAATATTTATATGTCTCAGGATACTCAAAGAATTCTTTCATTTTTAGTGAATCTTTGTGAAAGTTTACATGAGGGAAACTGAGAGAAATTCATTCATAGCTTAAAGTAATATCCCAGAATCCCTCTTAAAGCACATAGCAAGCTGAACTGTGTTTTTGTATTGAAAGTGTTGCTCTCTTTTATTGCAACAACAAAGCCTTGGTGTTCAGACCTCGGGTTGCCCTCTGTGTTGACTGAAATGCATAATTTTCATTTTTATGTCAGTGGTAGTCATTGTGTCTAATTCTCTTTCCCATGAAGATTCCAGAAGCTTATTTCATTAGAGACCCCCATACGTTCCTTCTTACAAAGGACTTTATTAAGGTACCTGTGTGGTATTTAGTGCTAAGGTGTTCTTTGGTTTTTAACTGCATGCATGGATGCACAGATTATCATTTCTGTGTTTAACCCCAGCTTCTGACGATGACAGCAGTGCTGTGCTTAACTGAAGCATGGTTAGAAGAAGTGAAGCTTGTCCACAAATACTAACAAACACTTGCAGAGTTCTGGGCCCTGAGAAAAGAGCACTCCTGGAATTTTCTGGACTCTTTTTATGGCTAACTTGAGCTCCACTTGCATTGTCAAAAGTGTGCTGACCTCTCTTTTGACACGTATTGATTATGACAGTCACCCTCCTTGCCCTACAGGCCATGGAAGCACAGATACAGAACTTTGGACAGACGCCATCTCAGTTGCTCATTGAGCCGCATCCGCCTAGGAGTTCAGCCATGCATCTGGTAAGGCAGCAACCTTGGAGGGGTTTTTCTTTCCTTTGTGTCCAGGTATAAATCAAACAAAATGGTATTTCAGGGTATTTCAGGACTGTTTTCAGAGGCTTCCCAGTTTATCTGTTGACTTGGAAGCTCAAGGGTATGCTAGAAGGAAGTGTGATTTCTACTCTTCAGTCCTGCTTATTAAGCGAGCCCAGTCTTGGGCTTACAAAAGCAGCGTTTACTTCTCCATAAGCCTTTAAGGGTACACACTGCCCCCCCCCAGTTAAATTAGATCTGTAAAGCAGGAAGTATAAACACAAGCCAACAGAAGAGCAGTTCATTTTCAGAGAAACACGTGATAGATTCCAAAGGCAGTTTGTGGCTCCTGCAGAGGCTGTGGGACAAAACAAACTAGTCTCAAGTAAGGGCTCCAAAGTCAGATATGGGCCAAACTCTGTTTCTGCCACTAGTTAGTAAGTGACTGGGGATGAGCACTCTATAGCTGTGAGTTGTGGGGTTTACTCATCCCTGCACTGAGATCCCAAGGCCTGCGTCTGAACCTTCGTTAGGCCAGCCCTATGATGTAAGCCTCCAGTCGATGCTAGCTGGTCTCATCAAGAGCTGATCAAGTTAGACCTTTAGACCTACTTTTCAAGGAAAGAATTGCATGCTTTATTCTAAAATTTAAAGGTCCATTCTCATAACAAAGCAGTCCCTTTTTAGTTTATCAGCACATAGCAAGCATTCCCTCTTTGTATTTAATTCTATGAAGGCTGATATACTTTTAATGTATTTTTTAATGATGTCTCCCTAGTTTGTTTGTTTGTTTTTTATAATACTTCAACAAATGTTTCAAGACAGAAACAGTTGCAAATGAATTCTCAGATGATCTATGTGTATCCACCATCTTGAAGACATGCCTGTCTGTCCCCTCAGTGGGGTGAAGAGCTCTGAGATAGGATGGCAGTGGGTGTGTGGCAACCCTGTAAGCGTACATTTCTCTGACAGAAAGAATGTTTATGTTTTTCATTTACTTAACATATCTCTGATCCCTCCATGTGTCAGATGACTAAGGCATGAGGTACAGTGTCAGGTGTGTTCTCCATACCACCAAGAAGCAGGCAACCCACACCCGGGGAAACAGAGCTACACACTTGCTTTAAACCCCTCTGCAGCAACCAACCACATAGTTTCATCCCTGTAGGCACAGTGGCTGTCCTTGATTGCACTTGGTCATTCTGTGTAACAAAGTAGAAAAAAGTCCCCAGATGGCTTCCAGCTATGGTGCAAACAGATATATGGTCTTAGAGGGCCAGGTTCTTACCCCTTCTTGTATGAAATGGCCTAGTGGGGGAGGTTTAATCCGCTTTACTTACTTTTCTCTGCTTTTGATGATGACAATGATGATGACAATGATGATGATGATGATGATGATGATGATGATGATGACTGTCTTGGGGGAATGCCCAGTTAGAACTCATTGTCTTCCTACAAGGAATTATCAGACACCAAATTGACATGGAGCTGGCAAAAAGAAAATGATCCATAGGAAAAATGCTCAGATGTGTAGGGAAGGGAAGTGGTAATTATTTCCAGCATCCTTATTTTATGTTTTGTATAATGAGTTTATAGTGCTCTGTACTGCTTGTAGTATCTGCTATCACCTCATCTGCTAGACGTTTAAGAAGAAAAGCCCAAAAAGGCGCTGGCCCTCAGTAAACTGAACCTATAAGAGAGAGAAGGCACAAGCCCTAAATAGTAAGTCAGCTCCGGAGCCCAGACACTGGCCAGAGTACCAGGTACTCTGCCGAGGTTGTGCTTTGATTGTTTATACTGTGGCTCTAGGTTAGCCCAATAAAGATGACAGTTACCAGCCAAATCACTTTATATTTCATGCTAACAACATCAGCCACAGATTAACTAATTTTCCCTCAAACTGATTTTTTTTAACTTCCCATAGCAATTATGATGCATCTTGTGGCTATTTCTGTGAGCTAACTGTACACGTGGCAGTCTGACCATATATACAAACTGAGACTGACTCTTAGCAACAGAGCATACTGCCTCAGTGACTTCAGAGTCTCTGTTCTCTTTTCTCTATGCCTTCTTCAGGTGAAGCTGCTCTCTCTGGGGTGCCTGGCCAGCGAGACAGTTCCAATGGCATGGAGCCCCTGCCTGTTATCGCACTAGCCTTGTCTGTCTGCACCTCCTAGCCCCAGACCTTCCACTAACCAAGTTGTCCTTTCTGTTTCCTTCTGTCTCTTCCCTTTCTACTCAACAGTGTTTCCTTCCACAGAGCCCACTCATGTTCAAAGATCAGATGCAGCAGGATGTGATCATGGTGCTGAAGTTTCCATCCAACTCTCCTGTGACTCACGTGGCTGCCAACACCCTGCCCCACCTGACCATCCCTGCAGTGGTGACAGTGACCTGCAGCCGACTGTTTGCAGTGAACAGGTGGCACAACACAGTCGGTACGTGGGTCTCAGCACTAGCTACAGAGCTAAGGCAAAGACAGTGTTGGGGAGCTCTTGTGTCGGTGCAGCCTGCCCACTTCTACAGCCCAGGCAGTGCCTTGGGCTCAGCACTGGCCTTCCACTGCACCTCTGCAGGTTTCCAAACAGAGCAAGTTTGTCTGGATTTTGTAAACAAGAACTTCAAGCCATCCCCCTTTACCACCATTAGTTTGTTTAGCAAATATTTGAATGCCCATTATGTGTCAAGTCGTCTTTTGGAACTCAGCAGGATACAGACAAATAGCATCCCTAGCTTTGTGGGGCCTGGTCTGTGAGAAAAGGCAAACACTAAATTGTCCAGTGATTTCACATGTGTTTGTTCCACACTCATCCCTGAGAACTCCAGCCCAAACATCTTGAAGTGATATAATGTCATCACAAACATTTAGACATACTGATCCTTATTTAACCAGAACAGACGTGCATGTACCCAAATGATTTAGTTGGCCTGGTTCACCACTTCAGGCTTCCTGCAAAGCCCCAGGACTTGCACTGTCTCCAGGACTGAAAAGATGAGCCCTGCTGATTTAACCTGGATCTTGTATTCCACTAATACCTACCTCACCCTGAAAGGGGCAGTGATTTATACCCACTTTCCCTCCATGAGTTTTATGCGGCTGGCCCTAGTTTATGGTTATTGGTGATATTATCAACAGGGGGTGGCGCAGCTTCTGCTGGCCAGGAGTGTACAGCAGACATCTTATGGGAAAATAAGACTTCATTGTTCATGGGGCCTTGGCCTCTAGGAATGTTTTTCATTAAGAAAAAGAACTATAAAGGGCTCAATTATTAAATTGTTAAAAAATATTATGTACACTTATGTTATAACCACATGTGAAGATATGACAGATGAGCTCGGTCAGACCCCAGATGTCAGTCCTGGAAGCAGCTTTAGTGGGTGAAAGTTTAGGTATGCTTCAACTTATATCTTGAGTTGACTAGTCATTGGGAAAGGCTTCATGTAGGAGAGTCCAGCTCTTATCTGGCCCCCTGCCATAGGAGGCCAGCCCTGTCTTGCACTCCAGGCCCACTGGTTGCTTTGTAAGAAACGCTGGGAGGCTCTGCTCATCCACTCTCACCACTCTGCTTGCTTGTTACGTCTCAAGGAAAAACCTCAAGTCCCTGCTATTGCGACTCTTTAGGACTCTATTAAAACTTCATTCCAAGTCACACGATGGAATTACGGCAGCCTGGATTTTAAACAAATGCACATTTTATGTAAGCATCATAAAACACCCCTTGTTAGGAACTGCTTCTCAAATAATCTCATAGCAGTATTCTATGCTTACTTCTTCAGGCCTCAGAGGAGCCCCGGGATACTCCTTGGACCAAGCACACCATCTTCCCATTGAGATGGACCCATTAATCGGTATGCTAATATATCCACTATTTTCTGTGATGAAACACCATGAACAAGAGAAGAAAGAGCCTGTTTTGTCCTATGCTTCTAGAGGGAGAGCCCCTCATGACTCGGAAGCATAGTAGCAGGCAGCCAGACAAGCCGAGGAGTCGCGCCTTCAGTCAGACGCAAAGCAGAGAGGGCAGACAGGAAATGAAGAAAGGCTATTAATCCTCAAAGCCAGTGTCCACTAATGTGCTTCCTCCACCAAGGTTCCTAGAGGTTCCCTAACCTTCACAAACAGTGCCACCAACTGGGGACCAGGTATTCAAATGACTGAGCCTATGGCATTCATTGTTCATCGAAACCACTGCAGCTAACAAAGATGCGTTTTAAAACCTCAGCTGTCTCTGAGTTCTCATTTCTTCGTTTGTCTCAGAGTACAGTGGAGTGATACATTACAACAGCAACATAAAAATGACATCAAATTGCCACAAAGGTCTTTGCCAACTTCCACATGCATCCAGGAATGCTTTGCTATCAAACGGCATTTTCTGGATGTTTTAGGGGGTCCTGTAAGTTGAAAATTAAACAAATATCTACAGTGTCCTTTGGGCCTAAAATATTCTTAATAATTCCATATTATTTAAGGTAAAAGTGATTCAAAGAAATTGATGATGGAAATTAATACTGAAAAGCACCTTCTATAAAATGGGCTGAACTTGTTTTTTAAAGTAAAGACACCTGAATTGCAAACGTCTAAGCTACAACCACTTAGGTTCATGTGGTCCACGGCATTCTTTGCCCCTTGTTTTAGTATTTGTGAGGTGGTCTTTGATGATGCTTATTCTCCTAGCTTGTGGAATCACTTAGGAAAGTAAACTAAAAGAAACTTTGAAACACTATTAAAAAAGTGGTTCAGTTATGTATAAGCAGTGATAATTCTGTTCTTCACTTGATCCAGGTTTTATTTTGATCTAACAGACTGGTATTGACTTTTTCTCACCCCCAACAAGATAGCATTTACATACCTTGCAAGGATATAAGGTTTGGGATTAAGAATATTTCTGAGTCTATACTTGTTGTTCCTCTGTCCACCAGACTCTTGACAATGAAATAGTAGCTAGTGTGTGACAGGGGGACAGTCGTCTCTGCTCTTGGTGTCCAGGCACCAGGCTGGCTGTGTTCTCTGTGACCAGGCACAGGTCGGCGGGTTTTCAACAGCTTTCCAGCAGTCCAGCACCTTTGGTTTGCTCTCCCCTTAACAATGTTTCTAACTATCAGTTCCCTCTTACTGCTTACCTTAACTAGGAAATTATTTCCTAGCTTTAGTAGATACCTACACATAGCACTGCTGTGATTTAGTTGGCTTCAGGGCCTGGTGGCAATGACCTTCCACATCTGCACTTCCTGTTTAAGAATTCAGGAAGGGATTTTGCCTGAAAGGATGGTACAGAGTAAGGGACAGGCTGGCATCCAGACAGGCACTGGGGAAATCATAGATGTCTCTGAGTTCTTGGCTATATTCAGATGTGCTCCCAGGGCTGCACACTGATCCTTTGCCTGTCTCTCTCCCCCAATCGCTTTCCCATCTCTTTTATTGGTCTCCTCCCCTGCCAGCCGTGCTGCAAAGGCCTTGTGTTTGTTGACAACCCAGGTCTTTAAAGCTACTGACCTGAAGCTCCCTGTGGGCTTCCCACGTCACGCAGCAGCTCTCTGCCAGCGTTCCACATGGATTGAAATGTGTGCGGGAAGTGACAGATGGAGCAAGCGCTGAGACAGTGTTGCATTGTGTGTGAGGTTCACCTCCGCCTGGTTCGTCGTGGACACTAATGAACTGCACCATACATACATGAATAGAACTGAAGCCTTTTGATGCTTTAAATTCATTATCGTGGATTCCCTATCTGTTCTTATTGACGATGGAAGAACTGAAGTTTCTGGCATAGTTTTTAAGTATATGATATAGCCTGTGAATAATCATTGCTACTAAGGAAATGTGTATAATCCTTGGTGGGAAAAGATGTCTAAATCTTAACTGTTGTGCATCAGCAGAAGCCCATTGCTACATCAGTGAAATACAGTCTATTTTCCTTCCATTAGGGCATAACGAAACTGTTCTGTTTGTTTTTAGCAAATAACTCTGGTGTGAACAAGCGGCAGATCACAGACCTTGTAGATCAGAGCATCCAGATCAATGCCCACTGCTTTGTGGTCACAGCTGATAATCGCTACATCCTCATCTGTGGGTTTTGGGATAAGAGTTTCAGAGTTTACTCAACAGAAACAGGTAATCTTCACAACGACGGTTTATTTTCAGTGTTCAAGAGAACCCAAACTGCAACCCAGCAACCACATAAAAGCCTATACACACCTATGATCCTAGCACTGACGGGTCAGACGCAGGAAGATCCCTGAGGCTCCCTAACCATCTAGTCTAGTTGAAGTGGCAAGCTTTAGATTCTGTGAAAGGACTTTCTCCAAAACAAGATGGATAATAACTAAGGAGACAGCTGATACCAGCCTCTGGCCTCCCCTCATATGTGCACACACATGTCCACACAAACACATGTATGTACCACACAAGCACTCACAGAGAGTGCATCCTCTCCGATGTGAAGCCATGATAGTATAGAGAGTCCATGCTGGGCCAGCTCCACGTGGTCAAGACTTGGTGACCACGTTGTAAGATAACCAGCTAGCTCTGCTGCAGAAATGAACTACCGCTTTCACTTAGTACTGATCTGAGTTTATACCTCAGTGACTCTGTCAGCCTTTATTTCCACATTCACATTCATTTCCAGAATAAAAAGTAAAACTCTCCACTGTCAGGCCCAAACTCTGAAGAGAAAAATCATGGCCATCTCGTAAGATGACCTAAAAATCACCTGAGTGGATTTGAATTATCTCCAAAACTGTGAGGGTGTGTGAATTCTTTTCACAAATTAATAAAATAAAATTAATTCTATTTCTGTAAAGACAATGAGTCCAAGTGATATGATTGTCATCTGTGCTGCAGGGAAACTGACACAGATTGTATTTGGCCACTGGGATGTTGTCACATGCCTGGCCAGGTCGGAGTCCTACATTGGTGGAGACTGCTACATAGTGTCTGGATCTCGGGACGCCACCTTGCTTCTCTGGTACTGGAGTGGGCGTCACCACATCATTGGAGACAACCCCAATAGCAGTAAGTGTCTCCCACAAGGGTTCTTTCAGACAATACATAAGTTTTTTGCTATTTTATTTCCTTCATTTTTACAGAATCTGTAAAGAACTTAAAAATATGAAAGCTTAAGTGGGAAAAAAAAGTAAAAATGAATCATTACTAAGCCCTCTGGCCTGGGGAGAGTCCCCAGTCTTCTCATGATGACCTCTGACTGATCCCCTCAGCTGCTGTCCCCAACACCCAGATGCCCCCTTGCTCTAGCAGTGATGCCTAGAAAAAGCTCAGACTTTCTATATGCTAAGTATAACCTATGCCTTCTTGAAAATCCAGTAAGCCAGCTCCTTGCTGGCAGGTCCAGGCAAGAGGAGAGAGGTCCCGGTCCCGCCAGAGTCTCTCCAGGGCTGAGCGGGATGGCGAGTGTCTACAACCCAAAAGAAACATACCGAGCCAGGAGTCTTGTCGAAGCAGGAACTCAACTCTATGGCATCAACCTCTCACTTATACAAATTCAGAACATAGGGAGGGGGATTTTTGGTGGGGTAAAATGACAGGAGGTGGGGAAGGGTGACGGAGGATATGGAGTGACTGACAGAGCCAATGGCAAAGCTCTACATCAGCAATGGAGGGGCAGAGGCAGAGCCAAGCAGGTCTTGCTGAGTCATCCC
Source organism: Mus caroli (assembly GCF_978045245.1). Taxonomy (NCBI): domain Eukaryota; kingdom Metazoa; phylum Chordata; class Mammalia; order Rodentia; family Muridae; genus Mus; species Mus caroli. The sequence continues at coordinate 106,680,541 of NW_028227258.1, forward strand.
AATACCATATGGAAGTGACTGAGACAGGTCACTTCAGGATTAGGCTCTCCTATCAGGCTGCAGAAACTCCAGGCAGGCTCAGGTTTGTCCTCAAGGCCCAAGTGAGGGCCAGAATGGGGCCCAATGCCAGTAAGCTTTTATTTGTGCCTCAGTCGAGTGGTTCAGTTTTCTTCCATGTTGGTGGTCATGCATAGGATGATCTCTCAAGTCTGATTGCCTCTGAAGAAGCTCTGTGTGAGGAGAAAACAGTGCATCCTACAAGGGTACCCTGCCTGGAAGGGTCACACAGGCCAGGACTTCCACCAGCACTTGTCAGAGTTATGTTTCCAGAGACTCATCTTAGTTAGGTGACGCCATCGTTGGGAGATCCTGAGTAACTCGGAGTCCCGGCATTGTAGTATACATGAAAGGTTTCCAGCACAAATTGTTAAATGATTAACATGTTAGACAGAATCTGACCAAGAAATAATGACCACTTTTAATTACCGAGCATCAGCAGTTTGAATGTCTGTGTTTCCTGTATAATATGACATAATTTCTGTGAAGTATTCAAAGTGTCAAATGCCTACCTAGGCCAGGCTCGTAATCCAAGCTGCAGTCCATATATCAGTCATGCCTTAAATGTATCCAAAGCATGGGTTGGGGAATAATAACAACGGCATATCTATGACTGGCACATGTACAGGGGACAGGACCAGCTGGGCCAGAGATGGGAACTGAGGTGACTGGGGGTAGAAGTGGCTAGGATGAAGTCAGTTAGGGATGAAGACAGTTAAAAATGGAAGTCTCGTGAGGGTTGTTAGGTGCATCTCTGAATGAACACAGACCTGGAAGTCCTCTACTGTATGTGTGTTGGGGGCCTCATAACAGCTGGTGTATGCTGCCTGTGTGGTGGTCCAGTGTGTGAGAGATCTTGGGGATCCAGATTAGTTGGGACTGCTGGTCCTCCTACAGGATTGCCCTTCTCCTCTGCTTCTTTCAGCCTTCCCTAATTCAACAACAGGGGTCAGCTGCTTCAGTCCATTGGTTGGGTGCAAATAACTGCATCTGACTCTTTCAGCTGCTTGTTGGGTTTGAATAAAGTCTTGTGTCTGACTTTACATAACCATTGCTGAAGTTTAACCATGAAGTCAAAGAGCCTTGATATATATATATACTTGTTTCCTTTGTACTACCAGTATTATATAATAATGGATGCCTTATTCTACAATGAAAAAGAAGTAATGTTTGTAGATTTTTAGGCGTGTGTATAGAAAGAGTAGTTTCATTGTGTCAAATATATTGTTGTGATTAATTTAAACATCTCAGAAAATCTTAGAGTGTCTTCTTTTTTTTGCCATTTCTGACTGCATCACAAAGACAGTAGAAATTTGTGAAAAATAGATTAAGACACAGAATTCCAGACTCTAAAGGAACAGGGTACCTGCTCATGCTTCAGGTTGAATGGTTCTGTTCGTTAGTGCATTTTATATTGCTGATACCATTGTTATTCTTTCTCATGGCACTGAACATAGGAAATCATCCTGGAGGTTTACACTAGGTCCCTGGCTAGATACCAGACTTGCAGGGACATGAGGGACAGGTGCTTTCATCTGAAACAGCCTTACACAAATTCTGAAACTAATTTGGAAGTGATAAAAATTAATTTGCGCACTTTAATTGGAAGCAGCTCCTGCATGAAAGAACGCAGAGCAGAGCAGGCAATCTGTGCTAGGAGCTGATTGAATTTTTTGTCAGGTAGGTGTCTTGGACTTGGCCGCTTATCCTCTAGAGCCCTTCTTTGCAATATATTACAGCCCATCTCTGACTGGTGAGCTTTAACCAGATCAATGCTATTCCTGTGGAATCCCCAGGGCACAAGTTTCATTGATCTTGGGACTTGACAGCTCTCATTACGTGCTGTAGCTTCCAACAAGATAGTCACAAGAGGAGCGAGTTAACATCGTTGTGTCTTCAGTAGACCCCGAAAATGCATTAGGAACTCAGCTCAAGACCAAATCTGCTTTAAAGAATGTGATTTAAATGTTTATTTTGAGTGATACATACATATGAAAATTTAAAAACCATAGCAATATAAAATCCTGGAAGGGGACTTAGTGCTCATCTTTCAAATTGAATCTACCAGTATCCACTGAGATGGTTATATGCTGTTCTCCTTCAGTTTTAAACCCAGATCTCTATGCTCATGTATAGACACTATACAGACTGGGAAAGGAGAAGGCTGAAAAGACATTCCTAGCTGTGCACATGCACCTTCTCTGGGCACCTATTGTTTTGGACTCAGCTTTGGACACTGACTCTTCTATCAGCTGCAGCCTTTAGCCAAACATCTTCCAGTCTGACTTGAGCTCTTTGTTTGCCACCAGTCTCTTACCTAAAGACATTCCTCAGCCTCCATTAACCAACAACAGTGTAATAAGAGCTGGGATATGAACAGAGACTGACTAGAGGCAATGTGTGTGTGTGTGAATATATATATATATATAATATATATATATATATATATATATATATATATATATATTATATATATATATACATACATACATACACACACTCAAAGCTAGTTGGCCCCTTTCTAAAACCCAGGGATCTTATGAAGGATGTAGTAACATTAAAGTATTTTAATTAGGTGTTAGATGAAGCATGAAGCATGGCCAGTTTGTGAAAACTCTCAGTCACAGGACATTGTGAAGCCACATGGACCTGGCCATATTGGACCATCCTAGCTCAGGGCAGGAAGGGTTGAAGCCATTCTCCATAGTGTCCCATCTCATACCTGAAGACATTTGGGTATGAGATGTGACAGTGGGGCTAGTGACAGTGGTAGGACTGATTTTATCTTTTCTGTCTGTCTTTTCCCTTTATAGGCCTGAGACTTTAAGAAAGGTGTTAGCTTGTATTGGATGTAACAGGAAAACCAAGAGTGACTAATTTTTTCTCGAACCAGATACCTTCAATTCACAGACTTGGGTATCTGAACATCATGTAGAGTCCTCAGGGCAGCAAGCAGAGTCATTCTTACAGCTGTTTTGTAGAAGAGGGCAGGACTAGAAAGATACCAAGTCTTAGACCACTGTGCATGTGTGGCCAGAGACATCCCATTGTGGCATGATTCACCCTATCAGTCTCAGCTATCCCAGGAAGCTTCTGGTAAATATTTGAAATCACAGAGTCAATGAAATTACTGTAACATTTGATGCTTTACTTTAGAACTTTAAATTAAACACCATCATGTTTTTTATAAGTGTAAGCATGAAGGAAAATGGTTTGTATCATGATTGTGTAGTGATATTACCCAGGCCAGAGATAAAGTCTGAGTGTTGTGTGTCACTGAGGTTCATCCTCTGGCGCTCACACTGTGGCTCCCAGAGTCTCAGTCTTTGTGCTAACCATGTCACAAGGCTGCACACCATCTTAACAAGAGCTCGCCTGTCACATCTGTGTGCAGCAGGGACAACCTTTGTAGTTTTCCCCCATCTGTTTCAAGGATACTGAAATGACTTGATAAAGGTGAGATGGACTCTATTTATTTAAAGCCTTTTCTGTTTAGCATTTCCAGTGCTTGCCTGTGAGGACCAGATGGATTTGTTCCTTATCACCCATAGCACTAGAGTGAGGCAAGCTCCCTCATCCTTGAGGAAATGAGTGGGGAAGGGCTGAAGTGCATGGTCCTCAGAGGGGACATCTCACCTGCCCCTCCCTCCATGCCAGGCCTTTAACCCTCAGCTCCATCCATCAGCTGGGACATGACAGTGACAGGGTATTACCAAGATCTCGGGTGACTGTTGGGGAGTGTGACATCTGTTCCCGGTAATGAAATATAAGAAAAGCTCTTGTCCTCGCTGCACATTTCCAGACTCAAAAAGCTTTGAGGAACATTTCTTTACTCTCACAGCTGAAGCTGAAACCATTTGAAAGCAGCAGTGCCCTTAAACAGCACCGCTTAATGTCTAGGCTCCACCCCTCCATGCTCTGAGGAGATCAGTGTAAAATGGGCCTTTGAAGATGGGTTGTCAAAGAGCTTACTTCCTTGTGGAAAATATATTGCATAAGAAATTAAAAATGTTTTTTGTTCTTTTTTCTCAATTCTTTACCATTGAAGGATTGCTTTTTTTTCCATATAAGGGAAATAACTATTTTAACAGTTTATTAAAGATTTATATTCAGGAATTTTCAATATACAAATATCTCCAGAATAATGAGAGAGACTAAAAATAGGTGTGGAAGAGAAGGCTCAGTGTGTAAGTGGTGACCGAGTATGAGGGGTCTGGGTTTGGATTCCCCAGCCCGCACTAGGGTGGCCAGGAGTGACTCTGCACATCTATGCTCCAGCCCTGGGTGCTCACTAGCCAGGCAGTCTAGCCAAAGCATCAAGATCCAGATTCACAGAAACGCCCTGTCTCACAACTGAGGTTGAAAACAATAGAAGATGCTGGGTGTCAACCTTTGGCATACAAGTGTGCACATACATCGTCTTCGTAATATAGAATTTTCACCTTAACCAGAAACTCAGAATATCTTAGAAACACAGTTTTTCAGTTGTGTGAATTTCAGGCAAACTCAATACTGTAAGAGAAACTTTACCATTATTCAAAGCCCATTATAGTAGTGCATAGATTTAGAGCTGATAGCAAAGTATTGTGTGCTGCTGTGCCCATCCTCCTAGTCTGCATTTCAGAAATGCTTCAAAAGGAGAATGCCTTTTGATAGATCTAAGGAAATTCACCCAACATGAATAATCTCTAGAGATGCAGAAAATAGTACCCCCCCCCCGTTGTTACATCAGTGCCAAAGGGGCATCCAGGCAGCAGGTGCACATGCTGGCCCTTGAGCCTTCATGTCTCTGCACCTGCCCCTGTACAGTGAGTGCCAGGGTGTCAGGTCAGGACAGTTCTTAGAAGGAGGTGTGCCAGGATCTAAGACCAAAACACAGGGTAGTTTTCTGAAAGACAGGACTTGGGGATACCCATGCAGACACAATGGGACTGTGGGATACCCATGCAGACATGATGGGACTGTGGGGATACCCATGCAGACATGATGGGACTGTGGGGTACCCATGCAGACATGATGGGACTGTGGGGATACCCATGAAGACACAATGGGACTGTGGGATACCCATGCAGACATGATGGAACTGTAGGGATACCCATGTAGACATGATGGGACTGTGGGGTACCCATGCAGACATGATGGGACTGTGTAGGCACTACCCATGTAGAAGTTCACAGATAAAAGGCAGACAAGGAATGCAACAAGTTCCTAAGCTGAGCAGTCTACTCCATAGAAACAAACAAGAAACAGCAAACAGGGAACTTTACAAAGATGTGATACTCTAGCTGTGTGAAGGGCGAATTCACGGTTCTACATTTCTTATGCAGAGTTGAGAACAAAGGAATTCGTTTTATTTCTTTAATCTTAAACATATAAATACTTAATGTGTAATAAATATTTTAAAATTTTCCCAATTCCAGAAACAAAGGCAAATCTGGCTGCTATGTGGAAGAATCCACTTGGTTCTTTTTTAAAGAGAGCAAAATTGTCATCAGCATCCCAAAGAAAGGAAGAGAGAGGGTAGTCCTCACACCTTGCCAATGTGTTCTTAGGCCCCTGCACCCTAGCCAGAGAAAAACAGTCTTACTTGAAATCTTAAAGCAAAGTTCCACAGGAAAAAAATTCACAGCATAATTATGACCACAAAGGGATTCCAACTGTTTTAGTCCCACTGGAATAAATGAGATTTGTTAAAACGTATCATTGAATTTCCTATCCTCCAGGAACTATCTCCTGACCTTAACACACGTTTTCTAGAATTCGGAAAGAGTTAGTTGCAGTTATAAGATCCAGGCTACAACGTGGTTCTTTCAGGTGCAAGAACAATGGCTTATAAAGCTAGAGACATAAAATGAAGTCAGTGTGTTCAGATATATGCAGAAAGGCGGCTTCCTGTATATTTTGCACCCTTTGCTAAGATGGTGCTACAGACATACGAGTTCAGTATAACTACTTTAAAAACAAGAAGCATGAGTAGAGAGAAACCACATAGGAACAAGTGTGTTGTTCCTGGAAACCTGGTATCACAAGCCATCATTGATATTGCTACTAAATGCTACATGTCCTTGCTTTTGACAGCTCTGGCTCAGCTCCTCCCCAGTAGAAGGCAACCAGGCAGTTTACTTGCAATTTCACCATTTGTTAAAAGAAGAAGCAAGTTTTCATACTAATGAGATGGGCGTGTTTGTTTTAACATGAGGAATTAAGTCTTGCTTGAATACTGTATGTTTGAGGATATAGAATATTGTAGACATTTTTCAAAGTCAATAGACATTCTGATTGTATTGTTCTCAATGCTGAAATGCCACTTCGTACAAGTGCATATTACAAAATGGCAGGCGTATGTGTAGTCACTTTCATAAATGGTTGGAAATTCTGTCTTAATCCTAACTCAGAGTATGCTTAATGAATCCTTATAAAAGTCCTGTCAGCAACTTCAGGCCACACAGTCTGATACAAGCTAATGTAAACATTTACTAAGTTGATACATGCTAAGGATGACAGTAGGAACAAGTCACAGAACCATCATGTGTCTACAGTAGCGGAAAATATATCTGTGCTCACAGAACTACAGTCCGAACCTGTGCTTGCCTAGACTCCATGTCAGGTATTGTAGGAAGTATTCACTAATGTTATGTGGCTTGAAGGCACACACACTAAAAGAACACGTTTTCAGAACCATACCCACAGTGAGGTGAGCTGCCGACTGCCAGAAACACCATGTGCAAGTTGTCATTGGATCCTGAGTTAATTTTTGGTCACTGTACATTCAGAAAACGTTTCCTGTTGCCCAGTGCTGTGTCCCCTGTGTTCATATGTAAGTGGAACTAGAGGCAGGGAGATGGCCTGGCATCACACAATGTTGCAGTGACTACATGATTCCATGTACCTGCCTAGGTGAGAGGAAAGCCAGACTCTGAGCACTCACAGATTAACTTGCCTTGCCCCGGCTGCCCTGTAGTAGGGACAGGGTTAGACCATGTCACACAGGAAGGACGGGCACAGAGGTAAAGTGAGTGGCTTGACCGTGTCCTCATCAATGCTGACTATGTCATCAGGTCTGTACTGGTCTCCAGTGACACCCTGCTACTCTCTCCTTGTAGGTGACTATCCTGCGCCCAGAGCTGTCCTCACAGGCCATGACCATGAAGTTGTCTGTGTGTCCGTCTGTGCAGAACTCGGACTCGTTATCAGTGGTGCTAAAGGTCAGAAGCCCTGTCTTTCATACTCTCCCTAGGCAGCTGAGCATTTTCTAGCTGGGATTCTTGTTGGTTTCTCCCAGAGATTCAACACAGATGTCATCTCTGGGTTCTCTCCCGTTGCTTAGTTTTATCAAATATTCGTAATATTTTTCCAACACTGACAAAAAATATGATGAAAACTTTATGATGTAGTCACCTGCATTCTAACCCAAACACTGGTAAATTAAACCTTCAGTGAATCCCTATGATCCAGCCATGAAAGGGGCCGTTTGAAAGGCAAAGGAGGCATACAGCCAATGCTTTGGGAATTTGGATTAGGTTATTTCACTAGTCTGGCCTTAGGACAGGTCCTTTCTATGCAGAGCTGACTGCAGGGATGGAGAGAAAGGGACAGACCCTGGTTTTTTTTTTGCCTTTATGGAAGAATTGTCATCTGGAAAGAAAACTTAGATGGCTCTTCTGACGGGGATCCCAATTCTGTGGGAACTCTTTAGGCAGAAAGCCCAGGATGGCTGGAGTGTAGGCGGCTAGCCAGAGCTGAGCAGAGACCTGGAGCCCAAGAGTGAAAGTGGGAATTAACTAATTAATTAATTTCAGTGGGAATTCTTTAAAGTTTCTTCTTGGGGGAATGCTGTTTTATTTTCATTTTTTATCAAAGTCTAAGACTCCGGGTGATTAGATTTTGTTGTCAAGAATTGTTCTGTAGCTTCACAGAGAATGAGGAGTCTGAGGAGAAGAGACCATGTGCTTTGCCTTTTGAGTAAGAAAGTGAGCCTAGCACTGCAGGTGTTGACAGCCAAGCGACTGTGCCCTTCCCGCCAGTCTCCAGAGCCTCCCCTTATCAGTCAGGGGGACAGACTAAGCACTGACACCTTTCTGCGTGTAAAAATGAAGTTGTTGAAACCAATTGACAGCTGTCAGGTAAAAAGGCATCCACACTTTATGCAGGCTTTGGCTCTTGAGTGAGCAAGGAGGCAAGCACACAGTAGGGATTTATTTCCACTAGGCTAGTGGAACTTTTATCTTCTCAATCTATTTTTCACGGCCATAATTTTGCCCTGAACAACATACGTTTTTCTGTGCACCCCTTCACACTTTTGCCCCACTCTTAATTTTAAAAGGCAAAAAAGTTTTCTGTAGTCAGAATTGCTTGATTAACTTCATAATTGCACATGTACATCTTACACATACACTACAGGCAAAGGCAAACTTGCTTGGCAGTGACATGTCTAGACTGTGATGCTGAAATCTGATCCAAGTGGAGACATTCAGCTTCCATTCGCATCACTCTCTTAATGAGAACCTTCCAAAGCCACAGTAGCTCAGACTTCCTGGGCATGGTCTCTACTCACCTGTCCTGGAGTTAAAGCCTAGTGTGAGGACTGCTACCTGAGGTGGGGGAGTCGTTAAAACTTTGGAGCACTTGGGTGCTGCACTACTGTGGGGTGCCAGAGAAGTGTGTGTGTGTTTGTGTGTGTGTGTGTGTGTGTGTGTGGGTGGGTGTAGTGGGGGTGTGTGCATGTATGCATGTGTGCATGAGTGCTATAGCACACCTCTGTTGTCTTCATCTCCTGTAACACTCCTGAGTGCCTCCTCAGGTGTGGTTTTGGGCTGCTGTTGTCTCTAACTGCCTGGCATCTCGGTTCCCCACTGCAGAGGGTCCTTGCCTCGTTCATACCATCACTGGAGATCTGCTGAGGGCCCTGGAAGGACCAGAAAACTGCTTATTTCCACGCCTAATTTCGGTATCCAGTGAAGGCCACTGCATCATATATTATGAGCGAGGACGGTTTAGCAACTTCAGCATCAATGGGAAACTTTTGGCTCAAATGGAGATCAATGATTCGACTAGGGTGAGTACCTCCGTGCCAAGCAACAGGAAGCCATAGGAGTCAAACTTGCTTGACATCAAATGGCTCGGTGTAGAGCCTTCCCAGCATCCACTTAAACATTGCCGGGACAAAACCAAGACTCCTCAGCAAGTTAGCCTCTCTTAGAGACCACAGCTGTTGGCCTAGAGGAGAGCATCCATGGCCCTGCCTAAGCAGTGCCCTGCCCAAGCAGCCATCCCAGGACTATGCTCTCTGGGCAACCTGGTTAGGATAAAACACCATGCCTAAAACAAGTTGGAAAGGAGAGGGTTTATAGCTTGATCATGGTATACCATGAAGGGAGGTCAGGAACTCAAAACAAAGAGGAACACTGCTTACTGGCATGTACTCTTTTCAGGACCATCTGCCCAGAGGTGGCTCTACCCACAATGGTCTGGACCCTCTGACCTCAATCACTAATTAAGAAAATGTCCTACCAGGTTTCTACAGCCCAATCTCCTGGAGCCACTTCTTCAATTAAGATCCCTTCTTCCCAGATATTCTAGGTTTCTGACAAGTTAACAGAAAAATGACCAAGACACTGAGCACTACAGAACACAGATGCCTGTCCTGAGAACCTGACTACAGCTTCAAGTTCCCTATTGCCCTCATTCACTAATGAAATACAATGGCTGGTGCCTCAGTTCTAGGAACTGTTGGGAAATATGCTTCTGTTCGTTATACGTAGTCTCCATTAACACCTGCAATTTCACAAAATGCAGTGTTCTCACTAGTTCTTCCTGGGTTAGATTGGCAATATTCTCATTATAACTTTCATAATTTTATAACTAAATTAATTTTAAAGATTTTATTATAATTTTTAATTATGCTATTTTGGAGGAACAAGGAGTGAGCACACTTGAATTCAGAGACCAGAAAGGGGCATCAGATCCCCTCGATCGGGAGTTGCAGTTAATTGTGAGCCATGGGTACTGGAAACCAAACTTGTGACCTCTAGAACAGCAGTAAGCACACTCAACCACTAAGCCATCTCTCTCTAGCACCTTAAATATTTTATTTTCATCTTATTCTTTTCAGTTGGCTTTAATAAAATCCTATGTCTTTGTAAAACAAAACAAAACAAAACTTTGATAGATTCCATATTGAAAGCTCTCCAGATTGGACTTTATTCACAGTACTTTCCAGGTCATTGGTTGGTAGTCTGTTGGTTTCATGGTAGATGGGTGGTTGACTGTTGGGTTGCTGCTTGTTGGTTGGAGAACTGAGGCCTGGTTATTTGGTGGTTAGTTGGTTGAATATTGTTGGTTGATTGATGGTTGGTAGTTGTTTAGTTGGTTGACATTTGCTTGGCTAATGGTTGGTTGATTGGTGATTACTTGGTGGTTGCTCGTTTCATGGTTGCTTACCTGAAGCTTGGAGGGTTGGTAGGTAGGTGGTGGTTGGCCAGAAGTTGGTTGAGCATTGGTGGTTGTTTGGTTGCCTGATTAAGCTTACATACACTAGGGCAAATGTTTGACTGATCAGCCATGACCATTGACATGAAACAAATGAAGAGATGGTTTGTCTGTCTTTTTTTCCCCTGTAGGCTATTCTCCTGAGCAGCGATGGACAGAACCTGGTGACTGGAGGGGACAATGGTGTGGTGGAGGTCTGGCAGGCCTGTGACTTTAAGCAGCTGTACATTTACCCAGGATGTGATGCTGGCATTAGAGCGATGGATTTATCCCATGACCAAAGGTGAGCCATGTCAAGGGCAATGTGATTACAGGAACAGGTCACAAGCTTAGCATTTTCCTGATCTCACCCAGATGGAGGAAAGACAGCACAGGCAGGCCAAGCTGGAGACGAGTAGGAATCCCAGTTTTTCAACTATCAGAAGTGTTTCTTAGAAGAAGTTTGGCTTTGAAATATTTTAAGCATTAACACATATAATGCTTAACAATAAAGCACTTTTATAGTATAAAAGAATGGTACAGAGGACATCAGGAAAAACAGCATGCAGGTCCAGTCAGTAAAGTGCTTACTGTGTGAGTATGAAGAACCAAGTTCAACTCTCAGAATCCACATAAAGATGCCAGTCATAGTGTTCACAGTTGTAACCTCGGCCCCATAGAGGTAAGAAGAGGAAAGACATGCTGATCCCTAGGGCTTGTGGACCTAGTCTAGCCTAGTGTACAGCCTCCAGGACAGAAAGAGACCTCATCTTAAGAACAACAGAATATCTGAGGAATGAAACCTGAAGTCATTTTTTGGCCTACACATGGCGCACACACTTGTACACACACACACACACAAGAAGGAAAGAGAAAGACAATATGGCTTCATGCACTCTGAGGAATAAACGTTCTGAAGAAAAGCTTATGGTTATCATTAGAGTGGACCAGTAAGTAGGTGTGGCTTACTTCCTAACTATTTGTATGCACATGAGTGTCTTTTAAATATGTTTAAAATGCCCTCTTGAGTAGATTAAACATTCTTCCTTCAATTCATTCACATGCTTTTTGCAAATATGTTACCAATATTATAGCTGAAGTATCCTACAGAGTGCTAAGGGTACATAATGAAGTAACCCAGCACGTGATTCTAACCTAATTGCATGCCAAGGGAGCAGGACCAGAACCCCTGGAAGAGGTGATTGGCCATGTGGGAGGCTGAGAAGGAGGCATTTGTAGGCTGCATCAGAGAGAGCCATAGTAGAGTAGGAAAGGTGCTAAGTAACTTCCTACTTCCATTTTAGTGCCATTATTAATTTTGATTATGTGTGCTGTGCAGAGCAGTGCTGTATTGGGGCAGTTCATGCACAGGAAGTATAACTTATAAACATACAATGGGGAAGTATGTGCCGGACACATTTGTCTGATGAAGGGCTGGATTAACGGCTAAGCACGTTTAAGAATGTCATAAGACCTGAACTCCTCGTCATTAGTAGTGAGCCACCCCAGAGAAAGGAGCTTCTGGTTGGTTTAGGAAACACAGGCAAGAAAGTCTAGAGTGTGTGGTTTGATGGACTTGACTTGCGCTCCCCAGCAGGACTCTCCACTAGCTCAGCAGTTCTTAGCAGAAGTAAGAGGAAATAGTGAACCTCTCTCAGTTAAGACTCTGGACCATCTGAGATAAGGCTGGTGTCAGCATAAAGTGGCAAGTTCATACTGTTTTCCTGTCTCTTTTCACCATCTCTGCTTTTCCAGGACTCTGATCACTGGCATGGCTTCCGGCAGCATTGTAGCTTTTAATATAGATTTTAATCGGTGGCATTATGAGCATCAGAACAGGTACTGAAGAGAAGCAGCAGAAGCCACATTCAAGTGAGAGCACAAGTGCTCTGTGGAAAGGCAGTATCTCTGGTGGGGACGCTGGTCCACATCGGCCTCTGTTTGTACATCCATCCCACCCAGCAGTCGCCGAACATCATAGTCGGGAGCCATTTCACCCTGTTTTTCCAGGACTGAACACCAGCTGCTGTCAAGCAAGCTTATATCATGTAAATTATCTGAATTAGGAGCCGTTTTGGTAATTATTTCATATATCGCCGTTTATTGAGAAAAGGTTGTAGGAAGCCTCACAAGAGACTTTTGACAATTCTGAGGAACCTTGTGCCCAGTTGTTACAAAGTTTAAGCTTTGAACCTAACCTGCATCCCATTTCCAGCCTCTTTTCAAGCTGAGAAAAAAACAAAAACAAAACAAAACAAAACAAAAAAAAAAACACGTTTGATACTTTGTACATCATATGCATCTTATTTAAAGGGATACTTTTGTAAAAGTGAAACCTTGTATAAAGAAAGAGCAGCCTTTGTTAATTTACTGTGGAGTTACAACCTGCATGCTCCCTACTCCCCCAGTCTTGATGGAACAGGTGCATTCAAGCTAGGAAACGGAGAGAACACAGCTTGTTCAAAAGGGTTGAATTTGGGCTCAATCCATAATTTTTGACATTTTCACTAAAATATGGTTTGCACTTTTTAATCTAAATCCATCCCTTCTAAGTGAGGTTTGCTCATATAGCATTCGGATACTAAGCCATTATTTGCCGCTGTTGGTACTTATACAAAGAAAATTCAGCCCTGCCCTTTAGGACCTGAAAATGCAACAGAAAGGGAGCGTGGGTATGAGGGCCTGGTTTCTACTGTGTGTAAATGGGAGTCGCTATCATTAGTCCCATTGCATTGACTTCCAGCACCTGGACATCTCCCCTGGTGTCAGCCCACTGGCTCCGGGTCTACATGGTGGGAGGATCAGGATGCTAATGTTTCCCCCTGTTTGGTTCTCAAATAGCATAGTTTAATGAGTCAGACCGTATTACAACAAAAACAAACATCCCTTTCGTTCCTTGTGAGATTTTCATCTAAAGCCACACTCCTAGCCTAAGGCACTTCATCTTTACAATATAAAACGATGGCTCTCAAATGATTTTTCCATCCATTGTCCCGATCCAGCTATCACCCAGGGGTCCATACATTTTCTTCATGTTTCTTCTTTGTATATTTGGTGACTGTATTGTCATAGATGTACATATCGTGTCGGTAGGGCTATGAGGCATGTTACAGGAATGTAATTTTCTCAGAATTTACACTCATTTGCAGTCATTTATTTCAAAAGATAAAACAGAATAATGGGTTCTTTGTATTGGCACTTTGCACCAGAAGCAGATCATTATTTATTGCTGTGGTTACTCATCTGTCATCCACCTTGTACTAGAAAGTTTTAGCACTGAATTATTCCTTCTTCATTGTTGTTTGTATTTATGAAATTCTGAAATTATGGGGAATCAGTGTACTGATTATGTTTTCATCACCAGGCTGTGAGCAATATCTTGAGTTTGTAGCTTAGAATTGGGAAGGCACTGAACATCTGGAAGACAAGGTCATTTCATCTTGAGATCATGGTGAAATATTTTGGATATATAAATTCCTTAAGCTATTGTAACCATGTTTTATTGCAAAGATGTAAAATATGCCAGATGTGTGTGAGTTGGAAATCAAAAAAAGAAAAATAAAATATGCAAAGAATTCACTGATTGTCTCACACGTCACTGGATGCCTCGGTGACACACATTCCTTACGCTGCTGCCCCTTGAATTTGAAAGATCAGCATTGTTTCCTGTGAGGGCCTCACATGCAAAACCACGAACAGAACTGTAGTAAAGCCAGCAGTCTTCTTGTCCACTGCTAGGAATGTGGGCAACAGGGGCCACAGGGGACAAGAGAAGGTGATAAAGGAAATACCTCCCTAGGTGAGGATTATCAGATAATAGCATTTTTATCTGAAAACCACACTTTGCAGTGTTCCTCATCAAGCATGAGTGACTTAGGCAAGGACTGAGGCCCAGAGGAACCGAACAGCTGCTGGCCACAGCAAGGTAGATGACAGGCAGGTAAGGCTGCCATCTGTATTCCTGTAATGGAAAGGGCCAGTAGAACCCCAAGAAAGACTGGCCCTCTCCCCATGCTACCCCAAAAGCCAGAAACTTGTCAGGTTCCCCAGGCCCCCCATAGCACCTTCAGCCCAGCCCATGTTCTACCTGTCAGTTATTCCAAAAAGCTAGTCACTGCCTAAAACATTTGCAAACTGGGCCCTCCTTCCAAGACACCATCACCTACACTGCCCCCAGACCTGCTAATCAGGACTAGTCTCTAATCTGATCCCCCTCCATGCTGTACCCCGCTCATCGTCCTGCAGACTCAACTGACAGCTTGGGAACTTAAGAAAACTTTCTGGGGTCTTTAAAGAGCATAACCTAGGGACCCAACCCCCACCCCATTAGACACATTGTCCCTTGATTACTTTTCAACAACCCTGATTGGAGAACTAATGCCCAGGCTCTGAGCACACAAGTCCTTCATGGAGGACACAGTTGGCTCAGTCACTCACGTGTGTGCCCTCCCCCCACCCCACCCCCACCCCCCGTGAGTATATGTGGCCAAGGATGTCCATTTGCAGACCTGGGGATGTAGCAGAGAGCCTTGTGTTCATGCACAAAATGCTGGGTTCAATCCCCAGCACGGAATAGACCAGGTGCAATTAATTCCAGGTCATCTGCAGTTCCTGTTCTCAGGAGGTATTGGCAGGAGGAGCAGTTCAGGGTCCTTGTCAGCTGCACAGCAAGTTCAAGAGCAGGCTGCACTGCTGCCTGAAACTTCATCTTAGAACAAAAACAACCATGGCATTTGCAATCTCTCAGAACCGATGCACCCCTCTCTCCAGGGCTCTTCCTCCCCAGAGTGCACAGGCTACTCACATCACTGCATTGAACACCCCATCAAAATTGATTAAAAGTCACTGGGCCATGCACACTCTTGTTTGGTAGATAGAAGTGCCCCAGAACCCATTCCCAAGCAACATCATAATAAAGACAACTTGTAAATTAAACTTTAACAAACTCATACAGCTCTTCTCTTAGGTCAGTGAAGTCAGGGTGCTGGTTTAGGTGATGTATAACCATTTGCACTGAAGAGACAGCAAAAACAGATGCCCACATGTTCTAGAAACTGGATTCTCTAAGCCTTATAACACACTTGTTCAGGCACCTCCCTTGTAAGAGCCAGCTAAAGGCCTCAGAAGAGGCTCATGCCCTGGTTAAGAAGAGAGCCATGAATTGCTTTATAATCAATACTCTGAATGTCACCATTTCTATTGTCTTTTATGCTAATTTGCAAACCAATCATTGCCCCACCCCCCAAAAGCCATTCTCGGGATTATGATATCCTTACCCTGAAGTATCAGCACTTCCTGGAGTTGAGCTTGGGATGACAGCTCTGACTCACAAATGACCTGGAATGTGAGGATTGACTGTCCCTAGGATGCATTATAAGCCGGCACACTGTACTAGAAATTGCATGGTGACTCTTGGTCGTGCTCACTGGGGTGAAGTGGCCCCTGTGGTCATAGCACTGCACAGGGGACTGTTACAGCACACTGGCACCTTTCTCCTTTCTGGGATCATACGCTTCTGGGGCAAGGTATTGGGATTCAGACAAGATTCTCAGCAATATACTTATAGACACGTGATGGCTGAATACTCAGAGAAACAGGTGATTTCAGATCTCCAGGCAAACATGACAAAGTTCCCTGCGATGGTCAGGGCCCCAGAAACTTGCTCTAGCCCAGCACACCAGCCTCCCACTGCCTTCTCCCACCCTGCACCATGGTACTCAAGACCCTCCTGCTGCTGTCATACAGATAGATCCTGGATGCTTACACTATCTCAGATATACCAAATCCCCGCTACACAAGAGAGGCTGTGGAAGTATTTTGATTACTGCTCTTAACCCAAGTTCACACAGTTGTTGAAAGAAGATAGGTGGTGGATGATTTGGATGAGAGCTTCTTTGATTGGAATGTAAAACCAGAATCTTGAAACTGGGGACCTTCCTTTGTAAATAGCCCTTTACTTCCCTAATCAGTTAAGATGAGGGTATAATGATAGCTCTGACAAGGATTACTTTAAACATCAAAAAGTGTGTGTTCCTGGTAGAGCCCCTGGCTCTCAGGAGCTCCACACTGCCCCTACTGGCCACACTCGAATGAAAATGTATTTTCACTACCTAACATCCCTTTCCTATTTTAACTGCTGTGTTCATTGGGCAAATCAACCGATCTTCCTATCATGATATCTATGGAGACTGCCAGGCATAGCATTTAATCCCTTGAATCGACCTCTTGGACTCAGCCCTGCCAACCAGGACACTTCCATTTATGCTACTTTGATGATGCCATCTCTAGGTAGCATGTAGCCTGAGAGGGACTCGTCAGAACTGGTTCTTACTTTCTTAATTGTATCCTGAAGTGAGGAGGCAAACTTATCTTTCTCCTCTAGAGTCTCTAACCTGTCACTAGGTGGTCAGTTTTTTAGCAACCTTGTCTGTGCTGCCAGAGAAGGCCACGTGCAGCATGGGAGAGTGACACAACAGGAAATACTAGCTAGGAGTCTAGTGGGGTACAAGATGCTCCCAGACATACAGACTTCACAGTTCTGGATGTTCACATTTCTAGTTAGCATCAGCTGTCTTCTTGACATAGCCCAGAGTTATTGGAAGGAGTTTCAGTTGGGGGATGGCCTGGGTCTGCCTGGCCTATGGGTATTGCCATGGGACATTTTTCTGATTACTAATTGATGGAGGAAGGCCCATCCACTGCAGGTGTGTTTGAGTAGGATAACAAAATATGGCTACTCTGGGACACAGGAAGCAATCGGGCCCTGAAGGGACCATTAGGACACAGGAATTCCGTTCATCAAGGAGAGAGCTCACTGACAGCCTTGTGGTGACTTTCTTGTCTCTGTATGTCACATTACAGTTCAACAAGAATGCACACTTTGAAAAGTTAAAAAATACACTCCATCACCCCAGCTCATGAACACTGAGTGTACAGGTTTCACCCACTGGCTCCATGGCCCTCTCTCATTCCTATCCTCTGCAGGGGTCAGCATATTGACTGCCTGGCTTTAATGCTTCCACTTCCAGGAAAGACAACCCTCTACCCCCTGAGTGGGGACTTTGCTCACTGGATTTATGTGCGTGGCATTTGTGTGCACTGCTTGATTAGTGCCCGTTTGTTCATGTGAGCAGCTCTAACCCAATACCAAAGACTGGGCAATACCAAATCATGAGCAATAGAAATCTACTGCTTACAGCTTTCAAGGTTAGGAAGTGCAAGCTTGAGTGCCAGCAGACTTGGTGAACTATGGACTGTGTGTAGGTGATACCTTCTCTGTTCTCCCATACTGGAAAGGGTAGCAAATTCTTAGTCCTTTCATATAAGGGGACCAACTCCATCCACAAGGGCTCTGTCTTCCCAACCTCACTATCTCCCCCAAAGCCTCGCCTCAGTATTATCCAAATTCTATGGAAGGGTAAGATGCACACATGGATTTGAAAGGAGATGAACACCGATGTCTTAGCAGCATTCCTCCCTAAATTCCCACTGCTTTTCAATGGGAGTCTCCTTTTCAGTCTGGGTAAGTTAGCTGCAGAGGGAAGACATGTACAAAAAAACAACAGAAGGCTTACATAACCCAAGCTTGTCAATCAAAACACAACTACCCACCCTACATCCCTTAGTAACTAACTCCTCTTCACCATAGAAGGCAACCCTAGATGGGCTTGAACAGGGACACTCCCTAGCCTGCTACTCTCTAGTCTGCAGCTTCTCTAGTCTGCACGCCTGCTTTCCCAATGATGCTGATTTTGTTTGGTGATGAATGACAAGAGCTTAACAAAACCAAAACTATACTAAACCTAACAAAAGTCTTTCTTTTTTTTTTTTAATATTTTTATTACATATTTTCCTCAGTTACATTTCCAATGCTATCCCAAAAGTCCCCCATAGCGCCCCCCACTTCCCTACCCACCCATTCCCATTCTTTTGGCCCTGGCATTCCCCTATATTGGGGCATATAAAGTTTGCAAGTCCAATGGGCCTCTCTTTCCATTGATGGCCGACTAGGCCATCTTTCGATACATATGCAGCTAGAGACAAGAGCTCCGGGGTTCTGGTTAGTACATTATGTTGTTCCAACAATAGGGTTGCAGATCCCTTTAGCTCCTTGGGTACTTTCTCTAGCTTCTGCATAGGGAGCCCTGTGATACATCCAATAGCTGACTGTGAACATCCACTCCTGTGTTTGCTAGGCCCCGGCATCGTCTCACAAGAGACAGCTATATTTGGGTCCTTTCAGCAAAATCTTGCTAGAGTATGCAATGGTGTCAGCGTTTAGAAGCTGCTTATGGGAAGGATTCCTGGATACGGCAGTCTCTAAATGGTCCATCCTTTCATCACAGCTACGAACTTTGTCTCTGTAACTCCTTCCCTGGGTGTTTTGTTCCCAATTCTAAGAAGGGGCACAGTGTCCACACTTTGGTCTTCATTCTTCTTGAGTTTCATGCGTTTAGTAAATTGTATCTTATATCTTAGGTATCCTAGGTTTTGGGCTAATATCCACTTATCAGTGAATACATATTGTGTGAGTTCTTTTGTGATTGTGTTACTTCACTCAAGATGATGCCCTCCAGGTCCATTCATTTGGCTAGGAATTTCATAAATTCATTCTTTTTAATAGCTGAGTAGTACTCCATTGTGTAAATGTACCATAATTTCTGTATCCATTCCTCTGTTGAGGGACATCTGGGTTCTTTACAGCTTCTGGCTATTATAAATAGGGCTGCTATGAACATAGTGGAGCATGTGTCCTTTTTACCGGTTGGGACATCTTCTGGATATATGCCCAGGAGAGGTATTGCTGGATCCTCCGGTAGTACTATGTCCAATTTTCTGAGGAACCACCAGACTGATTTCCAGAGTGGTTGTACAAGCTTGCAATCCCACCAACAATGGAGGAGTGTTCCTCTTTCTCCACATCCTCGCCAGCATCTGCTGTCACCTGAATTTTTGATCTTAGCCATTCTGACTGGTGTGAGGTGGAATCTCAGGGTTGTTTTGATTTGCATTTCCCTGATGACTAAGGATGTTGAACATTTTTTCAGGTGCTTCTCTGCCATTCTGTATTCCTCAGGTGAGAATTCTTTGTTCAGTTCTGAGCCCCATTTTTTAATGGGGTTATTTGATTTTCTGGAGTCCACCTTCTTGAGTTCTTTATATATATTGGATATTAGTCCCTTATCTGATTTAGGATAGGTGAAGATCCTTTCCCAATCTGTTGGTGGATTTTTTGTCTTATTGATGGTGTCTTTAGCCTTGCAGAAGCTTTGCAGTTTCATGAGGTCCCACTTGTCAATTCTCGATCTTACAGCACAAGCCATTACTGTTCTATTCAAGAATTTTTCACATGTGCCCATATCTTCAAGGCTTTTCCCCACTTTCTCCTCTATAAGTTTCAGTGTCTCTGGTTTTATGTGAAGTTCCTTGATCCACTTAGACTTGACCTTAGTACAAGGAGATAGGAATGGATCGATTCGCATTCTTCTACATGTTAACAACCAGTTGTGCCAGCACCATTTGTTGAAAATGCTGTCTTTCTTCCACTGGGTGGTTTTAGTTCCCTTGTCGAAGATCAAGTGACCGTAAGTGTGTGGGTTCATTTCTGGGTCTTCAATTCTATTCCATTGGTCTATTTGTCTGTCACTATACCAGTACCATGCAGTTTTTATCACAATTGCTCTGTAGTAAAGCTTTAGGTCCGGCATGGTGATTCCACCAGAGGTTCTTTTATCCTTGAGAAGAGTTTTTGCTATCCTAGGTTTTTTGTTATTCCAGATGAATTTGCAGATTGCACTTTCTAATTCGTTGAAGAATTGAGTTGGAATTTTGATGGGGATTGCATTGAATCTGTAGATTGCTTTTGGCAAGATAGCCATTTTTACAATGTTGATCCTGCCAATCCATGAGCATGGGAGATCTTTCCATCTTCTGAGATCTTCTATAATTTCTTTCTTCAGAGACTTGAAGTTTTTATTATACAGATCTTTCACTTCCTTAGTTAGAGTCACGCCAAGATATTTTATATTATTTGTGACTATTGAGAAGGGTGTTGTTTCCCTAATTTCTTTCTCAGCCTGTTTATTCTTTGTGTAGAGAAAGGCCATTGATTTGTTTGAGTTAATTTTATATCCAGCTACTTCACCGAAGCTGTTTATCAGGCTTAGGAGTTCTCTGGTGGAATTTTTAGGGTCACTTATATATACTATCATATCATCTGCAAAAAGTGATATTTTGACTTCATCTTTTCCAATTTGTATCCCTTTGATCTCCTTTTGTTGTCGAATTGCTCTGGCTAGGACTTCAAGTACAATGTTGAATAGGTATGGAGAAAGTGGACAGCCTTGTCTAGTCCCTGATTTTAGAGGGATTGCTTCAAGCTTCTCACCATTTACTTTGATGTTGGCTACTGGTTTGCTGTAGATTGCTTTTATCATGTTTAGGTATGGGCCTTGAATTCCTGATCGTTCCAAGACTTTTATCATGAATGGGTGTTGGATCTTGTCAAATGCTTTTTCCGCATCTAATGAGATGACCATGTGGTTTTTGTCTTTGAGTTTGTTTATGTACTGGATTACGTTGATGGATTTCTGTATATTGAACCATCCCTGCATCCCTGGGATGAAACCTACTTGGACAGGATGGATGATTGTTTTGATGTGTTCTTGGATTCGGTTAGCAAGATCTTTATTGAGGATTTTTACATCGATATTCATAAGGGAAATTGGTCTGAAGTTCTCTATCTTTGTTGGGTCTTTTTGTGGTTTAGGTATCAGAGTAATTGTGGCTTCATAGAATGAGTTGGGTAGAGTACCTTCTGTTTCTATTTTGTGGAATAGTTTGTGAAGAACTGGGATTAGATCTTCTTTGAAGGTCTGATAGAACTCTCTGCACTAAACCCGTCTGGTCCTGGGCTTTTTTTAGTTGGGAGACTATCAATGACTGCTTCTATTTCTTTGGGGGATATAGGGCTGTTTAGATCATTAACCTGATCTTGATTCAACTTTGGTACCTGGTATCTGTCTAGGAACTTCTCCATTTCATCCATGTTCTCCAGTTTTGTTGAGTATAGCCTTTGGTAGAAGGATCTGATGGTGTTTTGGATGTCTTCAGGATCTGTTGTTATGTCTCCTTTTTCATTTCTGATTTTGTTAATTAGGATGCTTTCCCTGTGCCCTCTAGTGAGTCTGGCTAAGGGTTTATATATCTTGTTGATTTTCTCAAAGTACCAGCTCCTTGATTGGTTGATTCTTTGAATAGCTCTTCTTGTTTCCACTTGGTTGATTTCGCCCCTGAGTTTGATTATTTCCTGCCGTCTACTCCTCTTGGGTGAATTTGCTTCCTTTTGTTCTAGTGCTTTTAGGTATGTTGTCAAGCTGCTAATGTGTGCTCTCTCTAGTTTCCTTTTGGAGGCACTCAGAGCTATGAGTTTTCCTCTTAGAAATGCTTTCATTGCGTCCCATAAGTTTGGGTATGTTGTGGCTTCATTTTCATTGAACTCTAAAAAGTCCTTAATTTCTTTCTTCATTCCTTCCTTGACCAAGGTATCATTGAGAAGAGTGTTGTACAGTTTCCACGTGAAGGTTGGCTTTCTATTATTTATTTTGTTATTGAAGATCAGCCTTAGTCCATGGTGATCTGATAGGATGCATAGGACAATTTCAATATTTTTGTATCTGTTGAGGCCTGTTTTGTGACCAATTATGTGATCAATTTTGGAGAAGGTACCATGAGGTGCTGAAAAGAAGATATATCCTTTTGTTTTAGGATAAAATGTTCTGTAGATATCTGCCAGATCCATTTGATTCATAATTTCTGTTAGTTTCACTGTGTCCCTGTTTAGTTTCTGTTTCCATGATCTGTCCATTGGTGAAAGTGGTGTGTTGAAGTCTCCCACTATTATTGTATGAGGTGCAGTGTGTGCTTTGAGATTTACTAAAGTTTCTTTAATGAATGTGGCTGCCTTTGTATTTGGAGCATAGATATTCAGGATTGATAGTTCCTCTTGGAGGATTTTACCTTTGATGAGTATGAAGTGTCCCTCCCTGTCTTTTTTAATGACTTTGGGTTGGAAGTCAATCTGATCAGATATTAGAATGGCTACTCCAGCTTGTTTCTTCATACCATTTGCTTGGAAAATTGTTTTCCAGCCTTTCATTCTGAGGTAGTGTCTATCTTTTTCTCTGAGATGAGTTTCCTGTAAGCAGCAAAATGTTGGGTCTTGTTTGTGTAGCCAGTTTGTTAGTCTATGTCTTTTTATCGGGGAGTTGAGTCCATTGATATTAAGAGATATTAAGGAAAAGTAATTGTTGTTTCCTGTTATTTTTGTTGTTAAAGTTGGCATTCTGTTCTTGTGGCTGTCTTCTTTTAGGTTTGTTGAGGGATTACCTTCTTGTTGTTTCTAGGGCGTGGTTCCTGTCCTTGTATTGGTTTTTTTCTGTTATTATCCTTTGAAGGGCTGGATTCGTGGAGAGATAATGTGTGAATTTGGTTTTGTCATGGAATACTTTGGTTTCTCCATCTATGTTAATTGAGAGTTTGGCTGGGTATAGTAGCCTGGGCTGGAGTTTGTGTTCTTTTAGTGTCTGTATAACATCCGTCCAGGATCTTCTGGCTTTCATAGTTTCTGGTGAGAAATCTGGTGTAATTCTGATAGGCTTGCCTTTATATGTTACTTGGCCTTTTTCTCTTACTGCTTTTAGTATTCTGTCTTTATTTAGAGCATTTGTTGTTCTGATTATTATGTGTCGGGAGGTATTTCTTTTCTGGTCCAGTCTATTTGGAGTTCTGTAGGCTTCTTGTATGTTCATGGGCATCTCTTTCTTTAGATTTGGGAAGTTTTCTTCTATAATTTTGTTGAAGATATTTGCTTGTCCTTTGAGTTGAAAATCTTCATTCTCATCCACTCCTATTATCCGTAGGTTTGGTCTTCTCATTGTGTCCTGTATTTCTTGGATGTTTTGAGTTAGGATCTTTTTGCATTTTACATTTTCCTTGATTGTTGTGCCGATGTTCTCTATGGAATCTTCTGCACCTGAGATTCTCTCTTCCATCTCTTGTATTCTGTTGCTGATGCTCGTATCTATGGTTCCAGATTTCTTTCCTAGGGTTTCTATCTCCAGTGTTGCCTCATTTTGGGTTTTCTTTATTGTGTCTACTTCCCTTTTTAGGTCTAGTATGGTTTTGTTCAATTCCATCATCTGTTTGGATGTGTTTTCCTGTTTTTCTGTAAGGACTTCTACCCGTTTGATTATGTTATCCTGTTTTTCTTTAAGGATTTGTAACTCTTTAGCAGTGTTCTCCTGCAATTCTTTAAGGGATTTTTGTGCTTCCTCTTTACTGTCTTCTACCTGCTTACCAGTGTTCCTTTGTATTTCTTTAAGTGTGTTATTAAAGTCCTTCTTGAAGTCCTCTACCATCATCATGAGATATGCTTTTAGATCCGTGTCTAGCTTTTCCAGTGTGTTGGGGTGCCCTGGACTGGGCGAAGTGGGAGTGCTGGGTTCTGATGATGGTGAGTGGTCTTGGTTTCTGTTAGTAAGATTATTACGTTTACCTTTCGCCATCTGGTAATCTCTGGGGTTAGTTGTTGTCGTTGTCACTGTTTAAAGATTGGAGCAGAAGCTGTGTTCCACTCACCAGCAGTCTCAAAATCCTGTGGCGGGGGTCCTGGGTAGCTGGCTCGTGTCAGCTGACCCTGCGCTCTAGCTACCCTGGTGCTGGTCCGGCCGGAAGTGGCCTATTGTCCTACTCAGGCGGTTTTTCTGCTTCCCTAACTAATGCAGTCTCAGGTCCCGCGCGCAATTGGATTGGAGCAGAAGCTGTGTTCCACTCACCAGAAGTCTTAAGATCCTGTGGCGGGTGTTGTGGGTAGCTGGCGAGTGTCAGCCGACCCTGCGCCCTAGCTACCCTGGCGTTTTTCTGACCGGAGAGGCTTGTGGCCCTACTGAGGCCGGATTTCTGCCTCCCCAACCAAAGCAGTCTCAGGTCCCGCGCAATTGGATTGGAGCAGAAGCTGTGTTCCACTCACCAGAAGTCTTAAGATCCTGTGGCGGGTGTTGTGGGTAGCTGGCGAGTGTCAGCCGACCCTGCGCCCTAGCTACCCCGGTGCTTTTCTGACCGGAGAGGCTTGTGGCCCTACTGAGGCCGGATTTCTGCCTCCCCAACCAAAGCAGTCTCAGGTCCCGCGTGATTGGACTGGAGCAGAAGCTGTGTTCCACTCACCAGCAGTCTCAAAATCCTGTGGCGGGGGTCGTGGGTAGCTGGCAGGTGTCAGCCGACCCTGGCTCTAGCTACCCTGGTGCTGGTCCGGCCGGAAGTGGCCTGTGGTCCTACTCAGGCCGTTTTTCTGCTTCCCTAACTAATGCAGTCTCAGGTCCCGCGCGCAATTGGATTGGAGCAGAAGCTGTGTTCCACTCACCAGAAGTCTTAAGATCCTGTGGCGGGTGTTGTGGGTAGCTGGCGAGTGTCAGCCGACCCTGTGCTCTAGCTACCCTGGCGCTTTTCTGACCGGAGAGGCTTGTGGCCCTACTGAGGCCGGATTTCTGCCTCCCCAACCAAAGCAGTCTCAGGTCCCGCGTGATTGGACTGGAGCAGAAGCTGTGTTCCACTCACAGGCAGTCTCAAAATCCTGTGGCGGGGGTCCTGGGTAGCTGGCGGGTGTCAGCCGACCCTGCGCTCTAGCTACCCTGGTGCTGGTCCGGCCGGAAGTCAACAAAAGTCTTTCTTACAAGATGCCAAACTGAAGTGAAATCCAAATCTCTGCCACCATGTGGGAAGCACAGGCATTGGCTCAGCCATGCTCAAATAGAGCACGGACTCCATTAATGGCATGCAAGCATTAGGGCTTGATCTGGGATCCCCAGCTTAATGCCAACAGGGTCTGTGGTGGTACCCATCTCTTACCCTAGTGCTAGGGGAGGTAAAGACCCCCTGAGTTCACTGCCAGGTTAGGCTAGCCGCTTAATAAGATCCAGGTTCTGTGAGAAAGCCTGCCTAGAATAATATCTACACACACACACATACACACACCTCTGAACATCCCTAAAATAAAGTTTAAAGCCCCAGATTCTCCAGTGTGGTCTGAACTTGCCCAAAGCCCTTGAACCAGCCCTGAGAACTCAATGTTCATATGATAACCTAGAGTTATACAGCCCCTTGTGTTTGCAAACCCTGTGCCGCCTTCCAGAGCTCTGTCAACTGCACACAGGTAATGATGCCTCAGGAAGAGGGGAGAAGTGGATCCAAAGCCCAGAGGCAATGAGAAGGGAGACATTGTTCAAGCCTCGTCTGCAGGATCCCAGGTTGGCCAAGCATTTACCTACTCATTTGTCAGGACTAAAAATTAACATCACCAAAATGTAGAACTTCAGCCTGCTGAGAGCTTGGAACTCAAGGCCACCAGAAGAAGGTTGGAGAAGCAAACAGAGAACCAATGTGTCTCTGATCTTCTCCTAAGCTCCTGTCTCCCCTCTGAAGCTTGTCATAGATACCTGGATTCTCTTTCTCATGGCAGGTCCTAGAAACTAGAACCCTTTCACAGAGCAGGCTACTTATCTTGAAACTTATCTTCACCCTAGTATTCTGTGTAAGCTGTCTTAGTCACTGTTTTATTGCTGTAAAGAGATACCATGACCAAGGCAACTCTAAAAAAATGAAAGCATTTAATTGGGGGCTTGCTTACAGTTCAGAAGTTTAGTTCACTATCATCATGGCAGGGAGCATGGCAGCAGGCAAGCATCGTGCTGGAATAACTGAGAACTACATCCCAGTGCTCAGCCCAAGGGTCTGAGTTTGGCTTGGGCTTTGGAACCTCAAAGCCCACCCCTCGTTAACACACTTCCTCCAGTGGGGCCACACCTCTTAATCCTTTTAAAATAGTACCACTAAGCATTTCAATGCATGAGCTTATGGAGCCATTCTCATTCAAACCACTACAATGGCCATAAAGAAATACTCTGGCTATTTTCTCTGACCTTTAAGACTCTAATTCCAGAATGGGTTCTGTGCCATGGCCTAAAGGGAAGAAGTCCTACACTTGAGAGGCTCAGAAAAGCCACAGATAAGCCTGCCTGCCTTTTCTCAATCTCTGTGACATGAGATCAAAAGTTAGTTCCACCAACTATGCTCACACAGCTAATTCAAGACAAGCAAAACAAACAAACAAACAAACAGAAAAAAAAAAAACCTGAGTCTCTGGCAGGCAGCAAAGAAGGTTAGATGCTTTAGCAAGTATTAGCCAGCATTGTGAGCAGGGCTTTGTGTGTTCTTCTGTTTTGTTTGAAGAATGGGATAGCATTAGCTCACTCAGTAGAGATGAGATCTAATAACATGGGGCTTTTGGGCAAGCGTGTAGATTTCACACTGAAAAGCCCAAGTAATTTTAGGAAGAAAACCACAAAGCCTACTTGAGCAAATATGCTATGGCAACCCCTGCCCTCCAGTAACACTCAGTCAGGCAACAACAGCAGGGTCAAGGTATAAATAGATAACTTAAACTATTCTGCAGAAAATAGGTAACCTAGCCAGCCTGTTTGTTAAGTGGTTTTTGACCTGTGTTTGGATCTTGCAGATTACGATAGAAATGCAGTTTTTTAAAATATTAATTTGCTGACCTACATGGAAATTCCCCATGCTTGCTATAACTACAGCAAATGCCCTGCACCTCTAGACTTGAGGCTCTCACTCTGACTCAATGCAATGGTGAGAGTCCTTGCAATAAAGACACAATAAAGACCCTTATGTCTTTGCATTGGAATTGGCTGCTTGGTGGTCTTTGGGGTACCTGCAACTTAGACATAACACACACAACATACCCCCATGCAGGGATTTTCAGAGAGCAGGAGGAGCAGAGGAAAACAGCTACACCAAAAGAGAGACACAATATGGTGTCACTGCTGCCTATGAACTGTTCATCTGGTGCTGTTCATCTGGTGATGAACATTGAGCATAACCGTGGTGATACGGAGAGGCTATTGAAGGCCCCATGGGTCCTTCACAGCTTGTAAGATTATCATTCTATCTTCCCAGCAGTGCACATAGTTGACATTATCATTCCAATCATCCTTACAGAAGACCTGAGATTCAGAGAGGTCGAGTGTCTCCTCCAATGACACATCAGAAAGTATCACTATATATGAAGCACTCAAGAGTCCATTGAGAAATGCCCAGTATGGACAGATATTTTTGGGTTGTTGTTGTTGTTGTTGTTGCTTGGTTGTGATACAGGTTCTCATATGCACAGATGGCCTAGCATGAGCTATATCCAAGCTACCTTCAAACTTAAGAAGACCCTTCTGTTTCTGTCTCCTGATTGCCAGGATTACAGGCATAAACCACAAAACCCAATCTTGGTTTTACATAACTTTTTTCACAAAGATATTAGGTGAAATTCAAAGATACACATGAATACAACTAAATAAAGTTATACCTTGGGCATAGAGATCAAAAGGGACCAGGTGTAGCTTTCAGGAAACTTAGCTTTGTGCATTGTTACCTCTTGACCAGCTCATTACAGAGCATTTGGAAAGAGAGTCTCCCATGCTGTTAAAATTCCATCCTTAGGGGAGGTGTGAACAACACCTACCCTTCCTCCTCAGGTCCCAAAAACAAACCAAGGCTTGATTGAACCCATTAGGTTCACTTTGGGGAAACAGTGAGTTTATTAGGCTTCCTTGCAAGCACAGGTGAAGGGTTACAGGCAGGAATGTAGATGACCTTAAAGCTGCCATCCTGGAAGGTCTGTATGCAGCATAGATAGTGACTCCCCCAAGACTAGGTACATAAGTCCCCCACCCTCATCCTTCCTCACCCTATATTCTCTACCATCTCCCCAAGGCCTGTACATCAAGGCAAATGTGTATACAAATGGTTGGAAGGGGTGGTTGAATACTCAGGTGAGGGTCCCATGAGAAGGGTCAACTGTCAACAAGCAGGCCCAGCAGAACTGAAGATGGCAAATGCCTGATTGGCTTGAAGGAGACTACTGTGTAGTCTTCCCCAACAAGTACCTGAAGCAACCTGTCTACCACACTGGTGTTGGAAACAACCCAGGTCATGACTAAAATCCTAACTATGGAAAACTGAGACAGTGTTGTCTCTCAGGAGTGTTGGGTGTGGCTGCTCTGTGTTCTCATTCAGTCTTTCCAGGTGTCTGAATGGTGGAGGGTTGGGGAGCAGTGCTGTGTTAGCTAGGGTTGTGTGGCTGTCACAAAAGAAGCCTAAGAAAGGAAAACTATTGTGGATCACATTTTCAGAGGATGAAGGACCTGGGAAGAAAGGTATGGCAGAGTAATTGGCAATGGGAGCATGTGGAGTCCTCAACAGATACTGGACCTGGAAGAAGGAGCCAGTTGTAAGGAGAAAATTGGGGGGTGGGGAGCCATTGACATAAGTGAGCAGGCATGTGGGATACTGACCTGGAGATATTGGGGTGACTCTGAGAGAATTAGGTAGCTCTGCATTTTAAGTTTATAAAGAAAGACAACACAGACAGGAAAAAAAATACATGGAGGGCAGCTTAGATAGGCTATAAAGCCCCCACTGCAGAATACCAAAAATACTGGAGATGGAGGGGAGGGAAGGCAGAGGAGAGGCCAAAGCCAAGGCAGAGTTATTGAGGAATATTCGAAAAAGCCCACAATTTCCCAAACATGCTTCACCAACTGTGGTCTCCAGAGTACTGAGGTGAACATCTATCAAAACAAAGTCTGCGGAGCAATGGCCTCCGCTAAGCCAGGGGTGCCACAGACAAGAAAGTGTAAACAGAAGCAGAGAGAAGAAAATTCCTTCAGGCTGGCTTTATATGCAGAAGGAGAAAAGCTCTCACTGAAAAATTATTGTCACAGCTTTATCCCCACTTGTGTGATGTCAAAAGCCCCAGGCCAGGCTTCAGCTGAAAGGGTTCCAAGTTCAGTTCTTTCTTGGACACTTGCAAAAAATAAAATAAAATAAACACAAATTTATGGATGAGAGAAATAGACTCCAAATCCTCAACAATTTCTCCTCGTCAAATTTGCATAAATCTTCTCCCCCCCCCCTTTTTGTTCAAGGAGAGCTGGGATCAACAGCAGCCACAATCATCAAAGATGTCAGAACTACCAAAAGCCAACTGTGTTTCATATATTGGAAATCTGAATATATTTGCATATTCTAGAGTATTATTGGTTACTCTAAGGAATTTCAAAGGAAAAAGAAGCATGAATGTGTCGGGACAGTGTTTTATTTTGAAAAGATAAAACAAAACTTAAAAGTAGCCAAATTAAATTTCATGAAATAAAGAGAGCTGTTAGTAAGACTTGAGGTATTGTAGGTTACACCGCAGGTCTGACTCAGCTGGAGAAGGAATTGGTGAAAGGAAATTTAGACTTAGGGAATTGTCTAGAATGTAAGCTAGAAAGCAAAGCCATGAGAGCAGGAAAGTGAGAGAAGAAAGAATATTCTATATATGTTCAGATTGGGTTCAAAAATAGATGAAAAGCAGCATTCCCGTATTCAGAGATGATGCATGAAATGTTTAGGTCTTCAGAGCTGAAAGATTTATAAGCAAAATTAATATATGCTTGCATGTGTAACAGCATGCACCACCAAAACCAAAGAGGGTAAATAAGTGGCCACTGAGAGAGGTTTTTCTCAGGGATAGCATGCTCTGGTAGATGTCCCTACACCCATGCTTGCTCTAACACCACTAAGCAGACCCTATTTGAGAAAAACAAAACAAGAGAATAGGTGAAGTTGGGAGATAATAGTTTAGGATGGGAACAAGGGAAGTCTGGAAGGGAGGGGATAGGATGGCATTGATTAAAGCACATTATATGCATGTATAAACGCTTCAATAAAAATCATGTCAATAAAACCATCTCATACTCAAAAGAAAGAAAAAAAGATCCTTAGAGAGAATCCATCATCCATCATCCTCCAGCCCCCATCAGACATCTGGCTGATTCTCAATAAGAAGAATATAAAAACCAGCAAGATGAAGGGGCAGCGTTTTTCAGGGCTCTTGAAAGAAAAACAACAACCAATGTCTTGTGGTCTGCATTAACAGAGCAAAAGATTTTCAAGAATAGAAACACACTAAAGATGTTTGTAGGTAATCAAAAAAAAAAATCTAAGTTGCTCTTCACAAAGGGACTTCACCTCTCCAGGCAGAAGACAGCTGAACATGAGGTGGGAACCTGAAACTGAGTAGGAACCAGGTACAGAGGAAAGCTGCTTGCTGACCAGTCGGACAGTCACAACACTATTCTCTAATACAGGAAGGAAAGGCGAATGCAGACGAAATTCTGGGCAGTGGTACCCACCACAGAAAGGAAATGTGTCCTGTGACAAAACTTCTGGGAACCTTGCCTGTCTTCTGGAAGGTGGTTAAGGGAGACGGCTGCCTCACATTTTGTTACAAACTACCTGAGAGAACTTCTAAGGGGAAACATTTATTTTCACTCATGACTGGACACTCCATCCCACAATGCTCCAGGCAGCACACAGAAGATTTTGAGAGGAGCCTATGGTAGAGGAAGCCTGTGTACCTCACAGTAGAGTGTGAAAGACGAGACCAGGGTACTGTAACCCTCTTCAAGGATGCTGTGAATGGCCTAAGACCTTCAATTGAGGCCTGCCTCCTAAAGGTTCCATATACTCCCAGGGACACCATGGGAGCAACATCAGCCAGATGTCTGATGGGGGTTGGAGGATGATGGATGATGGGTTCTCTCTAAGGATCTTTTGTATTCTTTATTTTTGAGTATGAGATGGTTTTATTGACACGACTGTCTATCATTCAAGCATTCACCAATGTACCTTTGGAGGGCAGTTCAAATCTACTCTCTAGAAGGGTCCTCGCCTAGGCAGGGGTGGGCTGTTCCCTGATGCAGCTGCCTCTGAGGTGCCTGGGCACCTATAAGTAACCCTTTCCCCATATTCCTGTAAGCAACCCCAAAACACTTATTGGTTGAACTTGGGCAGAACAGTTCCTTTGATGTGTCACTGTCTCCCTCTCTGGGGAACCAGGAGAAGTCCCATGACCATGACGGAGAGCCAGAAACAACAGGGCTGCATATCCATGGACTAAGACCTCTACAACTAGAGACAAAGTAAGTATTCCCTCTTTTAAGTGGTAACCTTGGGCACTATCTTAGTCAATTGTCATCAATATGGCAAAATATCTAAGAAGAAGAAGAAGAAGAAGAAGAAGAAGAAGAAGAAGAAGAAGAAGAAGAAGAAGAAGAAGAAGAAGAGGAAGAGGAAGAGGAAGAACAGGAAGAGGAAGAGGAAGAACAGGAAGAGGAAGAACAGGAAGAGGAAGAGGGGAAGAGGAAGAAGAAGAAGAAGAAGAAAAAGAAGAAGAAGAAGAAGAAGAAGAAGAAGAAGAAGAAGAAGAAGAAGAAGAAGAAGAAGAGGAAGAGGAAGAACAGGAAGAGGAAGAGGAAGAACAGGAAGAGGAAGAACAGGAAGAGGAAGAGGGGAAGAGGAAGAGGAAGAAGAAGAAGAAGAAGAAGAAGAAGAAGAAGAAGAAGAAGAAGAAGAAGAAGAAGAGAAGAAGAAGAAGAGGAAGAGGAAGAACAGGAAGAGGAAGAACAGGAAGAGGAAGAGGAAGAGGAAGAACAGGAAGAGGAAGAGGGGAAGAGGAAGAAGAAGAAGAAGAAGAAGAAGAAGAAGAAGAAGAAGAAGAAGAAGTTCTTTCACTGTCCAGACATGCCACCTAGTTTGGACTGTCCATCAATGGATCAGAGGCCTTGTGATCTGCCAGGCAGCTATCCATTCCTGAATCCATGAACTGGCAACCAAGCTGTGCCAATCAGCCTTCATATCCAAGTCACAGAGTATCTAAGCTGATTGTGCAGAACACTGAATGAAAATGGCTAATTCTGGACCGCCTTGTAATAGACAACTCACAGTTCAAAATGATTCTTGATCATTTCACAGTCCCAGGAAGATAAAATCCGAGCGGTGTGGCTGAGTGGGCTCAGGAAAGGATGAGGTGACTGCAGGTCTAGTTGTTTTAGCAGAGCCTTGCTCTATTCTTAGTTTCTCAGATTGGTTTGTTTTCTCATTCTGCTTCCCCAGAACGGCTAGAATGCCAGAAATTCATCTTTTTCCTATCCCTTTGCTCCTAAAAGAAAACAAAAAGGATTAAGATTGCAAAACGAATATATCTCTTTCATGGAAGGAGAGCAGAATTTCCTTACCCAGCTAGACTCTAGACACACCAGCCTTATCCTTTTCCAGCCAAGACGGCATCAAATGGGATCCAAAATGCCAACTGACACTTTGCTGGAAATCATTGCATGTTGAAACTCCGACCCTGTTCAACTTGATTATCCTGGTTCACAATTAGAAATCAAGAAACTACCAGGACAAGAAAGTGTGTGTATGTGTGTGTGTGTGTGTGTGTGTTCATACATCCACTATACACACACACACACACACTTTATGTCCTGTGTCCTGGCTTTTGTTCTAGGAGGGTCTTTTGGGAGGGGAGGGGAAGGGCTAGAGATGAAATTAGACCTGTGTTTACACAGCTCTTCTCATTGGCCAGGACTTAGTTTTTGAGTTTGTAAACTAGCCTTCCCATTTAAATTGAATAAGTAGGTGCAGCTGAGTAAACCGAGAGACCTGGCTCTGAGGCCATGTGCTTTCACTTTAAAATTACATTGATGAGGAACAGAGGGGGGCTAGAAATGAAAAGAAGAGAGATAGAAGGCAGGCTCTTTAAAGGGGAAATGTGAGAAAATCGAGAATCAAAACAGAAGTCCTCTTTGCTGTGGTGTGGGGGGTGAGGGGAGCCATTCAGACTAGAACTGCCAGGAGAAGGCTGCCTCCTCAGACCTGCCTGCCATCTGAACATGGATGGAAGAGCTGCCCCTGGGGAAGACTGCACACAGAGGCCGGGTGCTGAGACAGGACCTTAAAGCACATGGGGTTTCCTCAGATGGCCAAGACAGAACCAACTCGGAGTCTTCCCACAGCCCACCTTAAAGAACAGACTGCTACCTAGTGAAAACAGGTAGCCATGTGTAGCCACTTGTCAATCAATTGTACCCACCACACCCTACCATATTCAAGTTCCACTCTCTGATGCTCCAGAGAACAGCTGCATTCGGAGATCGAGCCCTTCAGAGACTCACTGGGTTCAACTCTAGGGTCACTAGAGTAAAAGGAAGCTGGAGGGAGGCAGGTAGACAAGGGAAGCAAAAAAAATGGGCTCCCTGACGATGGCAGCTCCGTTTCCAGAAGACACTGTAATGAGAAACTTCAGGAAGGTATGGAGGCAGGCATCTAAACAGGATCAGTAGGGGTAAGGGGAACTCCAGGGGCCCAGCCTCAGGCCCGTGCCATTCTGGAGGGATTAAGACGTGACTTTCTCTCTGGCTCTTGGTTTCCTGTCTTTCCTCAGCCTCCAAGGGGCAGAGAGGTACTTCCATCTTTCATGGCCGGAAGGAGGATTTTCTCAGAGGGACCAGAGCGGGGGCTTAGGCCAGGCTCCTAAGTCAAGTTACTAAACAAATGTAGACCCTGTAGAACTGCTCATTATCCCTAGAGGAGCAGGGCTGGAAGATGGCAGACTCCTCACTCTGCACACGCGGAGAAGCACCACTGATACAGCCAAGTCCCTGCTCTACAGCTTCATCAGCTGAACCCTGGCTTCTGGGCCTTGGAACTGTGAATAGCTAAGAGAAGTTGTTAAGAGTCCTTCCAGGCTCTGCCCCCACAGTTACCTGGCAACAGTCAGGTATGCCTGACTCACTATAAAAGGGGCTGCTTGCCCCTTCTGCTCTCTCTTACTCTCGCTCTCTTCTCTCCCTCCTCTGTCTCTTCTCTCCCCATTCCCCTCCCCACTCTCTCCACCTGTTAATGGCAGTCCTCTCCTCCTCTCTCTCTCTCTCTCTCTCTCTCTCTCTCTCTCTCTCTCCCTTCCTTCCTTCCTTCCTTTCTTTCTTTCTTTCTTTCTTTCTTTCTTTCTTCCTCCTCCTTCTTCTTCTCCTCCTCCTCCTTCCTCTTCCTTTCTTCTTCTTCTTCTTCTTCTTCTTCTTCTTCTTCTTCTTCTTCTTCTTCTTCTTCTTCTTTTCTCTCTCTCTCTCTCTTTCTCTCTCTCTCTCTTTCTCTCTCTCTCTCTCTCTCTCTCTCTCTCTCTCTCTCTCTCTCTCTCTCTCTGCCTTTCTCTGTCTCTACTCCCTCAACTCCCCTCCCCATGCCCTAATTCAACTCTATACTATACTGTTCATGTGACTAGTATTTCAGGGGGAAGGGATACTTCAGCATGGGCACCCCCACCCCATCCTGCACCATTCCACACTTCTACCAAACATATTCCTGATTCTTCCTTTTGATAAGCCACGACAGTAGTCACCTGGGACCTGGGATAGGCTGTATGAGGAAAGGGAAGACAACCACACTGCACCCACCCCTACCTTGTTTCTTCCTCTGTTTCTTAAACCATCCTAGCATGCAGGCAAAACTCTGGTTAGGAAGTGGAGCCATGAAGAGCTTTAGCTCTTTGTCCAGAGCCCACGTGGCAAGGCAAATGCTTCCTTCACACACCTTCCCTAGCCCAGGCTTTCATACTTTGGCCTTTACAGGCCCTCAAATGATGGGGAGCAGCAGGGTGTGAGCTTGCTGGCTGTGAGGCTGGGGGTGAGACCATAGAGGGCCTCTCTGAACGTGCAAAAGGCCCTGGGTTCCAGCCCCAGCACTTCTAGGCCTGTCCATAGAGAGACAGGGTTTTGCCTCAGAGTCAGCTGTTCAGGTGCCAGAAACAGCTAGAGGCCAAGAAGGACCAACTTGCCTGCGGGGGGAGGCTGGAAAGAAGGACTCCACTGGGTCTTAACCTCTACTCTTTCTGTTTCCCACTTCTAAGTCTTTTCCCTTAGTGTTCTGTCCTTGTCTGCTTGCCTGCTTTTGTTTCTGCCCTGTGGTACCCTGGGGACACACACCCCCTCCCAGCTTTCCAGTTGCTATGACATTAACAGGCTGTGGAAAAAAGAACATTCCATGTTCTCTAGAAATATCATGCTTATTAGGAATTAAAGCCGCTAAAGAGTCTCATAGGATAAATATTCTCAATAGGATCTCCACTCGCTTCATAGTTGCTAATCAGGGAGAAGAAGATACAGGTCCCGACACCTATGTTGGCAAAATCTCCAGAGGGTCTGCAGAGAGGGAGATCGAGACAGAAAGGGCTTCATCATCAAAGGCTCCCTCAGGACTGTGCCCCCCCCCCCGGGAGGGTTGATCCATGGACATTAAGAGAGGTGCTTTATATTTCTCCACACTGGCCTGGTCTGAATATAAACTGGAGGATGAAAAGCAATCTTATTGGGAAATATCATGTGGAAAGTCTTCAGAGCTGTGAGCAGATCCTGGCATAGGTTAAGAAATTAGATGTGCCAATTTCTCGCTGGGTCAAATGCTGTCAATAAAGGAAGCATTCACAAGGTGGCTCCCAGAGGCAGCAGAGGAATGGACACAGCAGAAGCTACTCCACTGTTGCTTGCTCAAGAGAACAAGAAGGGTTAAGCTCTGGGGTTCTGAAGTCACACTGCCTGCTGTGACCACCTGGGCCATTTCTCATTTTAAGATCTTGGTTAAGAAGGAATGATGGCATCTGCCTCTCCTGCTCCATTGCTACTTTTCACCCTAGATACCACCTTCTTGGCCTGTCCCTGGCCTGGTCCCCACAGGTAGGGGACCTCTGGAGATTGCAGGATACTGTTACCCTAGCAACCAAGAATGTCCTTGTAGATACCCACTCTTCCCCATAGACCATTCTTTGTTGGCTAGTTTTGTGTCAACTTGACACAAGCTAGAATCATTTGAGAAGAGGGAGACTCAGTTGAGGAAACACCCCCACCAGATTGGCCTGTGATGCCCATGACAACCTGACTTTACCCCTTCCGAGGCAGGGCTGGAATTACTTTCCTTCTGACCACCTCTTGTCCTCTCTGCTCTCCGATTTCCCCATCTGCCTTCCTCTCTCTTACCCTGTTTGTTATGGGGGGTGGGGGGAAACAACGGGGCCACATGTAACTTCAAAGAGCAGCAAGAGGCTTCTGTTTCAAAACTTCAGAGGCCTCTGTGCTAGGGTAGTTCCGTCCCTCTGGCTCCATTGAGCTTTGGGAATGGGGGGGGGGGGGGGGCGGGTGTTAAGATGCGATCCTGTGTGTGGAAATCTGGAATGACTCTGGACTGATGGGGCTGCATGAGTCTTCCTGCTCTGTAGATGAACTGGAGTCAAGATTTGTAAAGCAAGGTGGGACTGAGATCTGGCACAAAAAGTACTGCCCCCACCATAAAGGGATGAGATTGGGCCAGTGCTTGTGAAACCAAGCGACTGCAGGGCTTTCTGGCTCAGGTGTGTGTTGAAACTTTGAAACCATTGGCCAGCCGATGTCCATTTCACCCTACAGCCAAACCTACAAGAGCAGCCTCCACCACTCAGCAGTAGACAGCGAGTACATACCCTCCCATCTGCTGTAGCAGAGCTCATTCTACTTCACCTTATACTCCCCCCACCCCCATCCCCGTTTAAGTACATTCTCCCGTCCTGTTTAATAGTGAAACCGTTTTAGCCTTCACAGCTCCTGTGCCACAGAGCCGTCTGGAAGGCGAAGCTTGATGTCAGAGCCTCTTGCCTCCTCGGCTCTA
Organism: Mus caroli; assembly: GCF_978045245.1. Taxonomy (NCBI): domain Eukaryota; kingdom Metazoa; phylum Chordata; class Mammalia; order Rodentia; family Muridae; genus Mus; species Mus caroli. Next base: position 106,717,705 of record NW_028227258.1, read on the forward strand.
TCACCGGCTGCACATCTTGAACGAGAGCCATGGGATATTTAGAACACTCTGCTAGTAACTAGAATGAAGTGGGCTAGCCACTTTGCAGATGCATTGAGAATGGTAGACTGTGAAAATAAAATGCCTGGCCTGCAAGCGATAGTCAGTTAAATGCTTGACTTTGTCTTCTCTGTCCTCAGATTCACACAGGTGGCTGTGCTGGGATCTTGGGAGGGCATCAGAGGAATGACAGCTAGAGACATCCATGCAGATCCTTGTCATCTCTGATGCTTCCAAAATCTACAGCTCCTCCCTGCACTCGGGGAAGCTGAGGGACCCCCTAGCATGGGTGTCACTGAAACATGAAGTCCCCCTGGCTGGTTCTTCCAGGTTCCGCAGGATCACCACATCATGAAATGATTTTCCTCCCCTCTGTATTTCCTTTTGTCCCCCTTTGCTTCTGAGACAAATGGAAAAATAATTCGATCTCCTTGATTCTGCTCACCCCTGATATTCTCCCCCTTCACACCGAGCACCGCCCCTTGATAAATGAGAACACATGTGTTGGAATCTATCCTCCACTCGCCGGACTCAATCCTCCTCTTCCTCCTCCTCCTCCTCCTCCTCCTCCTCCTCCTCCCCCTCCTCCCCCTCCTCCTCCTTCTCCACCACTGGGTGAGTATGGGGTGGGTTCCATTCAAAAATTCTTAATTAAATTTATCACAAGAGGAAGAACATTGCTTTTACTGTAAAACTTTTTTTAGGGGGTAGTCCCCTATCACTCTAATTTAGAGCTGCAGCAGCGCCCTTTAATCTAAATGTTTCCTTTCTCCAGCTCCAAGTTCTCTGGCGGGGGTGGGGGTGGGGTGGGGTATGCAGCAGGCTCAACAGAGCTTCTTTTGCCAAGTCAGTGCTGACTCATCAGTGTGGGAGCCAAAGGGTGACACATGCATATTTGGAACATCACCCTATGTGAAGATCTCATCCAGGCCTGACCTAGGCCCTTCTGCTTCCTGATAGATTCATATGTGGACACCTTCCCTTAAAAAACTGGTCCTCTGTCTAGTTCCTTCATGCGAAGACTGCATTGCCCAAAAATGACATTTCAAATGTTTGAATGTGAGTTTGTCATTGGTCTTTACTGTCTTGGTTTCTGGGTAAACAAACTTAACTCTTTTAAGAGCAACCCACACTGACAAGCTCTGCAGAAAGTTCACCTTTGTTCTGAGCATCCCCTGTAGCTGGCATCTGAAGCAGGATGCCTCCTTGAACGGAAAGGCATACCCCAGAATCCCTATAAACATCCTTACACTTCAACCCAAGGAAAACCGCCTGAAAGGAGAGCTACACTCGGCCCTTGCTGCCAGGCGACCCTCTGTTTATGTGGCTTTTGTTTATGTATGCCCAAGCTGATAAAAATCTCTACTTAACAGATGCACTCAAGCACCTCAGAAACTCATTTTCTTTCTATCGCAAGAGCTTTCCGGGAAGAAATGAAAGGAGAGGAGAGTAGGGTTGGCTGGCGTCCATCGTGTGGCCGTTTATTGTCATGGAATGTTGCAGAAGACGGCTCCTGCTAGTTCGTTTTGATTTCCGTGTGTAAATCTGCTCTCACCTAAAGCTTGACCACATGACGGTGCAGACACACATTAAACTGATTATTTCAGTCTGAGCCGTGTGTAGACAGCACACTCTAAATTGCACATAAAAATGTTCTCCTAAACTATACCACCTGCCTGCACAAAGATCATTTTCTTTCATAAAGACAGACTCTAATATGTCTCTGAGATGCTGGCCTCCGGGCTCATGAAGACTGTCTCTCTGCAGGAACTGGTTTTGGGCTATGGCTTCTCTGGGCCTCCTGGTCTCCTTTCCAAAGAGGCAGGAATGCTGTTTGGCACGCGGGTGCCTTGGCCTAGTGCTCAGAAGATTATCCATCTCATTCCCTCCCATCAAAACGCTATCATACAGGAGGGTGTGTGGGTAATTGAAAAGCCTGGAAGAGTGTGACATAGAGAAGTAAGATGCATGGGGGGACAACACAAGCTACCAAAGCCCATGAAAGATGAAAGGTCACATAATGTAAATGGGTGAAAAACATTGAACCAAAAGTAACTGGAAAGAAACTGGAAGAGTGTGACATAGAGAAGTAAGATGCATGGGGGGGACAACACAAGCTACCAAAGCCCATGAAAGATGAAAGGTCACATAATGTAAATGGGTGAAAAACATTGAACCAAAACTAACTGGAAAGAAAGAGAGAGAGAGAGAGAGAGAGAGAGAGAGAGAGAGAGAGAGAGAGAGAGAGAGAGAAAAGAAAGAGAGAGAGAGAAGGAAAAGAAAGAGAGAGAGAGAAGGAAAAGAAAGAGAGAGAGAAAGAAGGAAGGAAGGAAGAAAATGAAAAGAAAGAAAGAAAGAAAGAAAGAAAGAAAGAAAGAAAGAAAGAAAGAAAGAAAGAAAGAAAAGAAAGACAGAAAGAACGGAAGGAAGGAAGAAAGGAAGAAAGGAAGAAGCAAGCTAACTCTGGAAGGAATGGCTGAACTAATGTGACTTCACCTTGTTAAGAGGTTGGACAGCTGGCTCTCATTATCCACTCTGTCCTCACCAATGGAGAGAAGACTCAGGACTTGTGCCCACATAGTGGAACCATGTTCTTGGAGTATTTCTCCCACAACTCTACTTCCAGGATAAAGTCCCCAACTCTGAGAGTGGCTCCAGCCTCCTGGTTTGATGAGATTGTCTGATAAAGACCTGAAGCCCATTCATTTAGGCTCTCTTTGTACACCAGTGTGTGTGTGTGTGTGTGTGTGTGTGTGTGTGTGTGTGTGTTTGCTTGTGCAAGGGCAATTTCCCATTAGACTCTCCTGGACCATAAGACTTTAATCTTGACCCTTCTCACTTTGAAGCCCCCTAGTCTCTGAGTTTCCCAACACCACTCTTTTTCTATTAATTCTTCATCTCCCTTGCAAATTCCTGCTCTCTGGTCCCATGACAATTGATTTTCATGTGGTAACTTGACAGACGGGGGCGACATAGTGCCAAGATATTTGGTTATAAATCATTCCGATGTGTGTCCAAGGGTCTGTGTGGGACGAACTCTAGAATCTACATGATGGGGCCAGGAGCAGGCCCTGTCCCCTGTATGTGGGTGCCACCCCCTGTCCCCTGCATGTGGATGTCACCCCATCCTTTGAAAGGCCTAACAGAACTAAAGGCTAGATAAAAAGAAAATCTTTTCTGTCTGCCTGGTGGTCTTCAGACAGACACACCAGTCTTCTCTGTTTTTGCATTGCCCTGAAATGTCAATGTTCCACCTTGGTCCTCAGGCCTCAGAGTATAAGTCCTTGAGATTTTTTGGTCTCCATCAACTCAAGGCAATCTTTTTGTTCCTTCTCTCCTGTTTAGGACAGAACTCAGGGGCACATATAAGCAAAACATATAAAACAGACCTAACCAGAGCAAATTCTTCTTTTGTGACATGTACTTACATCATGTGTGAGTCTGTGTGTGAGAGTCTATGTGCACACAGCATTCAGCACACGGTGAAGGTCAGAGGACAACATGAAGGAGATGGTTCTCTTCTTCTAACATGTGAGAGTAGGAATCGAGCTCAGGATATCAAGCTTGGTTCCAAACATCTTGGTTTTGAGCCATCTCACCAGCCCGGAGCAGTTCTTTATTGTAAATCTATGTTTCTAAGTACCTATCTTCTGCTGAGTCTGCTTCTCGAGAATTCTAATGTGTTAGCTTCTATGCCTAAATCTCTCTCACAGTCTCAGTTTGCTCATACTGCTGCAATGAAGACCATGGTGGAAAGCAACACGAGAAGGAAGGGTTTATTGGCTCACACAGTCCAATCACAGTCCACCACTGAGCAAAGTGAGAGGAGGAATTCAAGGCAGGAACTAAAGCAAAGGCCACAGAGAAATACTGCTCACTGGCTTGCTCTCCATGGGTTGCTCAGCCTGCTTCCTTAGCCCAGGACCATGTGTCCAGGCCCACGGTGGACTGACCCCATCTACATCAATCTTCAATGAAGAAAATGCCCACAGACTTACTTGCCAACAAGCCAATCTGAGGGAGGCATTTTCACGTGAGGTTCCTCTTTTCAGATAAGTCTATCCTATGCCAAGTTTACAAACAAACAAACAAACAAAAACACAAAACAATGACAACAACAAAAAACAAAACAAAACAAAAAAACAAAAACAAGCAAAAACCCTACCCAATTCAAATCCCTGCAGTGGCTCCCAGTCTATCAGCAAGGCAACCCTTGGAACTTTATTTCAATGACAACATGTCTGAATCCTAAATATGAGCACAGTGTTCTTAAAAGAAGGCCAGGAGACTTGACATAAACTGGGTTAGCCTCCCTTTGCTGTGACAGAATGCTTGAAGCGAACAACTTAAAAGGAGAAATGATATTGGCTGAGTGTTTCAGGTGTCAGGGCAAGGTTAGTTGACTCTTGTTCTGGGGCTTGTGGGGAGGCTCACCTGGGGCAGGGGCAGGGGGCAGCGAGTAGCTGCTTATCTCAGTGGTCCCAGGAAATACACACACAGATACACACATGTGGCCTCCCTTCCCCCCAGCCTGGAACCTGCCTGCTCAAGGGTGGAGCTACCGGCTCATTCGTCCTGCCACGCCCACTGCTGGAACCTGCCTTTGCTGCCTGGAGTCACACACGTGTTCGTCCTGCTACTGGACCCTGAGTTACTTGGCGGGAAATTGGGTTCCCTCCCCCTTCCTTTATAAACTGAGTGTCTGGAATTAGTAAAATTGAGCCTAGATCAGAACTTGTTGTCCTGGCTCCATTCTTTTCTTCCGCCCCGTCTAGTTTCCTCTCTTTTCAGCCTGAACTGCCATTTTCAGTTGAACCGTTCGTGTTGTGGACCGCGGGCGGGCCGCAACAGTTGGCGCCAGAACTGGGACCTGAAGAATGGCAGAGGGATGCTAAGAGAAACGACTGCTGTGTGGAGCTCCACAAAAAAAGGAAAGGATCTTCGTATCGGAGGAGCATCGGAGCAACGGACAGGTACACATGCTAGCGCTAGCCTAAAAAAATTTCAGTTTTGTAAAGTGTTGCTGAGGATGCGGTAGGATACGAATCAAGTTTGAAGCAGTGCTGACCCAACACTGTTTCTGCTTGGGGTCAGCAGTTCGTTAATCGGAACTAGATACGGAGACAGGCGGTGTGCCGCAGTTTTTTAGAAAACTGCTTAGGTGGAAGAAGGAAGGGTTCAAAATCATGGATCAGGCGGTTGTTTTTAGTTTTCAGGAGTTGCTTAAGGAAAAAGGAGTAAGGCTTGAAGTACAATTAGTAAGAAATTTTTTAGATAAGATAGATAGCTGTTGTCCATGGTTCAAAGAAGAAGAAACGATAGATTGTGGAACCTGGGAGAAAGTTGGTGAGGCCCTGAAGCGAGTTAGAGTTTGAGATTAAGCTTCAGAGGCTGAGTCTCTTAAGGTATTTCTAGTTTAGATAATGATTAATGTGGTTCCTATCCTAAATAGTAAAATTTAAGATAAGATATAAAGCAATGCCTCTTTATTAAAGCGTTAAAGCTTGCTTTAATAGGTATTCATAGGTATTAATTGATATCCAAACTTCGTAATATGATAGTAATGCTTATAATATTGATTTTAACAGTGATAAATTGTTTTAAACATAGGTTTTGCTTTCCCAAAGTTGTAGGTATTATCCTAACCTTGCACAAAAACTTAAAAATTACGGTTAAATCTGCCATTGTTCCATTAACTGCAGCTTGCAGTTTGATTACAAATTTAAGATTAATGCTCAGATTAAAAAGTATTTTAACTTTGAGTCAATACAGGGCTCTGGGCAGTCCCAGAGCAGCTTGTGGCCCTTTCTTTTGTTTTGCAAACAATGCCTAAAAAAGTTTTTCCCTGTGTTCAAGAAAATTTCTTTTTAACAGTGTTACAGATTTATTCAGATGTTTAAAATAATGCTTAAATTCAAAGATTTTTGCTTCTAGTAAACTGGTAATCACTAGAAAATTTTGCCTCTACGTATGGCTAATATAGCTTTACATTATGTAAGAAAAATGTTTATTGTTTCTGCTTCTTTACAAGAAGCCAAAAGTTTTAATCTTTCAGTATATATTGTTTCCTAAGTGGAAAGTATTTTATTAACTAATGCTTCTCAAGGGAAGTTTACCTTAAATCCTTGCTTGTCATTTTTCCAGTTTAGACTAGCTTCTAGCCTTTTAACTTTATGGCAATAGTACATCAGAGACTGTATATTCAGACTTAGTAAAATTAGTCATTTAATAGAGTCATAATGATTTTTCACTCTTCTTCAGTGTGACCAGCCATTCTAACTCAATCTTAGACTGGTCTAATATTCAGTTCAATTATTAGAGATTCCTATATTCTAAATTACCTAACAAAGTTAATTCAGAGAATATCCCCCAAGTTCACCAAAGGCTCACCTTGCCTTTACCTTATTTGTCCTAAACTTTTTGCAAACTGACATTAAAGGTCAGTCTGCAGCGGAACGCCACTGGCACCCAGTTACTTCTAATTCTTATGCATTGGTAAAATGGAAGGACGCCCTGACTAATAAATGGAAGGGTCCAGATCCAGTTCTAATCTGGGGAAGAGGCTCGGTTTGTGTTTTTTCACGAGATGAAGATGAAGCACGGTGGCTACCAGAGAGATTAATTCGTCAGGTAAACACAGATTCTGTCTCTCCTCGTAAGTATCATTCTAAAGACTAAAATTCCTCTTGTGCTGGGAGTGGAAGCTCTCAGAAAAAATTGTTTTCCTCTGAGCCAATTCCCCTACAAGAGGCCGGAGATTAACTTTAGCTTTACAATTTGCATCTAAATAAAGTACCTTGACTTCTCCGAACAGAAAATTTACATTGCTACACTCTCATTGTTTAGAATTCTTCCTTCTCTCAAGCAGGTCAATCTACATTCTCCGGTTCTCCACCCCTACGAGCAAACAGGTGGTATTGCTAATCTCCCTTCCAAAGACATCCCAGCATGTGGCTTTTCAGTCTAGATAAGATTTAGATTTACCAGGAGAGCTAGGGAAGTAGAAATTTCATATATATTTACAAAGATTAGTTCTTATTTTGATAGATATAGGCTTAGTCCCTTAGCTGGCCTCTGGCTTTTCACCCTTGCTGTTACTGCAAGGTGTCCTTAGTTCCTCAGGCTACTGGGAATAACAGGGATGAAGAGGAAAGACTTTCAGCTCCTATTTTAACCAAAATTAATGGTGTTAATACTGACATAATTCTTATCTTGGCCTTGCTAAATCTGAGGTTGACAAGTCTCATATAGAGACCTCGCAATAACTCAGAATTGCGCTACTGATTCATAATCATATGAATACGGTATGGGTACCGCTTGGCGCAGGAGATTACTGCGGAGGGAAGGTCCAGCTTGACCGTTTCTGAGTTCCCTGTGTGACACACCTGATTTGAAGGAGGTTGGTATCTGACTCCAGCTAAAAACCAAAAATACTTAAGGCTCTGCCTCCCCTCCCCAAAAGATACCAAGAGCCACAGATGTGGGTTGTTATAACGCCCACGGGAGGAATCGGGTCAATGTCCACCCAAGTCAAGGTTAAAGGCCCACTCATCTACGGATGATAAAATCATTTGATCACCTCTGTTAAGCATTGCCTATTTAAACTTAATTAATAGGGGGGAGAGAGATTGGAGACCTTGCTGTTGTAAGAGCAGGCCCTTCACTGCCTCCCACCCAAAAAATAAAAAAGCCAATTGGCCTTGTACTAGGAGCCAGCCAGTCTTAACCCCTTCTCCCTGTCCCCCTGCCTTTCACCCAAAATTGCGGATAATTATCAGCTCAGTGTTATTCCAAAAATCGTTTAGTTAAACTCAGCCAGGGTTTCAACGCCCTACTTAAAATGTAAACAGGTAGCTACCTATTCAGCACTAATTAGCATTATAAAGTCAGAGCCTACAGCCCAGCGCTGCTATTCAGTCAGTGCTTTAAAGACAGTCTTAGCCAGATACAGTTTACCATTAGAAAAGTTAGGGAATCCCACGGAAATAAGTTTTTTCTTTAGCCCTAGGAACTCAGGCAGAATTATTGAACATAGATAATTTTTCTGCCACAGGCCACCCCCTTTTTTATTTTTGTTTTGTTATCTAATGGGGGGAAATGTGGCCTCCCTTCCCCCCAGCCTGGAACCTGCCTGCTCAAGGGTGGAGCTACCGGCTCATTCGTCCTGCCACGCCCACTGCTGGAACCTGCCTTTGCTGCCTGGAGTCACACACGTGTTCGTCCTGCTACTGGACCCTGAGTTACTTGGCGGGAAATTGGGTTCCCTCCCCCTTCCTTTATAAACTGAGTGTCTGGAATTAGTAAAATTGAGCCTAGATCAGAACTTGTTGTCCTGGCTCCATTCTTTTCTTCCGCCCCGTCTAGTTTCCTCTCTTTTCAGCCTGAACTGCCATTTTCAGTTGAACCGTTCGTGTTGTGGACCGCGGGCGGGCCGCAACACACACAGACACATGCATTCACACAGAGATACACAAAAGACAGCCACACATACATATCACACCACACAGACACACAAACACACACACACACATACATAACCATACCATAAACTCAGACACAGACACACACACACAGTCATAGACAGACACACATGCACAAACACACACACACCCACAGAGAGAGAGACAGAGAAAGACAGACAGACAGACAAGACAGAGACACAGACAGACAGACACCAGGTGACACTGAGACTCTAGGAAATTACAGCACAACAGAGGAAAAGCAATGTGCCCTGAAGTTTGGAATGATGACACCATGAGCCAGGGAATGCCAGCAGACTAAAAGGCAAGGGGACAAATTGTCCTACAAGAGATCCAGAAGGAACCAGGCCTGCTAACACGTTGACTTCAGCTAAGTGAGACCAAGTTTGGATCTTTGGCGTCCAGATATGCAAGAAAACAAACGTAGTTTGTTTCAAAGCCCACGTTTGTGGCAATCTGTTACAGCAGCAACAAGAAACTCATCCACTCTGCAAGAGTTCCTCCTTGAAAGCAGAGAAGGAGAAGGCAGTCTCCACACCTCCTGGCAGGAGGGATTGGCTCTGCTTCTGAGGACTTCCAAAGCTGCCTTTTCCTTTGGATCCCAGTTCCTAAAGACACCCTCTTCCTTCTGTCTCTCCAATCCAATCCCAGAATGCTGCTTGACTCGATGCTCATGACCCCAGGGTCCCACCTCACCAAGCAGGCCCCAAGTTCAACCCCCCACTGTCTCTCACCAGTATTGCCAGTCTCTTAGATCTTGAGTGACTCAACATCTTCCTGGTGTCAAGGCATCTTCACCAAGCATTATCCTGCCACACCCCTTTCCTGATTAATCCCTGTGCACAATTTTTCCTTTCTTTTTAATCCTCAGTATTCCTTCCTATCAGACCTTTTCAGCTCTGGCCAAATCTATCCAGCCCAAACCCAATACATGCTTAGTGAATATGATGTCAACCCACTGATATTTAAGGGGGAAATGTCTTAAATTATGATGTTTAGACACATTTAAAGTTCAGATTTCAATGGATTTAGTGAGACAACTACACACCCACGGTCAACTCTGGAATATTTTCATCAGCTCCCAAGGCAACCCTCAGCTCCATATGTTCTGTGCATGTGTGCTTGCCTAATATAGACGTCTCAGGTAAGAAGAATGAAGCCCGTGTCAGAGTTCTCTGGAAGTCCCAGAGAATGTGTCTATTCTCTTGGTCCATGCCCAGGAGCAGATGTCTTGGCTCACATGGGAACTCAGCTTGATCATTTGGGAGAACTCTGACCTAGTTTCCGTGACGGTTGCACAGACCCCTCGAGCTTCACTGTTTTCACATTGTATATGTGCTTTGAGCTTAGACTCATGGAAGTAAAGTGGTGTCTCTTGTGGCTTAAGACTTGCTTCTTTGTCATTCTCTCATAGACAATTAGTTTTAAGTGTGGTTAAAAAAATTAATAAGCCAAATTTACTACTGTCCAATTTGTTCAGGCTATCACAACAAATGACCAATAGCCCGGTGTAATGGCTATTCCTGGTTGTCAACTTGACTATATCTGGAATGAACTACAATCCAGAATTGGAAGGTTCACCAGTGACCCTAATCTGGAGGCTGGGAGATAGAAGTTTCTGACTTGGATCTTGGTATGGAGATCTTGAGGCATAGTGGCTATGGATTCCAGAAGATTAAGACAGGGAGATCTCCGAGTTTAAGGTTAAAGGTTAATCTGGGATTAAAGGTGTGGTGGCACACACCTTTAGTCTGGGCTACACCTTCTGCTGGAGACCATATAAGGACATTGGAAGAAGGAAGGCTTTCTCTCGTTCCTTCGCCTGCTTGCCCTGTGGGACTGAGCATCTGCTAGATCCTTGGACTTCCATTCACAGCTGAGCTGCTGCTGGCCATTGTTGGGAGTTGGACTACGGACTGTAAGTCATCAATAAACTCCTTTACTATATAGAGACTGTCCATACGTTCTGTGACTCTAGAGGACCCCAACTAATACACCCGGGTATCTCATAAGTACTAAAAACACATTCCTCACAAGTCATGGTGGCTGCAGTCTGAGAAGTGGTGCTGGCATGGTCGGGCTCTGGTGTGACCTCTCATTTGGCTTGTAGGCTGTCGGCTTCTCATAGTCTCTCTCCAAAGAAGGCACTGGAGAATGCTTCCCCAGGACCTAGGGAATGGCTTCTGTTCATATAGCCTCTGACCTCATGACCAGGCCATCTCTCAGTGGCACCACCTTGGGGATGAGGGTACAGAACTACTGACACCCTGGAACCTTAACCAACTGTGTGTTGGATAATGCTCAGGATATCCATACTGTTGTGCAAGCATGCTCACACTCACTCCAGAACCCACTCACTTCTTCTCTCCTTCTTTCCTCCTTCCTTCTTTTGTGCGTGTGTGGGTGTACATGTGTGTGTGTGTGTGTGTGTGTGTGTGTGTGTGTGTGTGTGTGTACTGGTTTGGCTGTATGAAAAGGAACATGTGCACGTGAAGACCTGGAATTGACGTTGGGTGTCTTCCTGGGTTGCTTCTCTGCTTTACTAAGACAAGGTCTCTTGATAAACCCAGAGCTCACCCATGTTGGGGTGAGCTTGCCCTGTGGATACCCTGTCTCTGCCCTATAAGGGCTCCATTTACACCGAAACTCTTTTCACCTTATGAGAGTGAAATCCCTACCCATTGAACACTAACTTCTCATCTGTCCCTCCCTTCAGGCCCTGGTAAACAGCCTTTTACTTTCTTCCCCATAAATGCAATACTGAAGGCAATTGGCATCAGTGAATTATGTGGCATTTTTCCTTTTATGACTCTTTTGTGTCACTTGATATAATATCCTCCAACGCCATCCATGGTGTACAAAACAGAATCTCCTCCCTCTTTGGGACCAAATGATATTTTATTGTATATATGTGTTACATTTTCTTTATCCATTCAATGGATACTTAATTTTAAAATATGACCAGCTATAGAAAGGTTAAGTCACATGCTATGGTTTCATGTGGCCTGGATTCATAGCCTGGCTCTCCCTCTTTTGTTCATGGTCTTGGGCTGGCCCACTTGTGAAGTGAGCAGGCTAATGTCCTTGTAGGGTGTTGTGTCCGGCCAGCAGATCACAGCCTGGGTTCTAGCCTGGAAAGGCATTTTGGAAACCTGGAAGAGAAGAGGGACTAGGCGACGGGAGAAAGAAATGTAGCTAAGACAGGCAGATTCTGATCAAAGCTCAATTTTTTATTTCCGACACTCAGTTATGAAGGAGGGGGAGGGACCCGATTCCCTCCAAATAATCTTAGAGTAAGGTTGCAGGTGAGCACGTGATGGCTTTGGAACAGCAAAGCGGTGAGGCTCCAGCAGTGGGCATGGCAGAACGATTGAGCCGGCAAGCTCCATCCAGGTGTAAACAGTGGAACCCTTAAGGCTGGGGAAGGGAGGCTACAGTAGGGCTCCATTAGCATGGCTCTCATCCTTCTGTCAGAACGTGATGACATCCAGAGTGTTGGAACTAAATGAGCATGGTACAACGTCCACACCAAGATTTCTCAGGATGGTGAGGGGACATAGTTCTAGTGTCAAGTGGCAGGCACACTTCCAGCCCCTGTCCTTACTGTGTTACCTTGCTGCCAGTGTCCCTTTAGAATTATGTAGTACCTCAGATATACACTTTCTCATATGTCAAAATCCTCCTTAGAAGACACAAAGACACTGGGTCTCTCTGTTATGTGCAGGGCACAAGCAGATACCAGCCTCCACATGGTGACTTAACAAAGACTCAGGACACCTGCTCACTAGGTTACACGTGTATGCTGCAGGCACTATATTACTTGGCCCTTAACCTCAGAGATGGGTGCTGTTACATCTGAATTTCAGGTGTTCTGGTGAGCTTTAGAGAGATTAAATAATGTGCTTGGGGTCCCTGAGGCCAATTGGAGGGAACCTTGGGCTGACAGCTGAGCTGAAGGCATTTCACTATGTGTCAGAGCCACACCCTGGAGAGCACCCCCCTTCTATGCATTGTATTGCTTGGAGGTTTGGGGCTGAAGGGAATTTCCCTCCTGAACGCCTACATCCTTGACACTGTATTCAGGGTAGGCAAAGGAGAGAGGGAGCAAAATGAGAGAGAAAGAGAGAGAGAGAGAGAGAGAGAGAGAGAGAGAGAGAGAGAGAGAGAGAGAGAGAGTGTAAAATGCTATGGTGGGGGTTGGGTGAGGGCTGATGGAATTTGGACCAATCTAATTAGGAAGAGGCAGTCTTACATTAAACATATGAACTTGGCAGCTTTTATGGCACACACACACACACACATACACACACACACACACACACACCACATGCTGAAAACAACCCTTGTATGTAAACTCTTCACCAGGGGCAGAGTATGCAAGCTCATATGGGCACCTTTTGTTTATGTGAAGGAGATTCAAATAAAGTAACCCCAGTCTGTGGAACTCTAGGCAGCTGATCTTGGAAGGGTGTCACAAATTTGATCTTTACAGATTACCTATAGCGCCTTGCAGAGCCAGGGAGCATCTGAGATGGAGTTTGGTTCTGACTTTATATTGAGTGTTTTTTTTTTTTTTTTAGGTGCTTGTGGTATTTTGAATTGAACCCCGGATACTCAAAGGGAGTGGCATTGTTAGGAGGTGTGGCCTTGGTGAAGAAAATGTGGAGACAGGACTTGAAATCTCATATATGCTCAAGCCATGCCCAGTGGGAAAGTCCCTGTTTTCTGCCTGCGGATCAAGATCTAGGCCTCTCCAGGACCATGTCTGCCCGCACGCTGCCATGCTTCCTGCCATGACAATGGACTCTGAAACTATAAGCCAGCCCCAATTCAATGTTTGCCTTGATAAGAGTTGTGGTCATGTGGTCATGGTGTCTCTTTATAGGAATAAAACCCAAGCCAAGTGCTCATTGGTCATTTGTGTGCCTTCTTTAGAGAAATGTCTATCTAGTTCATTGCCTAGAAGCTTTGTTAATTCACATATCTTTATATTGAATTGTAAGATGTAAATAATTAATAAATCAGCTGTGAATATCCATGCACAAATCTTTTTGTGGATGCATGCATTGTTTCCTTTTGAAACTCTGGGTTGGTAATGAGCCTGGTTGGAGTCTCGAAGTTGTAGTATAACATGAGAAAAGAATAGACTGTTGTGATATTCCAGAGCTAAAACCCTGTCTGTCATAATGAGTCATGATTCAGCCAGAAAACAGGACACACACACTTGCACACACACACACACACGCACACGCCCATGTTCCACCCCTGAGAATTTATCATGAGGAGCTGCCTGGCTGAGCAAGTCAAATATGTAGGCAGATGGGCCTTCCAGAGGGAAGAGGTTCCAGACAATTCCTAAGAGCTTTGGTTTAAATGGGACTAACCCACTTTAAACCCTTCCAGCTAACAAAGTTAGGCTCAGCCATGCTAGACTCTAACCTAAAGTCAACCAAGGAAGTACATGTTATAGAGGGCTCCTTCCTCCCGTCTTCCCTCCAGGCTTTCAGAGAGAAAAGATCTTTCTGAAAATATGCCAGAAAGCATGTTTTACACTGAGAAATTCAACCCAGCATCATAGCCCCCACAATGCCACCACACCTAGCATCCCCAATTAAAAATCTAAGTAAGTCTTTTGTTGATTCAACCCAGGTCACATGACCATTTCAAGACCAGTCTCCATGGAAGGGAAGAGGTTAAATGGTTGTACCAGACAAGACTTCTCTCAGCTAAGAAGGTAGGAACCATGGTGAGAGCCCATTGTGTGACCTTACAAAAATGGGAAAAACTTGATCCCCAAAGAAATTCGGGAGCAAAAGCCAAGCAAAGCCAGTAATCTTCGTTTGTTAGCCCACAGGACAGAGCAGTGTGGTCAACATTCAGAAGTTGTACAATAAGAACAAGCTGAAGTTGAAATAAGACCCAACATGGAACCAAGGACCACACTGCCTTTGCCTGTACCCTCGCGCTAACTGAGACTCATATAAGAAGTCTGAGATGTCAGTCCTGTGCTCCTGGCATGGGCCTTGCATCCAGCACCTCAGTGCTGGCTTTTTAATTTTCAGGAGCGTTTGCTATTTTCCAAGACCTGTTACGTGTCTCCCAGAATGCTCTGCTCATTCACAGGCTGCTTCCTCTGCAAATCTCTGGCAGGAACCATGTGGCTTCAGCGAGAGACTGGCCATGGCTCTTTGGCTACTCTCCTCCCTCTACCTCAGTGGTCTTTAACATAGTTTATACCAACCCCCCAAGCTAGCAGCACCCCCAAGGCTGTTGGCACCATTGAACAAAGCATCCAGCTCAAGCCATGCGCCTCCCCTGACACCAACACCACTGTGTTAGCAGAAATGGTGCCTAGCTACTTCACGCTCTTCACATTGGAAGGTTCTGGCAGGAAGCAGAGCTGTCACTGTGCTTATCCCAATCTTGCTCTGGGGTGACACAAGCTGTTGCTGCTGCTGACCTGTGGATATCTTCAGTGCCTAAGATGGCAGTGTGATTTTTAAATGGCACCAGGCAAATGTTTGCAGCTGAAAGGAAAGTACGAGACAGAATGATTTTCTGCCACTGAAAGAGGTCAGGAGGGGCCTGGCCTTCGCTTCCCTGTAATCAGAATCAATAACAGGGCTAGAGTTAGACACACTGAAGGGCAGTCCTAGTACACTGGTAATGCATGGTAGGTTTGGAGAGCTAGTTGCAGGATATTCAAAAGGATACTTCCTGAACCATTTCTCTGACTCCTGCCAGGAGCTCTGTGGGAGGAGAGATGGGCCCTTCTCACCTGGCACACAGCAGGCACACAACAACCAAGTGACATCTGAGGAGGGAGGTTCTTTGTGTCATTTGGTAAGCTTCCTAGGAAGACAAATGAAGTTGGCCCGCATTCTTTCCCCTGAAGTCCCAGGTCTGACTCTGAACCAGGATACACACAGGCTATGCTTGCTGGGTGCTTCCTGTGTGCTGGGCTGTGCCCTACATCCTAATGTACTTTTCAAAACCCCACACCAGGAGACTGGAAAGATCTCGAAGACTCAGGCTCTGTTCTCAGCATCCATATGGTGTCTCACAAACCCCTGTAACTCCAGTTCTGAGGAGTTAGATGCTAAATGTCCTCTTCTGGCCTCTGAGGAAGCTGTATACATGTGGCACATATACACATGCAGATAAAACACTAATCCACATTAAATAAGTAAATAAAATCCTCCACCGCGCTTCTATGAGGTATTTACAGCCAAGAAACACAAGCCTGGTGAGCAACCATAGAGCTACTTGGTAAGCTAGTGGATGTCTTGCCCTATCCCTTGTCTCTAGACCAACCAAGACATTAACATGCACTGCTAGCTGCAAAACCTGGTTAGAGACGGCAAGCCTTTGGGGAGCCTGGAGCTTAGAAATTTCTTCCTTAATTAAACTCAGTACCCTAATATTCAACTTCCTGTTTAAACTGCCCAGCGGCCTTCCTGAATGTTTCTCCTCAAAACCCTGCGCCTCATATACCTGTCAAGGGAGCCAGCCATTCCATTTCGGAACATTCACACAAAGAAATAAAAAACCGCGTGCCCTCACAAAAGCTCATACCAACGGTGCTCTTGACAGCTAAACCCTGGGAACAATCAAGAAACCACCTCCTGGTGAAAGGCTATGAAAGCTACATCCCCATCCCATATGGCAATACTGAAGCAGGGGCAGGCAACAGTACAGGCAGGGATGGCTCTCAAGGCTGAAACCACCAGCTACCAAAGCATACACTGGTGATGGTCCACAGAAAGCCAGGCAGCGGACAGCTTAGAGGCTCCCGGGGGGAGGGGGCAGGAGAGAGAAAAGAAGTTCATGACAAGGGGACACAGGAAACTTTGAGAGGAAGGAGCTGGAAGCTTGACTGAGGGTGTTGCATAGATGGGCATCTGCTTCCGTGTCGCACACTGAAATGGGTGCAGAGTTAGACGTAAGTTATATCTCAGCAAATGTCTCCCTTCCCCCAGACCTCCTTTCCTCAATCTGGGGGAAGGAACGCATGGTCTCCTAGCTGTTGGGAAAACATCCAATCGGTAGACACATCCCCAGCCCAGCAAACCTTTTAAAACATAACATTTCTCTTTTACCCTGATGTAATCTTTCTATTCGTTTATTTATTTAGTCAGCTCATTTTCGGTTTATTTTTAGACAGAATCTCACTATGTGACTGAGGATAGCCTCAGACTCCTGATAGGTAGGTCTGGAATTCTCCATCTCCCTGTCTGCATCAACCCCCCCATGCTGGGATCATCCATGTGTGCTGTCATATCTGGCTTTCTCTCCTTTTAAATTCAAGCTAAGCCATTCATATGTAAGATCCTCTCTTCTGGGCACCAGGCTCACACATGTGGTGCACACACATACAGGCAGGCCAAACACCCATACACAAAAGTAAATATATATATATATATATATATATATATATATATATATATATAATGTGCATGATTTAAACACATTAGTAGGTGAGAAGACTGACAAACCAGGTGAGAGCTGCCTCTCTGGGGCCAGAGGAAGCCTGGTCTCATCTGCTATTACAGCTGCTGCAGTCTGAGGGCCAGGGTGGGGGGAAAGCCTAGGGTGTGTCCAATGGTGCTGTACTAATCAGATCCCATAAGACCCTTTGTTTCTCTTCTGGTAAGTATCAGAGAGTCTTAAGGGGGGACAAACTCTTTATTATCTCCCCAACTCCCACCCACCCTCTAGCTGCAGGATTCTGAAGGGTCTAAAACAACCGGGAACCTGTACTAGATTGGTGCAGGCCAGGGTCAGCATTCAGGCTCGGTGATTGGCAAGAGAGCATGTGGTCTGCAAGGGTCCCCTCCCCCAACCCTCAGCCTCCCCTCCTGGGGACCCGTGCCTTGGCCCCAGGCAACAGAGGCTGCAACACAAATAAATAGAGAAGCTGTTTCATTAAAATCCCTCTAAGATGCGGTGGACTCAGGGCTCAGTCTCCTGTGACCTCTGGAAGAGAAGAGGTGGGGGTGTTAAAGACAGGATTGCCCCTGAGGCTAGTCTCTAGAACAGACACGGACAGGGCAGCCGAGGGTCAGCCAGGGCAGCTTCCAGCTGGAGGGGGACTTCAGGCCTCAGCAGCATCAGCAGCTCAGCTGGGAGAGGTGACGGCTGCAGCAGCTGGGGCAGGCAGGGACTTGGTGCAAACAGCGAGCTGGCAAGCCTGCCTGGCCCCTGAACCTTAAGGCGGGAGGTAGGGAGAGCATTGCTAAGGCAGGTTTTTGCAGAGTAGGTTCAGAGTTTTTCATTATAATGACTCTCCATGCCCCTCCCACATCACCCAGCTGGTGTGTGGCAGGGGATAGTCCTGGTTATAAAAATCACTTCTAAGTAACTGGATTCCAGGCCAAGTCACAAAGACAGACAGTGCATTCCATATCCCGTCTTCTGGGTTTTTCTGGCGATATTACGCATAAATCTAATGCATTTCCCGGCCCCCACAACTAACATAGCATTCAGGGTCGCTTAATTAATAAAACAAGTCTCTGAACATCTGTAGTCGGTCCACGTTATTACTAACCACTCCCTCTTCTACTTGGAATTCCGCCTGTTAGCACACACAAAAAACCCCAACGGTTCACTGAACTGTTTCTGCTCCACCCACCCCCCTTAAAATAGGAATCGTTCTGGCTAAGACTTTCAGGTGTGTTCCTTCCTGTGAATCCCGCTTACAGCCAAGTCACTGAGCGCTCAGCACCAGGTGAGGCCCAACACTGTGGCTTCTAATCTGTTGCTCAGCCTCGCCTTGGGTCTTAATTTTTTTTTCTACCTTTAAATGAAGACAATAAAACACTCTCGCAGGATCCAGGTGACAATCAGACACATAAAGCATACAATATGTTGTAACCCTGGGAAGAAATAGAGCCTTGCCTTTGAGTCCAGATCTGAAACTACATTGGTTGAACATCAGAAAGATCTTTAATCCTTTAACCTTAAAATAACAACAAAAACCAAAAACCAAAACAAAACAAAACAAAAAACAAACAAAAAAACTTATTCTTGTACCCTTGTGATTTTTTGTGAACGTTTGTTACTTTTTTTTTTTTTCAGTTTTGGGGTCATGGTGTCTTTCCAATCGTCAAACTTTTCTTGGAATGGGCAGGCCTTTCTCTAAGAGCTCATAGATGAGTTGACCCATCTATGCCTTCATCTCAGCTTGAAGGTCAGCAAGAGCATTCCTGAGTCCTTGAGGGGGTCTCACAGCTCTGCTGAAAAATGTAAACATCTGAGTCCACAAATAAGCCCTGTGGTCCTTCCATTGCCCTTGGGGTCTAACGCACAGCTTCTCTTTTCTGAACCTTTTCTCTAACAGGAGAGAGCTGAGGTATGTCCTGAAGGAGTGGTTGGTTACACATTTACCCTTTCTTTAGAGGCAGGATGCCTTTCCTTCGCTCATCTTCTGTCTCCCCTCATCTTTGCGGACACTTTTTCTTAAGCATGAACTTGGAGAAAGGAGGAATGTCCCCGAGAAGCCCTCTGGGGAACTGCAGCAGAGCACAGTGGTCAGTGCCAACATCTGCAAAACTTGGCAATCTAGTGTGGCTTTGATGAGCTCAGGGCCAAGTCCTGGATGGACCCTGAGGTCTTCAGAGAATACTGCTCAGGGAAGGTTCATGTGGAGTGGGGTGAGAAATGCCACTTTGAACCCCTACCAAGGATACCAGGTAGGAGTTGGTCCTTATTAGGAAGGGCCCTGGCCTTTTTACCTGTGTTGTCTGGACTGCCCTCATCTCTTTCTAATGAGTCCTTGTGGTGGCTTTGAAAGGCATTAAATCCAAGACTGTTTTCCAAGTGCTTTGAGAGCAGGTACCCTCTGGGCTCCACAGACTGGCCTGACCCCTCTGTTCCTGCAGCGCTGGGGTTTGTGGCCCACGCTGCTGGTACCTCCTGGAGAGGAATGTGGCTGACATTTTTTTTCTGGGGTCTTCAAGGTTGCTCAGGGGTGCTGGTACCCATGCCCTGACTGCTCTTGGCTCTGTGTGTCTACATGATGCAGAGAGACAGAGAGGGAGAGAGAAAGAACACAGCAGGCACACACATACACAGGCTTCTTTCTTGACATGAGATTCTTAATGATTTCCAAGCTGGGGAACCGAAAGGGATACTATTTGGAGTTTGTGTTAGTTCATTTCCCATTGCTGAGGTAAAATGCCTGATACAACAACTTACAAGAAGAAAAGACTTGGCTTTGTGATCATGGTTTTAGTGTGTGGTTGACTGGTTCCATGGTGTTTGAGGCAGAACAGGATTGTAGGAACACATGACATAAAAGCCGAATGGGCATGGTGACTGGCTCAGACAGAGCTAGAGAGGGTAGCGTTGGGGACAAGATACACTCCTCTCCTTAAGGACTCCTGAGCCACATGCCCCTTCCATCTAGGCCTTTCTAAAAGTTTCTGTCGGCTCCCATGAGGCCATGAAGTCAGTGGATTAGCTCGCTGGAAAGGAAGGAACCCCTAGGGGTCCTCACTGAGGAATTCTCCTGCACTGAAGGAGGAGCAATCCCCAACAGGTGAGCACAGAGGTGGGGGTGGAGCCACCAGGTCTTTGAAGGGGAGACTGGCATGTGGGTCTTTCTTTTTCCCTTTCTCTTCTAAAGATAAATGATGTTTATCATTTTCCTTCGAAGCCTAAACATTGTGATGTTAGATTCCTGTGTTTGGGTTTCAGTACATGGACTTCAGAGCTGGAATGTATTTTGTGTTGTGTAAAATCCTAAATACCACAGCCACCTAGTCATTGGCCACTTGACTTTCATCGGCCTTCGGGAGTTTGTTTGCGTGGGTTGCTTCCTTCATAAAAATCAGCTGATCATATTTTCTTAATGAACATGATGATGTAAGACAAATATACAGGTTAAGTTCATTGCTATGTTCATGATTTCCTTTGATTTTAAGAGAAAATAGAACCATTTGCAGCCCCCCTCCCACCCCTGCTGGGTTCCACACTCAGCCTGGCCCACCTAATGGCTCTGTGGCCCCCACATCTAGCCTGCTGCAGGCTGAGCTGCTATTGCATCTTGTATATCACCTTCATGGCTTCTGCTGGAAGCTAGTCTCTGTTGTTTCTCCATCCCTCTTTCCTTTTCCCTGGGAAAGCATTTGACAAGCCAGGTTGAGCCTGTCATCCGGACAGATCACAGAATGACTTCATCAAATCCAATTTGGAAAACCAACCAGTTGACTGAGGTTAGTCACAGAACCCCAGGTGAGGGGTTAGTTACAGGAGCAGAAGCAACTTCTCTGGTAGTTGTGTCACCGAGGAGGTTGATGTCACCATTGCTGATAGTTCACAGGGATGCATGACTGCAGCTCCCTGTGTGGCCTTTGGGCGTCATATCTCAGTGAAGAGTTCACTCTTACCCGGCAACTGTTTGCTGCTTATATAGCCTGAGAGAGGGGCCTCTTATGCTTGTTAGATTTCTTGTGGATTTCATCAGCCTTCATCCAGGAAGGAGTCTTTGCATCAAGTGAAGCACCCCTACCAAGGATGCTCCCCTGCAGGAAAGATTAGCAAAGGCTTTCACTGTCCTGGTTTCATCTCTGTTGCAGTTAACAAATACCAGGAACAAAGGCAATTTAGGGGAAGCAAGGACTCACTTAAGCTTATAGATGACAGTTCATTGGAGAGGGAAGTCAGGATGGGAGTTCAGGCAGGACCCTGAAGGCAGGCCTGTTTGTTATTCTATGTAGTATAAGTGAGCTCCTCTGACCAAGGAACTCATTCTGGGAATGCAAACAGAAGACACCACAGAGGACTTTGCTTGTGGGCGCACAGACCTGTTTATACTTAGCTTGCTTTCTCCTGCAGTACAAAACTCCCTGCTAAGGAAATGCTGCCTCCCACAGTGGGCTGGGCCCTCCTAAGCTCATTAATAATCAGGATGCTCCTCCCAGGGGACTCTAGGCTTTATCAAGTTGACAGTTAAAGCCAACCAGGACAATCCTTCTGCATCTAAGTGGATAAGATACTCCTCAGGGGGCGAAATGAAGATCCCAGGGTGACTGCCTGAAAGGAGGTCTTAGAATCTTGCTAGACAGCGTCTTACAAAGTGAAGACCCCAGAGAGGACTTACAAATGACGCTGAACCCAAGAACTCATTTCATCCTTTAGGCAGTCTCTCATCTGAGGGGCTTTGTGACCTTAATGCACACAGCACTCCAGGGTGGCAGTCCCTTCAACATCCCCGTAAAAACAGTCAAGTTTAACACCATCCTGGGAAAATCAGAGAGGGAAAAAAGGGATGTTTCTGATGATCAGGTAAAACATGTTCCTCGCAGTCAGTCAGGTGATCAATATAGGTTAGAAGATGAATTGAGAAAAAAAAAATCATGGTTAGAGATATGGTTCAGGACTTTAGAGTGTACACTGCTCTTGCAGAGGATCTACGTTTGAATCCTGGGACCTGTACTGGGCAGCTCAAAACTGCTGATAACTCTAACTCTAGGGGACTATTTTGAACTTTGTGGGCATGTGCTAAGACACAGACTTGTATAATTTTTTTTAAAATAAACTCCTGTTTCTTTTCTCACTGAGTTTGTAGATGATGCACACTGTGTGTACAGTGGCAAGGAACTTGTCTGAAGCCTCAGCTCTACCTGAGACAATCTCCCAGGATAGGAAAGGTCTAGAGAGAACCAAGCATTTCTTCCAAAGACCATATTTTATGTCAAACTTGGTTAGCCCTCCTTTCTTGGGAGCAAAATTAACTTGAAAACACTACAGGCAAAAATAATATCCATGTCCTTGGTATTCCAATTGTGTACTGGGTTACCAAACCATCCCCTTAGCCGTTTGTAAAAACCTAATTTGGACAGGTGCTCCAACTGTGCTTAGTCTGTAATGGCCAAGAGTAGATAGATCTCACTCCATTGTTAAACTGTAAGGTTCATGCTCAACATACCAGGTGAGTGCTGCTACAACCTGTATTTTAGATGCATTTCTTTGTCTTGTGCATAGTAGGCACTCAATAAACAAAGCCTGAGCTTCTCTGAAAGCTCTTTTTGTTCTTGAGAGTTGGGTAGAACTGTCCTTTGGTATAGAGGATCTCAGACATTCAAGCTGTAGTTCATGGTCTGACCTACCTCCACTCAGATGCGTATCTCTCAGGGCCGTGTCTGATGCCTGGCCTTAGTTTGGAAGCCTCCTTAGCTATGCACAAACTTCCTGCTCCGCAGTGTCCTGCCTACTTAGTTCTTTCTTCATAGTGAATGTGTCTCCACTTCGAAGCCTGGCACATGAATGACACAGCAGTGCCTGATGACTTGAGAGGCCCCCATCAAAGATGATCCTGACTTATCAAGGTTGGTCAACAGCTGTGCAAAGCTCCATCTCACTGAGTGGTGGTCGGGTTGGCGATTTCCGGCTGGAGTTATTTTTCATAAGGTGCTTACAAGTTTACAAGTTCAAAGCCTCTGGTGCTAGAAGTTTCCCAGTAGAAACATCCCTTCCCAACAAAAAGAGCTCCTAGGCCTAGCCCAGGAGTGTGGAGTCCATGATTCTGTTGTTCACTAAGGAGAGATGTGGGAAAGAGATGAGTCTCCGGTTATCTCATGAGATGCTCAGAGCTTAAGGGGAATCTCAAAGCTTAGCAAGCAATGCACAGCCAAGAAGACTGATTGTACAGGGTGAGTTAGCTGCCTCCCTGGGGTTGGATGAAGGCCTTTTCTGGGCCATTCCCTAGGGATTGGGATAGCACACAAGTGCCCCCTGCTGGGTTTCCTACTAAATGTCAAAACTCTGAAAATGGTGTTGGTGGGGAGTGGCTTGTCCACAAGAATAGTGACATCTGTTAGGGATCAATGGAAGCTGGCAAGGGGTTGGGGGTGAGCAGCACCTTAAGTGCCTGACCTTGTGGGATGTCTTATTAGTGAGTCTACATTAGATGGAGTTTGTGATTACATCTTGAAGTCCATCGGCCAAGAGCCTTGATATAATCTTCACATATACATTAAGTGTAGAAACCAGGGAGGCCCCTCAGAGAGCTGGCCAGATGTTCCAGCAGATGAAAGCCTCCACGGAGAAGAGCTACACTTTCAGGGTCCACTGGGATTGTCATCTTCAGCAGCCAGAGGGCTGAGCAGTGATAATGAAACAGTCACAGGCCTTCTCCATGGAGATGTTCCACAGGCCAGGAGCTGTGGAAGGCCGCGGACCTTCCATCCCTGAGCTCGTAGCAATGAGAAGACTTGTCCCATGGTGAGGAGAGCTTCTTCATACGCAGACCATGGCCACGTGGTACTGAAGCCATCAGCACTCTCCCAGTCAGGCAAATTAGGACTTAACCAATGGAGAAAACCAAGCTACTTCTCACTCTCATAAATGTCCCCAGGTATGTATGCGCTAATTTAATACATCATAAGACATCTTAAATTACAGGGTGGCTAAGGCTTATAAGTTCATGATTTCTTATATCATAAAATACATTGCTTAAAATAATTTCAAAGTGGCTGCCTTATACTGGGGATCTTTGCCGCCTGCCAAGTTGGTTGTGTTTCCTTACATTGATTCTCCTCTGAGGTGCTCTAATGGCTGATCCTTCTGTGTCCTTAAACCCCTAACAACAGTTAGAATGGATGACCTGTGAGAGAGGTGATAAGGGTTAGGAAAGAGATAACATCCCTGATAAGGCAGATAAGGAGGGAGGCCAAGATGGTGAACTTCAAAAAGAAAAAAAAATAGATGTGATCTCACTGAGAGGTGTAGTTTGATGGGGGACTGTGTGCTTAACATGCTCGGGGTTCAAGGTTCAATCCCTCCCACCACTGTAAAAACACAATGATGGTCAGGTGGTGGTGGCACACACCTTTAATTCCAGCACTTAGGGGGCAGAGGTAAGCAGATCTCTATGAGTTCAAGGCCAGCCTGCTCTACAGAGTTCCAGGACAGCCAGGGCTGCACAGAGAAACCCTGTCTTGAAAAACCAAACAAAAACCAATCAAACAAAACCAAAAAACCTCAGTGATGATGAGGAGGAGGAGGAGGAAGAGAAGGAGGCAGAGGAGGAGGACTCACATGGTGGAAGGAGAAAACTGGTTCACACAAATTGTCTTCTGACCCCCTCACAGGTTTATACACTTATGCTACACACAAACAACCACCCCAAACTTTGAAACATATATTTCAATTTTCATTTTTTTTTCAGAAGTGCATGCTGGTTAGCTGAACTGAAAACTTTAAAGTGTCAACGATGCGAAGGATGTGGCACTCTGGGTTCAGTTGCCGGTACCAATTGATGAACGAACAAACAAACAAACAAACAAACTAGCAAATCTGTGTTTTACTAAGCGCACACCCACTACATGGCTTGACCTTTATAATTTGGAACTGTTTCCCAACTGAAATGGAGAACGAACAAAAGGAGGCTGGCTTCTGTCCACACCTCCTCCCACCATGGTGTGTGTGTGTGTGTGTGTGTGTGCCCATGGGTGTGCTTCCATGGTGACCCTGAAATTCAGTTTCACCCAGCACACTTCCTCCTGGCTTCTTGGAAAAAGGCCTTGAGACATGATTCTTGCAGACAAGGGTACCAACTATGAAAAGCAGGTCATAAGACATAAGAGAAGGGCTCCCATCGTCTCCCCTAAATAACTGTCTTCTACCAGACCTCATCTTAGTAGGGCAAAAGAGCCGAATTTGAAACATTTGCCGAACTGAAGCAAAATTGAGCTTTGCCAGGATTCTTACGGCCTTATAAATATTTATATGCAATAACATCTGGGCCCGAGCTTTCGTATCTGAGCTCATGTTTGCTGAATGGTCTGGCTCTACTTTGTTTTCTGAATGAGAAAGAACCCTGCAGAGGGTGCCTCCAGTTCTGTGGCTCAGCGTTCACACTCGTTTCCCTGATTGTATCTCCTGAGCGCCAAGCTAGAGTCAGGTTGATTTATTCTTCTTATTAATCAGAAGGCACAGAATGAAGCCGAGTGGAGGGAGGGGGGTGGAAGGTGGGGGCTTCTTTAGAACTGGCTCACACAGCTGAGGGTTGCACAATTATCTGCAAATGTCAGGTCCCCAAGTCCAGTTTTGCCTGAGCAATATGATTGACTGTCCCCAAGGTCCCAAGTTTCCTCTAAATAATTGCATAATGTTCTCACTTTGTTTTAGCTGAGGACACTTAGTCATGAGAATCGAACAAATGCAGCTTTCTTCAAGTTTTTTTTTTCAAAAGCTTTTCAAGGGCTGAATTATTATTTTTGGATAGGTCAAAATGAGCCACGTTTGCATAGTTGGAAAGCAATTATGTCTTTTGAATTCCAAGGACAAAAAAAAAAAGTGTGAAGTCACTCCTCAATTTTCTGTTCTGGAGGAAGAGAAAGCTGCTTTAAAAAATAAAGTAACTCCTTTTTTTATTTTGGAAAATGGATTTATGCTTTTAATCTCTTCCAATATGCTAGAGTCTGTGAATATTCACCTTTGGTAAAGGAAGGGCTCTTGCCTTGAAGACTTGGAAAGAACATCAAGATTTCCTATCTCTGTACCTGTTTGCTCTTCAATGAGGCTTGGGCGGTGTTGGAGGGACAAGGCTTCTTCATGCACTCTGCAATGCTAAGAGAGAAAATCTCTTTCAATTTCTCTAGAGAACAACTGGAACTATAACACATTGTGACAGGCTCCCCAGCTCCCTACAATGGATGCTACAGAAAAGCAAGCCAAGGGGCTGGGAAGAAGGTTAGACCATTAAAGTGTTTATCATAGAGGCCTGGGATCTGGGTTCTGATCCCCAGGACCCCCCACCCCCAAAAGCCAAGGAATGGAAGTGTGATTCTCCAACCCCAGCACTACTGGAGCAGAGGCAGAAGGATCAGTCTGCTGAGCTCACTGGCCAGCCTGGCAAATCTGTGAGCCTCCCAGTCTATAGGAGAAGCTGCATTAGATCGTAAGTCACAGGATGAGACACCCAGACTTTGACCTCTGGCCTCCACACATGCGTGCATACCCATACACTCGTGCAAGCACACAAAAGCATACGGGACAGAATAGTATACGTTAATAAAGGCAGGATTTAAAATGTATTTGTTGCAGAAGGAGGGAGCTGTCAACTCAAAGCAAACAGTAAGTGCTGTTCATTGACTGGAAAGATTTGCCTTAGGTCCAGATAAGTGCTGCTCAAGCGCACATACACACACACACACACACACACACACACACACACACACGCACACACGCACATGCACACGCACACATAGTCAATGGAGGAAGGTGTTTTGGCACAGAGAAGGGAAGAGACATTGCTGCTGCTTGGCAATCGGTCTCTCCGGTCTCTTTGTTGTGTACAACTGAACTTGCCAAACATTCTTTTCTTGTTTTCTGTTCATCCACGGAAACATGAAACTTTAATGATTTTTAAAGCGGACATGGGGTAGGGAGTGCTTGGAATCAAATGCATTGACCCCTAAATGATAAGCAAAGCAAGCACTATAGCATCAAAGTACACCCCCAAACCTACAGCCCATTTTGAAAAAAGATTTATTTATTTTATTTCTATGAGTACACTGTAGCTGTCTTCAGACACCCCAGAAGAGGGCATCAGATTCCATTACAGATGGTTGTGAGCCACCATGTGGTTGCTGGGAATTGAACTCAGGACCTCTGGGAAAGCAGTCAGTGTTCTTAACCACTGAGCCATCTCTCTGGCCCAACCTACAGCTCATTCTTAAGGGTAGCAGTTTCAAATCCTGGGCCCCTTTGGGTGACTACATTGCCTCTCTTGAAAGCCAACCTGAGTCTCTAGTTTATCTCGAGAAGCAAAGGGTTTGAGGAAGTGACTCCATCCACCCAGCAACCTTATGTCAGCTCATCTCCCCACACATGGCAGAAAGTGGAACACAAATGTCCTCACCCTGAATGTGGACGCTGCTTTTGTGCAAATGTAGAAAAAAACCTTTTAGGTGAGATAAGAAGTAGGATTGTAGCCCTTTCCTAATGATTCAGATATTAAATGAACTTTGGGAAAGAAATCTTCAATATGATCCCCATAGGAACACATCTAATATGTAATTTGAAGTCATAAAACATTCCTGCTGCAAGAAAGCACAGGGAACCATGAGGAGATTAAATTTATTTTCCTGTGTTTTTTTGTAAGTGAGGTCGAGAGGCAGGAAGAGAGCCATCGCCTATTTAATACTAATACTCTGACATCGTGTGACTATGTTCTTAGGCCCAGATCCAAACTGTCCTCAGGCCTAAAGAAACCGAAGCTGAAAGCTGAGAACTATCCATCCCGAAGCTGAGCGTTCTCAAATGCTTTGTGAAAACTGAGTACACGCACAATGTCCAGAGCCTCCCATGATTTCTAAAGGCTGGGGACTCTGGGAATGTTCTGATGAAAAGAAATCTCAGGGGCAGTTGACAAAACGTAGCCTTTGAAACAGAGACTCAGATTTCAGGGATAAAACGAATGATTTTGTTTAGCCTGGTCAGAAGAAAGTGAATGCTACTTAGAGTTCTGAGTTTGCAGACCTGCTTATGCCTGGTGGGTTTCCAGAGGGCATATTAATATGACAAAAATAACGCTTGTAAGATCTAAGTTCAATGAAGCAAGAGTTGCACAAATACCTGCCACTAAATGGGATAAAACCTTTTATGTCCTGATGGTTCCGATGGAGTCAGAATGATGGCTGTTTGGGTGTTGTGCACTTCCTATATGTTAGATGCTATAGAAAGCACTTTATAAGAATGATTTTTTGTTTGTTTGGTTGGTTGGTTTTTGTTGTTTTGAGACAGAGTTTCTTTGTATAGCCCTGACTGTCCTGGAACTCACTCTGTAGACCAGGCTGGCCTCGAACTCAGAACTCTGCCTGCCTCTGCCTCCCGAGTGCTGGGATTAAAGGCGTGGGCCACCATGCCCGGCTATAAGAATGATTTTTATTAATCCTTAGGGCAAGCACACAAAGTGGAGGTATTATTGTTATTATGAGGGAAATTAGGGGTAAAAGAAGTAATGAATTGACCCCTAGTTCATTCATCTGGTATCAGGCATAGCCAAGATTCAAGCCCAGACCTGTGCTCCTATTAATGAGAGCAGAGGCCTCCTGGAAGACCTCACTCTGACAGATCAAGGCCCTTCTTCTAAGGGAGATGGGAAAGAAAGAGAGTACTAATAAAAACAGTATTTAACTCAGGTGCCAGTGCCAGGGAAAAGCTGGGGTCTATGAGAAACCTAAGCTGATCAGGTATCTGGTTGCTCCATTCCAGCAATATAGAAGAAAGGAAGGGCAAACTCTATATGTTGAACAAAACGGGTATTTCCAAGGATCTATCAGAATGTAGTGAGAAACCTTGAAAGAGAATGTGGTCAATCTGAATAATAGCTAGATCTCATCCAGAGAAGGCAAGGTAGAAGTTCTCATATCACATTGCACTTGGGCAGAGGGAGCTGGGAAAGAGGAGTGTGTAATAGGGGCATCAAGTTCATTGGGGGAGAGCAAAGGGGAGCATTTCTGACAAGCCGTAGTGCTAAGATCAATATTATCTTTTATTAGAGAAATTGAAATTGATACGAGGCTTTTGCAGAGGCAAATTCACCATGACCAGGAGATGAACAGGGGGGTGGGGCCAGTAGACGAGAATAGCAACCGATTCTCAGTAGCTGGGGGAAGGAGAGAAGAAGAAATGAAACTCAATATTCCAGGAGTTAGGACCCATGCTTGTAGAAAACAAAAGAGTATATGCCTGGTGGAAGAGAATAACGCAGGGAACACATTCAGAGGGCCTTGGCTCCTTCAGTGATCCTTGAAAATGGTCCAGGGGAATCCATGGCCATACACCTGTGGGGCATTGTTATTTGCAGGTTGCTCTGTGTGGTGAATCTGGCCCCTGACAACAGTAGGATAGTATCAAAACCATGATGCTTGCATTCTTGGCCTTGAAGGGATTAGTATCCAAAGCTAATACCTGGGAAGAAAGCAGTGTAGATATGTCCAGGGCTCCCCTGCCCGAGTGCTGGTTTGTTTTTTTGTTTTTTGTTTTTGGTGGTTTTTTTTTTTTTTGCCATTTGCTGGAGCATTTTTGAGGTGGTCTCTTGAAATCTAAGTTTACTGTTCTTGTCTTGCACACTCATACTGGTAATCAAACACATGGATGAGATCAACAGTCTGACACTTATCATGACAAATGGAGTGCTGGAATCTTTTTTACAGATTTTCAGTTGTTTTTCATAGAGTGAGATTAGAGTGACAATTTTTCTTAGATGCTCTCTAAAATAATGTTGAAAAAGTGTGTACCAGACATTTTCAGTTGACCTCTGTAGTGGTATGAGTGATGCATGTCCCTCACAGGCTCAGGTGTTGGAACACTTGGTACCCAGTAGATGGCACTGTTTGGGGGAAATTATGGAACCTTTTGGAAGTGGAAACTTGGCTGAATGTGTCCCTGAGGGTGGGCTCTATAGTGTTACACTACTTCCAGTTGTTCTCTCAGCTTCCTGTGTGTGTCTGAGATGTGGGTGTTTGTTTTGTTTATTGTTTTGAGTTTTATGGATTTTTTTGTTTGTTTGTTTGGATTTTTTGTTTACTTGTATTTTGACTTTCTGCATCTACTCTCATGCCTTCTCTGTCACTATGGACAGCAACCCTCTGGAACTATGAGCCAAACTCTTCCTTGAGTTGCCTTTGGTCGTGGTATTTTATCACAGCAACAGAACAGTAACTCACGCAACCACTAAAGTTTTGTTTGTAACTGCATTTAAAAAACAAAATGCAAAGCACATAATTCTGGTATATTTATTGTAAGAATTCCATAATTAGATGTACAAGTCATTAATGTTTTTAAATGGATCCAATTAAATAATTTACCACCTACCATCATCTGCTTTAAGAATATAAGAACAAATCTACTTTAATATAAGGGAACCACATGTCATTTCTTATTGTCCTTGACAGTGATGCCTGTTCCATAGCTATTTCATGCTCTTGTCTAAAAACATGTTTGTGTTTTGTTTCATACGTGCTTTGTGCTTACTGTTCTGACTGTGCTACCGCATGTTAGCATGTTTCTGTAATAGACTCATCTATGTCCATGTGTATACTTAGATGTGTAGGTTTGGGTATTGATGATATTAGCACTGAAAGAAATGATGAGCTTAAAATGTTTAAGTTATTTTGTATTTTAAGACAAGGTTTCAGCTGGGCATGCTAGTACATGCCTTTAACTCCAGCACTCAAGAGGCAGAAGAAAGCAGATCTCTGAGTTTGAGGCCAGCCTGGTCTGCAAAGGGAGTTCCAAAAAGGCCAGAGCAGTGACACAGAAAAAACTTGTTTTGGAAAACAAAACAAAAGACAAAATAAAATAGATTTCACTGTATAACCTAAGCCATTCTAGAACTTGCTATGCAACCCAGGCTAGTCTTGAATACAATAGACCTCAGTGATGGGATCGCAGGTACATATTATTATACCAGCTATATTTTATTCTTTATTGGAATTTTCTAATAAAATGCATAAATCTAAGACTTTAGTTTTTCTCTTTCTTTTTCTTTTTTCTTCTTCTTTCTTAATTTCTTAATTTCTTTCTTTCTTTTTTCTTTTTCTTTTTTTTTTTTTTTTATCATGCTGGGATTCAATCCCAGGGCCAATACATGCAAGGCAAGCACTTTAGCTCTAAGATCCAACCTTAGCATATAAACTAAAACTCTTACAGGTCTTCATGAATGAAGGGGAAGGGCTTTTTGCTTTTGACCTCACAGCAACCCTTCTGCCTCCTCTTGAGTGCTAGCATTACAGGTGTACACACCATGCCTGCTTTTGTCCACATGTTTTTGGTGCTTGGGACATTTGCTGCAAAGTAAGGATTTGTTTGTTTTGTTTTTGTTTGTTTTGCTAATTGAGTTTTAAAAAGTGAATGAGGCGACAAGGGAGAAATACCATCAACAAAGGGTCTCTTAAACCCTTTGTTTAGGAGATAGGGCTCCTAGGCATGAAGGGGCTGACCAAGTCCCTTTATCTGCATGCAGGTCCCATTGTGTGGGAAAGACTTGGTTGGAAGTGTTGAAGGGAGACTTTGATTTGGGACTGTAGTGCAGCTCAGAGCTTCTCCTCCTCAGAGCCACAGAGACCATCCACGGTCCTACAGGGTTAGTCAACCTTGGACTTGATAACGATATGACTGAACGTGATGAGCCCTGCTGGTTGCTCTGCTTACAGGGATCTACCATGTCCTGATAGGGATGCTGATGGTGCTGAGGATGCTGGTGATGCTGATGGACATCAGTATGGATGTGGAAAGTGGATGCTCTGTGCTTACTAGTTTTCTTTGTGGCTAAGGATATATCAATTATACTCTTGTCAGTTCTCAAGGCAAACACCTGAAAATGGCTCTCCACTACTGTTTTCTGAGGATAGTGATCTGTGTCTTGGTTCCCTCCTGTCTCTATGTTGGATGTCACAGAGGAGCCAGTCCTGTCCTCAGCACCCTCCACTTAGTGCTGGTGCTCAGCGTCTCCCTTCTCTGTTTTGGATGAATCCCACTTGAGGCAATAGAGGGAGGAGGTGCAACATGCACGAACGACTTGACATCATATTTGACAAACCATCTATTTTCATGGCAAGCCAACTACTATTTGGATTACTATATAAAAATATATGTACAAATTATTACTATACAAATGATTTGAACATATACCTTTTAAAGAAATGGTTAAGTGTCTAACATTTGAGGTTTACAGATAAAGAGCCAATGTCAGAGAATTCTTAGTCATTGCCCAATGGCCTGCATCCTACAAACTGCAAAAGAAAATGCAAGATATTGTGCCTGCCATCAAAATGTTCAAATTTGGGAGAAAATGTGGATCAAAGACACCATGGAGGAAAATAAAAGACAAGCTACCCAGTGCTGAGGGCCAGCCCCAGCATGGGGTGTTCTTCTTTCTTGTAGGTTCTTCTTGAGGCAGCATGGGGTGGGGGAAGAGCTTAGGTGGAGGGTAGGACTTTGTCGAGATGTTTAGGGTTGCTGTATAATAAAAGTTTATTTATCTAAGCCTAAGGGAACAAATGATTTGGATCTCCAGTTATCTAGAAAAGTGTATGGGGCCTTATACCCTCTCCACATTTGAAGTGGCAAGAGGCACTCTGCTAAACTAAGAGCCTTTTCAACTACAGTAGGACAAACATACTTTTACACTTGGGCTGTGAAACCAGACAGACAAAGATTCAAGCCAAAGTGTGTCCACTTTGGGTCATTTAACATCTTTAAGGTCAAATTAACAATCACAAAACCTGGCCACTATCACCACTTACTCATGTGGCTACTGGGAAGATCTAAGGGGACAAAGCAAAGGAGACATCAGTCCAGGGCCTGGAAGGAGCAAATATACAGGAACTGCTGGGACTTGTAGCCAGGAAAATTAGCAAGTAAAACTTATAGACAAAGTCAACCCTAGTAACAAAGGAGGAGTTAAACTGTTAATATTTATAGGTGACATGATTACCTTAGAACAACCTCAGAATTTATCGAGGCTAACCCAACCTTTGGAGATAAATTCTGGAGTGAAATTGTTAGAATTATACTTACACATTAACTCTACAATTTGGGGCTTTTAAAACCTTGCACATCCAGTTTACATTTATTAAGTTATTTCTGGGTAGGGAAGCCCACCAGAGCAGGTGAACGGAGGTCAGAGGGCAACTGACAGGAGTCAGTTCTCTCCTTCCACCATGTGCTTTTAAGGGATCGAACTTAGGTCATCAGGCTCGGTGACAAGCACCCTAACTTGCTGTGAATTCCAGTAAGATGGTAAATGGTCCAAGTTTTGAAGCTGGTGCCAGGACTTGAACTCAGCCGGTTCTGTGTGGTTCTTAAATCCATGCTTGAGCAACCTGTATTTACCTCTTGCTCCTTTTTCATGGCCTGTGTGTTTCTACTAGTTGAACGGCATAAATGTTCTTGGTGGGAATATCTCCTTGTCTCCTGTTTAGTATGCCCAGTGGGTGAATTTGTAGCTTCCGGACATAGTGTAAGCAGGATAACTTATCTGTACATCTTTCCCAAGAGATAAGAAGGGGGTTCTTTCATAGTAAGCTTTTTTCCTTTATTATATTATGTCCTGTAAGGCCACGGGTATATAAGGTACTTTGTACATACACCCCCCCCCACACACACACACCCTCTACCTCCTATGTCACCCCCACCCCTGCTATTCTCCCTAAGCTGTTCTGTTCTGTATCTACTCTGATACCATATGTACGCACATAGTTTTGTGTATGCACATAGAGTCTAGGCTCCACAAATGAAAGAAAACATATATTTTTCTTTCTGAGATTGATTTAATTTGCTTAGTATGATGCTTTTCAGGTACATTTCTTTGCCTTCAAATGACATCACCTCACTCGTTATGGTTGAAAGAAACTCCATTATTGTGGTGTTTTGAACCGAAATGGCTTCCATAGACTCATATATTTGAATGTTTGGGTTCTGGTTGGTGGAAGTGTTTGGGATGAATTGGAAGATGTGCAGTTGTTGGAGGAGGTGTGTCACTGGGGGTTGGCTTTGATGTTTTAAAAGCTCATTGCATTACCAGTTGTCTCTCTCTGCCTCATGTCTGTGGATCAGGATAGAGGCTTTCAGCTACTGCCTGCCTACCTGACACTGTGTTTGCCACCATGATGGGCATGCACATACCCTCTGAAACGGTAAGCTAGCATACTCTGTCTTTTGTAAGTTGCTTTGGTCATGGTGTTTTATCACAGAAACTGAAAAGTAACTAAGACAACTGTGTAATTGTATGTGTGTGCACACGTGTGCGCGCGCGCGCACACACACACACACACACACACACACACACACACACTGTTTTCCTTATCCATTTCTTTGTTGATAGATACCTAGATTATTTCTGTGACTTAGCTATTGTGACTAGGGCTACGATGATCATTGATGTGCTAGTGTCTCTGGGATAGGTATCTTGGAAGCATACTGAAAAGAGGGGATCATGGAAGAAGAAACCGGGCTCAGTAAGGCATGGGAATCACTCTTTTAAAACCAGCATCGAGTCCCACAGCACCCAGAGGTGCCTCCTCTCCTAGGCACTCTAGTACACCCAGGATTGTAGGATCAGGGATGAGTAGGATACAACATCTGTTTCAACACAACCAGGAGTAAATGGGACCAGCAAGATCCAGGGACACAAGAACCCGGCACAACCAGTGGCTCAGGTTCCTTTCAATCTGTGCCAGTTTGCCTTGGGCTCAAATTCTGCAGCCAGTCCCACAACACCCAGAGGAGGCTCAAATCCCAGGCGCTCCAATACACCCAGGATCACAGGATCACAGGATCTCAGGATCCCAGGAGCTTGGTCACACCAGGTTCTCAGGGTCCCAGAGGCAGCTTGACTCCTAAGAACTCTAATACACCCAGAATCTCAGGGTCCCAGGATCCCAGAATCACAGGATCACAGAAAAAGCTGGAATATGAGTTCTGACACAACCAGTGTCACAGGAAGGACAAGCTCCAGTCAGACATATCAAGGACAGGAAGGACTAGAGATAATCAGAGGGCAGGAGGCAAGTGTAAGAACATAAGCAACAGAAACCAAGGTTACTTGGCATCATCAGAACCCAATTCTCCCACCATAGCAAGTCCTGGATATACCATCACACTGGAAAAGCAAGCCTCGGAGCTAAAATAACTTCTCATGATGATGATAGAGGACTTCAAGAAGGACATAAATAACTCCCTTAAAGAAATACAGGAGAAGACAGGTAAACAGGTAGAGGCCCTTTAAAGAGGAAACACAAAAATCCCTTGAAGAATTACAGGAAAACACAATCAAACATGTAAAGGAAATGAACAAAATTATCCAAGATCTATAAATGGAAATAGAAACAATAAAGAAATCACAAAGGGAGACAACCCTGGACTTAGAAAACCTAGGAAAGAGATCAGGAGTCATAGATGCAAGCATCACAAAATACAAGAGACAGAAGAGAGAATCTCAGGGGCAGAAAATACCATAGAAAACATTGACACAATAGTCAAAGAAAATGTAAAATGCAAAAAGCTCCTAACCCAAAACATCCAGGAAATTCAGAACACAATGAGAAGAACAAACCTAAGGATAATAGGTAGAAAAGAGAGTGAAGATTCCCAACTTAAAGGGCCAGTAAATATCTTCAACACAATTATAGAAGAAAACTTCCTTAACCTAAAGAAAGAAATGCCCACGAACATACGAGAAGCCTATGAAACTCCATATAGACTAGACCAGAAAAGAAATTCTTCCTGTCACATAATAATCAAAACACCAAATGCACTAAACAAAGATAGAATATTAAAAGCAGTAAAGGAAAAAGGTCAAGTAACATATAAAGTCAGACCTATCAGAATTACACCAGAATCTTCACCAGAGACTATGAAAGCTAGAAGATCCTGGGCAAATGTCATACAGAACCTAAGAAAACATAAATGTCAGCCCAGGTGACAATAACAAGCAAAACTCTCAATTACTGTAGACAGAGAAACCCAGATATTCCATGACAAAAACAAATTTACACAATATCTTTCCACAAATCCAGCTCTACAAAGGATAATAGATGGAAAAACACCAACACAAGGAGAAACTACACCCTAGAAAAAGCAAGAAAGTAATCTTCTTTCAACAAACCTAAAAGAAGATAGCCACACAAACATAATTCCACCTCTAACACAAAAATAACAGGAAGTAACAATCACTTTTCCTTAATATCTCTAACCATCAATGGACTCAATTCTCCAATGAAAAGACGTAGACTAACAGACTGGATATGTAAACAGGACCCAGCATTTTACTGCATACAGGAAGTGAACCTCAGTGACAAAGATAGACACTACCAAAAGTTATCAAAAAGGATAAGGATAGACACTTCATACTGGTCAAAGGAAAAATCTACCAAGATGAACACTCAATTCTGAACTTCTATGCTCCAAATGCAAAGGCACCCACATTCATTAAAGAAATTTTACTTAAGCTCAAAGCATACATCACACCCTACACAATAATAGTGGGAGACTTCAACACTCCACTCTCACCAATGGACAGAACATGGAAACAGAAACTAAACAGAGAGACAATGAAACTAACAGAAGTTATGAACCAAATGGGTCTATTTATAAACATTTCACCCTAAAGCAAAAGATATACCTTATTCTCAGCACCTCATAATACCTACTCCAAAATTGACTATATAATTGGTCACAAAACAGGTCTCAACAGATACAAAAATATTGAAATAATCCAATGTACCCTATCAGATCACCACCGACTATGGCTGGTCTTAAATTCCAACAAAAACAATGGAAAACACACATACACATGGAAGAACACTCTACTCAGTGATAAGTTGGTCAAGGAAGAAATAAAGAAAAAAATAAAGACTTTTTAGAATTTAGTGAAAATGAAGACACATCATACCAAAACTTATGGGACACAATGAAAGCAGTGGTAAGACGAAAACTTATAGCTCTAAGTGCCTCCAAAAAGAAACTGGAGAGAGCTTACACTAGTAGCTTGACAGCACACCCGAAAGCTCTAGAAAGAAGAAGAAGAAGAAGAAGAAGAAGAAGAAGAAGAAGAAGAAGAAGAAGAAGAAGAAGAAGAAGAAGAAGAAGAAGAAGAAGAAGCAGCAGCAGCAAATACACCCAAGAGGAATAGATGGCAGGAAATAATCAAACTCAGGGCTGAAATCAGCCAAATAGAAACAAAAAGAACTATACAGGGAATCAACAAAATCAGGAGCTGGTTCTTTGAGAAAATCAACAAGAAAATCAAACCTTAGCCAGACTAAGCAGAGGGCAAAGAGATAGTATCCAAATTAATAAAATCAGAAATAAAAAGAGAGACATAACAACAGAATCCGTTATCAAAAAATCATCAGACCATACTACAAAAGGTTATACTCAACAAAATTGGAAAATCTGGATGAAATGGAGAATTTTCTAGATACATACCAGGTGCCAAAGTTAAAATAGGATCAGATAAACCATCTAAACATCTTATAACCCCTAAAGAAATAGAAGCAGTCATTAATAGTCTCCCCCTAAAAAAGCCCAGGACCAGATGTGTTTAGTGGAGAATTCTATCACACTTTTAAAGCAGACCTAATATAAATACTCTTCAAACTATTCCACAAAATAGAAACAGAAGGAAAACTACCCAGTTCATTCTATGAAGCCACAATTACACTTATACCTAAATCACACAAAGACCAAACAAAAAAAGAGAACTTCAGACCAATCCCCCTTATGAACATGGATGCAAAAATACTCAATAAAATTCTTGCTGGGCTGGAGAGATGGCTCAGCAGTTAAAAGCATTGACTGCTCTTCTGGAGGTCCTGAGTTCAAATCCCAGCAACCACATGGTGGCTCACGACCATCAGTAATGAGATTGGATGCCCTCTTCTGGTGTGTTTGAAGACAGCTACAGTGTACTTACATATAATAAATAAATAAATCTTTAAAAAAAATTCTTGCCAACCGAATCCAAGATCACATCAAAATGATCACTCACCACAATCAAGTAGGCTTCATCCCAGGGATGCGGGGTTGGTTCAATATACAAAAACTCATCAGCATAATCTACTACGTAAACAAACTCAAAGAAAAAAAACCGGCATGATCATTTCATTAGATACTGAAAAAACATTTGACAAAATTCAGCTTCCCTTCATGTTAAAAGTCTTAGAAAGATCAGAAATTCAAGGCCCATACCTAAAGATAGTAAGACCAATACAGTAGCCAATGTCAAACAAAACGGGGAGAAACTTGAAGTAATCCCACTAAAATCAGGGACTAGACAAGGGGGCCTACATATGTTGCAAAGGATGGGCTTGTCAGGCATCAATGGGAGGAAAGGTCCTTGGTCCTATGAAGGCTTAACTGATGTCCCAGTGTAGAGGAATTGAGGGCAGGGAGGTGGGAGTGGGTGGGTGGGTGGAGGAACACCCTCATAGAAGCTGGGGAGGATGGGATAGGGTGTTTCCGGGAGGGGGAAAACTGGATGGAAAAGAGGATAACATTTGAAATGTAAATAAAGAAAATATCCCATAAAAAAGAAAAGGAAAAACAACAACAACAAAACCAAAAACCAAAAACAAACAAAAAACCCAGCATTGAACCTTGGAGCAAAACCAGACTGTGGATTCAGCAGAGCATATGTTTCCTTGGAAGTTGGGGTCTTGTAAACAGTGTAATGAGGTCACCTCAGAATTCTGAGGGAGTAAACCTTCCCACCAGAGATTTCATTTTGGGATTTAATGGACAGAAACTAATATGGCAACTTGAAAGCAGATTCTGGATAGTTGTGCTTATAGGGAGTTGGCCTGTAAGTAGGACTCATGGTTTCTTTCTCTGAATGAAGGTGGGAGGGTGTACAACTGTCATTATGATCTGCCACCGTCTCTCACTAGGTTTTAACTGAAGCGAGAACAAGCCAAGCTGCTCCCAGTGCTGCAGGGTCCCCACCACTATGATAAGGAGAGATAGCAATCTCAGGTCAGCTCAGGAATGTCACTTAGCTACCTGTAAGCCTGCCACCAACCTTCTGCCAAATGGTCTTGTGTGAGGGCAACATGTCCATTGCTTCTGGTCCTTCTTAAGGGGCCCACGTTTCCCTGACCCCGAGGCACAGTTCCCAGCTGTGCAGACATCTCCTTGCTAAAACCCAGCAACAGTGTTTGGCGTAAGAAGACTTGTCATACTATGACATTTTCATGTTTGGGCTGAGCATCTGGGCATTTGGGTGCATGGAGGCCTTGTTGAGACATGGATTCTCTTTGATTCTGCAGCCACACCAGGATCAAGCACTGGGAGCCCACCTGGCACATATAGATGGGCTTGCTACTGGTAAATAACACAGGCAAACATAAAACTCAAAGCTACAGGGACACAGCCTGTTAGATTCCTGTGTGTGTGGTAAACTGACACTACAGAACAGGTTCCATTGAAAAGAACTCATTTTGTGCTGTAAACTGTGGGTTCCTGATTGCGTTTGAAAGCACCTTTGAGTGCCCTACCAGCGTAGCATTGCATTTCCCTTTGTCTACAAGTTCATGGGTCTCCGTTGCTTGCTTTGGCTTAGTTTTGTTATTGTTTGCTTGTTTATTTATTTTTCCAGGTTTCCTTAAGACAGGATCCCAATGTGTAGGCCAGGTTGGCCTGGAACTTGTGATCCTCCTGCCTCAGCCTCCCCAGTGCTGGGTTTGCAGGTGTGTTTTGCCTGCACTCTGCTCTACAAGTTCATGGAGAAGCTGTGATTCTCGGTTTGGCTTTATTTGAAGATAGGGTCTTTAGGAAGTCAGATGAGCTGACTTTTAAGTGGAGGCCTCATCACAGAGGGTTAGTTTCTTCCTCTCCATTCCCAGAACACGAGAACTGAAAAAAGTCTTGGGACTTTGTAGCAAAATATGGTTGTCTACTGCCTTAAGGATGTATGTGTGTGCATACTACAGAGCCTCTAATCTCTTCTTTCTTTTCAAGCTTTCTTGGTTCTGGTTGAACAAAACCCCTTAGTGGCTCCTTCTTGCGTGTCCCTTCCTGGTCACTCTTCAACCTGGAATGCTCTGCAAGTTCCATTTGCATCCCCCAGGGGAACAGGACTGTTGTTAGATTTTTGTGAGATTATTTTTTGTTTGTTTGTTTGTTTTAAATCTTTGTTCTTGGCCACTCCTGACACCCAAGGGTGTTTTGTGACTCTGAGAATTCAAATATATTTAGTTATGTGTGTTTGTCCTAGGTATCCAAACTATTGGGTCCAGGATTTATACCTCTATGTTGCTACTAACCTTTTGATCCTGGGTTCATTTCTTAGCACCTATCTGGCATAATTTTGAGAATGTAATCAGATCCCCTAAGAAGGCAAACAGTATAATGGTAGAGGGAATAGTGGCCGTCCCTTCAATTTCTGTTGTTTGGAGAGTAATATTATTTTCAGCTCAAGAAATATTTGCCCTAATCTCAGTCCCTGACTGAGCATGACCTTAACCAAGGGTGCAAGAAAATAGATGTTCATTGAGATGAAAATGTGAAATGAAGTATGTCTTGGAACAATATTTTTACCACATGTATCAATCATATTTAAAATACACAGGCTTCACTGGGAAAAGGGGAAGCTCAGCCGAGTAAGGGATTTCCAAACAGGCACAAGGACTTGAGTCAATCCGCCAAACCCATGTGAAAACCCAGGCATATCGGTGCACACACTTAACCCCAGGTCTCAAGAGGCAGACAGGAAGATTCCTGGGGCCCTCTACCCAGCCTAACTGATAAGCTCCCAGTCTCAGTGAATGATCTAGTCTGAAAAATCAGGCTAGCTGGCCGTTGTGAGGAACAGCATGAGGTTAACCTCTGGCCTCCACATGTCATAAACATCCACACACATAAATAAACACACCTACGAGCTGTCCTACAAGTTCTAATCCAGGCATCTATACTAAGGAAATACTTGATTGTCATCAAAATATTTGCTATGAGAACTTAAAGGGTGTGGAAAATCAAGCTGTTTTTGTTACTTTCACTCTTAGCACAGGGTACTTCTGTGACAATACTGTGTGTGGATCACCCTCCCTGCCCTACCAAGTGACTGTCTAGGGAACATAAGGGGCTGCCCACAAATTCAATTAAATTTTTAGACATTCTACCTGGAAGTGGCATTAGATTCTGCACCTTATGGGTCCAGCAGTGACTTGTGGTCCAGATCAACCTATGAAAAGCTCCTATGACCCTTTCCTCAGGCTTAGTTATTTGCTGGGATGGATCATAGCACCCAGAGGGCAATTTACTTAGGTTAGCCCATTTCTTGTACAGGATATTAGAAAGGACACAGATGAAGCAGATGAAGGGATGTATTGGTGGGGTCTCAATCAGGCACTCGGTCCCTTAGACTCAGGGCTATGCAGACTTCCAAGAACACAGACACTGCAAAGGTTTGAAAGAGAAATGCCCCTCCCCCAGGCTTATGTGTGTGAACACCTGGTCCCTACACAGTGGCACTGTTTAGAAGGTTGTAGATACTTTGAGGAATAGGGCCTGTCTAGAAAGAGGTCACTGGAAGCTTGTTTCTTTGTTCTGGTCTGTGCCCTCTCAACTTTTGGATTCATCTGAGAGTTAGGGGCCTTTCACACACTTGTGCTGCTCTGAGCCTCTCAATGGCTTCATCATGGTGGTGGGCAGATTCTAAGAATCTGTGAGCCAAAATACCCCACCCCCATCCCTAGCACCTCGTTTCTAGATTCAGGCGTTTTTTGTTACAGAGGTAAGAAAGTAACCAATCCTGTGTCTGTCTGCCTGAAAGCCATCAGGAGCCCTTGATTCTGATCTGCTCTTCTCTGGGAGTTCATCAAGAGTTGCCTTAATAAAAAAGAAAAGAAAAGAAAAGAAATGTCCTATTGCCATGGAATTGGAACTCTGGGCAGAAAAGGGTAACGGTAGAGATAAAAAAGATTACAGAGACTCTTCACTGAAACCACACGGAGAGTCCCCCAAACTCCCTCCCAAACTCATGTCCTTCTTTTTCTGTTACTGTTGCGATTGTCCTACAGTCTTCTGGCGTTGCCTGTGTGCATACAGGTGCAGGGCCGACAGCCGTGGCATGGAAAACCCATAGGGGACTCTCTCCTGAAGAAAGTATGGCTCTCTCTCCTTCAGAGGCTGTGACTGCCTGAGCTCCTCAGCTAAGGGTGGGGTCTTAGGGATCTTCCCCCTTCCATCCTAGAAGTTGACTCACCAGTCTTGTGCAGGCAGCCACATTGCTGAGCATTTCTGGGAGTATCAACCCTGCCCCATCCAGAAGATCCTCCTTCCATCAGACTTCTTCTCTGCCATGGCTCTTACAAACCTTCTGCCCCTTCTTCTGCAATGTTTTCTCAGCCTTGGGTATGGGAATTGTGCTATAGATCCCCTGTGTGGGGATAGACGATCCACTTGCTTTCTGCACCATGACCAGCTGTTGTTCTCTGAGATAATCTGCATCTGCTATAAAGGTGAGAGCAGCAGGAATCTGTGGATGCG
The DNA here is from genome assembly GCF_978045245.1 of Mus caroli. Lineage (NCBI taxonomy): Eukaryota > Metazoa > Chordata > Mammalia > Rodentia > Muridae > Mus > Mus caroli. The sequence continues at coordinate 106,760,226 of NW_028227258.1, forward strand.
TGTTCATTTGAGAAAGGAGTGTTAAACAAACACACTTAAATATTTAATAGGCAAAAATCAAACTTTCCACTTAGGAAATGTAAGACCTGATCGCATGCCCTGTATGAGTATTCACACCACAGTGCGAATACTTGCACTGAGACCTATACAGTGAAGAGTTTCTCCCTTATCCTAGGACAAGACTGCTGTGGGGTCATCCTGCTTTGTCACAGCTCACACATTTCTGGACCACTGCAACAGTCTCCCGCCGGTTTCGCAGCAGCAGAGTGACCCCATCCCAGCCTGGAAGCTTTGCGTGGAGTTTGCTTTGCTAACACTTTCCCAACTCAAAGTCTTCTCAATCTCCCTCTGCATCGCCTCTGTGAGAAGAGGGAAAAAAGCAAAAATTTAAAAATATATATATATTTATTTATTTTCTGTATGTAAGTACACTATTGCTGTCTTCAGACATCAGAAGAGGGACCCATTACAGATGAGTGTGAGCAACCATGTGGTTGCTAGGAACTCAGAAGCTCTGGGAGAGCAGTTAGTGCTCTTAACCACTGAGCCATCATCGCTCTAACTCTGAAAGAAGCAATTTTTAAAGCGAACAACACTGAAGGTCTTTGGCAGTGGTATCTGGAGGCAGTAAGGGCAAGGGACTCCCCCAGCACTATGACTGCAGCTGCTCCCTCAGTAGGTGGTCCTCTGACTCCGGTCAGCTTGAAGGAATAATTACATTATGCCCAGAGATTCCAGGTATCTACCCAGGAGTTACTGGAGGCTTGTTAAATGGACATACTGACTGAGTCTAGGTATTTTTTTCTTTTGTTTTGTCTTGATCACAGGGTCCTGATCACACTTGCCCTTCTTCATTAGCAACCTTCGTTTTGGTTTCTCCCTAAGGCCCCACTTTCTCTGCAGCTTTGGGGGCACTTGAACCAGAGCTGTTTGAACCCAAGTCTCTAAGACTACAATTTCTGAGATCTCAACTGAAGTGCTTTTGCCATCTGGTTCTGGGTTTTATCAGGGATATCATCTCTTTCTTCTCCCTCTTCCCTCAGTACAGTTTCCATTTTGTGAACAGACAGGCAGACTCTTTCTGGATTTTCCTATTGGGTATTCCAAGCCCTCTGCAACCCCCCATCAGGTGTTCGAAGCCTTGGCTCTGCTCTTGTCAGTGAAGTCTGCCCTGGGTACCGTACTGCCCTCAGCTCTCCTGTTCCCAGCACATCTGACCACCTCGCCCAGTTATATATCTTTTCTTCCAGAAGTTATGACTTTCTAACTGGTGTATTTCACTGATTTATGATGTATATATTTTCTGCACTTGAATATCTCTAGTATTGAAATGTATCTGACAATCACTGGTGTCTCTTGTCCTCGGACAGCTTTTCCCCCACATACAGTCACCTCAGAGTTACAGATCATCTAACAATGGTACGTCTTAAAACTGATGACGTGGTAGATTGTTTGCAATTATTCTCTTCCTTGTAGTCACATCTGTTTCCAATGGAGTTCTGTAGGTCTTCTCTTTCCCTAGCCCTTAAATCTTGCCTGGCATCACAGCTTGCTTTGATCAACTATGATGGCAGGAATGACGATCAGGTTCTGAGCCTGGACCTCCAGAGACTGGTGCACTTCCTCTCTCCGCCTTGGAAATCTGCCATGGGAGGGAGCCTGGTAAATGAGGAGGGACGGTCAGCCCTGCTCGCTCCATTATAAGAGGTGCAGCTGGCTCACTGACAGGCCAATGACCACGTGCACCTCTCAGATGCACCCTAGAAAATGGGGAGCCCACGGCAGAGTGACCTAAATCACAATTATTATTTTGAGGTGGTCTATCAAAGTATAAGAAATAACAACTATTGATGGTATCCAAAACACAATGAGAACAACGGATACTTGTTGTGTTTACAGTATATTTACTTTAAAACAGATACAAAGATGCTCTTTAAAACAGATAAAAGCATGCTCTTCACCCATTTATGGTGGATAACAAAAGTCAGATTAACTAAAGAAAAGCATAAATGTGTATTGAATAAAAACATTTATGCCGGCATAGAAGACTTCAGAAACTAAGACCCAAAGATTCAGGGAGAGTGACTTTCATGGGGCGCTGTGCAGGGGTGTGACAGGCAGGCGAGAGGGTTTGATATAACGGTGCTGACTAAAGCGAGTTGGTTTCCACTCTCACTGACTTCCAAGCAGAAGGAGGCACCCTCTCTGTGATCTTATGACCTATTTTATGAACTGCTTCAGGGGAGAAAGGCAGATCAGAGAGTGAACTTTCTGCTCCTCTGACTTTCTCCATTTCCTTAAGCTTAAAATATTCAGTATGTCAAGCTTCTGTATTTGGGGATACTGTGTCTTGAGTCCTAACTTATAAACCTTAGGAGGGACAGGATTTTTGCCCTTTATGTCATTTTTAGTATGGTTTGTATTTTGTGGGTAACTTTGTACTCCTATTAAGAAAAGTATAGCTGACTTGTGCCTTCCTTTTGTGTGCCACAAGGGACCAATTTCCCACAATATCCTTTTTCTAGCATTATTACCCTTCACTAAAAAAACAAAAACAAGCTCTTCCGGTCAGAAAAGCACCTGAGCAGCTGGGGCGCAGGGTCTGCTGACACTCGCCAACTGCCCACAACACCCGCCACAGGATCTTAAGACTTCTGGTGAGGGGAGCACAGCTTCTGCTCCAATCCAATTGCGCGGGACCTGAGACTGCATTAGTTAGGGAAGCAGAAACCAGCCTGAGTAGGGCCACAGGCCTCATCCGGCTGGATCAGCGCCTGGGTAGCGGGAGCGCAGGGTTGCCTGACACCCGCCAGCTACCCACGACCCCCGCCGCAGGATTTTGGGACTGCTGGTGAGTGGAACACAGCTTCTGCTCCAATCCAATTGCGCGGGACCTGAGACTGCATTAGTTAGGGAAGCAGAAACCAGCCTGAGTAGGGCCACAGGCCTCACCCGGCCGGATCAGCGCCAGGGTAGCGGGAGCGCAGGGTTGCCTGACACCCGCCAGCTACCCACGACCCCCGCCGCAGGATTTTGGGACTGCTGGTGAGTGGAACACAGCTTCTGCTCCAGTCCAATCACGCGGGACCTGAGACTGCTCTGGTTGGGGAGAGAGAAATCCGGCCCACACAGGGCCACAAGCCTCTTCCGGTCAGAAAAGCACCTGAGCAGCTGGGGCGCAGGGTCTGCTGACACTCGCCAACTGCCCACAACACCCGCCACAGGATCTTAAGACTTCTAGTGAGGGGAGCACAGCTTCTGCTCCAATCCAATTGCGCGGGACCTGAGACTGCATTAGTTAGGGAAGCAGAAACCAGCCTGAGTAGGGCCACAGGCCTCACCCGGCCGGATCAGCGCCAGGGTAGCGGGAGCGCAGGGTTGCCTGACACCCGCCAGCTACCCACGACCCCCGCCACAGGATTTTGGGACTGCTGGTGAGTGGAACACAGCTTCTGCTCCAATCTTTAAATAGTGACAACGATAACAACTAACCCCAGAGATTACCAGATGGCGAAAGGTAAACGTAATAATCTTACTAACAGAAACCAAGACCACTCACCATCATCAGAACCCAGCACCCCCACTTCACCCAGTCCAGGGCACCCCAACACACCGGAAAAGCTAGACACGGATTTAAAAGCATATCTCCTGATGATGATAGAGGACTTCAAGAAGGACGTTAATAACACACTTAAAGAAATGCAGGAGAACACTGCTAAAAAGGAAGAAGACAATAAAGAGGAAGCACAAAAATCCCTTAAAGAATTGCAGGAGAACACTGCTAAAGAGTTACAAATCCTTAAAGAAAAACATGATAACATAATCAAACAGGTAGAAGTCCTTACAGAAAAACAGGAAAACACATCCAAACAGATGATGGAAATGAACAAAACCATACTGGACCTAAAAAGGGAAGTAGACACAATAAAGAAAACCCAAAATGAGGCAACACTGGAGATAGAAACCCTAGGAAAGAAATCTGGAACCATAGATGCAAGCATCAGCAACAGAATACAAGAGATGGAAGAGAGAATCTCAGGTGCAGAAGATTCCATAGAGAACATCGGCACAACAATCAAGGAAAATGTAAAATGCAAAAAGATCCTAACTCAAAACATCCAAGAAATCCAGGACGCAATGAGAAGACCAAACCTACGGATAATAGGAGTGGATGAGAATGAAGATTTTCAACTCAAAGGACCAGCGAACATCTTCAACAAAATTATAGAAGAAAACTTCCCAAATCTAAAGAAAGAGATGCCCATGAACATACAAGAAGCCTACAGAACTCCAAATAGACTGGATCAGAAAAGAAATACCTCCCGACACATAATAATCAGAGCAACAAATGCTCTAAATAAAGATAGAATACTAAAAGCAGTAAGAGAAAAAGGCCAAGTAACATATAAAGGCAAGCCTATCAGAATTACACCAGATTTTTCACCAGAGACTATGAAAGCCAGAAGATCCTGGACAGATGTTATACAGACACTAAAAGAACACAAATTCCAGCCCAGGCTACTATACCCAGCCAAACTCTCAATTAACATAGATGGAGAAACCAAAGTATTCCACGACAAAACCAAATTCACACATTATCTCTCCACGAATCCAGCCCTTCAAAGGATAATAACAGAAAAAAACCAATACAAGGACAGGAACCACGCCCTAGAAACAACAAGAAGGTAATCCCTCAACAAACCTAAAAGAAGACAGCCACAAGAACAAAATGCCAACTTTAACATCAAAAATAACAGGAAACACCAATTTCTTTTCCTTAATATCTCTTAATATCAATGGACTCAACTCCCCGATAAAAAGACATAGACTAACAAACTGGCTACACAAACAAGACCCAACATTTTGCTGCTTACAGGAAACTCATCTCAGAGAAAAGGATAGACACTACCTCAGAATGAAAGGCTGGAAAACAATTCTCCAAGCAAATGGCATGAAGAAACAAGCTGGAGTAGCCATTCTAATATCTGATAAGATTGACTTCCAACCCAAAGTCATTAAAAAAGAAAGGGAGGGACACTTCATACTCATCAAAGGTAAAATCCTCCAAGAGGAACTATCAATCCTGAATATCTATGCTCCAAATACAAAGGCAGCCACATTCATTAAAGAAACTTTAGTAAATCTCAAAGCACACATTGCACCTCATACAATAATAGTGGGAGACTTCAACACACCACTTTCACCAATGGACAGATCATGGAAACAGAAACTAAACAGGGACACAGTGAAACTAAGACAAATTATGAATCAAATGGATCTGGCAGATATCTACAGAACATTCTATCCTAAAACAAAAGGATATACCTTCTTCTCAGCACCTCATGGTACCTTCTCCAAAATTGACCACATAATTGGTCACAAAACAGGCCTCAACAGATATAAAAATATTGAAATTGTCCCATGCATCCTATCAGATCACCATGGACTAAGGCTGATCTTCAATAACAAAATAAATAATAGAAAGCCCACCTTCACGTGGAAACTGAACAACACTCTTCTCAATGATACCTTGGTCAAGGAAGGAATAAGGAAAGAAATTAAGGACTTTTTAGAGTTCAATGAAAATGAAGCCACAACATACCCAAACTTATGGGACGCAATGAAAGCATTTTTAAGAGGAAAACTCATAGCTCTGAGTGCCTCCAAAAGGAAACTAGAGAGAGCACACATTAGCAGCTTGACAACACACCTAAAAGCACTAGAACAAAAGGAAGCAAATTCACCCAAGAGGAGTAGACGGCAGGAAATAATCAAACTCAGGGGTGAAATCAACCAAGTGGAAACAAAAAAAACTATTCAAAGAATCAACCAATCAAGGAGCTGGTTCTTTGAGAAAATCAACAAGATAGATAAACCCTTAGCCAGACTCACTAGAGGGCACAGGGAAAGCATCCTAATTAACAAAATCAGAAATGAAAAAGGAGACATAACAACAGATCCTGAAGACATCCAAAACACCATCAGATCCTTCTACCAAAGGCTATACTCAACAAAAGTGGAGAACCTGGATGAAACGGACAAGTTCCTAGACAGATACCAGGTACCAAAGTTGAATCAAGATCAGGTTAATGATCTAAACAGCCCTATATCCCCCAAAGAAATAGAAGCAGTCATTAATAGTCTCCCAACTAAAAAAAGCCCAGGACCAGATGGGTTTAGTGCAGAGTTCTATCAGACCTTCAAAGAAGATCTAATCCCAGTTCTTCACAAACTATTCCACAAAATAGAAACAGAAGGTACTCTACCCAACTCATTCTATGAAGCCACAATTACTCTGATACCTAAACCACAAAAAGACCCAACAAAGATAGAAAACTTCAGACCAATATCCCTTATGAATATTGATGCAAAAATCCTCAATAAAGTTCTTGCTAACCGAATCCAAGAACACATCAAAACAATCATCCATCCTGACCAAGTAGGTTTCATCCCAGGGATGCAGGGATGGTTCAATATACGGAAATCCATCAACATAATCCAGTATATAAACAAACTCAAAGATAAAAACCACATGGTCATCTCGTTAGATGCGGAAAAAGCATTTGACAAGATCCAACACCCATTCATGATAAAAGTCTTGGAAAGATCAGGAATTCAAGGCCCATACCTAAACATGATAAAAGCAATCTACAGCAAACCAGTAGCCAACATCAAAGTAAATGGTGAGAAGCTTGAAGCAATCCCTCTAAAATCAGGGACTAGACAAGGCTGTCCACTTTCTCCATACCTATTCAACATTGTACTTGAAGTCCTAGCCAGAGCAATTCGACAACAAAAGGAGATCAAAGGGATACAAATTGGAAAAGAGGAAGTCAAAATATCACTTTTTGCAGATGATATGATAGTATATATAAGTGACCCTAAAAATTCCACCAGAGAACTCCTAAGCCTGATAAACAGCTTCGGTGAAGTAGCTGGATATAAAATTAACTCAAACAAATCAATGGCCTTTCTCTACACAAAGAATAAACAGGCTGAGAAAGAAATTAGGGAAACAACACCCTTCTCAATAGTCACAAATAATATAAAATATCTTGGCGTGACTCTAACTAAGGAAGTGAAAGATCTGTATAATAAAAACTGCAAGTCTCTGAAGAAAGAAATTATAGAAGATCTCAGAAGATGGAAAGATCTCCCATGCTCATGGATTGGCAGGATCAACATTGTAAAAATGGCTATCTTGCCAAAAGCAATCTACAGATTCAATGCAATCCCCATCAAAATTCCAAATCAATTCTTCAACGAATTAGAAAGTGCAATCTGCAAATTCATCTGGAATAACAAAAAACCTAGGATAGCAAAAACTCTTCTCAAGGATAAAAGAACCTCTGGTGGAATCACCATGCCGGACCTAAAGCTCTACTACAGAGCAATTGTGATAAAAACTGCATGGTACTGGTATAGTGACAGACAAATAGACCAATGGAATAGAATTGAAGACCCAGAAATGAACCCACACACCTATGGTCACTTGATCTTCGACAAGGGAGCTAAAAACATCCAGTGGAAGAAAGACAGCATTTTCAACAAATGGTGCTGGCACAACTGGTTGTTAACATGTAGAAGAATGCGAATCGATCCATTCCTATCTCCTTGTACTAAGGTCAAGTCTAAGTGGATCAAGGAACTTCACATAAAACCAGAGACACTGAAACTTATAGAGGAGAAAGTGGGGAAAAGCCTTGAAGATATGGGCACAGGGGAAAAATTCCTGAATAGAACAGTAATGGCTTGTGCTGTAAGATCGAGAATTGACAAGTGGGACCTCATGAAACTACAAAGCTTCTGCAAGGCTAAAGACACCATCAATAAGACAAAAAAACCACCAACAGATTGGGAAAGGATCTTCACCTATCCTAAATCAGATAAGGGACTAATATCCAATATATATAAAGAACTCAAGAAGGTGGACTCCAGAAAGTCAAATAACCCCATTAAAAAATGGGGCTCAGAACTGAACAAAGAATTCTCACCTGAGGAATACCGAATGGCAGAGAAGCACCTGAAAAAATGTTCAACATCCTTAATCATCAGGGAAATGCAAATCAAAACAACCCTGAGATTCCACCTCACACCAGTCAGAATGGCTAAGATCAAAAATTCAGGTGACAGCAGATGCTGGCGAGGATGTGGAGAAAGAGGAACACTCCTCCATTGTTGGTGGGATTGCAAGCTTGTACAACCACTCTGGAAATCAGTCTGGCGGTTCCTCAGAAAATTGGACATAGTACTACCGGAGGATCCAGCAATACCTCTCCTGGGCATATATCCAGAAGATGTCCCAACCGGTAAAAAGGACACATGCTCCACTATGTTCATAGCAGCCCTATTTATAATAGCCAGAAGCTGGAAAGAACCCAGATGTCCCTCAACAGAGGAATGGATACAGAAATTATGGTACATTTACACAATGGAGTACTACTCAGCTATTAAAAAGAATGAATTTATGAAATTCCTAGCCAAATGGATGGACCTGGAGGGCATCATCCTGAGTGAAGTAACACAATCACAAAAGAACTCACACAATATGTATTCATTGATAAGTGGATATTAGCCCAAAACTTAGGATACCCAAGATATAAGATACAATTTGCTAAACGCATGAAACTCAAGAAGAATGAAGACCAAAGTGTGGACACTGTGCACCTTCTTAGAATTGGGAACAAAACACCCAGGGAAGGAGCTACAGAGACAAAGTTCGTAGCTGTGATGAAAGGATGGACCATTTAGAGACTGCTGTATCCAGGGATCCGTCCCATAATCAGCTTCTAAACGCTGACACCATTGCATACACTAGCAAGATCTTGCTGAAAGGACCCAAATATAGCTGTCTCTTGTGAGACGATGCCGGGGCCTAGCAAACACAGGAGTGGATGTTCACAGTCAGCTATTGGATGTATCACAGGGCTCCCAATGGAGAAGCTAGAGAAAGTACCCAAGGAGCTAAAGGGATCTGCAACCCTATTGTTGGAACAACATGATGTACTAACCGGAACCCTGGAGCTCTTGTCTCTAGCTGCATATGTATCGAAAGATGGCCTAGTCGGCCATCAATGGAAAGAGAGGCCCATTGGACTTGCAAACTTTATATGCCCCAATATAGGGGAATGCCAGGGCCAAAAGAATGGGAATGGGTGGGTAGGGAAGTGGGGGGCGCTATGGGGGACTTTTGGGATAGTATTGGAAATGTAATTGAGGAAATTATGTAATAAAAATATTAAAAAAAAAAAAAAAAACAAAAAAAAAAAAACAAAAACAAAAACAAAAGAAACCAAAAAACCAACCAACCAAACAAAACAAAAAACAAACAAACAAAAAAAAAACATAAGCAGGATAAAACAAACAAAAATGTTCTCCTAAAAACAAACAAACCCAAAGAGCCATTTGTAAGCCTAGCACTATGCTAGATGGGAAGAAAGCATCCATCTGCTTATCACTGTGAAGACTGAGCCCAGGTCTCATCCACTTCATCCACAAAGAAGTCCGCAACACCATGCGCTTGTGTACCATTGAACAGGTGCTGCCAGCACTGCCCCTTCTTTACCGACCCCTTCCTTCATCATGGGAGGAAATGGGATTTGAACCCGAACTCCAAGCCACTTTGAAACTCACCCATGTTCCTTTGGACAGTACCTATGTGTACACGAGGCATATACATTACTAAATCTCTGCTTGTTTTTTCTTGTGTAACCAACTGGCTCACACGAGTGCCGTTGCGACCCCTCTCCCGTGACGAGCATGCTTTTGAGCTCTGAGCTAATGTAAACCCTTTCCTCCTGAAGTTACCTTTTCAGGTATTTCGCACAGCAACAAGATGATTAATACCACCACCTCTACATTTGAAGCCCTTCTGGCCTGCCCACATCCTACTGCATATTTGAGTCTCTTGGGTATTTCAACACCACATAAATGAATAATGTAATTGAAGTTAAGGTCAGCATGTACTTCCATTGCCCCAACCACCCAGTCTTGGCGATGGGGCACACCCACTTCTGTAGGTAGGAGAAACTCTGCTCACTGTTGATCAAAACCCTTTATATCTGCAGGGCGTGGTGGTGGCTCAGGCTTAAATCCCAGCATTGCAGAGGCAGAGGGAGGTGGAATACTGAGTTCAAGGCCAGCCTGGTCTACAGCTTGAGTTCAGGACAGCCAAGGCTACACAGAGAAAGTCTGTCTTCAAAAACAAACGAACAAAACCCAAAACCCTTAGGTTCATGTCTTCGCTTTGGTTTTGTTTTTATTTTTCCACATAAGGTTTCTCTGTGTAGCTGGGGCCATCCTGACACTTGCTTTGTAGACCAGACTCAGAGATCCAGAGGGTCCCCTGCCTCTGCCTCCTGCTTCTAGTACTAAAATTGTGTACCACCATGCCCAGCTTGTTCAAGTCATTTTTTCCAATTTTATTAGGTATTTTCTTCATTTACATTTCAAATGATATCCCGAAAGTCCCCTATACCTTCCCTGCCCTCTGCTCCCCTACCCACCCATTCTCACTTCTTGGCCCTGGTGTTCCCCTGTACTGGGGCATATAAAGTTTGCAAGACCAAGGGGCCTCTCTTCCCAATGATGGCCAACTAGGCCATCTTCTGCTACAAATGCAGCTAGAGACACGAGCTCTGGGGGTATATGATCATGTTGTTGTTCCACCTATAGGGTTGCAGATCCCTGGGTACTTTCTCTAACTCCTCCATTGGGGGCCCTGTGTTCCATCCAATAGCTGTGAGCATTCACTTTTGTGTTTGCCAGGCACTGGCATAGCCTCACAAGAGACAGCTATATCAGGATCCTTTCAGCAAAATCTTGCTGGCATATGCAATAGTGTCTGGGTTTGGTGGCTGATTATGGAATGGATTCCCGGGTGTGGCAGTCTCTGTATGGTCCATCCTTTCATCTCAGCTCCAAACTTTGTAAAAATATGGAATGCTTCACGAACTTGCGTGTCATCCTTGTGCAGGGGCCATGCTAATCTTCTCTGTATCTTTCCAGTTTTAGAATATGTGCTGCCGAAGTGAGCACTGTTCAAGTCATTTTTAACAATAGCTTCTAAACCTCCATTTTCCTCATCTTCCACTGGCACTAACTAGGAGTAGTGCCTTTCATCTTGAGACAGAATGGGAAAACTGGAAATTAAGGGGACATCAGAAGAGAAACTCTCATCTCATAAACTGCAAAAGAAAAGAAAAGCTGCCTGCAAAAGACTATATAATTTCTTTTTGAAAAAAAAAAGCACAAATAGGATTACAAATCACATTTATAATAAAAACACACTCCAAGTGACCTAGTGTAATAAGAATTCTTTTTTGACAAGTCTTTTTAAAATCTTATCATCCTGTAAACCTGTATAGTTCATTCCATAAGCCACCTATAATCCCACCTATTAAAGAAAAACTTTTTTAGATAAAAATAGGCATACCCAAACTTAATCTTTTAAATTCCTTTGAAGAACATGACTTGAAATGTCACGGTAGCTATTGTTCAGACAGGTTCAACTCCTGGAGACCCCTCCTCCCCTTCACTCCTCTAGTGTGCTGTGCTGTGACTAACTTCCTCCATTCCTCCTGAGCTCACGTCTGAACGCTTGCTTTGATGAAGATAAGAGCATGGAAACTCTGAGCAAAGGTCTCAGTCTGCTCTCTGTTTCTCTATTTCTCTATCTCTCTGAGTCTCAGGCTCTGTCTCTCTCTGTCTCTCTCTGTCTCTGTCTCTCTGTATCTCTCTCTGTCTCTCTATCTCTCTGGGTCTCAGTCTCTCTGTCTCTGTCTTTCTCTGTCTCTCTGTCTCTGACTCTCTGTCTCTGTCTCTCTCTGTCTCTCTGTTTATGTCTCTCCCTGTGTTTCTCTGTCTCTCTGTCTTACTCTCTGTGTCTTTGTGTTTATGTCTCTCTGCCTTTCTGTGTCTGTCTTTCTGTCTTTCTCTCTGTCCCTCTGCTTCTGACTCTGTTTCTCTGTCTTTCTCTCTCTGTTTGTCTCTCTGTGTCTGTCTTTCTGTCTTCCCTCTGTCTTTCTAACTCTGTGTCTTTCTCTGTGTTTCTGTCCGTCGGTCTGTCTATCTGTCTGACTTCCCCAGCCTTCACCCACTGGTGACGCTTTTTTGTTGGCATCACAGTTAGTCCTGCTTTCCCAGCATCTGCTTCCGACCTTCCTAGAATGCAGCCAGAGTGTTCTTTGAGAAGGGAATGTTGCCTCATCAGCCCTACCTCCTGCTTAAAGCCTATCAGTGGCTTCCCTCTCCCCAGGGATAAAGATAAATAACTTCTCAGCTCACCAAACCCACTCATCTGCCCATTCCCTCTCCAAACTCCCCAGAGCTTAGTGCCGAAGAGATTTTGTGATTGTTATGCTCTCTCCTACTAACCTACGTTTTGCTGCAGGATTGTCTCCCTTTCGCCCCCGACAGCATGCCTGCAACTTTTACCAAGTCCCCAGGAGACTAATCGAGTGCATCCTGAAAGATTAAATGGATAATGGCTAGGACGTATTGGAAAAACAGGACTCTGACACATGACCCATAGCTTCATGTCAAGGAAACTACATTAATACGTAACTATAATAAATTGCCCAGGAAGCCAGCTTGCTATAAAGCCAGGTCTATAGGAAGCCAGGTTGCTTTCTCTGGTCACAATCCTGGAAGCGCAAGAGTAATTTCTAGAACAGTCAACCAAATGTCCATGCCTTGGCAGCTAATTTGAATAATACTGGAAACTTCTTTCATTTTCATCCCTATCTCTAACTTGGGAACCACCAGAGAAAGCCAACTGTGTCCCTTAATGAGTCCCAAGGGATGACTCACTTCCAGCTAGCCCATCTCCAGGACCCCCCTGAGCCCCCCATATCTCCCACACTGTAGGCAGCCTGCGTGGGAATACCTCTTTACAGTGGACTAAAACACCACTGCAAAGCTTCCCGCTCCTGCCTGCCTTTGAATCTCTGTTCCAATACAGTGCTGGTGGCTCATTCCCTCACACGACGAGCTCAGTAAATAGCTTTGACATTTCCCTCTTGAGTGGTATTTATTTCTGCAACCTCATTTTCTACCTTCCAAAATAACTCAGCTGACTCGACTAACAATTAGATCCTGTGAAATGCCCTCTGATGAGCCCCCATGTTTTGTTTGGATTTATGGTTTTTGATGTATGTGATGTCTTTTCTGTCTTCAGGGTCTCCTCCTGCTAGGAAACACCAGAGGGGTTGAATCTTTTCTCTACCATATATGTGCATCTCCAATGGGGATGGTCTCAAGTCTTCAAGGTTTCCACGACCACTGCTGGGTTCCATTCCTGAATCACCACATCCAGCCTAACTTGTTGGTACTTTCTCCTTCCAGGCACTCCAAAAGCACCTAGATCAATGTGTTCAAAAGCCACACCCCAGTTAGAGCTAGCTTCAGCTACCAACTTGTTGGAAAGAGGGAACCTGAAAGATTTGTCTCCATCAAATTGGTCACTGTGCATTTCCTTGACTAACTGACATAGGAGCCTCCAGACTTATTGAGGGCAGCATCCTTCTCAGGCAGATGTGTCTGGGCTGAAAAGGGAGCTGAATGTGAGCCTGTGAGCAAGCCAGTAAGTAGCATTCTTCCATGGTCCTGGCTTCAGGTCCTGCCTCAGCTTCCCTTGATACCATATTAACCATATTCCAAAGAAACTCTTTCTTCTCTGAACTTGCTTTAGGCTTGAATCTCATACATGGGCAGAGATGCACACACACACACACACACACACACACACACACACACTTTTAATCACAGCACAATTGCCCAACTCCCCAGGTAATATTGCTAACTGCTGGTGATCACTTTTGCCTCCTTTGTAGTGCCTGAGGGCATTCACTTCTCTCTGCCTTATCGATGCTGCCTCTTTGACGACCTCTGTTTGGTCTGATTGGTCTGACTCGTACCCCATAAACTCATATTTTGAACATATGGTCCCCATCTGGTGGCATTGTTTGGGAGCCTGTGGGAACCTGTAGGAGGTAGGGTCTAACTGCTGGAAGTAGGCCTTTAGGACTGGGCCTTTGAAGATAAGCCTGCCCTGGTTTTAGCATCTCCCTGTTTTCTGGTCCTCTGTCATGTGAGGCACCACCACCATAAGCTTTTGTTGTCATGTACTTTGCTATGCCTTCCTCAGCAAAAGGAATGAGCCCTTTTGGAATCATGATCCCAAATAACCCTTGCCTCCCCTGAGTTGCTTTGTTTGTTTGTTTGTTTGTTTGTTTGTGTCAGATAGTTTTGAGAGTTATTTTTTGTTGCTCTGAGAAAACACCATGACCAAAAGCAACCCAGGGAGACAAGAGTTTACTTCTGGGTGAGAATCCATAATGGCCTGTGGCAGGGCAGCGAGTGACCAAAGCAGGATTCTGGGAAGTGGAGTGAGGCTATAAGCCCTCAAAGCCTGCCCCCCAGTGATGGACTTCCTCCAGCAAGGCTGTCCCTCCTAACCTCCCCAAACAGGGATACCAACCAGGGACCAAGTGTACAAATCCTCAATTCTGTCCGGGACATTTCCTTCAAACCACCACAGCAATAAAGCCCCCAACCTCACTGTCTCTGGAGTATCACATGGTCTCTACCTAGTTTTCTACCTGTCTGATGGCCAAGTGAGATCTCTGCTCAGGTGTCTAGCCAGCAGGATGACCATGTGGGACCAAATTTATTGTGATTTATGAACCCAAGAAGTATATTTGAAGCTATTCTTTTATTTGTGGCTTGGAAAAAAAAAAACCACCCTGGAAAGCCACGTCTGCCCATGGAATTTCCAAAGCTTGCCTTGGGTCTGCATCTGTTGCACAAAGCCAGTCCTTGCTTACACTTCCACGTGTGGTCTTTTCCCACCTGGGCCCCACTGATGTTCCCTGCCTCACAGATGCAGGATATGGCAAGACCCCTCTGCTCTCCAGAGATGGAGGTGGGGGATGCACTTACCAGCAGAGACTCTCCTGTCAGTCATATCAACAGGAAGAAAGAAAGTCAATACGAGGGTAACTGGCTGACTGCTCAAGTGGGCCCCATGTGGAAGAGAGATAACGGTCTGGGGATTGCACATATAAACATTTTTAAGATGCCAATAGCCAGCAGGCAGCCATTCACATCAGATATCTGTGAAAAGCATGACCGTGTGGAAGAAGGCTGGAGACACAGACCTCCCCCCACCCAGAAAACCCCACAGCTTGCTTGGAAGAAACAAGAAGAAAGGAGCCGAGTTTTCCTTTCCAGCCACAGACTCTACCCTCCTGATTTACAGCAGGCTGGGTGCTCAGATCTGAAGTTACTGCAGCTGCCTGTGTGCTGGTGTGAATGACGAGGCATCGGGTAAACAGAGCACTAGGGGCCAGCTCCATCCAGCAGCTCCATCCCAAGTTCCCACAGTCTGTTAAGAGGCACTGCAAGATACAGTAGTAACGTCCAGGGTGATGCTGACTGACAGCAGCAGACTGGCAACACTGTGGGATGCTGGTCCATGCCGTTGCTCATCACAGCACATAACACACATGTGCATATATGCGGACTTATACGCCTACACAACTCTACCCATCTACACAAATACTTATAAGCCAAGTAATTTTTAGGCAGTAAAAATTTGGGCAGAGGGAACCCAGATGAGAGGAAGTAGGCCCAGGGAGGGGATACAGACTGACAGAATTCTTGACTTGATTCCATGATAATCTGGACCCGGTCTCACCTGGAAAGTTCCATCTTGTCCAGAAAGTCCTGCTGACAAATTGAGGGCAAAGCCGGGACTCATTTCTTGAGCCCAAGGGCACCCATTGCCTGTTGGACTTTGGTTCAGGGTATGGGGCAGGGGTGGGGTGGAATGGTCACAAAAGCTATAGGCAACTGACACTGAGCCTACCTAAAACCTGTCTGTAGACAGATACAGTCCTGGCACTTGCTGAGGTCTGGAGGCTTGCTCAGTTCTTCCCAGCTCACCCGAATGTATTTCTGGGCATTCAGGAATTGGGAATACAGGTGAGAGTTGCTTCCGTATCCTTGGGTTTTCAGCTGATGTTTTCTGTGCAAATATACTGAGAAGGGAAGGTTCTATTGTCAGATGGCTCTGTGTGGCAGTGTGGTGAAGCCACACCTATCTGTCAGCAGCGTTAGTGGGGAAAAGCGTGCCAACGTGTGGGCATTCTAGGAGAACCCACAAAAAAACACCTGGAAACAGAGAGACTTTGAATCAGTGGGTAGATACCCATGGCAGTGTGGGGCCGCCCTCTCATGCAGGGAATCTTCGGGTTCCGCTTCCAGGGACCAATGCAAACCCTTACTCTCCTCTAGAGAGTAAGTAGGAGGAAGCAAGGGAGGCTTTTATGAAGCAAAATCAGCTTGCTCGGGAGACAGGAGCTGACTTCAGAATATTATTAAAAGACGTGGGAACATCCACATGGTGAGGGAGGAAATTGAAAATGTCTGGGTTGGTTGGGGCCTCGAGTTAGTTGTTGAAAATGAAAGGATGTGAAGAATGATGAGCCCACGCCGACCGACAGGCTCGCCGCTTAATCAGAAGAACTCAGCAAATTAATAGGTGATTCTGATGGAAAAATGAAACCTCTCTTGGGGAGAACATTAATTATCACCCTGTTCTCAAGGAAAGGTGACAATGTGGATTTGTCTAGGAAGAAGGTAGTAGAGAGCGATTTTCAGGGTCAGTGGGTCTCCCCTTCTCCCTCCCTCCTTCTTCCCTCCCTCTTTCTCCTCCTCTCCCTCTTAGCTTCTTTTTTTTTTCCCAAAGCAAAGAGAAACAACCCAGGAGAGAAGAACGTTTTTTTTCCCCCTGGGTAGAGAGCCACGAGCTTTGCAAGAAGGACATTCTTCTTGGGTAGGAATTGCATGTGGCTGGGTCTTTTGTTTGCCTGAGAGGCCAGCCGCCCTCTGCTGTCGCTGAGAAAGCAGTTTGCATTGAGATCAGGCTGTGCACTACCCTCCGTTACTCTGTGTTGTATTAAGCCTTGTTTTTTCAGACTGTGCTTTGCCTTGGGAAACTGCATTTTACAAGCAGTTTTTTTCCTCCGTTTTGAAGGCAGAGGAAGACTGCAGCCTCTGGGTGGACCCAGAAACTGCACCTTCTGCCAGGCACCACCCATCCAGCACACATGGATAAATGGCTTATTCACGGGAATAGAAAGGGAGGTGCCCTGTAAATTTATTGAATTGAGTGAATTGAAATTATAGAGGCACACTGGTGCATTAAGATTATAGAAGGAAAGCAGCCCCTGAGCAGACATGCCAGACTGAAGAAAGAGTGTACCTCTTCCACCTGGACTCTATAAAGAGATGAACACCAAACACTGCAATGCCCTGACTACATCCCAACCTACCATCTAATATCTGCATGCCTCAAGTACCACAGACTCACCTACTTGGATTAATTATCCTCCCTCCCCCATGCCATCCCCTTGCAGGTTAGAGCAGCCGACTGTGCCTGCCAATCCATCTGTTTGTACCTAGACCTGACCTAGTTCCTGCTCCAGACCCAGGCAGCCTTTCTTGGTCTGCTTCATTAGTTTATCTATACAGCCTTTCCCGAAACTTCTGATGCTTCTTGAACCCAGTTGCAGCTGCTTTAACCTGTATCCATATCCACCCATCCATCCATCCATCCATCCTCCCCTCTTTTTCTCTCTCACAGTTACATGTCTGAATAGAAACAAGACAACTCCCATCTCAGGCCTGGCCCAGGAAGAAGTGGAGCAAGATGCTGCTTAAGGAAGCCAGCCCAGGAGTCCTGAAGATGCTATGCCAGAAACATTGACAAAGATGCAGTGTCATCCTACAATGTCAGAACTGATTGCATAACAATAAATTCATGAGGCTTCATATGTTTAATGACAGCAGTCTGTCATAAAACCCATCTGACTAGGCAGCCTAGCCAAGGCAAATATGGGTTCTTTTATTCCCATATCAAATACTAATATTAACTTCTCCCCCCCCCCCTCACACACACAAGACAGAGAAAAGGTAAGAATATATAACTCACACTGGGTGTGAATGTGGGGTTCCAGGCTGAAGTTCTGCTGTGGGTGTTTGATAAAAAGTCCTTCAAGGGGATCTGGAAAGTCCAAGAAGAACGGACAAAGACGTGTAGCTTGAGAGGGGTGTGCTGATAGAGCTATTTATGGCGTCTTATTTGTGTTTACTCTGTCAGAAGGGCACAGTAGTCTTGAGTGAAGAATGTGTATGGGACTAAGAACTTTGCTAAGTCCACACACTCACCCAGAGCATCCCTTTGGAATTGCTTTTAAAGAGTGCAACAAGCGATCAATACTTCCTTTCCTTTTCAACAATCCATAAGACACCTCACAGAAGATAAGGCTGTGTCTCCTCTGCCTTTAGTTTCATCAGCTCTCTCTTCCCTCACCATCTCCCTTTCTTTTCTTCTTTCTAATGGAGTGGGTGGACCACAGGTCTAGTTACAAGTGACTGATGTCTAGACTGCAGGCAGCCAACGCTGTCTACACATGCTGGGAGCTAGTCACAAGCTGGTAAGGATGTGCCCCTGACAGACTGGTGTTTGGCCATCTGTGAACGATAAATCAGTAGCTCCAGACGATGACCAAAGAGTAGAAGATTATTTCTTGCTAGAATGAGGGTCTTTTGTACAGAAATAATATGGTTTCCTTTAGCCTAAACTATGCATCTCTTGCTCATAGTGGGTCTTGGTTAAGCATGTTGAACTGATGGACATATCCCAGTATTAATGTAGGATAAAATGTTTAAAATATTATGCTAATTCCAGATGGCAGAGAGAACTTTGGGATGCCTTCTACCTCAGAGCCCAGGAGCTAAGCCAAAAGCACCATGGGGTGTGTGTGCCATCATAAGAGCAGATGGCAGACACACCTTTTCAAGAATCAAAGTTGCTATGAACATATGAGGCTAAGCTAGGTGTAGACACAAGTCACCTGAATGTTGAACCAAGAATCCCAATAAATGGCATCTTTGACAGCTCAAGTATAGTTTCTTGTTTTGTGAGTCTTCTAGACCAGAGCAATAAAAAAATAAAATAAAATAAAATAAAATAAAATAAAATAAAATAAAATAAAATGGGCAATATTTTTCCTAAGCCCAAATGAAGTGCCATCCATGCTTCTGGCTCTCACTCAAAAAACACTTGAATGAATGATCTGAAGTGCAGGCAAGCTGGCTTGGACATCTGTCGCCATGCTGATGGCCAGCGTGGATCTGGCTGTTCCAGCTGGCTGGGTGTGTCTTGTCTTATTTGCCCCTCTTTGGGGAGACCAGACCTGGCTACCACTTAAGACTTAAGAGAAAAGGCTTTCTTAGTTTGTTCAGGAGATGTGTTCTGAAAAATTCCCACGATGCTTCTGTACCTGTTTCTCACAGCCCATTGACCTCTGCCTTCCTAACTGCCCGCTTTGTGTACATCACGAACCACCTATCTAGCTCCCTAGTCTAAGTGGCCTGCGGTCAGGTCAGGGAAGGCTGCTCCTTCCCAGCCCCCATGTGTGGCAGCTCTATCCTCTCCAGCACCAGAGTTGTAACCGAGACTCCCCCCACCGGAAGTTTTGAATGGCAGATTTTTGGCAAGCCCATCAGTTTCATAAAACAAGATAACGGTCCTGAGGCAGCAATTGCCTTGGCCATTGTTTCAAGGAAATTGCCAGAAGAATCTAGAAGATTCTTCTCTATGGAGAGCAAAGGGGGAAACAGGGGCTTCAACAGCCCATGGGTGGCCGGGAAGGTGACAGTTAATTTTACACGAGCTTGGGAGATATTCTGGCACCTTCATAAAGGTGACACCAGGGAGCCTATGATCACTCTTGCTGGCTGACTTTTCAATCTCCTGGCACTGAAACCCCAACAGGAAAGAACTTTCTTCCATCATACGGTGCTGCAATTTTCTCTAAGGTCAAAACTGAGCTTGGAATGCCTAATGGGGGTCAACAAAATAGCAGCTAATTACAGGTTAGCATCTAAAATAGCAGTCTCCTCTGGAGAGCTTGTGCATGTAGGTGGATGGATAAAATAAGACTGAATAGCATTTGATTTCTCTGTGTTTGTCCAAGTCACTGGCCAGGCCAGGGAGGTAATATATGAAAAGGGACATTTTTGGAATAGTTGCTTTTGAATTATGTTCATGAAATATATACTGTGCTGTGGAGGACATGTGGGAAAGCTACATTTTGACCGCATGACTAATTTTTAAAGCCTCGTATACGGAGTACCCCACCCCCAACCCGGAACACAGCTGGGTTATTCCTCTCTGGACTGAATGTGGCAATTCCAAGTTGAACCGGTATGAGATTTTTACCATCATGGCAATGTAAACCAAAGAGCTGGCCCAGCAGCGAAGGGCTTTGTGAATCATTTGTACACCAAGAGATATGACTTTATTAGTTTAAGAACATGTTTTACATAAAAACAGGCAACATCAAAAGAGCTCGTTTGGTAAATGAACATAATATATCACAGATGATTTCATTCCACATTCACCTACAATTTATGAGCTTAAACTGAAGGATTAGGGGGAAATTGGATACCATTCCACCTTTAATCATGGGGACAAATTGTTTGGAAGTTATTTCATTGGGATTCCAAAATCAGACACTAACCTACGTCATCCGATCCATGCAGCAAGTGACAAGGGCAGACTCTCCAAAGGAAATGTTGAATTTGTTTTCTCCAAATCGAAACCTTGAGGGAAACTTGTTAAATGTGTCAAGTCCCCAGCCCACCTCTTTAGTATGCAGGGGCAAAGTACTATTCAATTTCACACTCAAGTAATCCTCTAATAATTTTCTTTCAGCCAGAATGAAAAAGGCTAATATTAATTTCCTAATAAAATTTTTTAAAAAAAGTTGTCAAGGATATGACTCTAACCTTGAGCCAGCTTCAATTTCTCTTTATTTACTCTTTGAACACACCAAGGGTTTAATGTCAGGGGCATGTAAGAGAGCTAACTATTCTACTCTGTCCCTGACTGCAGCTGAGTGACTTGGAATGAATTAGCATTGTTAAGTTAACACCACTTTAAAGTCCTACTCTTGATACCAACAGTTCTGAAGGCTTAAGCACTAATTACTTAAAATTAATAAAGTATGTCACAGTCAAAAATATACAATTTTACATTAAAGTAACATTAAGGGTCTCAGTTTAATTGACCAAAAAAAAATGTTGAGGAAATTTACAGGTATGTATGAGATTGCCTTTTCTTGACAGAAAGCAATAAATCCACACCCCTTGTTTGTCTCTATGGGCAAACTGCATGATCACAACACCTGCCAGTTAGATGCTCACTTACCGAAAACTGACCACAGAGGCCCCCATGTTAGAGCCAGCAACAGAAACAAACAAACAAAAATGCCTGAGCCGAGGCACTCGAAACCTCTACCTTGGATTTCCTGTTTCCCGGCAGTTTATGACCCTTAGTGCTACTGGCTGGCTGGCTGGCTGCATATTTGGGATGATTAAAAAACAAAAGAGCCCCTTAAAGCACCTCCCCCATCTGTATGTAATTACATACAAACTAAAGATTCCATCTGACGTCCCAGGGTCCCAGCTCTTACTTGCTCCATGTGTAAGCCCCGCAGAGCCCAAGTGTAAAGCACGTTTGTAGTCATCCAATGTTTCCTATGTCCTCAAGTTTCTCTGATTTATTTGCCTTTAAACAGGAGAGTAGGAAGTGTATTATTTTACGCTGGCTTCAAATCTGAGTTGACAAAAGTGTTAATTCTGGGGGCTCTTTGGACCGCTATTCTCCCAACAGACTAGGGTGGCTTCATGAAATCTGATGATTAAAACCCCGGAAACCCAGATTTCCAAAAGAAGCATGTATCTGACCCTCCACACAGCGTACAACCCCGGGCTCCCCTGGGTCAGAGAGTTCTTTGTGCAAATTTCCAATGGAAGTAGCAGGTAGCTCATGGGGAAAGTGGACCTTTGAGCTGATCAAGGTCAAGTTCTTAAAATCTTTGGACAGAGGGAGAAGTGTGTGTGTGTGGGCAGGGGGAGGGACAGAGAAAGAGAGAGAGACAGACAGAGTGAGAGAAAATCATATAGTAATTAACAAGTTAAAATAATAAAAATTATTTTATGATATGTGTTAGGTGAGTCAATTTGAAAAGAACATATCCAAATGAATAGTTATGTTACAATTACCATCTTGGATCTTGGTGTATTCCAAGACTCTGGGATCACAATGAAGACAATGTACCAGCCGTCTCTGTGTTGACTTTTCCTCGGGAGTTGAGAAGGGTGAGATGTGCCCCCCCTCACTCTTCAGCACAGGCCCTGACTAGCAAACTTCAGCCTGAGGCACATTTTTATGGTCAAATTAAAAACCTTCCAGAATAGAAGTTTATCATGGAAACGCTGACAGGGCTTTACCCAGAGAAGGACTAGAGGCAGTGCAGTAATGTGGAGACGATTCCCCCTCAGCACAACTGCACTTCAGCACGGGGGATAGAGTTGTCTAGCCCATGCCTTTGGCCAGCAAACAACCATGATTTAACGTGCTTGAGTCCTGGTGATTCGGTAGCTCTGTGGCCCTCTGAGACAATTTTTCTTTCCTGTTGTTTTTTTCAACTGAAATATGCCTCAAAGGGTAAAGGATTGCAATTTTAGCCTTCATTCACAGATATACTGTTCTCTCTCAACGCTATGTGACAGGTCTGTTAACCACCACTCATAAGCGGGCTCAGCCGACTGCATGCAGGGAAGTCTCAGCGAACGCAAAGCATCAAGTGTTTTCCGTTGTTTATTCTTAATTCCCCTCGACTTAAGTTAATACATACCACGTGGGAGTCAGGTGAAGACTACAGCCAGAACATTTCCAGGGACTGAAGACCTTACCTTTTCCTTCTAATGGTTTGGAACAATTCACATATTTATTGATCATGACAAATAAAGTGGTTCCTTCTACAATGTGGAGGGGGAAATGTGTTCATTAAATGGGTCTCATCTACAGAATTGATTTACAGGAAGCAAGTAATGAAGGAGTGTTCAACTACTCTACTCTCAGACCGAAAGAATCCTTTCAATACCATAAGACTGGTCTTGCTAATAAAGGAAAGGCAGTTCCCATCACCAGACTACCACCGTAAGAGTTATATTCAATATGCAAAAATATGGAAACAGTCATGATGGTTCAGTGGATAATTACAGCGATACACAGCCATGATGGCACATAGTTGTTCTATGATACACCAAACAAAAAATAAGATTGATTTGGTTATAGAAATTCAAAGAACACCACCACTTAATTATTTCAAACTGGAGCTATTCTGAGAATGTTGAAGGGAGGATATTTGTACTGGGTAGAATACAGCAAAGCGGTCTGGATGCACCAAGTCAGCAGCCTGTGCTTGTCTGTTCACCCTCTGAGTTACAACTCTGACATCTAAGATCTTGGTAGCTTGACGCTGGCAAGATTACTGAATTACTGCATTCCATCTGATTGCTCAATATTTCTACTTGACAGGTTACATTCCACTATTTATTCAGCGTAGATCACTGAAATTCTATAGGGATGTGCTGTGATCGTCCTTCTGCCTGGGCTCTGAATTCTGAGCTGCTCTTCTGCAACCTGATGAGAAAATGTTGATGGAAATGTTCCAGAGCCCTGCACTGTGGGCCTGTACCCCAGGATGCTGTGGCCATACGTTAATGACCAGGGAAAGCAGTAATTCAGAGAAAGGGAAGTGGCAATCTGCTCTTGGCCACAGGGTGTTTTATAGTCACACACGTGGAGTTGAGGCTCAGCGATGCCATCACTTGCTGATTAGGATAGCGCTTTGCTTTTCTGTCCCACAGAAAGTAGCGATTTCAGACCAATTCTAGTCTCTTACCGATATGAACTCTGTCTTCAAATCGACACCCTTTCTGGTGGTCTGTGCCCTGTCCTTAGCCCCAACACCCAATTCAAATAATATACAGATTTACCATTTTGTGATTTTATGTGTATCATTTCTGGACTCCCAAAAAGGAAAAGAAAAACTAAATAAATGTTATATTTAAATGTGAAAGAGCAGGAAATGTAGGATTCTGTCATTTAAAAATCTATGAATGTGCAGAACCTATGACTATTTATAAACATAGCAGCTGCAGATCAGTGTAGAGTTCGAAAATAAAGACCTGACTCTGGGAAGATTGTTCATAACTTTCAAGACATTAAAATACATTCAAAGCAAGAATGAGCAAGTAAGGGGCCTGTTGTCATCCTGGAGTGTAAAATTGTTCTCTCCTGAGTCAAAACTGAGAAAACATTAGGGCAATGTTTGAGTTGGGTCTTGCCTCCTGCATCCCTCTGGAGCGCGGATATAGTGAAGAAGCACAAGCCCACCTTCTGAAACACAATCGGCTCCCTAAGAAACTCAGGCCTGGGAGACGGACTGTGTAACAGGAGTGAAAAACCAACCCCAGGCAGGCTTTGGCCCCAGACCAGAAAAGCAACACATCCCCTCTGGAGGACTGGAGACCACACTAAAGTAAAGAAAATCATGAACGGGAGTGGCGGCTTCAGCCGCCAAGGTATCTTCTGGGAGACTTGCTGGTACTGACTTCCTGGTACCTAGAGTTACCATGGAATCGGTTTGTTTCTATGAATCCCATTTTAGAACCTTTTGGATTGTGTTTCCTCTGAACTTTCCCTTCTGCCTCTTTGCAAAGCACTAGCCTCTTGCCCCAGATCTTTTCCATTCTGTGTTGGTTTCACACTGGTGGCTACGGTCCTGTGTAAAAGCAGCTGAGAAAAACAAAACAAAACAAAAACAACACAGAGCCTTGCTTTCCCTTGCTGGTTGGATTCCCAGCCCTGTAGAGCACCTGGTAATTTATTGCTCTTTTTACCAGTGGTTTCTTGAGCTCTTCTGATCCTGAGCAGACAGATCCCAACTCACCAAGCACAAGCCAAGGCTAGGTGGTTCCCCGAGGGTCTGCCTGGCAGTAGCAGCAGGTAATGGGGAAGCAGCGTGGCAGGGGCGTCTTCAGCATATCTTTGTATGGAGACAGGGAGAGACACTGTCAATCACTAGGGTTAGGCTGCAACAGACCCAGTTCTCTCCAATCAAAGCAGAGAAGACTCTGCAGCTAACCAGCTTACTACTTAGGGACAGGGACTTCCCTTCTTCCTAAGATGGTTAAGAAAAGATGGATGCATCTGCTGATGCTATAAAACCTGTCATTTTCTAAACCCACAGAGAAGGATTGGCAGTGTGTCATTCTCTATACTCTTCTTGTGTGGACATTTTTTGGGTCTTATGGTGCCCCTTGGTCTGCAGTAAAATCAAGAAATATGTGTGAAGATATTCAAGGGCCTGAAAAATTCCCCAGCAAGGATTCTCAAGAAAATTCTATGCACTCAGAGGGCTAACATGTGCTATGTTCCATACTGCAGATTCTAGTTTGACCGATGAAAACATTCATTACTTCTATGTTAAAAAAAAAAATTCGCAAATTAGCCTTAACCCTTTAAGGACCCCAATTAGCAGCAAATTACCATTGTCACAAACACCACATGCCTTCTCATTCAGTAAAGGGAACTTGCTACAAAGGTACCCAAAACACACTTTCTGTTCTGCCGTTCAGCACTGAGTGCTAGATAGATCAGATGAACCTGTTTTACAGAAGTTTGGGGGGAGGGGGAAATCTCAGAGTCTTAAAGGGTTAAGCTAGGACTTCGAGTAAAAGGGTCTTATTAAAAGGGCGAATTGGGGGAGCGAACAGTCTCAGAGGAGCTGGGGGAGTAGTCTTCCGATTCCGAGTTCAATTCCGGTGGAGCTGGTTGCGCCTTGTACCGGCTCCTCACATCCTGGTTGCGTCTTCGTCGGAAAACCTGCCTCTCCTTATCAAGAGCGGTGGTCTAGCAGGGGCATAAAATGAGAAAGAGGACAATTAGGCCAGGGGACATGGCAGAGAGACTCTAGACAGTATGCAGTTGGAAAGTATTCTGGCTGGCCAGGTTAACCTGCCCCTCATGACTTGCTTAGGTCGACAGTCATCATCCTTGCCCATGAAGCCAGCAGGTGCAGGCAATGTCGCAGTCAGCAACCTACCCAGTGCCACCAGTTATCTCTCACCCCACATTAAACGGAGCTTCAGTCTTTTGTGTGTGACAGGTAAGAAAGCTCCTTGGGTCATGTTGGCCAACAAGCAGCTTAGGGCACAGGGATAATAGAGCCAAAGGGTGATAAAGTTGTCAGAGGTGGAGACAGAGTCACAAGCTCTGCCTGCATTAGCGATTTTCACTCTAAATGATCTTATTGTCTGCTGATGAAGGGACAAGGCAGAACCTTGGGAGGGGTTGGGTGAATTTTAATGAAGCCAAAGCCTGCAAGGGAACCTGGATTGGAATAAAACTAAGCCCAGGGACCACATTTTATGGGTTTTGCTTTACAAAGTCAATTTTCATAAAACTGAGTTGTGTTTTGTTTTGTTGGTTTTTTGTTTTGTTGATTTTTAATCTTCTTCTTCTCTGAGAATTCCAACTTCTTGTCTCTATGCCTAATTTTCCCAAGGAAATATCTCTGAGATGTGCTACCTGGCTTCAGCCCCAGCAGTTATTACAACATCAGTAGTATAGGGACAGCGTGACTTCATTTCAGATTTAATGGGTGAGGGGAGGGACTGGTCTATTATAGAAAAACTTTGACAGAAAGCAGAAAAGCAGGTACAAAGCTCAAAGAGGGGGAAAAGTACTGAACATGGGTTACAGTAGAAAGGCAAAATCTCCTTGCCTGCAAGCCCCAGTTTAAAGGGACATAGCTCGGAGGCTAGTCTGCTTTTAGGAGATTATTTTCCCTCTTCGAGGATATTTGCCACCATTTTCTCCTCTTGAAATTTTACTGTTGGCTTCTTCAAAGAACTGAGATAAATTTATAGCCAGCTTAGTTCTGAGAACAAAGTAAAAACTAAGCTGCTCATGTGATGGCAGAATAGCGTTAGAACAGTCTTAGATCTAAAAGAAAGCAATCAAAGTTCCAAAATGAAGTAATAAAGAGCGAGATAGCGACAGCGTGTAGAACCGGGCAGTAAATGGCTTACTTAGGCCGAGCCGTTCCCACTTTAAAAACGATGCACGCGCTGAGTAACAGTGTTAGAAGCCAATGAGGGCGATAAACTTTAATAATTCACTTCTCGCTTCACAGAACGGCTAAAACAACCATCCAATGGCTGCTCTGTTGAAATGTCTGCTCTGATTCTGCCCCTCATTGAATTTTAAAGGCCCTTCTCTGTGTAGGTTTTGGTCTTCAACCCACCGATTTCATGAAAGCCTCAGCCTCACAAACCTAAATTCCTAACTTTATTTAAAACGTTGTAAAGTCACAACACATGGTATTTTGCTTTTCAAAGCAAACTGAGAACGGTCTGTTTGTGTGGAGTTGGATGTTTGTAGAAAACAGATGTCTATTTAGTCTGTCTAACATAAAAAGCATTCTGTAGTTAATCCAAGGGTAATATAAACTCGTCTCCCGGTCATAAAAAAAATACAGTTGTATTTCTACCTTTCTGGGGCTGGAAAACGCCCTGGCTTTGGATAGAATATGCTGATGGAGGAACACAGGCGGTCAGACATGGAAAGGATGCACGGGGAGTGTGCACCGCTCTGGCTGTGGCTGACTTGGCCATTCATTCAGCTCCCTCAGTGTTAAACACAAGGAGCAGGCGTGGCCTCTTCTCACACTTACAGAATTGCTGTAGATAAAAATGGATATTCTGAAAAGTTTTAAAAGCCAAGGCTTACAGAGGTCTGGGGCACTCTTTCTTTTCTCTTTTGTAACTTGATGCAAGATAGTGTTCTAAAATTAAGCAGTGGCAGCAGAAGGCTCCTGCAACAAGCCAACTCCCCCTCCCTTTCCTCTGCGCTCTTGCATCTCCCCAGGCAACAATTCAGCAGCAGACTTGTTGAAATAGACTCTGTGATTCTCCTTGTTGAATTCTCAAGGACCTTCAAGTAGTCAGCCCTTGGTCTCCCTTAGATGTCTATGATTGCCTGTCTGTTCGGCTGCTCTAAGTCACGTGCCACTGAAGTGAGCCACCTCTCCACAAACACAGAATGCAGTTCACTCAGAGGCCGGCGGCATTCAGGTTGAGCACAGCTGTGCACAGTCGGTCCCTCACTTTCAACTTCCTTTCCTCACTATCTTCCTTCCTTGCCCCTCTGCCTAGAGAAGCCCTGCTCTGCCGTCAGGTGCTCAGGTCCACTTGCCAATCTCCCTCCCTAATGAGTAGCTTTCTAAATGTTCACCTTCCTAGATGAGCCTTTGTGTGCTTGTACGCTCCTTAATTTCACAGCACTTCTTAGAAAGGTGTGTTATGATCACATATGCTGGACTAAGGGTCACATGGCAGTTGGATTTACAGCTGCTTAAGAATGAAAAAAGGCTGTACAGGGCATCTCTGACCAGTGCTCTGTCTTTATAGGACTGATATTGAGGCTCAGTAAAAGTGGAGGGCTTTGCCCATATACTACACTAAGAATAGGATGCCTGTCTTACACAAGGCCCAAGCAAAGCATTTACTCTGTAATCTATTGTAACAGGATAAAACAGAGTCCCCACACTTGCACAGTTCACTTCAACCCTCTTCTCATCCCCAGTAGCAGGGAGAAGACCCCGGGCCACAGACAGTTTCCAAGACTGCATGCTGCCCATTGGAGAAAATCACGGGGAACAGTAAATCATGACCGAGCGAGTTCAACCCACTGTAAATCTGGGGAACTGTGACCTTCTAGGTGTAGTGCACCACGGAAACAAGGGTTTTCTGCCATCTGAGCCACTGCAGTAGTCATCAGCAACTGTAACCAAAGACTACCAAAAACTACCTGTTTCCATAAACCTCTGCTCCCTGAGCCCCTGCACATTCTATTTCGAGCTCTGTGAACTGTGGTTCATTTTAGATGCTCGTCCATACCCATTTCCAGGGTGGTATGTAGTGTGTTCACTGTGTGTCTAACATAAATCGTGACTGTTCTCCTCTGCATCTGCTAGAGTCTGCGAAGGGCCACGGTCAAGTCTTAGACCTCCTCTGAGTCCTCCACAGTTCACAGCACGCAATAGATACATTATGAACTCTGTGGCTACTGAAATATGAAGAGTTCTAACAGAGGTCACCTACTTCCCTCTGGGGTACCCAGTCTCCAGTACATCCTGCAAGCAGCTGACAGGTCAATTTCCACAAAGTCCAGCTTATTTACAATTCCTCATAAAGTCTCAATCCTTGTCCCAGTCTTGGCAAAGGGTTGACAGTAAAAATTTTCCAGTGTCTAGTTCCTGGTATTACTCAAAACTGACTGGTAACATCAGTAGATCCACTGTGAATCTTTATCAGACAGTGGCTCTTCTAGAATAACACCCCTTTGTTCTGCATTTGTTTCCTTTTGGAAGCCTTTCCATCCCCACACTGACTCCAGGGAAGAGGGTCCTAACACTATCTATGAGAGGTGAAGCAGTAGGCTTGAGAGAGCATCTATGTTAGAAGCAAGCCTAAGCTGACAGGTTTAGGATAGACACCTACCCTGTCAACAGGACACCCTGACACTCTCCCTCTGGAAATTTATCTTCACAATGAATTCCAGTTTTCCAGATGATGGTTTTTCTAATCTTATATACCACATGATTTTGAAGTCAGAGATAGCTCAGTGAGGCAAGTGTGGGGACCAGAAGGAAAGTGGGCTTTGAGTAAGTGCTCAGTCTACCTAATACTAAAACTAGAACTCACCCACAGACATGGCTGTGTTTGTGGTTAAACCAATCTAGTCTGGGCTTTCTTCCCAAAATACCAAAGCAGTCACTGACATGTCTTGAACTTCTCTTGGTTGTCCTCAGATCTGCATCCTGGCTCAAGTTGCTCACCACCTGACATGACCTCTTCTCTGCCCAGCCCAATGTATCTAGCCAAGACCTAATCACAATTAACCTACTGTAACATATCACCCACTCAACTCACTCTGGCAAGAACCTTCTGACCAAGGCTTTTGTTATTAATTGCACACTGTTCTCCTACCACCTTTCACGTGCAGATTTCTCAAAGTTAATGTAAATATTAATGTAAATTTCTCCATGCTACAATCGGAAGCTTCAGAATATTTATCAGACTGTGGCATATTGACTGTGCATGTACCACATACTTCTCATCTAATCTAAAATTATTTTAGGCGATTATTTACTTTCTAATAATATAAAATAGCAAGGAATGACTTGAGTTACTACTTCAGAATCTAATACATTTCAAATATGAGAAAAATTATCCCTGTATCTTATAAAATTATTTCTCAGTTACTCATGCATTTGCCCATTGCAGTGTCTGATCACAGTTAGTATTGCCTTTTGTGATTTCTTTAGAATTTTAATTAAGGTTATCACAATTGGTACACCTCTCAGACATGTACCGTTTACTTTTTACAACTGGATTCTGTAGCCCCCTTGTGCATTTCATAACTTATGGATTCAGCAAGAAAACAGAACTACTCCTAGTGATGTATTCATAGCAGATTGTCATGCAAATGTGAACAAACTAGACCCCCCCCCCCAAAAAAAGCATTTGAATCGTGATTTGTGCTCTGAAATGCTGTATCTGAACTCCAGGCCATTTCTGAATGGCTGAGAGGTGGCTTTACTTATTCATTTATTTTTTATCACCCATACAAGATTCAGATATCAGATATCAAAGATATTCTCAGTGTCTCCTCCTCACTGCCTACCTTTGCAAAGTGGATGTGTCTTAAGGTGTGGGCTGAATGTCCCATTAACACATAAGACTTCCTGACAGATTTATTTTGTAATTTATTCTGCTCAGTGTTTGTGGTTTTGTTGGATCCAGCATGTATAGACCTGCTATTGAAATCCCAAATGTCTCCTCAGAGAGTCTCCACCTGGTTAAGAGCCCCTAAGAGAATCACAAGACTGTAGTATCACATTTTGATGTTAATTACCACAGGTTAGAGGTGAGCTAGGAGCCCTTAGGATTCCAAGGCAGATCAGTGGTAACCAAGTGTGACTTACTTCAGGTGCCTCTATGTATGTCTCTGTCCCCACTCTCTGTACGGGGTGCTTGGCTGAAAAAAACATTATCCTTGGAGAATGAAATGATGTAGAGAAACAGACTAATGTAAGCCCGTCCTCTATAAAAAGAACCACCACAAATACCCACCACAAACTCTTAGCTTTTTGACTCTGACAAAGCCTCTAGCTGCTACTGTAGCAGGTGACAGATGGTTGTAAGATGTCAGTTAGCCCAGCAACTCCGGGCCCTGCACACAGCATATATAGCTGGGAATATAAAGGAATTAACATCTATCTTGTCTCTGAGCCTACCACAGTACCAGGCACACTGACATGTAAGGAGATCCTTACCAGAAGAATTACCTGGCCAATGACCTCTTCTATTGATGAAGTACGTCTACATTCTACCTTCTACTCAGATGTTTTAAATCCTTGTTTCTGACAAGGATTTAAACTTGAAGGATGTACAAATGAACTTGGACTGCATCTGGTCCTTGTGCAGGGTTAAACAGGGAAATACCACACTATCAGGGGAAGCCCTGGCAAGATCCAGGAGTATGGATTATAGAATCGGCTTTGTCTTTGCTATTTGTAGGCACCACATAGCTCTGTAAAGCCTGTCTTGTCTGGCAGCTTTAGCTTAATCCTCTTGGAAGCAGCAGTGGGTAGAAGTTGGGAGAATTAGCTTTTGTCCTAGCCCAGCTAATAATGTGACCTTGGACATGCTGTCTACCCTACTGTCTTCTAGATTCCATGAGCATGCACTAAAGAAGGTCTTCCAATGCCTGAGCCCCAGAAAAATATTGTGTTCACCTATGGAATGCCACCAGAATGCTTAATATCGCCATCAATCCACTGTAATGGACTGTGTTTTCTCTTAGCAAATAATAGACCTTACAGTCTATGGATCAAAAATATTTCTCTGCAATACAGGCAGGATTCGCAAGGGATGTACTTCATTTCTGTTGTGCAGCGATGTTTTCTGTCATGGCAGTAATTATTGGATTTAAGAAACTACATTTTTCAAAGGCGCAAGTGTTGATGACTTTCCCTCTTTGGCTTTTCCTAATTTATTGCCAGCCATCACAACGAGTCTTCATTTCATTAATAAAAGAACATTATTGTGCGTTTTGCCTTTTAGTCCATCCATTATTCATGCTACCTAGGAGGCTGGGGCATTAATCTCAGGAACCCGCTCCTTGCTAACCCTCACTCTGTAGGGACTAAGTTATAATTTGCTTGCCATTAAAATTAAACTAACAAATCGATCCTGGTATCCCTCCTCGTTTCATTGTGTTTATTGTCATGGTTAGTGCAGTTCTATTTTGTTTGGCTGTTGTGTCCTTTGGGGGCCTTGCCAGAGTTCCTGGAGACACAGTGTGGATTTTCACGAGAGTAAAAGTCACCCTTAAAATGGCAAAAAGAGGCTTGCACCAGGATAGAACCAGTCTTCCATGTGACTTCCTCAAGGTGACTCTCTGAGACATCATGGCCTGCTTTCCTGGGAAGGGTGACTGTGTGCTTCTATGCTAGCTATCTTGATCAGACACAGGACTTTGAGATTAGGTGTTTAAAAGAGTCTCAACCAGCCTGGCTCTGTCACCTTCCTAGCCTCCAGGGGAGTTACAGTGGTGGCCCTTGCAGGGTGTTGGTATCAGGCTTCCAGAGGCTGAATATACTTCCTTCATCTGCTCTGCAGCCCTAGTTTCCTTATGGAAGAGAAACTGAACATCCACGTGGCTGCCCCTCATCGTAATAGTGAGCCAGTCAATCACCACAGGCAGGGCTTAGCCTAGGCAAATCTGTAAAAATTTAAAAACATAAACTAAGTCTCACAGCTGTGTCACAGGCTGGGTGGTTTTATTGCAAGTACAATTTTAGCTGAGCCAAAAGGCTTATTTATTCCTGGGTTGTTAAAAATGAAAACCTACAGACTATCTTAGATGATGTCTGGTTACCCAACTCTTCCTTTTATATAACCATGAAAAAAAACCACACACATTCAACCTCAAAATTTCTTCTTTTGAGTTCAAGTATTCATTTTTACTTTGGCAGAAATACCACTTTAAATAAGTCCCATCCTTGTTCTCATGAAATTTGCATTTTTAATAGATGGTGCTCTTAATTTAGAACTAGCCTTCACCGTTAAACACAGGGGTCAGGAAACCTTGCAACAGGCCAAATAGGCAAGTTTGGGTTTCAGGCTATGGTTCTCTGATACAGCTTATCACAATAGGGCGTAAGTAGCCACAGATAACATGTCAATGAGTGGCTGTAGCTGTATTCTAATAAAACTTTAAAAATAAAACAGGAAGAAGGCTAGGCACCACTCATTTGTTGCAGCATGCAAATTCTCTTCTCAAGGACAGCATTTTAAATGTCACTGAGGCTTTTTTAAAAAGTTTAAAAGAAGGACAGTGAAGTACAAGTGGATACCAAAGAGTATTTAGCAGATACTGAATTGTCCAGGACCCCAGAGAAAGGAATAGACTCTCTCTTCAATTCATACCACTTGGGAGAGGACTTAGACTTCGTGGTTTTCTCTCATTTCTAGATACAAGTGAAGTTACAGAAAGACATATATATGTTGTTGAAATTCTCTCACAAGAGGCTTCTGAAAACCAAATGAAACAAAATCGAAAGTAAACAGCCAGCGGTGTGGCTTGGTGAAATATGCCCGGGTGGTTCTCCTGTGCTGCGTTTATATATTTTTTAACTTTTTTTTTTTTTATTTTTCTTGAGGCAAGGTTTACTGTAGAGTCCTGGCTGGTCTGGATTTTGCTACCTAGACCAAACTGGCCCCAAACTCATAGAGATCCACCCGCCTCTGCCTCTCACGTGCTGGGATCAAAGGCATGTACTACCTACCCCTCTCAGCTATTCCTGACTTCTCTGCCACAGCAATAGCTATCGAGTGCTCTGGAGTTTCTGAACCTGGCCCGAGCCATCACTCAGGGGCTATAAAGGAACAACTGCTGGATCCAATGCTCACTGTTCTCTGGAAGCCAAAAGTGTCACCAAAGTTTGATTGGTTTTGAAATTTGTCTATGACTTGCTGGATGCTTTAAATTCACTCCCCTGTGACAGAAGAAGCCAGGGGTTGGGGTGGGAGCTAGAAGGAGCGGTCAATCCCATGCTATCTGCTTGCCTCTGGCAGCCTCTGGCACTCAGCACAAGGTCAAAACAACTGGCCACAAAGCAGGCCTCCTTGGGCAGAGATCTGCTTTGCTCTCAGTGTGCTGAGGGCGCTATCTGGCATCAATAGGGACACCTCTTTCAAACTGCACCCAGCAAGATACACTTAATAGACCCCGTTCCTTTTAACAGCCAAGCATGACGGCATTTAATAGCCTCCCAAAGCCAGCGCCTGACTGCCAGGGTTGGCCTCATTACTCACTGTTTCGGGAGGGGCTTGAAACCAGTATGCACATTTTAGTCATGTCATGCCTGGGAACCCAACCAGTTTTGTCCTGTTTCACCTCCATGCTTCATCCTATTTAGCATTTTCAAAGGGCTGGCCTACTGTGTTTGTTTGTTTGCTTGTTTGTTTGGCTGGTTCTGTTTTTATTTAACCAAGTTAGTTCATTTTGGCCATGGTCCTGATGGTCTGCATATACTTCAGACGCAGAAGTCTCTTCTGCGTGTTCTCAGCCACGATATGGGCCACAGGGACATTTGCACTTGAGAGATGTAGAAATGATGCAACTAGACCCACTTTGGCAGCGGGGAGGGAGGTATAGAGCAGGGTGTGTTTTCCTTTGACTTGCAGCAGGGAGAAGCAATATTTCAGGCCTCAGGGGGCGTGGAATAGCCCAGTGAGCTTGTGGGCTTGGGCTTTGGGTGGTAAGGCCTCCTGGATAAATGGGCCAGCCAGAAAATGCAGCCCTGGCTGTAGGTAGAAAGCAGAGTTGCTGAGAAAGAGTCAGGGGCATGCAAGAGAGAAAGAAGAAAATGGACCCCTCCCCTCCATCCCATCATGTCTCCATGATTGATAAAATGTCAATTAAGAAGTCCTCACTGATTTGGGGCATTGCAAGGAGCTGGTTTTAGCAGGTGACACCCTCATGTGAGATACTTTGTAAGTGCAAGTGGGACCCAGGAGTACTCTGCCCAGAACAGTGTGAACAGCCACAAGCACTTACAAACACAAGCGCTGGGACTGGGGTCCTTTGCCAGCAATGATTGTTTATATCAAGGAGTTGGCCTGCCACTGTGGGTAAATGAATGCTCCCACTTCCGTGGAGATAAAAGGGAAGCATTTGTGATCAGCGAGGAGAGCGTGTTCATTCTGGGGCTAAATGGCATTATAAAACTTCCTAATTAAGCATAGACGGCAATGAGATTTTAGTGTCATGTCTCCAGTTTAGCTTTACATACTGTGTACGCTGTTTAGTGCAGCAGTAACTATAAACATTGTTGTTACTGCCCCCAGCTGGAAAGCAGAGCGGTTTATGTGTGGAAGAAGAAAGAGATAATCTCCCATCTGCTCCCGCCCGTTACTCAGGGATGTGTCATTTTGTCTGCCGACGGGGACTGTCGCGAGGCTTGCAGTTAGTCTTTTTAATACTGGGTCACATGTATTAATTATTGTGTTTACTTGACACTTTGCTTCTACCCTTAATTCTATAAGTTTTGTAATTCCTCAGAATGTCCCTTTTTCTGAGATTAGATGAATTTATGGATGCTTTAAAAAAAAAAAGAATACAAATAAGTCCAGATGTAATTAGACACACTTGAGGCCTGTTTTTCACCATCTATCAATTCTCCATGTAGACGTCTGGCTGATCCGCCCCAGGACAGGACACACAGGATAAGAAAGGCTGCATCACCACGCTACGGCTCAATTTGCATAAAGTATGAAAGGGAGCAAGGCTAATCACCACAGGTAGACTTCTGCTTAGCCTCTGCCCCCGGCACAAAGCCACGCTCCGGAAAGGCCCTGAAAGGGCACTGGAAAGGCTCTGAGCATCTCCCGAGTGTGCACAGCATGCACAGTCTACGGGGAGATCAGCATGTGTGAGCTGTGTACTCTTCTGCACTCTCTTCAGTGTTGGAAAGTCAAAAGCTGGGTCTGTGTGCAGGCAAATCATAATTAACTCCCCCTCCCCCAGAGCTAATTTGCTTAGGTAAATGAAACACTAGATGTGGGATT
Organism: Mus caroli; assembly: GCF_978045245.1. Taxonomy (NCBI): domain Eukaryota; kingdom Metazoa; phylum Chordata; class Mammalia; order Rodentia; family Muridae; genus Mus; species Mus caroli. The sequence continues at coordinate 106,796,355 of NW_028227258.1, forward strand.
CCCTCCCTTGGACCAATCCTGAAGGCACAAAGATCCCTTTCTGGGAAATCCTTTCGCCGAGCCAGGGTGTTTTCCTATTATAAGCAGACCTAGAAATGATCATGACCTTATTACGTTTTAGTTATTTGTCTGAATGTTCTGCTTTTCTAGGCCCTTTGTTCTGAGACCCTAATAATAAAAAATAATTAGGAGAAATAATCAAAAGGGAAATGTATATGTATTATATATAAAGTATATATGTATCTATATACACATGAACATATATATATAATTTTTTTGTGGTAAAACTTGGCAGTCTGACCATGAAATGGTGTCAGGCAGATACTGTGCTGCGCCAACCAACAGACTCTATTATTTGAAAAACAAATGCCAAAGCTGGGGGTGCTTTTTCTTGGCGAGTGCTATATCATGGAGCTTTTACCTGGAGATCATTTTGGAGACATTAAGGTGAAGAGAAGTTCCCTAGAACTTCTCAGAGTTCATGTCTCAAACCATCGCAAGCCATCTCGCTTGTGGGTAACTCTAGAGAGATACACACACAATGCCCCTGGCAGGAGACGCCAGCGCCATTGACTGGAATCGGAAACGAGGGGACAGAATTCATAAGCTGGTTAAACAAAGTCACACTTCCCATAGACCCCCTTGCTCAAGCAGAGAAGCCAACTAAAGAATCTGACAGTTACAAAATTCAGAAAGTAAATTCATGCAGGAGCTAGTACATAGAGGGAGCTGGGGAGTGGGAGGGGGGAAGGGAACGGTAAAACAGAAACAAAACGAAAAGGTGGAGAACTTGAAAACACAAGCTTACCAACACACACAATGCATTCTGTAGCCCGCTGTACTGGGAGGCATTTCTACTGCTAAGGTGTAAATGCATTGTCTCATCGTCTGAGAAGGTTAAGGCTGGGCTGGGTAACTTTAAAATGACAGTATATACTTCTATAGAACACACACTGAAGTGCTGCTGTAGTTCCATTTGTTACAGGGCAGGAGAGCACTGGAAACATCATTGCTGCAATCAGCAACAACAGGCAAAGGCTTTGGCATCAGCACGGAATATACTGTCCTTTTAACCGTAAGGGGAAATCGATACTGAGCATGTGCGATGGAAAGAAAGCCGGCAAATGTCAGTGTGAAGAATGGGTGAAAAAAAGGAATGAGGGGGTGTGGCATCTCAATCAAGATTAAAATGAAACCGATAAAGCAGCATATGGACTGGGTAACAAATCAAAAACATGTTTATCCACTGAAGGAACTGGTAAATGGAGACTGCCAGCACGTTGCCATGGAAACACTGACTGTTGAGCTGCACCATCTCATACCTTATCCAATACATTCCTGGTTGTTGGTAGTAGTCCAAAGACCCTGATCTCTTGATGGTAAACCCGTGGTCCAGCTGAGCAGAGAGAAATGGGGCAACTCAGTGGCTCAACATTGTGTTCCAGAATTAAGACTCCAGTCCACGCTCTTCATTAACTACGTACATACGCACGCACACACAGTGATGGGGCCTTTCCTGCAGAGCAGCTAGCTAATAACATAATCTGCACATTGAAAGTAAAATAAAAATAAAGAAACACAGATCCCTTACGAGTATCCTGGATGCCAGTTTCATAGGGTAGATTTGTCTGTCAATCAGGTTTTTGAATATTTACACATTTAACCATGCCCTCAATTTCAAAAGATATGTAAACACCTCTCCTTCTGTTATACAGTAGAAAATATACGGTTAAACTGAAATCACTGTTAGTCACTGTGAATGCAGAGATTGGACACCCTCCCAGTAAGATCCAGTAGGCTTAAACTCACAGCTTTATAATTATGAAATAAAAGAGAAAAGGAATGAGGCAAAATCATAAGCATTTAGATTTAAGAGAGAGTTGATCTATATCTACATCTATCTGTCTGTCTGTCTGTCTATCTATCTATCTATCTATCTATCTATCTATCTATCTATCTATCTATCTATCTAAATCTCCTGAACTAAAGAAGATGAGATGGTATAGTTTCCCTGGGAAAATAAAATGAAATAGAAAAACAGAAAAGCTTTCCGTGTACATTAAAAAGCACATATGTACAGTGCTTAGCGTTAACAAAAGACACAGTAAATACTACACAGGGTAAGTTCCCACTACTGTCCATTCTGGAATAAGATGTTAGCTTTTGGCTACCTGGGAATAAAAGCCTCAACTCCCAAGCCCTGCTGCTTGCCTGAGCCCTGTTCTGCCCACCCAGGATGTACCTTGCTTCGGAAGAGAGATTCTGGAGTCTTTTCAAGTGTCTCACTGATTTGATGCTCCTGACAGATTCTACTTCTAATGCACAAAAGGCATTTCAAAAACACGTTGCCAGGGTCCTAGGCATTTAAACTAGGAACCACTCTGAGATTCGGTGTTCTGATTGGAAACTAGGCTATCCTAGTGTTTGGAGAAAGCAACATGAGGTTTTAATCTTCAAAAATGTATCATTTCTTTTCTTTTATGAAAAGAAAATTGTAGCACACTTGCTCTCTGGAAGGTGGTAGGTTGGGCACTGAGAGGGCGACCAGTTACTAGTTCTCTAGTGCCATCTACAGGCAGACTGCCAGAGAGCAGGAAGCAAGGGCTATTGAACCCAGCTTTCCAGTACCACAATTACTAGCTGATTAGTATGGATTTGTTCAATTAGACTGAAATGCTCTACTTGCATGAGCAAAATTCAAAAGGACAATGTTAAAGCATTAGGAAAATTATCAACTAAAACAATAAACAGCATTAAATGGGGAAAAAAATTGGAAGTGGCATCTTAGTCATGGGTTTTTCATCAAGCTGCACAAATCTAATCATGCCCCTCCCCCCTCTGCTCTCAGAGAGGCCACCCTTAGAATGTCATCTCTAATTCCACTTCATGTCTATACACTGTATTTTAATAACCTTTTGTTTCCTCTCTCTCTCTCTCTCTCTCTCTCTCTCTCTCTCTTTCTCCCCTCCACTTGCCCAACTGCTATGAAAGCTGGCAGGACAATGGAATCCTTAGAGACAGAATATTTCAGTTTCATGCACAGCCTCGGATGCTCCACTGACCACACTACCCGACTCAATGATGCTCCATCAACCTCCCTCCTTTTAGAACAGCCCGATGACTCCCAAGAGCTCCAGTTGATAATTACTCTCCCAGCCAACTTGGGACCCTTGTGGAGCCTTTGTATGAAGCCATCGTGTAGCCTTCTTTTGGTCTCAATAATGTTTGGAATGAGAAAGAAGGCAACAGAGGGGGCAACACGAACAAGATCATATGGTTCAGATCAGGAGTTCTCCTGTGTTTCAGAAATGGCACTTGTGAGCAGAGGGTGCTTGCTGAGCCCATAGGCACCTTTGTTCTTGTGTCTCTCAAGAAACGGAGTATGCCATAACTCCTTTATAACCATTGCTACTTTGTGCCAGGTAGGTTTCTCACTAAAGAAAGACAAATCCCACATAGAGACCAGTGGCATACCTATTTGTTTCCAGAAAAGGAAAAGGAAAAAAAAATCTACAAACTGATACTCCAATCTAATTTTAAAAAAATTCCAGGAGTGCACATAATTAAAAAAAAAAACTATGTAAGATAAAGACAATTTAAAGTCAATTTCATAGCCTCAGCCTCCCAGAAACATATATTTGCTCAGGGGGGAAAAATCTGCTTGAAGGAAATTTATTTTTTACTTTAATTTATCAAACAGAAATAGTCACCATGTTATATTTGTTGAAGACATTCTTATCATGGGGGAATAAAACCAGTATTATTAAATTGTCAAGTGGCCTCTGTAGACTATATCATTCCTAAAAGGTATTTATTTCACCTTCCACTAAAGTCCTGTCTCACAAAAGAGTATTGCTTTGTAGTTATACTCAAGAGTTTGGAAGGGAAGATAATTTAATGATAGGGTTTTTTTTCCTTGGGATAAAACTGCTACTAATAGTCTTTATACTTAGGATCAGAAACAAGTTTATGGAATTTGCCAGTGTGATTCTGAAAACTGAAAGCAAGGCAGTCATATTGGTCAACTTCTAATTCCCAGCTCCGCTCCACGCCTGGAAGCTTCCCAGGGATCCTCATAGAAAGCAGAGATGCTGGTGTGGGAAACGCATCCTGGAGAAGGGGCATTGCAGCCCCTTTCTTTTGACATTGATATTTTTCATACTTGAGATTTGAATGACAGGGGTTAACATAAGATTATACCGAAGTGCTGTGTAATGCCTAAAGCGACTTAAAGACTCACTGAACTCATGTGCAATTCAGAGTTACAGGGGGGGTTTGACTGCCGTGGAAAATAATGTCAGAGACAAACTGAGACCTCTGTATCCAAAACAGCATTCATGCTGGGCACAGTGACCCACACGCAGGAGACTGAGACAGAAAGGTTGCTTCAAGTTTGAATGAAGCCAGCAGGGACTACATAGTGAGTTCTAGGCCAGTAGAGTGTACAGGGCCAGGAGCAAAACAAACAAAAACAAAAGGAAAACGATTGCATTCAAAATGGTAAAGTCCTGATGCTTAGAAAACCTATCAATGACCATTGATATTCTGTTGAGATGTTTTGTTGATGTTAAAAGAAATTTGTAAATATTTGGTTTCAGAATTTATCAGTGTCTAATTAAAATAAGATTTGCCCTCAAAGATGTATCCTGTGCTAACTGGAAAATCACACAGAAGTCTCTGTCCATAGTCATTACAGGACTCTCAGAACACTTTAAACAAACCGTTACTGAACAGCTAAAGCAAACCTAACCAAAGACCAATTAAAATGAAATTATGGGGGAAAAAATGGCCCAGGTGGGAAAAACATTCTCTGTAGCAGCCATGAGCTCCAAACAGGAGCAGAGAAACATTCCTTTTTGTGGGCATTTGGTGTTGACCACTCATTCCAAAATGGTGGCCAACTGAGGCTAAATCTTTTGGAATATCCAGACCTAAGAAAATAGAACTTTGTTTTAGCTGTATTTTCCCGAGAGATAGAGGCTTGCAAAAATTTGTGGTGAATGTTAGCTGATAACAAAGAATGCCGACATCCTGGAAAACATGGAGGACAGTTGATATTTTTCCCCACTGAGTTTTGGAAAGAGATAAAGAGAGGCTAAGAGAACAACATGAGTGTGTAAAACCTCAGCATTGCTGAGGAACATCCCAAAGAGTTTACATTCTATGGATAACCATCAGTTTACCCTTGTGTCATCACCCACAATGTACTGAAAAAGGTCCCTGGAGGACTGTGAGATTCCAACAGCAAGAGCAAGCACGACTCCGTGCCTCTTGCAAAGTGAGGAAGCCCCTGCCAGACAGTTACTGATGGAGACCTGCTTCATAACTGTCAAAGTGGTCCCTTACGTGAGTCTTAGCTTTGGCACTCTAGCGAGATCAAAACCAGGAAGAAAATCAGAACACCGAGACACTGGTATCAAGGATTGACCAATTGCACACTGTGCATGAGCGGAGCAGCACGGCTGTCCGCAGCATGAATGCTCTCCCAGGATCCCCTTATCATTCTGCCTCAAGTTCTTTGTTGAGAAAAAGGGAAACAGCCCAAGTGGGTCTCACACTGAGTGTGCTGCTAAGGCATACATACTCTGGCTAAAGAGGAAATTGTTCAAAACTCAAGTTACGTGAGACGTTGATATATGTGCACTCTAGAATTTAACACCAGGAAGTTTGAGGTTTTAGTGTTTCTCAGACCAATTTAATCTCTGTTAGAGAAGGTATCAGATTACGCATAGTGTATGCCTGCCTGTGTAGAGCAGGAAAAAAAATTCAGGGCACCCTCATCAAATAAAATGGTAAATGATAAACGTTGTCAACTAAACGAATTTCTAAGGAGCAAAACCTTGTGACTTCGCTGGGCGTTCCTGCGATTCGCTCTCTCTCTGAAAATCAGTGTTTGCTTTCTGTTCTGTTTTGGCTTTCCTCTAGATTTGGCGTACATGTCTACATTGCTCCACAGCCTCCCTCTGCTACGTGTCCTTCCAAGTTCTAGCAAAAGGACGGTGGACGCTTTACCTGGGAGTCAAGAAGTTTACACTGGCATAGAGTCCAGTTTGGGGAGAGAGGGTTTTTTTTTTCTTTAAAATAATAAATCATGAAATTAATATATGCTGCTAGATACCCTGGAGGTATTGGATAATGAGGCACCCAGGGAAACAACCCTCACACACACACCCTCCACTGCTGTCTGAAGAAATGACCCACTAGGCTGTCTCTGGGAAGAATCTCCCGAGAATGCCTGTCTCGAGGGGGAGGGCTGCTTTTAAAAGTTAGAGGTGGATATTTCAGATGCTTACTGCTATTACAGAAACTCCTGCTGCAGTGCTGCTCGGCTTGGGACCTGTGTTGAAATGCTTCTTGATCTTGCCAGCTACTGACAGCTGATGCTCATTTTCTGGGAGACCGTCATCCTAGAGGATAAAAAGGGTGAGAAAGAAAGAAAAAAGAGGTGAAAGTGAGATCCTGGGAAGTGAGGTCAGAATCTCTGAATCAGGTCGGGATCTTAGAATTGGAAGAGGTCAGAGACCAATCAACCAAGATTTTCCTCAGGAAGCTGTCATCAACGGCAACCCCTCCCCCCACCCCATTCACTACCTTCCTTTTTCTGTCTGCATTTTAATTGCTGACCCTGTACCATCAAACCCTTGGAGGTTTGTCTCCAAACATAAACTCTTCAGGTTACTAATAAAATCTATTTTCAACCTTGGCTCTGTGGACATACGTTTAAGGAAAAGATAATATGGCCAATCCCAAATCCCCAAAAGTCAGCATGCCTTCCTCTTCCTCCTAGTCCATGATTTAGATCCAAAGCTAAGGAGACCAGCAGACCTGGTTTCATGCATGGTCATAAATAAACTACCCCCCCCCCCACACACACACACCAGCTGCTTAATTGGCCATTCTAAAATCCCAGACAACCCTCTGGGCAAAAAGTTCTTCCCTAAGTTTTAAATCCTCTTTACTGCCTTCAGATCATCTGCAATTATGACTCTGCCATTATGACACAGTCCATGTTAAAGCTCCTTTCAGCTAAAACTTCTGCTGTCTTGGGAACGGAGGCCAGGGATGTAAGTATGCCTCACCACTTACTAGTTCATGACTGGCAAAAGGCTGCGTGACCTTTGAAAGCGGACACTGTGCTTTACTCCCCATTGGATCCTTGGGTCTTAGCACAGTACCTGAGCACATACCACACAGTTAATACATAATTATATCAGTAGATGAATGGACAGACAATAGGGTGTGTCTTATTATCTGGAAAAACCCAAACCTGAGAAGATGTCTGCTTTCATTCCCTGGTGTTATTTTTTCTTTCCCCTCCTTACTTTACACATCATTTCTTGTTTCTGTCCAGAAAAAGAAACCCACTGTCCCCCTTTGTCCCCTGCTATCTCCCCCGCTGTTCTCCAAGCATGACATGCATGCTTTCTGCGTGAACCACTGTCTCCACATGGGGTCTGCTCCCCCTTTCAGCATCTGTCATTCATTTATCTAGTGGATATTCACTACATGTCCAGATAGGACCAAGGTTTTACTGGTTAGTGTAGGAAATGATACCAAGTAGAAATATGCATGGATCTGGTTCTTTGAGACTCTGGACCCTCATTTTCCCGAAGACCTAAGTCCAAATGATCTGTTGTAAGACATTTCCCCCACTTAAGCATAATCCATGGCTTTTCATTAGGTCTCCAGTATCTTTTATCTTGTGTTTTCTGGCATCAAGCTATCTTATTAGTCCACCATAGTATATCTATCTATGACCTATCTATTATCTATGTATTCTCCTATTCATTATTACTGTGCTGTATCACCTTTCCAAGTATTCTGTAATTGTTAATGCAAGCACTTGGTTCTCTTGACCTATGCACAGTAGGCATTCATGTTACAATGAACATTAATGGCCGGAAGAAGGAATTAACGAATATGTCTATTTTTAATTGGGACCAAATCTGGAGGAAGAGTTTCCAACACTGCAGAGGGAAAGGTGATCCCATTTTATGGCATGAGCCAGAAATAAATGCTGAAATGGCAGAATTCTTGGGGAAGTGGCAGAAAGAGGGATGGGTGAAATCCCTACTAGGTTGAGAGCTATGTTGGGGATGCCAGGCTGTGGGAGAGAGGAATGACCTCTGTCTGCTTGAAGCCTGTGTGCTAATGGAGGGGTGGAGCGGGGAGAAATGCATGCTGTGACAAAACAGGGAACAAATCAACAAGATAAGGAAGTATGGTCACAAGGCAACTAGCTCCAAGGCTGGATGGGAAATCCCAACGTGGTAGAGAGGAATGAGATTATATGGCCTCACTGTGAACAGGCTTAGAAAATTGCTCATAGGGAATGTATCTGAGCTGGTCTTTAAGACAGCATGCAGGAAGGAGAGAAGGTGTTATTTTGGTGTACAGTGTGTCCAAGTGGTAAGCTATTGCCTGCCAAGTCAATGAGTCACTTGGGTTATCTCTAGATAAGAATTTATTCAGAAGGATAGTGGCGTAGGAAAGAGAAAATAGAAGAACCTTATCCAAAGCATGTAGGAGCATAGTCTCAAAATACAAAAGAGCAGTGCCTCCCGTTTGTTAAAGGTGTATTTTTATTTTATGTGTGTGGGTCTTTTATCTGTGTGTACCTATGTGCACCGAATGTGTGCAGAGCCTGTGGAGGCCAGAAGAGGGTGTCAGAGTTCCCTGGAACTGGAGTTATAGATGGTTGTTAGCTGCAGTGTGATAGCAGGGAAATAAACGCAGGCATTCTGCAAGAGGGGAACGTGGTCTGAACCACTGAGTCAAATCTCTAGCCCCCAGCCATGCTCTTCATGAGACTGGTGTAGTGTAAGACGTGTGAGCACTGAGCTGCCTCCCACTCGGATATCTCGGTAGTTCACTTTCTAGTTTTTTGACTCTACAATGTGGTTGGATGATGTTAACAAATACGTGGCCTGGACTCTTAAACACGTTTTACCTTAAACAAATTCAGTGGTGTGGATAAATGCCACTTCCAACACTGTATTATGAAAATGGTGGCTGAAATGTAAGGCAGTGAATCATCCTTGGAGCCTAGGTTAGAATTTTTGAGAAATTCTTTACACATCTCACAAGGCATGGAATGAAATGGAAAGTCTTACCAATATTAGCATCATGTCTCTGGCCTAACTGGAGCTTCTTTCTTCTTGAATTAAAGGGACCGCTCTCACACATGACGTTTAGTGAGGTTCTGTCACATTTCTTGTAATAGTGTGCATATATGCTACCTGTGTCTTGCTACAGTTCCAGGCCACCTCAGGCAAAGCATTTGATAATGACCTTTCCACTATGAGACAGGTTGAGAAACTATGTTGAGGAAGCAAATTTAGGCCAAAGAAACTTGTAGTCGTAGTATAAGCTAGAGGAGAAAGGAGAGGAGGCAGACAGAGGGAAGGAACATGGGTGGAAGGTAGAAGGTAGAAGGTAAGAGGAACTTCCAAATAAGGACAATATTGTTCTCTCAGGAAAGCTGAGACAAGGGCAGAATGCACACGGTTGAGATGTAGGGGGTTTGGTTACCAGGAAAAGGCAGGCAGAGGACGGTAAAGGAAGGGTTAATTACCAGTGGCTCTAGGCTGACAACACAGACTTGATTTCCTTTATCCCCAGACTATAGGCATTATCAGTGCCGTCTGAAGATGAACACACTGAGGCTCATAGTGGGGACATCATTTGCTCAGGGTTAAGTCAACACTGAGCCATGTCTGGAGTCTTCTTTCTACCAGACCACACTCCATCAATAGAGGACATCCTTTGCATGGGGTCCTTTGTACCTAGATGCCAAGTTAGTTTACTGCAAATATCCAATGAGTTGCATTTTCCAAGATGAAAGTCACATAGTAGTGAGGTAAAATGTGAGTTCACTTAGGGGCAGAAGAAACCAGAGGATACTTGGGCAGGCCAAAAGCAAGCCCGAGGAGGAGTTTTGAGGTCAATAAGAGGGGTGGTGAGCACATCAGGGGAATGGTCTTTTAGGGCATCATTAGAAACTTCTATGTTAAGTGGAGAATGGGCATCCCTTCACCTATGGCATGGGATATTCGCCTATTAGGGCCAGGGCTCCAGGATCGAAGGACACACTGGATAGAGCCAGAAGGACTTGGCTGACCCTGCATGAAATGGAAGCTGGGCCTTGCCGACAGTGCGGATCCCACGGGCATGGGTTGTGTTTAATAGTTTAAGTACAAGAAAGACCAAAGTGATTCAATAAATGCATCCATCATGTGACTCTAGACAGATCCAGCCCATGCCCTGGGCTACCAGCAGCTTTGCCGGTTTTCCTTCATGAGGACCCCCCACCTCCCACCCCCACCTCCAGGCAGGGACTTGAGGAAAGCACTCCTTTATCACTCTCCAGGCTGGTGCTGGTTCTCATCTCTGGGCAGATCGCCTAGTGACTCTTTTTCTGATGCTGGAGATTTGGGCTTCCAGCCTTAAATTTCAGTGAAGGTTTGAGCTTCACTGGGACTATCATATTAGTTCACGTGGAGGCAGCGACAGGCACCAGATTCTCACAGGTTGTCAGGGACAATCTGGATCTCGTAGATCTTAGCACATTTCTTCAATGAATAAAGTCTCTCAGCTACAGGAGGCACATACACACTCACACCACACACACATCCATTCTCTCACACACATCTTCATGCAAACTACATACTCATACCGACATACAGACATACACAAACACATACACCACACTCACATACTCACACATAGTCATATAGCAAACACTCGGACTTACACACGCTCACGTAGTCATACACCATGCACACAAACACACAGTCACACACATAGTCATACATCGCACATTCACACACCACACATTCACACACCACACTTCCACACACAGATTCCCACACATTCTCTGTATGTCTCTGTCTCTGTCTCTGTCTCTGTCTCTGTCTCTCTCTCTCTCTCTCTCACACACACACACACACACACACACACACACACACACACACACTGCAGACAACAGGTTTGTCTCATTTCTTGATAAAAATTTTTGAAGGCCTTGAGTATAACAGGATTACAAGACACAAAGAAGCAGATTTCCAGGCCTCTGGTATGTACCTGAGCCATATAGATTGATGGTAGGAGTTAGCTAACTTACTGCTTTGCATCAATGCAATAAATAGAACTCACTAAAAAACATGCATTTTTATATATACATCTTTATCACTATTACTTAGAATAGATTATGTGCCAAAAAATGTGCTATGAATTTTCTAGATGTGACAAACCTGGCAGTATTTTACAAATAGCTGTAGTATTATTACCATACCCTCTGGTTTGGGAATCATTTCTGAAGTTTGACTCAGGCTGGTTGTGGTTTAAGGCTAGTGGTTTTTGATTTAGAAACTCCCATCCACCACTTGGCAGAACATTGCAACTGACAAGAACAAAATTAGTTTGCAAAATGGAAAATGAACTCTCCCAGCTGTCTGCAGGAGAGCTAACCTCCTGGTCGGCATTCTCTCAGGGTTGCGGAGGAAGAGCTGCGGGGAGGGGGTGGGGGCTCGGATGTGAAGTCACTCTTTCCTTGGGGAAGCTTGTCAGGGTCATGCGTTAGAAAACTGCCTTCCCCATGGCTTTTGGGTTTGAGTCAGAGATCTGGTTTCCAGTCCATTTATTGCCAGACTCTATTATTAAAAATATCTGTAGATTTATGAGAAGCAGCGAAGCCTTGCATAGTTTACTATGAGGATATTCTGATTTAACGTAAAACAATCCCAGGTTCATTAGCGTGATCTTTAAGAACCGATGCATTTCACCTCCCGGCACATTGCCCACTGTTCTTGTCAATGTCCCCAGCCCCACGTGACCCCAGGACTTCCAGCATTCAGCATCCTCTGAGTATGAGATTCTCACCACACTTGGTGTAAGAACAGAAAACGCCCAAGTGGAAGTGAAGTTTCATGCCATCATTTGTAATTTATGAATATAGATAAGTTATTCCCCATTTAATTACAATGTCGCTGGAGCTTACTTCTTATCACCCATTCTACCAGCACCATAGGGGGAGTGCATCTGTACTGCTGTGTGCCTAGGGTGGAATCCTATTAGTCCTCCTGGGCTTTCCTAAGATATCATCTAGACTTCTTTTTCCTTCTTTCTCGTGTTCTTTTTGTTTTTAGAGCACCTTGTCTCAGCACTACCTTTCTAAAGGAATAATTAGGTACGATAATGGAAGCAATACTAAATTTAAAGGCTAAGGAAGAAACAAGAAGTCTCCACTTGGTGCTAGCACTAGCTTATCTTATTTAAGCCAGTCCTTTCATTAGAGTCCAGACTGGAAGCTGGTCTGGTGCTATCACCAGGGAGCTGTGAAAGGCCTCCATAGTGGCCGTGACAGAGCAATGGGTGCCTACAGGCATGGCCAGTCATCAGACCCTGCATCAGGCTCCATGGAGCTTCATGCTTTGACGTCTCTCTGTCTTTGTTTCTTCATCACTAAACTCAAGAAAATAATGAAGAATGTAAATTAAGAAAATTACAGCGCCCAAGAGTGCTTGGTAAATGGCATGGACTAAGGTGGCTTAGCAAATTAGACAACAACAAGACAAAGAAAGCAATGCAAAATTTAAACATAGGACTCATTAGATCCTAGTTACAAATAAGAGATTTTTGCTTTGGAAGTCTCTGGTCGTCTGAACTTTCCCCCAAGGTGCACCACTTGTCAATAAAGCCTCATTTCAGTGAAAGGGACTGCTCCATATCCCTAAACTGATCACGACATGTTATCAGCTATTCCTGTTAGTCACATAGGAAGCCTGCCTGAGAGTCCTGCGGCTCTGTCATAGAGGGTCCAAGGAGGTGATGAACTTGGCCGTGACAGTTCCTGTTGGCGTTTTGCAGCTGTTTCAAAGCCAGCATCCACCGGGCTGCTAATACACACATCACTGAGAAGGAGCTTGTGGCATATAAATGGAATCATTCAGGAGCTTGGGGCTACCCATGTACCAACACATACCATCCTTTTCATTTTACCATTGCGTGACAACAGATGACTTAGTTGTTGGGTCTACCTAGACCATATCCAGTAAAAATAACTAAGTACCTAAGGGCTGGACTTCAGACCGTCAGTTCCAAACCTTCTCTTCCTAGACTCCAGAAGAGTAGACAGAGTGATTTTATTTCCTCTCAATCTATTTTCTCTGGCAGAAAAGAGATTTGGGAAGAGGAACAAATTTGCCTGAAGTCACCAGGGTGGACGAGGCTCCCTTCATTCCTTTCTCACAAGAGGTTTTATATCAAGGATGCCTTTGTCCCTGTGGCTCAGTGGATCCCCGTGATAAGCCATCCATCACCCATGACACTTTCCAGGCCCAAGAAACTAAGGAGCAAGGTAGTGCTGGCATCTAGGTTGTATTAAAAAAAAATAAACATGAACTTGCTTAAAGGACACTCCAGGATGAAGGTTAAAATATGTGACATATATATACACACACACACACATACATATAAACTGCCCTTTTGCTCTAGTTTCTGTTTCATTAGAAATTGCCTTTTCAATTCCAAGTGAGCCAGGTGGAAGGTCATCACATAAGCAATACAGAAAATCGAGACTAATGAGAGCACAGGAAATGTTTTCTGCAGACATCCAAAGGGTTTACATAACTATTATTACTTTTAGCCCCCTCGGGGAGAGACTTTCCGTGGTGGCCAGATATAATCTGATTGCCAAATCCAAAATGTCTTGTTAAATTTATATCCCTTTAAATCCCTAATTCATTTATTTTGATGGCTTGGTCTTTTGTGTGTTGACCTTAACAAGGCTAAGCACTGGTTACCAAAGCTCACTGTTAAAATTTATTGTTTGGAAGCAAAGAAAACAAGTAGCTTCTGACTAAGTTGTCCTATAAAGATAATTTCAGTGTGAAGCCGATTTTTTTTTTTACACCAAACTTTAAAAAGGTTTCTCTAAAACCCATATGCATTTTGCCCCATTAGAATGTCAAGTTTACTTGAATGGCATAGAGGGATAGTGTGTCTTATTTTATATCTAGATGTCATATTTGCCTTTAAAAAGGTTTTATGTGTTTTCAGAATCTTAGAGAAAAAAATTGAAATGAAGCAGAAACCCAGATGTCCAGAGGTTCAGAACTGAGGAAGGGACTGGTCAGACACAGGGCTTGTGTGAAACTGTGAGCCCGGTGGCTGAGGGGACCGCCTGTGCTGCAGTGGGCTTTTTGCCTCCTGCAGAGGATAAAGCCAGTGGTGTCTTGATTTTGTGCATCTACCTGGAAGGGTTAGGACTATTATTAGTGTGTGCTTTGGAATCAGAATGTAAGGACTCTTGTTTCCAGCAGTGTCTCGAGTCCCTCATAGAATCAGACCCATTCACAAGGAAGGTTATTTTGTGGGCCATACCCACGGTCTGCCACCGCTGACCCATCTGAGGGACTGAGCTCTCCAGCCTTCTCCATAGAGGCTTCTCCATCTTCTGGCCCGGCCCTGCTCACTGCCTAAAGCTGTTTGGTTGGGTTAGACGAAGTTCTTGGAGGGCACGTCTGAGAGACAGTGAAAACATGTTTAGGTATCTAAAAGGACTCCTGTCATCTGAAACCTCCTTCCTTTAGAAGGTAATGCTTCGAATCTTACTGTTGAGTCTCTGTAGTCAGCAAGGTCAGTTTTTCTAAGTCTTCCACATAATTTGGTAAGTTGGGTGCATCATGGGTGCATCAGGGTATTAAATGAATCCACAAAGATCATTCTAAATCAATTACTACCATCAAGACAGCCTGTAGCCGCCCTGTAGCTCTTCCCTCTCACACGCCTGTCTGGTCTAAACGACCTGAGGTAACATTACTATGAGGTCAGTGCCATATGGCACTCCTCTGCTATATTCCCTGTGTTTTCAGTTATTACATGGCGAGGGCAGACACAGCATGATATACTGAACTTTCCAGACTTTGAGTTTTAAGTGTGGGATGCTTAGCTATTAATTCTGTCTCAACTCCAAGTGGGGCTACATTGGGAAAAATCATATAACATGGGCTCAGTCTTCTCATTTGTGTATCAGGTCACATAACAACAACACTATCTTGCAGGCTTGTGACCAGGCTCAAGTAAGATGCCGTCGCATCCTTCCTGCTTGGTAGGAAGAAATAAGTTTGGTTTAGCATCCTGATGCAAGCACAAAGGTTAGTGTAGCTCGGGTTTGTGAGTGTGAGGATTGAGGATTTGCGAGTGGGAGCTGCCCTGCCTCACTGTTTTGGGTCTGAGGAGTTGAGCACCTTCACATCTGCAAAATATTTTGGAGACTTTGATACATGAAAAGGCCTAGAAGAAACCTTGGCTCGGATCCTTACATGCTTACATTCACTCAAATTCTCCTGTTCTATAAAGATAACATTATCACAGAGTATGAACAATTACATCCAGACATGGGAAGTACTGGACTGTTGGCCCATGACTATCAACTGCTCCAGCATATGTGAGATCTCAAGTGTGTACGAGCATGCACGACCACCTCACCTGCTGCGTGTATTTCCCATCAAGCCTTTGTTCTCTGTAACTATTTTAGAAGGAAGTGGCATGTCACCTAGGTGACACATCAGAGAAAGCAATGGGAATGTTTTGTGGCCTTCAACCTAGAGCTGCATCTGGCCGTAAGGAGGTTGGCAGAATCTGTGTTTGTGACCAAATGATTCTGTTAGCATCATGCCTGTTTCTATGAACAAATTGGTATCTGTTTTCAATGTTGGAGCTAAGAAACATCCAGCTTATTTATGGAGCTTCCCCATTTATGATTGGGGACGCCATGGTAACTGGGTTAGAAAATCACCAAGTGGTGATGACGGACATGATGGGTTAATATACACAGGATGCTTAAACAGTGCTACAGAGTCTTGAACTTGTGCCCTTCATGAATACTAATCATTAGGACTTACCAGGATGGTCTTACTAATCATTGGGAGAGAGATACGAGGTTAAAAATTTGTGGTTGTTCTCGAGGACAGTCCCACTGCTAAAGTACCATCAGACCCTTAAAAGGCTACTATAAGCACTGTTCAAGAGCTTTGGAACACAGAGCCTCGAAAAATCAGAGGGACTTTGAAAATCAGAGGGACCCTAGGTGTGTGAGCATTCTCGAGATTGAGCAGTGCTGAGACGAGCTCTCAGATGCGAGCAGAGAACCTTGGGCTACTTGTATTCTGGTATCGAGACTGACTGAGAATATCTGCGCTGTCTTACCACAGAAAGTCGTTGTGAGGCAGGAGGATCAGGACCACAGCCATGTCTGCCTCCCAGTTGGAAGGCAGTTCTTCAGGAAGCGAGTAAGATGGACATATCAGAAGCCTTCATGGAACACATGGGTGAGTTTGTAACTGACCTGGCACACTTAGAGAGGGGAACCAAGCCAAACACAACACTTCAAGAAAGAGGCAGTACCATCAGGACATCTGCAGATATATTTTTAAAGGAATGTTGGCAGTGAATACAGGAAAGAAGTTCACTTACATTAACCCAGGGATGCTCAAGGACCTGCACGGCTGAAAATCTCTGGTCCACATTAACCAACAGCATCATGTTGATGAGCTCCTGTGAGGGAAACATTAGACTCCGTTTATATTTTTTTATCCAAGCTCAGAGGGAGAAGCTGGGGATTGGCTAATTCAGGCTTGCTATCTAAGTGTGTCAAAGCATTAGGGAAATTTCACAACCTAAATCACGTCACTCTACTTACCCATCACTAGCTGGATCACACCTTCAAATTTGGAACACAAATATACTTCTTGTTTATATTGGTATCTACTTGATATATTTTTATGCAGGTTAGAAAAATTATTTGATATATTTATATTGCTAAATAGTTAAGTAAATTTCACAAAATACTTCTAGATGCAAAGAAATTACTCATGTTAAATAATAAGTGTTCCAGCTTTTTACTAGAATGTTTTAGTTTAAAGCCAGATACTTTGTTTGTTTGTTTGTTTGTTTGTTTGTTTGTTTGTGTTTTTTTTTCGAGACAGGGTTTCTCTGTGTAGCCCTGGCTGTCCTGGAATTCACTTTGTAGACCAGGCTGGCCTCAAACTCAGAAATCCGCCTGCCTCTGCCTCCAGAGTGCTGGGATTAAAGGAGTGTGCCACCACACCCATAAAGTCAGATTCTTTAGTTGCTTAGAAGTCACATTAAAAATAAATAATGAATTCGGAGCTGGAGAGATGGTTCAATGGTTAAGAGAACTGGCTGTGCATCCAAAGGACCCAGGGTTCAGTTCCCAGCAACCACAGGATGGCTTACAAATCCTGATGCCCTCTTCTGACCTCTATAAGCACTGCACACATCAGATGTTTATGCTTGCACGCAGACAAACCATACATATGAAATAAAAATAAATAAAATATTTCAAAAAACACGTTAAGATTCTTCTTTGACAGACTAAAGGATAAATGGAGCCTCGCCGCAATTTCCAGGCAGCGAATTCAGGATTAAAGAAAAAGAATGGAGGGGGGATTGCCAAAAGCTACTTAGTAAAGTAGGAAAAATATTTTCTGGAGACACAGTTTCGGGTGGAGCAATAAGTTTGTTGTACATCTGTCCACTTTGGATTACAAATGGGGATACATAAATATTATACGATCCCCTTTGTTCACGTGGGATGCCTGCTGAGGTAGGTCTGCCTTTACTTTCCTCAATCATTTCCTAACCTGTACGATGAGTGTGTGTGTGTGTGTGTGTGTGTGTGTGTGTGTAGTGTTTGTGTGTGCACGCGTGCACATGTGTGTGATGCCTTTTTTCTGGATTCTATACAGGACTTAGAGTTGGTCTTGTCGCTCTCTCAGTCTATGGAGTACTGGCTGGAAGAGTTGAGTGTATTCTTGAAGGGCTATGTTGGGGTGTTGCTATATATCTGGATCCCTGCATTCAGAAGTCTGAGCTAGGAGTAGTCTAGACTGAGCCAGCTTGAACTATATAGTGAGTGTATATTTATACATGAGAACGCCTTTGCTTGTCAATCCAATCTGTCACTGATATTTCCCTAAGTCCAAGGGGGCATGGTGGAAGAAGATGAGAGGCCTGTGTCCAGCAAGCATCATTTTAAGTACACAGAGCTAATGTCTAAGGAGAGGAGTTTTAATTGAAAGTCCAAGGAAAGAGAGAGAGAGAGAGAGAGAGAGAGAGAGAGAGAGAGAGAGAGAAGGCATATGCACCGAATGACCAGAAAGTGACCAAGTTTTCAACACTGAATTTTCAAGAATTTTAAGTCAGCACCTTGAGTCAGGCTAACCATCTCTTTCTCAAAATGCCTTTTGGGTTTGGATCTTTGTTTCAATTTTTCAGTATTTTCGGGCACATAACGGTATCTTGAGGATGGAACATAAATCAAAACACAAAATTGAACTGTTTCATATGCACCTTATGTAAATAGCCTGAAAATACCTGTCCATGGTATTTTTAGCATGCCTGTATTTGACTCCAATCTGTCACAGGTGCAGAATTTTCTATTAAGGATGACATGTGTTGACACTCAAATTTCAGATTTTATTGCACTTGGCTTTGGAAGTTTTCAAATTAGGACAGTTCAATCTATCAACATCTGAAATTTGGAGATGAAAATATCTGCCCCCAGCTCACCCCAGGTCTACTAACCATGCCAGCTAAAATTATTCATTTTTAGATGCAGAGATACTTTTAAAAAATATGATGTATGTGTACAAAGTTACCACTTTGTTCAACTTTCATGTCCAGGTCCACGCTGTTCTTTAGCTCATCTGCTGTGCAACGCTGCCCACTATCCATACAGAAGCTGATCTTGGTTTCTCAGGATGGAGAAGCACAAGCGCCATTCCTCCTGCCTCTGAGTCCTAGGCTTCCTCTAAGGTTGGACTTGACCAATGGCCTCTCCATGGCGTCCGTTTTGGTCATTGCAAGAGAGACTGAGGCTGAGCTCTCCTCCCTCTGATTAATCAGTCACTTAATTCACTTATTTATACACTGCTCATTTACTGAACGCATTGGACCACTGGATGTGTACTGATGTACCCAGTACATCACACGATGTGGGAATTGATGACATGGCAACTAAGTGGGCAGAAGTCAGTGACTTGGAGAGATGGCTCAGTGGTTAAGAGCATGGGCTGCTCTTGCAGAGGACCTGGGTTCAGTTCCCAGCAACCACAAGTCCAATTCCAGGCAAACGCACATTTGTATAAAAAAGATTTGTAAAAATGGACAAAAATTCTAGCCCTCAGAGAATTTGCATTCTAGTGGGAGAGTTTGGAAATTAATTGCATAAGCAAGACTTGATTTCCTACCTACATATGTTTATTTAGGTATATGGATATAGATGGACAGTTATGTGATATGAAGGAGGGACATGAGGGTGTGCGATCTGGTTTGATTGTTTGCTTGTTTGTTTGTTGATACTAAGAGCACACGTTGTACATAACACAGAAAAGTAGAGGAGAAGGACAAGGCCAGGGGGACAAGGTGAAAAGGATTAGGTGAGCCAGGTAAAAGTTAAGGGCTGCAGTTGAAAAAAAGTGGCCAGAAGTGGCTTCACTGAGAGGGTGACATTCAATCAAAACCCCTGTAAGCAAACAATGATCCCGTGTAAAAACCGGAGATGCTAACGACTGGCAAAAGGGTGGAGACTCCAGGACAAGCAGTTTGTCCTGTTTGAATGATTGAGCCCTTATGTCTGTGAAATCTTGGGAAGCCAGTAATTGTACCTGCCTGTGTCCCGATGTCACACTCTTAATATTAGTCTCTTCGTATATTATACTCCAATTAGAGGCAACACTTCCATTAAGGCACCCGGCTCCAAGGGACAGGGCAGCGGTAGACCCTTACCTTAGCAGAGTCTGACACATTGTCCCAGTATGGAGATGGAAAGTCCACTTGGCCCATCAAGATCTGGTCGAAAAGCACCTCCTGCTCATCCCCACTTCTGTGCAGACGAACAAGAGAAGCGTGGGTGAGTGCCTGCTTAGCCACCCCTGCCATCCTCGTGCACCAAAGCGCTCTTGGACCTTTAAAATGCACAGGGTACTGTTTTTTTAAGCCACTGAAAATGAGAGTATGAAACTGTTTTGGTAAATTAACAAAGAATGAGGTTAAAACCCACGTGAGGAAGATTTATGGAAAGTTTGTCAATTAGCAAACATCACGGGAAAAAGGAATGGGAATCCCAAGTGGGGCTCTTGTGTTGCCTGCTGTTGCAGGCTCCGTTGTGTGAGAAAGGCAGATAGATCACTCAGAGAATAGAGACCTGATTTGTTGGTGCCCAATAAAACATTGCTGCCCATACCCACGGAACGGAGGGAAGCCACACAGCAGGATATAAGTGATCACGCCAGCTGCCCAGATGTCCACCTTGAGGCCATATCTGGAAAAAAAAAGTGATGTTGGAGTTAGCAAAGTCAGCCAGGACAAATTATGCAGCTAAAATGCATGACTTCTGCTGCAAGTCCAAAGAGACCAAACAAACTTTTAAAACATCTGACAACTAGACTAAGACTCATTTTCCCTAACAAAGAGTGCTTTAATGGTTGGAGAGTATGCTCTACAAGCTGCCAAGGGAGGGAAGCAACCAACAGCGCTACCTGGCTGTGAAGCACAGCAATGATCCACTTGTCCAGAGAGCCTAAGGGTGCAGCAGTAGCACACCCATCTTAGTGGTAACCAACAGCTCTTTAATTGGATTTAAGGCCTGATCAACAGGATGGAAATCATGCCAGCTACCCAGGGCTAGTGAGGCCATGTCTCTAGGAGAGAACCCATTACTGCCACTTAACTAAATCAGAACAATTCCTAACTGCATTCTAATTACTTGTCCTTATGTCTACCTCTCATCAAAGACACTTCTCCTTGCAAAGGAAACAGAGACCATTGCAGAAAACCACAACCAGCCAAAATGAACAGAACAACAGATCATGGGATAAGCCGACCTAATGGATTCTTATACAAACCATGCATCCAAAGCTCCCATAACACCATGAAAAGGGGGAGAAGAGAAATTGTAAGAGCCAGAGGTCTAGGAAATCTGCTATGTGAGTCTCCTAGAGTTTGATCAGGAAGCTTCACCCATGATCCCTCAACAATATGGCTACTTACACAAGACCTGGGTAATGAGGAAGAGACAAATCGTATGTGGCCCCAGCTCTAGACAAAGAGCCATAGGCAAATAAGAAATACTGAAATCTGAGAAAAGAGAACTGGTCTTTCCAAGGAATGAGTATCCTTTGGTTATCCAATAGCAAATGGGCGTCCCTGAAATCATATACATACAAGCAACAATAAACTGACCCATCAGAGGTTGTGTATGTATATTATGTATATTATGTGTGTGTGTAATAATAACAAAATAGAGGCCATGAATTACAGAGGGGATGGAGGAATGAGACAGTCTGGGGGTAAGAAGGGGGAGGGGGAACATCACGTACTTTAACTTAAGTTAAAAGTTAAGTGAAAGTGACATCACATACATGTTATTATCTGCAAAAGGGAAACAAAGCAAACTGATACTGAAAGCTCTGGCTGCTTTGCAGAGGTCTCCAGGTTCTCTTCCCAGCGCCTGCACGACAGCTCACTCCCCTTCCAACCCCATTCATTTCATTCTGCACCAGCAAATATCCAGAGGCTCAGGACATTTGTTTTCCTTAGAGGAGTAGGAGCTCTCTAAGATGACTAAAATAGGGTCAGGACATAGAGCTAGGTGAGAAAAATGACCAAGATGACTTTATTACAGGATACAACGGTATCCAGTTCTTTTATATTTAAAAGTGATTTAATTACTATTGCTGTATGTTTGTCCACTTATCTGGACATTTATTAGAAATTTTATGGTTAATAGCTGTTTTACCTTTAGCCCTTTAGCAGAGACCAAATGTAAGCTTTAAACAAAATGGCAGTCATTGGCATTGGGAAGACAAAGGAAATTTGCTGAACAAGTGAGAGAGGGGGGTGGTGGAGAGAGAGAGAGAGAGAGAGAGAGAGAGAGAGAGAGAGAGAGAGAGAGAGAGAGAGAGCTCATTCTGTCCAAGTGGGACAGTTCTTTAATGACTTGTATTCTTTTGCAAGCTCTAAAGTATGGGGGAACACTCACCCAGTCTCTGCAATGATTTCTGGAGCCACATATGTTGGGGTGCCACAGACTGTGTACAGGGGGCCGTCGACAATTGTGGCCAGGCCAAAGTCACCCAACTTGAGTGATTTACTGCCATCCTGGTGCTCATACACCTGAAGGGAAAGTTACAAAGCTAAGTGTCATAAAGTCAAGAGCACTGCAGTTTATGTTTGATGTAAATGAAGTAACAAACGCACGCGCACACACACAAACTAAATATAGAACAAATGGAAATGGGAATGTGGGGTCATATTTATTATACTTGGGAAGTGAAGGGCTTCATGGTGGTTTGTATAACAAGTCCATTAAAAATACACATGAAGACCAAACTCTGAAATAACATAGTGCTGGCATTTCTCCCTTTGATTATCTGTATTTGATGTTTTCCACAAAAGGCAGCTCAGAAAGCTTCGAATCTACCAGTCATGAAAATAGTTACTTCATTTCCACATGTGAGACTATTTAAGCATGCCACCCTTCAGTAATAGAACACAACATTCACGCGGATATTAAAATCCTTTATTTTTAGTGCCCTGCATTTCCAACGAGATCTATTTATATTCCTATTAATAATTGAAAAGCATGTTCATATTTCATGTCACCTGTGGCAATTTGGAAAGGTTTATTGGGTGTAGCGTTAGCACTCGGTCAGCTTTCCTTATTAAGGCAGTGAGTCTCCAGTCTTCCTACCAACAAGCCAAACAAGCGTTCTCATGACCCTTAGGCAAATATGTAAGCTCCATTAATGCTAGCCCGAGACCAACCCAGGAGGATATGCTCTGAAAAGCAGCCCAAACAACTTCATTGATTTCAAAGGACAAAAGGGCAGGCAGAAGATGCTTTCTCCTGAAATCAGCAAGCTGAAGACAGTCACAATACAACCTTGTTTCCAGATTTCAAGAGATCCTCCAAAGAAATAGTCAAGTTTTCCACATTCATCAAAATAGTTTACCCATCAAGTTGAGGCTTGCATGGCCCCTGTTATCAGTCTGCGATCATCGTAACTTGCTGAAACTGAATGGGCCTCTTGCACAGCAAGACGCATCTCCAAGTATCAGGAGCATCAGTACTGTGTGCATGCTACATCTTTCTGCTTTTGCATCCCACTGAAGCATCTGGGCAGATGTTTGGCTAGCTCCACTGCAGCATCAGCAATGACCAATTGAGCTGACTGTTTTGGCAGAGGCAGATCTACTTTGATAGAGAGACTGTTTTTTTTTGTTTGTTTGTCTTGTTTTTTGTTTTTGTTTTTTTTTTCCTGCGTGGAAATGATTTGTCTACATCTGTGCACACTCATATTGTGGACTCTTTGTCTCTAGGGTTCTGGATCCTGATCAAGTTTGGGTTGCCCTTGGGTAGGCATCCAAAGTCTTAGCCTTGCAGTGGGACTGCCAGGGCAAAAGCAGCCATGTGTCCAGTTGTCCTCTGGGGTGGACACTATCTTCTCTACTTAATGAAGCAACTGTGCAAGGTGAAGTTAGCACTTTGAGGCACTAGCTGTGAAACACTGTAGTATTCTCAGACTAAATGCTCTCAAGCCAGCTTAAACTGTATTGTGCCCGCCGTTCTGGTCATGCAAACAATAAGCAAATGTTTTTCATGAAAGGAAATTCGAGATGGGAATGTCGAGATTGGCTGTCTAGTTCACTTCCCATATAGACCAGAGCTGTTTACCCCCTGAATTCCTCTTTGGTATCAATAACTTTTCTAAATTGCAAAATGCCTTCTTGCTTTGATGTTCTGTGGGGTCTGAGCATTCACGATGTGTACTTTGTGAGGCTGAGCAGATTTTGATATATCCAACCCCATTTATACAGGAAGCTTCCCACCCCTAAACACAGTATCTGTATCACCTAACGTTATTCAAAAGTTTGACAAAACCAGATGTTAGAGTGCCCAGTCACCAGAGGCCTCTTGTGGTTCTAAATATGACCCTATAACTTCCTCACGAGAAGGGAGTTACTAATGATTGCCATTTTAATAGGAATTCTGCCTAGCCACATATAAATTATATTTAATGTGGATGAATAATATTGTCCAAGGTAAGGAAAATGTAAGGACCAGGGTTCAACCCCCAGCATGGCAAAAGGCCAATAGGCAATAGACAAAAAAAAAAAATACAAAATACAAAACACTACACAAAATAATTAAGGCATCCTTTAAAATATTAATAACACTTCCCAAAATAGCAGTTAAATATTTTGAAGCTATAATTGTGTATTCCTTTTTTTACTTCTTTAGTCACATATATGTGCAACACCCTCCCTAACTTTTTTCAGTCTTTAAAAATGGTTTAATAGAATTTCCATGAGTAGAAAGAGACTCAAGTTGTATGAAGGCAGTCATATACAAAAGAGCTTATAGACAAAGGCCACATCCATGTAATTGAAAACCGTTCAAGACACTGGTCCTGTGCAAACGTTTCAACAGAACGTTTTTGCAGGTGAGCGAATATATGACCAGGCCTCTAGATGGAATTCTGTTTAACTTATTGTCGGGCAGGGCAGGAAACAAGACTACTTTGGGGCTTTTCTCTGTCAACACTGTGGTGGAAGGAAGGGGATACACCAGTGTTCTCTTCCAATGGGAGCGCCCCTTTCTTACATGGCATACTGAGCCCTCTCACAAATGGGGCTCATCAGGAGTGCTGGTGTTAACCATGGGACATTCACCCTCATCTCCCATTGCAGATGTTGTGGACAGGCCTGTGCGCCAGTGAGACCACGTGCATATGTAATCAGAACTTTGCGTTTTGTTTGTTTGTTTGTGGTGCATGTGTGTACAACATACATTTCCAAAACTATCTCTACACACTCTTTCTTCCCAGGGCAGTTCTAAATTCACGTGGAACCAAGGTTTTAACTAAAAATCAGAAAGCATGAAGGTTGCTCACAAATTCTCATTTGAGATACTAAACCCCAGGGTTGGAGAAATGGCTCAGTCATTAAAAGCACTTTCTGTTTTTCCAGAGGACCCAAGTTCAGTTCCTAGCACACGTATGTATCTTGTGGCTCACAACTTGTAACTCCAGTTCCCAGGGAACTGACACCCTCTTCTGGTCCCCATGGCTTGTCTGAACACACATACTTAAAAGCAGAATGTTAAAGTTGCACAAAAATAAAATACAAACTTATTAAAGAATCGGCAAATCTCAGAATGGATTATGAGGTTATGTTTGGGTAGGGTGTTAGCAGGCTGCAAGTACAGACCCTGACACCCTAACTCACTGAGCCAGGTTCTGGTCGAGGGAGAGCGTTTTGCCACTACTGTATGTTAAAGCCTCTATAAAACATGACCCACACGTTTAGTGGGAGCACATTAATTGTCAGTCAAGGAGTTCGCAACATGAGGTATAATTTAACGTTCATCCCAGGCCCCTTAAATACCATAGCTGTTCCCCCACATTTTAAACACCGAGGGGCTATTAAAAAGACGGGGATTAGTGCAAATTACCCAACATGTAGTGCTCTCCCTGCTTTAACTAAGCAATAAAACTGTGTGATTGTACAACACTAATTGAATGCAGCTACACATAATTGTGGGCTGCCATATGTATCCTATTACCGTAAAGACTGTCAGTGTTTTGTAAGCTAGCCTTGTGATCATTGCAGATGGCCCCAGTCAGAGAAGTTGTTCTCTTGGGTTTATTATACGGCCATAAAGACATCTCATGACTTGACAGACTAAATGTGTCAAATGACAACGATTATGAAAAAGGTTTCAATTAGAAGCTGAGGGCATGCCCTATTGGGGATCAATATACTGAAAGTTCAGGATATAGATTTGGGGTTGCTGGTATTTGTTTTTGTGTTGGCTGTATCTAGTTAAACAGGAGATGCTTGCACATTTGCTAACGTCCCTTGGATAGGAAACTGAGACCATTTGGAAAAGTTTCTTTTTGAAAAAAAATATATATACTCATAAAACTGCAGCAGGGACCATAAAATATGAAAATTCTCAGATAACCTGAGCCTGGTCAAGTGGTTTCTGAGATTTTCTTCTGGGGAGAGGAAGAGCTGACTGGTAAAACAGATGTGTTAGAATCCGCCCAGTTCTCAGAGTTACTGCAAATTCAAGGCTAGTCCTGCTGAAGCAATGGCCTAGGAATTGTTAGTAACCACGGAAATAGCTTTCCCAGAGGGACACAGTGGGAGCTAACAATGATTTCACAAAATAGACTTGACAAAGTGGCGTGAAATGGGCAAGGCTGTGTGAAGGGGTCAGTTTACCTTTTATTATATATGGAGTCACTTTTAAAAGAGGATAATCCCCCTCCCCCCAAGCCATGGCAATTGGGGGAAGGGGATAAAGCCCTTGCAATGCTTAAGAAATGGGTTGAATTTAAGTCTTTAATTCTTAAGAAGCAAAGGAGAGCAACACTTAAGTGGGGAATTATTTTGCAAAATGTAGTTTATGACCAGTATTACATTAAACTCCTTGGGAGAAAAGAAACTAAAGCAAATTAAAAAAAAATTATTTCCACATGTCAAATATCTCAGAAACCACAAGTTAAGCAAAATAATGAAGTTGATAAGAACTTGATACAGGCCAGACAGAAGTAAGCAATGGGAGAAGTTTCAATATTAAGAGAAATAAAATCTCTTGTCCAAGCATGTCACGGGTGATACCCAGGAAGAGAAAGATGTGAACGGAAACCCCAGGAAACCTGATTCTTACTCCCAATTTAAAATCGTCATGAAGTTATCTGACACAGCGTCCATGCAGCTGCAGCGGCACATTCCACATCCTAGGAATAGGATTTTTGCCCAGACCAAGGGAACTTAATATTACAGCAATTCTAAAAAATTTTCATTACGTTTTGGTCACACAATTAATAGCTCATATATTGCAGGGAAAAAAATATTAGGAAAGTCAGATTACTACGAATGAAAAGGAATTGAACCCATCTAGAGTCCTCATGCGGAGATGACTGTTGTAAACAGTATGGGTTATAGACTTCCAGAGCTTTCTGGCTTTTCTTCTACTTCTTATGTGTGTTGCCTGGGGACCAAATACATTGCACCTGGTGTCCTTCTATCCATGGCCTCTAGAGTGTCTCTCACTGTATTCACTGTCTCTAGCAATGCTACTGATCTCACACCTAAATGGATTTATCTGGGGGTTGGGAGTCTTGGGTTTGAGACAGAAGGACATCCCTTATCTCTTGAGTCTAGTGCTGTCTTGCATGGAAACTATGGGGTCACCTAATACAAAAGGACCCTGACGGAGGGTGAGCCATCTACTGAGAACAATGAGAAGGGCACACACATGCTGCAAGACAGAACAATGTGAAGCTGTGAAAGCAAGCGTTTGGGCAGGGGCTTCTGAGAGAGAGAGTTCCCCACCAAGAGAGTTAGAGTCTCAGGAAAACTATCTTTATCTTCAGGGTACTCTGGAGTTAGGGAGAAAAAAATGGTCTAAGCATATACATTTTAAAAATAAAAATGAAAACAATCTGTTTACTTTATAGCCTAATAAAAACATTGACTTAGTTATATTTTTGCCAATAAAGACTAAATTTTGTCTGTATGTAGTTTTTTTTAAAGACCCATCAGGTCTGGAAGAAGCAGTAGGTGTGACGATGTGCTCTGTTGCCGCGGTATTTTGCCATCTGCTGGTCTCCTCTAAGAACTTCATGCATTAGGTTCTTTGCCATTTAAAAATGTTATTTTTTTTAATTGTTTGACGATTTCATGCAATGTACAAGATGTGTTTTGATCAAGCCTACCTCCTATTATCTCTCCTTTAAGTTCTTCCCCTACCTAACCCCTACTTTCCCCTGCCAACTCCATGTGTTCTTTTCAGAAAAGCTACTGAGTTCACTTGCTGATACCTGCATGGGTATAGGGTATAATGTATTGGTGCGTTTGGCTTCCCAGGACCTGCATCACTGAATAAAACTGACTGCCTACTCCAGCGGTCATCAACCGCCAAAATCTCCTCAGGTAGGGGTGAGATTTCAGGAGCCCATTGCATGCTGGGATTTTGGCTGGCTTGGTCAGGTGCAGATCTTGCGCATAGAGTCCCAGCCACTGTATGTGCAGGCATGCAATGGCCCTACTTACCAAGTCCAACAAATAGGTTTCATAGCTTTGGATTTTAAAATAGTCCCTTTAGTCACAATCTGTCTTGCAGCATGCATGCATACTAGTCTTGATGCAGGAGTGAGGTTGGGGAATTATTGTACCTTCTCTCCTCTCAGACAAATTTGTACTGGAGCAAACCATGTAACTGAGGGGTTGAGAAATGGCCTGAGCCCCTCTGTCCTCCGTACTTTAATGAAGCACCGCACATTCTCACGCTTGTCTCGCCCACTCTGTACCCATCCACTTGATGATTAGGCACAGGGTTTGATGCCAAGTAAAGCAAACCAACACATGAAGGACATAGAGGGAAAAATGTTAAAGTTGATGAAAAATAAATCTATAAGTCGGCAGCTGTCAGTTCTCACCTAAAGTGTATCAGAACCCACTGCAACAGGGGAGGCCATGTTTTCTCATTAAAATACTGTGACCTTATCAGACACAGTTAAACGAGTCATTTGCATAATCAGTACAGATCTTTAAAGCGATGCTACATTTTAATGTTTGTGCTGTGAGACTTAAAAGTAAAGTAGACCCAGAATTCTGTATACCCAGTTAGACTACATAGAATGAAGTCTGTATTTGACATTTATAGAAAAACAAAAACATCACCGTGCTAACTAAAAACTCTCAATCGAACATTTAACCAGCCAAGGCCTTGTTAGCAATGTAACAATTCAGACAGATTGGAGGGCTCTCTGTGAAAGAGGAGAGCGGAATGGAGAAGGAGGCATTTGTATGAATTTGTTAAGTTTCCTTGTAGCGAGTTAACACATTCAAAATGTTATACTAACTTTACTGAGACACTTTTCTAAAATCTCATAGATCTATGTTTTGTCAAAAAGCAGAAAAAAAAAGTATCTGTGTGATTAGTAAAAATGTTAAAACATCGACAATAAAAGATAAGAAAATACGGCATTTTCCTGTGTATAATGTTACTGTGAGGTGGTTTTAATTTTTTGGCTACATGTAAAAGGGATATAAAAAGCAAAGGGCTTGACAGTTATGTATCTCTTCGTCTTCGTGAAATTCCTGTGGAGGAGGCTTGGGGAAATTAAAGAGCTGTTCAAGTTTACAAAATGAGACAGCATCAGGACCCTGTAGAGTGCAGATAAAGTTGTGCCCCTATAATGGTCTTTCCTATGCCTATGGAAAACTCAATAGCATTTCCAATCAAGAGGGATCTTTTGGGTAATTAGAAATGTCACCTTCATCCTGCTAAATGTGTTCTGTTTTTATATTTATTCTGCAACAGGTTTATCCCTCATAAATGTACCGACTCACAAACATCACAATAGGGAAGCGAATATATTAGTTTCTTGTGTAGATGTAAAAAAAAACTATTATGAATGGCTGCAATAGTTTTATATACTTCAAATCAAATCAGAAAAGGGGGAGAAAAAGAGGAGAGAATATATATATATATATATATATATATATATATATATATATATATATATTCTGTTTCATTTAAGTTAAAGTATGTTCCAATGAGCAGGGTGTTTTAAAATATCCTACAAATTATAGCTTTGAAAGAAAGCACACTGCTGTATACAGTTATAACATAGAAGTTATTTACAGAACTAGATAATGGTCTGGTGTAGAACCGATAAACAATGGATGCCTCAAAAGTGTACAGGGAAGGAAAATGAAGCCTTATTGTCTAATCACTGAGGTTTGGAGCATAGAGAAGTTACTTAACAAAGACCCACTTGTAAACCTGTTCCCATGAGGCACTGCTACATGAAGCAGGATACAGGAGTAATGACTGTGGATGACGGAAAATTGCTGCAGTTCACGGAGGCAGCTACGCAGAAGAGAATGTTTAGGCTGCTACAGAGATTTGGAATTTGAGGTGCAATTAAGTCAGACCCCTGCCATTTGACCTCAGCGGCTACAAGATTACCAATGTAATTGCAGTGAGCTAATTGTGTGCGTATTTACTTCTTGAATGCCCGTCTTTGATGATTGAATGTCAACTCCATGAAGGAATGTGTCTAGTTCCCTGGCATGGGACCTGACCCACAGTGGCTCTTGATTAGTCTCCCCCTAACTCAGAGCCCACTGAAGTCTAGGGGCATTGTGAGTTGGAACTCAGTGGAGAGCCGGAGTTTTCTACATGTATAGTATTTTATAACCTTGGGCAAGTCATTTAAATTCTAGGTACCCAGTGTCTTGACCAATCAATTGGAGGAGTTAAGGAATTCACTCCATATGATGGCAGTGGGTTTTAAACAGGATACTGGGTATTTTTAAAGGCCCCGCATGTGAGGCTGAATGTGTAAGTGATTCTCTACAGTAGCAGGCCTCACCACCTTTTATTTGTGAAGTGGGAGCTAAGATATTTTATTTTATTTAAACATTTTTTTTGAGACAGGGTCTCACTATATTTCCTTGGCTGTCCTGGAACTCACAAAGTAGACCAGGCTGGCCTCCAACCCACAGAGATCCACCTGCCCCTGCCTCTGCTCCCCAGTGCTGGCATTAAAGGTGTGGGTTATCTGTCTGGCACTCACATTCATTCTGATTGCCCCAGGCAGCTGGCTGTCCTGTGGTATGGATTTCAGTATCTGGCCACCAGACAGCAATTTCTGATACATTAAGGCCCAGAAATCTGGGTTTTAAATATTCCCAGAAACGAAAAACAAAAAAGAGAAAAAAGACCATTTTGGGGTAGATAGGAGAAAAATCATTTTTATTTATAATTAAGTTTCTAGCCTGAAGAATCAGTAAAATGTAGGCTACTCTGTGTTTCCCAGAATAGCTCCTCTTGCCTCGTTTCTGCTTCTATGTGGACTACCTGTACAGCAAGTAGGCCTGGGAAGGACCCTCATTTGTTGGCATGGAAAACCCAGACGGCAAAGCAAATAGGTTTAAAGAAAAGAAAGACACCAGGACTTTAGGGCTTTTCTCTGCTTGGTTTTGTTTAGACAGGATCAAGTAGCCCAGGCTGGCCTTGAACTCCTCGTGTAGCCAAGGATGTCTTTCAATATCTGGTTGTCTTGTTTTTCTATCTACCAAGTGCTGTTGTTACTGGCTTGTGCCAAGAATTTTATGTAAGTTTTATGCAAGGCTGGACCAGAACTCTTGAATTCATGAATGCTAGGCAAATACTTTACTAACTGAGCCATGGGCCAGTCACTAGCTAGTTTCTAAGATCTGGCTTTTCCATGATTGCTTTTGTGCTGATGTGATAACATCTATTTCTTCTGGTTCAGTTCCCTTTGGTTTTAGATAGTATCATTAACATGCAAAATTAGGATAGTAAAAGAAATACTGGTGGATGAGGTCATGGCTTGCTGTGCCCTTTACTTCCTGGGTCTTCAGCACCTACATGAAACCTAGGGATGGTTGAACATGCCTGCAATCCCAGAACAGGGGAGGCAAAGACAGGCAGATACCTGGGATTTGCTGCTGGTAGCTCAACTAGACTTGATGAATTGGTAAAGGTGGGTTCTGGTTTCATTGAGAGACTGCCACAAAAAGTAAGGTGGAATCTAGAAAGGAAGACACTGGATGTACCACTAGAATGGACCTCAATATCTTTCAATATCTGGACCTCAGGTCATTGTTCAAACACACCCATGTCTGTTCACACGTGTGGGCATACACATGAGCACCCTCCTCCCCTCTCTATAAGGGTCTCCTTCTCTTATAGAAGAAGAATAAAAGTGCAGCTGTGGAAGTCACTAGCCAGCTTTTGATTGCTTTTCAGAACTTTGTTCCCATTCCTGTGCCTGTAATGTATTTGCTAAGAAGTCTAGTGTTCTTGAGGGTATGGAAACTATCATAGATCACCTTAAAGAGATCTGAGAATAGCAGAAATGAGCCCGAAAGGCAAACAGTTGAAAGAAAGAAAGAAAGAAAGAAAGAAAGAAAGAAAGAAAGAAAGAAGGGAGGGAGGGAGGGAGGGAGGGAGGGAGGGAGGGAGGGAGGGAGGAGAGGAGAGGAAGAAAGAGAGAGAGAGAAAGAAAGAAGAAAGAGAAAGAAAGAAAGAAAGAAAGAAAGAAAGAAAGAAAGAAAGAAAGAAAGAAAGAAAGAAGGGAGGGAGGGAGGAAGGAGAGGAGAGGAAGGAAGAGAGAGAGAGAGAAAGAGAGAGAGAGAGAGAGAGAGAGAGGATGGAAGGAAGGGAGGAGAAGAAAGGGAAAGAAAAGAAAAGAAAAGAAAAGAAAAGAAAAGAAAAGAAAAGAAAAGAAAAGAAAAGAAAAGAAAAAGGGCAGAAATGTTCATAATGTTCATTCATTAGGGAGGGCTTGGGAGTTAAGGTGCCTGAGGATGGCTTTCCTCTTACCAGCAGATTCTCTGGCTTGATGTCACGGTGGACGATGTTCAGGCTGTGCAGGTATTTGATGGCGCTGGCCAGGTTGTACAGCATCCCGCTGGCATCTCTCTCTGTGTATTTGCTAGTGGAGGTGATGGCATCAAAAAGGTCTCCACCCTGGAAGAGAGCAGCTGGGTGAGTGGGATAGTGACAGATGGACCTGTAGGCTGCCCATGGAGGGGACTGACAAACCAGAGAGGCTATAAAGAGTGGATCAGAATTTGGGGCTTTCTAAGGACTTTTTTCTGCTACTATCTTTCAAAAGACCAAAAGACTTGTTGGTGATTTCTCTCTTCAGTATGAAAGCTATTGACATTTTTCTCCTGAGCTTAAAAAAGAGCAGAGCAACGGGACCTGACAGCAGACATGTGCTTCTCTCCATGGCCCCCTTTTCAGGGAAGAGGAGGTGGATCAGTGCCCCAGCTGAGAAGCCTCCTGTGGGGGATACGGGTGACATGTGCTACCTGCCACACACCAACTGCTAGCTGAGATGCAAATTCATAGTCCTAAAACCCCCTCAGGTAACGCTGCGTTCCCATCTTTAACAGAATGTTCTCGTGCCTGTGAAATTAGTAAGACATGTGTGGAACACTCTCTCTCTCTCTCTCTCTCTCTCTCTCTCTTTGATTTGCTACATTTAGCTACCTTGAAGTGGGTGTTCAGCTTTCTTTTTCAATAATGTATTTCTCTGTAAGAAATGGAAAAACGGGACCCACAACTCATTCTAAAGACAAGAGAGACAGGGAGAGAGGAAGGGGATGATGGCAGAGAATGCCAAAGACAGTCTTCTGAGTCTATTACTCCTCTGATCTTCTGTTTCCCTGGTTTCTTTATAACTTATTACTACTTGATCAAACAGTGATTTGGGGCTCAACTTCTACGTTTGCATTTGAAGTCCTTGCAGAGCTTGGGTGTGCTTTACTAAAAGCATCTTTCTTGAATACTGACCAAGCGACAGTTGAGCCCAGAGCCCAAATGCATTCCTATGTCACTATATAGTGACCAACTTAATTTCCCCTTTCAAAACATAGTCCTGTAGGCTGTCAGGTTTCTGGTTTCCCAAATCGTGCTGGGTCTCTGTTCCCCTGTGCAATTTCCTCCCTGAAAACTTCTCTCACTATCGGATAAGCAATGGTTCCTCCACAAACAAACTTAAACAAAATGTTTTCTCCTCTCTTTCCTGTTTTTCTCAAAGACCAGGGTGTCACACCAGGTATGAAGTTTGTTTCTGAGTCACAGGAGGAGGTGGAATATTATCTGTGGTCTCCTGGACCCCCCCCCCCTTAGTTATACAGCAAGACAAGACCTGGGTGGTGTCCTGGTCCTGTGGGCTCAGGCCTCAGGTCAGTTCTTTCTGGCTCAGACATGACACTCACTCTCTCCCGTAGTTGAGACATTTTAGTTATACATAGAGAATTCTCGGAGGCTACTCAGTGAGATGACGACTTTGTGTAGTCATCTGATCAGCATACAGTTGACAATCAGACTGAGATCCGTCACCAAATGCCTGTTTCCCATTCCTAAATTTAACTTATTCACACCTTCCCCACAAAAATCAGCCTATGGGGAATTGTCCAATGAAAATACGGGGATTAATCATATTTTTAATAGCGCACAGCAGGGCAACAGGAAGGCACTGAAGCTGTTGGTTTAAAGAGCAATGCCATGGTGAAATTCTATTCTGTGAGCTAGAGACAACATAATTTACCAAGGGATTAAAATAGTGATTTTTATAATAAAATGTGTATATAAAAATTGGAACAAATTAAAGGACTTCTCTTTGATAGAATGATAGTTTAACAGTTTTGACCACAACAACATTCATTGACTTGTTCAGTCATCCCTAGCCTCAAATATGACAACAGTAGTTTTTCTTTGGGAAAAAAAAAAAGAAAAGAAAAATGAACTCCACACCTTCACTAATTCCATTACAAGATACAGTTCAGTCGGCACATCCATCTCTTCAATCAGGAGGACAATGTTGGGATGCTTCACCCTCCTTAGGATGGAGACCTCGTTCTGGATCATGTGCTCCTGTTCAGGGGAGAGATCATTTCGGTAGACAACAAGTTTCCGAGGGACTAACTCAAGAGAGGGCAACAACCTGAAGACAGGGAGCTATATTTTGGTGAAATGTGACAGTATTCTGAAAACCCTAAGATATTTAACTCCAGATCCGCTATGATAACTAAAATTTCCTAGGAAAATGACAGAATGAATCTCAGATAACAAAAATAAGAGAAGACAATAAAGCAAGCAAAGATAAGGGGGAGGGAATCAAATCATCCCCATTACATTGAATCCAGGAATAGCTATAAAATTATATATTCTTCTAAACTTGTTACATTTTGTTCTATCAAAATGTGCCTCTTGAGCTGCACTGTGTTAAGAAACCGGTTTCTGTTTATCTACCCTTGGGACGCAAGCATCACAAGAGTAAACTTGGTACGCACTTTGCCTCGGCATTTGCTTTTCTTGATGATTTTCAGGGCATATTCCCGAGCAGTCGACCTGCAAAAAAGAAGTTTTGCTTTTTTTAAAAAACAAAAACAAAACCAATTTTGAATCAATTAATTTCTTTGACTGGGAGTTATTTTCTTGCTTGTAGGTTTCAGTGTTTCTATTTTTGAAAGGGCTCCTTTCTTTCTGTACAGACATACATGGATGGTTATGGGCTTACCCCATCTAAGGGCAAAGGATGTGTTAGCACAGACCGACCTAGAGTTATGCAGCCATATTATACAGAAAACACAACCATTGTGGCTCCTTAAGCCGTGCTAAGCTGCTGTGCTGGATTCACATCACATGCCTGCTTTCATCCTCCTTGCCACTTATTTACTTATTCCCCTCACCTCCGCCACACACAGGATCTCCCTACATAGCCCAGGCAGGTCTCAAACTGGTAATCCTCCTGCATCCACTACCCAAGTGTTGGGAATATAAGTGTGATCTGTTGTGTCCAGCACCTCGGTTTTCCCTGGGGTTCTCTCTCCACTAGGGAGGCTACGACAGTAGTCTGAACAGCTCTTACGGTCACCCTGAAGACTCCTGGGAAGTTGTAGATGCCCGTTCAGTGTCAGAGCCTGAGAGTGAATTGCTGAAGAACCCAAGAGTGAGGAGGCTCACAGAGGACAGAGAAGGATGAAACTGTTTCTGGAGCTTCCTGGAAGTCACTTTGTGGCTGTCACTCAGGGGAAAATGGAAGGGCTGCTTAATGTCAACTCACTTTCCCATAGCCACATGGCAAGGATCATATCTTGTTTCTCGGAGCCTGAGCTTCCCATACAGCCCAGCCAAATGGTATCTTCTGCCCTGATGGGTGTGGGAGAGCTGTCACCCTGTAACATGTGCTAATATGGACCAGTTTATCTAAGATGAAATTCTAGCACTAAAACTAAGGGCATGGCTATTGTCAGACGACACAGCACATAGGAGATTGCACTAAACCATGACTTCTGAAGATACAAGCTTTCCTTTCTGGTACTAATAGGGCCTAGCCTTTTACTTACAGATAAAGTCACCTATCTGGATCCAAATGGTTGTGGTTGGAATGAGTCGGATGAAGGACACATTTAAAAAAGGGAATTTTAAAGTCAAAGAGCAAAAAGATGATTTTTTTAATAGACAAATTAAGAGACCAAGTATTAAAAAAAAACTCTTTCATGGGCATTTTAGAAATTAGTAACATATTATTTCAAAAACTGCTTCTGTTACTTGCAGGCCCCAGCACTGGAAACACTCAATAAACCTTACATTGTATGGTTAAGTCTGGGGAGTGAAACCAAAAGAAGGTAAGGCCTCTGAAGCTCCTGTCTTTACTAGAACTTTGATCTTTGGATGGGGTGAGGTAAGCCTCTTTGTTTCAAGGTGCTTGTCCTGTTGAAATGTGGGTGCTCAGGGGAATCCACACTGCCTTCACTCTGTGAGAACATGGATGCAGAAGTCTAAAGGTTCCCTTCTTTCTTGCACTGCATTACTGACTCTTACAGTATGCCAGGATGGGGGAGGAGCAAATCACATCTCCGGGAAATGTAGGATTTGGATGCTCTGTGTCCCCAGAGAAACCCCAGACCATCAGCAACGATGCATGGTTGAGACAGAGAGGACATATCTTGGAAAGGTGTAAGGCAGGCTACTTGGCATTAGACAGTGAAGAGGCAGCCCCAAACATGAGTGATAAAGTGCTTCTCCCACCTACATAGACCATTCCTTAGGAGCTTTGGTTGAGGAGGATCACAAGACCCTTTCAAAGGACTCCTCGAGAAACTGCTGAAGACTTGGTAAGTTTGAAGATAGATCATCAAGAGGAAAACTAAAAGCTTTAGATAAAACATGTCTCTGACCCGAATCTCTGAGCAAATCTCCTTTCTTTCAAGATTTAGTCTTGGACCTATGGATTCCATACTTACAGCAATCTTGTTTAGGGTTAGGTAGCAAGGATGGAGCTATGCAAGGCTCCAACACCAAGGCTGAGTACCCACCCCACCTCACTTTCCATAAAACAATGGAAAGACTGCCATATTGGTGAGAAGTAGGTTCCTTGGCTGTAGGATGCTCTCAAAAGAGCAATGCTAAAGTCTTCTAGACCCATGGCTGGTATGCAATCTGAGAAGGTGGAATTTATCTCTACAGGCAGGAAGACATCCTTGAGCTGCAGACAGGGTTGTCTCCCAGGAAGCCAGGATCTTCTATTCTGTCCCAAGTCTACCACTGAGGTAAGTGGGGGTTGGGTGGCCTCAGGGTTTATTAAGAAGTATGTCACCTCTCTAGCTAGAACATTTTATAACACAGTCAAATATTCTTCCAAATCTACTCATATCTTCTATCAGAAACACACAGAGGACCACTAAGTTTAATATCTCAACAATTTTTCTTGATTTTTAGAAGCAGAACTGTAGTTACTTAATAATAACCATTAATTACTTCCAGTGTGTGTTTCTAGGAGTAGCTGGTATTTAAAACTGAACCCCAAAGCATGTATTAGTACTAAATACATAATGATAGCAATGCCAAGGAATACTTTACCCAAAATAACCAACTTGATTTAAGGCATATAAATTTGGGAAAACAATGGATGTCTGGCTTGCTGGTAACAACACAGGCCATTTGTTTGTCTATTCCTGGCATTACATTCTTGACCTTTCATGGAACTCTCTAGGCCCTAGCAAGAGCATCAGTACCAGCGAATTCTGTCTTTGTCCTCATCTAGGGCAAATAAATTGGTAAGGGCACCTTCCCATTAAATACACCCTCAGGTTGAAGCCCAAGTACAAGTTTTCTGATTGTAATTAAAGCCACTCCACAAGATGGGAGCCTATTCCTGACAGCTCTCAGGGTCAAGAATATGTGACTAGAGAGTAGCTAGGGGAGAACCTGCCACTATTATTCTGTTAATGAGTATTAAATAGTATTAACTTGACTTCTAATGGTTTTCATCATACTTATAGATTAGTGCACATTTGAAGATCTGAGAAGATATTTACTGTTGTAGGTGACTGATACTGAGATCCACCATTGGTCAAGGTGTCCAGAGTGACATCAGATGCTCAGCCCTAAATGAGATATCACACATCACTCTCTCCTCCCAAGGGCCAGGGATCACTGTGGAAGAGGCGTTAGGAAGACCGGAAGAGCCAGAGGCAGTGAATGATCAGAAGGAAGTATGAGTTTACAGTAACCGAGAAAGTGCTCACAAGATCTGCACAAGTTCAAGCCAGACAAGATCCCAGCATAAAGAAGGGGTAAGTGCAGGATGTTCCTCTCCTGGCTGAGGAGCTTTGGTAAATGATAGCTTCTGAGAAAAGGAGAGTGAGTTTTCTTTAAGGGCGTGGCTCCTGGTAACTCTAACACAGTCCAGGGAATAGCCACATACCTAAGAGTTAATACACGGCATTAATGGGACTCAATGGACTTAAAAACAAATTGAGAACACCACATTAGATGTCAGAGGGATCTGGCAGGACACAGGAGAGAAGAAATATAACCAAAAACAATGTGTGGAAATATCAAAGAATTTATAACAATATTTAAAAAAATTTCAATTGCTCAAACAGTGGTATGCTAGCAAAGACTATGTTAGAAGGCACTCAGAAAAGATCCATGTCAATCAATGACTGTGCCCACTGTGGAAAACTGGCCTGTGGTGGTGTATTATTATAGAAGAGGAACATCTTTACCCTTGTTGATACACATTCATCTCCCAAAACAAAGCAGACTGTACCCACAAGCAGCATGTGCCATCCATGCCATCCTTAGCTTGCGTTTATTTTCTTGGATCTCTGTAAAATATTAAGAGAATGTTTCCCAATATCTATGGGGAGAGAGGGCAGCAGCCATATGTCCTTGCTCAGCGGGAGCTGGATGCTGACACTTTCAGAGCAATCTGGCATTTAGACTCTGAAGTTTCACGCAGGGAGCCCAAGATGTGAACTCATGCAGAATGAACACAAGCCAAGTGAGAAGGAAAAGAAGAGAGAAAAAAGAAAGGAAGGGAAGAAAGGAAGGAAGGAAGGAAGGAAGGAAGGAAGGAAGGAAGGAAGGAAGGAAGGAAGAAGGGAGGGAGGGAGGGAGGGAGGGAGGGAGGGAACAAAAGAAAGAAAAGAATAGAAAGGAAAAGAGAAGAGAAGAGAAGAGAAGAGAAGAGAAGAGAAGAGAAGAGAAGAGAAGAGAAGAGAAGAGAAGAGAAGAGAAGAGAAGAGAAGAGAAGAAAAAGAGAATTCTGAATGGAGAAGTAGGAACTGTCCGGCATGAGAAGGCTAGGATCCTAGGACTGAAATACCATCCTGGTCCAGGACCAGCTAGAGCAAACAGTAACTGATCCGTTGAGGTTTGGTCTTTTGCTATGTAGTGTATTGTAATGTTAACTACTGGCCCTCGGAGCCTGGTTGATCCCGGGGAATCCACACTGTACAATGTGACCTTGCTCCTTAATTTAAAACTTTTGGTTAAATAAAGATGCTAACAACTAATAGTTGGGCAGAGGAGACATAGGTGGGGTGGTGGGGTTCCTGGGCTTGGGCGGAGGGAGAATCACAAGGAGGGAGCAAAATGGTGGAGAGAGGAGGAAGCTGACACAGAGTAGGTGAATCTTAAAAAACCATAGCCATGAGAGCTAGCCAATTGGAGTTAAGAGCTACCTAGATGAAACATGAAAAGTTACAACTTTATAACTTGGGGTTGCTGATGGGAAAGTAAATTCTAATTTGCATAGAGGGTAGATATCTGCCCAGCTCTAGTGCTGATTGGGGCTTCTTATAAATGTAAAGGTCCTGTGTCTTTTATCTGGGAACAGAATAATCAATAGTGGGGTAGAAGCCCCTGATTGAGATTAAATATTAATGACAATGCTAATCACTAGGTCAGACTACAGATGATGAGTATAGCAAACAATTAGGAAGCTCACAAAGAAAGGCCATGCCTGTCTGCCAAAAAAGAGACATTCTGCTTAGTAGAAAGATGTGTGTATGTGTGTGTGTGTGTGTGTGTGTGTGTGTGCATGCGTGCGAGTGTGCATGTATGTGTGTGTGTAACTGCATATATATGTAGATATGTACATGTGGAAGTAATTCAATACATACAAATATTATGTATCCTATATACATGTAGGATATATATGTAATATATATTATATTATATGCCTTTCACCTTAGGAATGCCTTTCCTGATTTAATTTCTGCTTTATTTTACAGTGAAATAGTGACTTTGGGAGAGGTAAGTTCCTTATTAGAATCTTGTGGGGAATCCTTTATTAGAAGCAGAGGGGTAGACAGACTTAGATGTGTTTTGGGAAGCAAAGCTCTGATCCAAATGTTTAGTAGACGAGGGAACTTCAATATTTAATTTCTTCAGTCTATTTTTATAAAATGGGAGTAGCATTATTGACCCAATTGGATCAATGTAATTCAGTGGGATACTATAATTTAAGGACCATGAATAGATAGATGTTCAGTAAACATTGGTTAGTCCTGCTTCAGGAAGGGTGAAGCCCAAGATGATAATGGAATGTTCTCTGTGTCTGGCAGTCAGGCAATTGAAGGTGATATTCCATGGACAGGGGCTGCAGACTAAGGGGGAGGAGGGGAGATTTTCAGGCCACCATTACTCATGACTCTACCTACCTCATGCAGAGTAACATAGCAACAGTAGGTTGCTATGCTGCTGTGAGCATCCTAGCCCAGCTGGAATAATGACAGGAGTGAAATCTGAGAGCTGCTGTATGAGGGACACTTAGTGGAGGCTTTGCTCTATGGAATGAGCTGAGCTGGGGTACAGGGAGCACTTAGTGGATGTTGGTTCAACTAAGAATCCTGGTGATGCATGCCACCCTAGGCAGGCTTCCAGTTCTCAGTGGCTCAGATCTATTCTTCTTGAGAAGACCAAAGCCTGACTCTTCTGTGCCACAGTGTCCTCATCTGTCTCCTGACCTGGGGTGCCCTCTCCAGGTAGTGGTATGAGATAGGACAGATACGGGCAGCAAAAACTCGAGGAAGGTCCACCCACTGGGAGCAGTAAAACCTAGATGCTTCATTCAGTCCAGCCTTTAGAGAACCAGAGGGATCCCCTCAAAAGAGCTAAAGGCCTCCAGCACAGGTATGAGAAGATGCCAGCTGTCCAGTTCTGAATATAAGCAACTGCCCAGAAAAGAACTCAGAGTCTGACACTGAGCTGAGGTTTGAGGTCACTTCCATTTGGGCTGGCATGGTATTTGTGGTCACTTTTCTTCTTGGTAGCCACCAGCTACCATCCTTGAGCAGTTATCAAGAACTTGTGGATAAACGGGGTATGGAGCAGGTCTGTATTCCTAACACTCAGAAGGCAGAGAGAAGGAGGAGGATACCAAGTCTGAGGACAGCTTGAAATGACCTTGACGCTAAACCCACGGGGTCTGTAGTTTATCCACGTGAAGACATTTTCACAGATCAAATACCAGTTCTGTAGACTCAGCACACATGCATTTTAAAACCTCTCAAGGTTATTGTGCTCTACGTTTTATGACGGTACATATTAGAGATCAGATCCTATAAATGAACATTCCTAAAGAGATGTGCATGAGGAGGTCTTCAAAATGACTTCTCCAGGAAATAATATAAAACCTTATCCTGACAGAACTGGAAAGCTTTTCTAAATACACTAACTAAAAATCAAAGTCTTTACATGAAGTCTTTTAGACATCATCCCATTTTTAAAGTCTATCCTTAGGTGGCTTTTTCTTATTACTTTTTACTCTTTTGTCTCTGGGGTTGAGACATTAAGTTAAGCCATATGTGTTTCTGTCTGAAAGCATGAAAGACAAATGTTTCTTTAACTTACCACGAGGACAAGCCCCCACTTACCTCTCTATACATTCCTTGACAACAGCAAAATTTCCGTCTCCTATTGTTCTCCCGACTTTGTATCTCTCTGTTATTGTGGCAGGAATCTGGAAGCCTTCCTCAGACTCTTCTGAAAGAATCATGAGTGTGTCTTTATTGATGGAGAAGGGGCCACAGATGTTGTGTTTAAGATACATTTCTAACCATCTTCTCGCAGATTAGAACTGATTCAGAAGTATGGCAGGCAGCCCCCCTCCCTGGCAGGCTCAGACGGACTCAATGGTTTTTACCAAGGCAAACGATAAATTAAAAGAAAACCTGTTGTGTCCACCTGGACCCATATCACTGCCACGTATGTTTTTGCTTCAGAGGGACTCAGGAGGAAATCCTGCATTTGAACTTCATGATAATTTGATCAATAGCCCCCACTGAATAACCATTGTGTTCAGAGAAATGACTTTTTTGTGTATGGAGCAGAGGAAAAGGCAGTTCTGGAGAGATTCTGGGCAGTTGTAGATTAGAAAAGTGTGGACAAGTCCTGTTGTTTAGACACCGAGTTTTAGTCTAACCTAAAATGGAAATCTCTGCAGAATTCTTTCTGCACTAAGTGCCGCTGCTCCGCTCCCTCGTATCAGCGAGCAGATTTTAGACAAATGTTCTCACCAAGCAACCTGCATGACAGATGTCGAGTTTAAACCCTGATATCTATTATGTCTGTGGGCAGAACAGTTTTTATAATAACATAACATGTTATACCTCTGAAAATGTACTCTGGAATATTTTACAAATGGCTAATAATACCTTAAATATCCAAGGCTATAAAATTAAATAAGCCATGCTTGGGTCACATAAATATGATGCATCACCTTTACCATGTCAAGGATATAAAACGCCCTTTAAAGCTGGGCTGTAAAATGTGTGAGCTTTAAAGTTATAAATCCCAGCTCTCCCCCAGGCAACCTGTGTGCAAAATGGGATAGGATCCTAGCAAGATTCCTAACTGCGTGCTTCTCATAGCACGTCCTCATAAACTGAGTTTTTCCCCTCAAAATAAAATTGGGTGTTTTGGGGGTTGTGGCTCTGGTAAGTTTTGTGGTTCCTATTTCACATGTGGTACTAGGAAGGAGTGAATGGAAATTCATCTGCAGTTTCTTGGGCTGCTTCACAGTGCTCAGACTGCATGCCTGGGTGGCTTTGCTAGAAAGTGTAGGGAAAATGCAGGGTGACTATCTCTACTATGTTCACAATGCATCGTCACAGCCTCCACACTGTGGACGGCATTTCCCTCCTGGGTCACGGGAAGCTACCTTGGCATTTCCTGGAATAAAGTGAGGGATGTTGTCAAAGCCCCTCCCTTAGCCCATCCAGGAAAGAGTCATGATTTTGCCTGTGTTTGAAAGACTCGACCTAGGGATTTTCACCTTCTCTATGAGGAGGTGAGGACATGGTTTTGGCTTATCTGAATTTGCAAACCGTCTCTCAGATAACAGGGTCTTAGACTCTGTTCACGTGTAATAAAGTAGTTGTCTGTGGCTCTTCAGGTATTTGTGATCTTATAGATGGGGAATAGAGAGAGGTCATCTGTCTTCTCCTCCAGTGGAGACATTCACCAAGACACCCATCCAAGGCACAGCATCTGGGGTTTTTCTACTAACTATTGATAAAGGAGCTGGTCCCTTTGGACTCAGGTTTAGTCCAGGACTGTCACAATTCACTGGGTAAGTGTGGCACACTAGAGTGAAAAAGGCTTCTAGATGGCTGAACTATAAACTTGGACACATGCAAACAAGTCACACATGAGTCCCATGTCTTGCTTAATGGAAGAGCAGCCCTCACAGGATGTATCTTTGGGAAAGTATCAAGTCATACCTATCGAAGCAAGAGGGGCTTATTCTTAACAGTGGTTAACCCTCACACACTTTTACTTTTGCAAATGGCTCCCATTAATTGATTTGCACGGGCTTCCATCCCCAGGGGTGGGAATAATGACATTAATATTCCGCATTTCTATTAAAAAGGAGTTACGCTCTGGAAAACTAGAGGCTTATCCCAAACCACACAGCAAGTTAGCAAAAAGTCAACTCAGCAATCCAGGTCCTTTTCTTCTGTCATGGAGAAATTCTAATGCTAATTAGTTGGAGGGCCAAATAGTATTTCTTTGGTGTTACCAGCAATGAAAAGAAGTATATGTAGTTTGATGGATTAAACTCCCTTAGGTTGGAGCCCACCTATGCGTG
Source organism: Mus caroli (assembly GCF_978045245.1). Lineage (NCBI taxonomy): Eukaryota > Metazoa > Chordata > Mammalia > Rodentia > Muridae > Mus > Mus caroli. The sequence continues at coordinate 106,840,394 of NW_028227258.1, forward strand.
CTCACATCCAAGACACAGTTGTCTTTTCATTTATGGAAGGTGAGTAGAGCAGGGGAGCACAAAGGCAGACAATTGCTGGTGTTCTTAAGCATCACACACCCACAGAGGATGTGAAAGGATTCAGTTGGGCCAACTCTTCCTTCCCACTCCCAGACAGTGGGTGCTAGCACCTGTAGGAATCACCCACTCCTGTCCCCAGTGAGAGTCAGTCCCACGGGAGCTGCTGAGGCTTGACTGCTCTTTGTATTTCAGATATTATAGTTTGCAAAGTAAATTCAGCTAACCCCTCCTCCATCCCCTCTGCAAGCTGTGCCTTCTCCCAAGCTCATCACCTTCCCCAGGGCCATCATTCTCATCCATTGAGCTGCAGACTTTTGTGGATGAAAGTGAAGTAGAGGAGCCGCCATGCTGAGAGATCTGGAAAGGAACAGAAGCAGAAGAAGAAAAAAAAAAACCTGGGTCAGAATGAGGGAGCCTCGACACACCATACCCAGCCCGGAATCTCAGGAGCTAGTGTTGCCCCATCCCAGGGAGAAATTGGTCTTTAAACTTGGAAAAGGAGGTCTTCAGAATATCTAATGAGTGCCACAATTCCCACCCTCACGAGTAGCCAATAAGATGAGCAACTAGGCGAGGCTAATCGTTTGAACACTGGACACCCGTGACTGCTTTTCTCAAAATCAGCACCCTTGAGCTCCCGTTTGCCAGATTTTAGATGTCTCACTCTGTCTTCTAGTCTATCCTAAGAGTCAAATGTGGTACCATTCTGGCTTTATCTACTCTTTTTTTTTATTATTATTATTTTTACAAGATCAAAAATGTCTCTTAAGTTAGTTATAAATATTCTACAAAACAAAAACCCAGCAAACAACTCAGCTTTAGCAAAACTTTAAGAGAAAAGTAGAAGAGTGGGTTTGCCACTCTCTGCTTTGAGATAAAGATACACAGTAAACCTGAGGCCAACTTGACATGTTCCTTAATACATCTGAGAGAAAGGCAAAATTAAAGCCTAGGTGAGAAGAGTCTCCTGCAATTCAGGCAGCTTTGACTGAAGACCCATGTAAGCAAACAGGGCTTTGATTACAGTGGGAGGGAAAATATTTAATATTAGAACTGACTGGGAACAATATTTAACAATGGAATGCTTCCGTCTCCACCCCTACTTCTTGAGAAAACAGTTTTGCACACAGTTATGCTATTTCTAAATAGTGAACACAGCTCATCCTAAAAGTTCTTCCTTCTGTTCCCTGGGTTTATCCACTTGGTTGGCCTGATGGGAGCAGGAGGCGGTGAGGGGGCGGCATTGGCTCATGATGCTGGCTGTCTGTGGAGCAGAGAGAAGGGAGAGCGGCTGTAGTTGCATTTATCACGAAGTGGTGACGAGAAGCAAACTTGACCTACATTTCCTCTGCTTACCCGTCTCCCATTCAACCTCCACCCCGCTCCATCCAGCTATAACTGAGCACAAAAAGGGCAGAGAAGTTGTACGTGGCTCATACCCAACAGCCTCCTGCACAGAAAACCCAAATACCTTTGTCTTCCTAAGACAGATCTATGTGGTGGTTGAAGATATACCGTGTAACCACTCCAAGGCCACCTGAGGCAAACACCACAGAACATTTCCTGAGTGATGAAGGGACAAAGACGGATATATCCCATTGATGAGTTCATTACTGTTGACAGTTTACAAGATTAAAATGGAAATTATACTATTAACAATACTTCTTTCTTATAGAACATTCTAGAAGTTTTGATGTTACTGTTGTATACTCCCGAATGTAATACAGTCTACATAATGTGCCCTGAGCCTCCACATATCACAAAAATATTCCCTCCATATGCCTGGTGGCCTGAACTCATCTGCTCTGATCTAGCCTCTGACTGACTAGGAACAAAGGTATGTCACATCCCACAGCAAAGATCCTAACTCCCAAACAGAGGGTTCCCTTTTCTTTTTCTTTTCAAAAGCACTACAGTACAGAATCACAACCCACCATGTCGGAGGCACTGTAAATGTATCAGCTTCAAAGTCACACTCGCCTGACTCTCAAGAATTCCTGTTTGTGAAAATGTTATACTTATCATATCTGTGCAGAAGGCTGGGCCACGGCAGGTTTATTACATCACAGGCTGGAGAAAATAAACTTTAACATGGTTGCACTGGAAGAGGTGTGTACTTTTCAGAACAGCAAGATTCTTGGTCTCCTGCATCGTTCAAAGTGCAATGGCAATCCAGACAGAAAAGCACTAAATAAAATGGGTAAGCTGGAGGACGTCTCTTCTGGGCTTTCTAGTCCTGGGTTTTGTGGGGTTTGTCGTTGTTTGTTTGTTTGTTTCTCTTGGCATTGCAAATGGGGTTGCATAGTGTAGATATGTCATGGGTTGTAGGTGGCAGGTGTTACCTTATGTTGTATTCCATAGTTTACAATCCAAAGACATTCTTTCATCAAGCACTCAAGTTAATAGACAATAGTGTGTTTGCAAAGATGCTCACAGATTATATACTCAAGTGTGTGTGTGTGTGAGAGAGAGAGAGAGACAGAGACAGAGAGACAGTGAGAGACAGAGAGAGACAGAGAGAGAGAAACAAAGAGAGAGAGAGAGAGAGAGAGAGAGAGAGAGAGAGAGAGAGAGAGAGAGAGAGAGAGAGAGATGCTTCTGTTAATAAGAACATCAGGTGCTTTGCCCCGAAACCTTGACCCGAGTGCATGGTAACATCTCTTAAAATGTAGCATTCCATGAACTTGCTGTATGCTATCCAGTAAACTATCTTGTTGACTAATAACTTGAATTTTCAGCAGAGCGGCAAATGTCTGCTGCCATGAACATCTGCCACAGTGCCCCAGCTGTGTGGCTTTACCTCATAAATAAAAGTCCCCTAGGGTTTCTAAGCTCAGTTTATTTCGCATCTTTAAAGAGTAAGGTCAATGCAAGTGTATTGATATATACAATTGCTTTGGCTTTTTTCAACTCTTAAGTTTGTGTTTTGAAAATGTAACCCATGCCATTTCAGATTCTTTGTTGGTTAAGACTAGTAGATGACCCAAGATTTTAAATGAAAAGCTTATTTAAGTATCAATAGGGTACTCTGAAAATGGAAAGTTATAGTTTTCTTTATTGTGCTCACGTGCGGTAAAATAAACCTACTGGCCTTCTAAGGGCACCATCTCTTCTTTTTTTCCCAAAGACGTAAGATGCCGAACATTGCACACCTTTCAAAGGCAATGGTCTTTCACGGACTCAAAGAACTTCAGGAACAGGACTGGACCTTAAATGCCTCTTCCACCCCATTTCCACTCAGATATCAGACTCCCCACTACAGAGAGATGGTCAGGTGACCCATGTCCAAATGCAGCCAGTACAAAGCACATCCCTCCCTTAGGCCCCAGCTTAATTGTTAACAAGGCAAAGTAGTCAAGGGCTTTTCTTTGTGTCTAAATCATGTTTCTGGACATTTCTATTCACTGTTCTTATTGCCCATCTCTGTAGGTAACCAGTGGAATCCATTGCCACAAGACAGAACTTTAGGTTTGTGGAGACAAACGGGTCTGCTTTCTCAATTTGCACATGCCTATATTCTCTTGTTCATTATGTGACAAAGATCTGGGATTCTTCCCCCTCCTGGGGATACAGCTAAGCTGTCAATCTTTCTCTTTAACCCTGTTACTCAAAACTAAGTCAACTGGCTGAGTGTGTTCTGATCGGCTCTGAACCTGCTTTGTGCCCAGTAAAGAATTGATTCACTTCAAGATCACAGTGGCTTCTCTGCGGTGCCAAGTTTTAACCTTTTACCAGCCTGAGAGGTTAACCCGTCTTCCTGTTTGATAGGTTGATTTTTATCAACCAAACACTGACTCTTTGTGTTAAATGCCATCCTCAATGGTATTGTTTATTTTATATTCATTTTTCTACTATACTCTTACTTTTTGGATTTTGATTATCCACTCCTTTTCTTTTGCTTCCTCTACTCCAGTAATTTGCTGAGGTTTGGTCTGTTGCTGTGTATTGCAATGCTAAATCCTTTACCAGAAGGCCTAGGCCTACAAGTGAGTTCTCACTTTTATAAGCTTTTGTTTGTGCAAACCTTGTTCCTTAATTTAATACTATTGGTTAGATAAAATTGGCTACAGCCAATTACTGGAGGGATTAGAGGTAGGTGGGTTTTGAGTTACCTGGTAGGAGAGAGGGAGGGAGAGAGAGAGAGAGAGAGAGAGAGAGAGAGAGAGAGAGAGAGAGAGAGAGAGAGAGACAGAGACACACAGAGACAGAGACAGAGAGACAAAGAAAAAAGGGAGGAAAGAAGGCAGGAGGAGAAGAAGAAAGAAGGAGAGGAGAAGAGGAAGCAGCCATGAGGGAGGATAGACCGTGAACATGTGGCCAGGAGAAACAGCAAGTATCTGGGGTACACTGGTGAGGAGGTAGCCAGGCCAGCAGTTAGAAGAGTAGAAGCTAGTGGGGGTGGGGTGGGTAAGTTTAAGCTGGTTACACTACAGTAATCAGCATGGGTCCCTGTGGTAGTTGTTATAACCTGATCAGGTATACTTACACACTTAATCTCCCTTGGAAGATTTTGATTCTGATTTGCATGTCTGGCTTGAAAACAGTAACAAGCACTTTAGAACTGATCTAATGAGATCAGCCAGTCCTTCATACTGACTGACAGGCATTCATGAGATTGCTTCTAAATGAAGTTGCTATGCCTATTTTCATTGTAAGCAGACAAATCTCTGTAGAAGGTCCACACTGGTGAGACTTTATGGTGATTTCAGTTAGTTTGCTAACTGGAACGCATCTGGGCCTATAAGAGCCAAACACGTGGTTATTTTAGAATTTAACACAATTAGCTGCTCAGAGAGGTGCCGTGACATTTGAGATGTCGTCACCTCCCAGCAGATTTAATGGGAACCATTTGGGCAGGTTGCTGACACCTGGAGGCTTTTACAGAACACCTTCCTAAAAGCACTGCCCTGCAGAGCAAGAACACACCGCATGCACAGTGATTTAGCCTGGGATCACATAACAGATGGGGACAGACGGTGCATACTTTTTGAAGTAAGTGAGAAAACTGAGCTAACAGCTCTGACCACATTTTACCAAGATGTAGCTGACGGCCATGCGGTCAAAGAAACAGTCCATTTTTAAATGTTATGAGTTACTGATACCATCTGAATGAATGTTGTCACTCAGCTGGAGTCCATACTGCATCGAGATTTGGAAAATATCCAATCAATACAATTGACTCAAGCAGTGTAGACAAATCTGTCACATAACCAAGCTTTGGCTGGGTAATGGTACCATCGCCACAATCTGCCTTGACGGACAGTTATGATTCTTTGATGTGAAAGGGGCTAAATAGAACCAAGAAACCAAGTGTGCTCACCCTTGTTTGATTTCTGAATTATCTTTGTAAAGGAAATATATGAAATAAATGCTTCACAGACTAACCACTGTCTGGAGAGTCTTGATGTTAGGTCTACAGAGAATTTGAAGACAACCCAATGGATTGATGTTTAAAACATTACTGTCCATGTGGGACATTGGAGACTAGTATGAGTTCATGAGATATAGAAAAACCATGCATTTATTTACTCCCTGAGTGGTTAAAGAGAGAAGGCTGAGGCACCAATTGGCAAAGATTAATAGTGGCACACTCTTGGAAATAAGACAGGCTCGGTCTACATTCTTGATAGTGGGGTTCAGCTTAAATAAACTATGAAATACACAATCAAATTAATGACTAAGGATATTTTAAAATCCATAAAGATTCAGTCAAGTTGTTTAAAAGGCTGGGGAATTATTACTCGGGAATTGGTCTGCTGATAGGAGGAACACATGAAAATGTAGATCTTAGATTATATATTTGCTAGAAAGACCATGGGAGCTAAGATTTCAAAAGTGAAAGAATGTGTTTACAGTTCAATCTTGGATGCACCAAATCATCTCCTTTGCCTCTGCTTAAAATGCTTACGCAAAGATCTCTACCCCTGTCCAGAGCCCATTACACTGTGCAGCCAAAGCCTCTGTCCAGGAGCTACTCATACAAACTCATAGTTTGAAGGGGGTTAAGGGAGTCAACTTTGTACCCCAAGGGTTAGAGTCATTCTTTTAGAAAGTTACTCCTTAGGCCAAGTTTTTAGTCTTTAAGAAGGAGAGCTTGTGGCTCTCCCAGGAACCTACTTCATTTAATCGCTGCTACATAAAGAAAGTATGAACGCACTTTGGAATCATAAGTTTGGGAAATTCCCTCTAGGTTTATCATTATAGTTATGGTTACTGATTGAATTTATCATGGAAACAAGAAGGAAAGAAAATTACAGCCAATTAATATAAAGGTCAACAGAAACCCAGAAAAAAAATGTTAGATTTAAAACTGTAATGATGGTCTTTTATAAACTTAATGTATAGGATTTCTTCTAACTTGAATGGTGGAGTTTTATATTCTCTAAATGGTACTGTGAATGAAATAGATTATTTTTCCTAAGATAAAGTTGAGGTATGAAAGGTATTATCATTATTTAATTATAATTTATTGAATATATTTGTCTAGTATTAAAAACAAAAACCAAGTAGCCTGTGTACATATCCACATACCCACATACATCTCACGAAAAATTCAACAAGTTTAGGAAAAAGGCCATTAGTCCCAGGAGATAATATGATTTTTTTAAATGCATTTTAATTTTTTCCCATCAAGTTGCTAATTTGTCTGGCAAATTCACCCTTAAGGCAACCCTGAGAGGGAGGTATATTCCAATGCAATGGAGCCATCTGAAACAGAGTTTCCCATCAGATAATCTTGCTGTGTGTCTCCTGTCAGTATTTCATAGGCAATGTCTGCTTTTCTGTAGCCTGTCTAGTATTACCTACTGATACATTGAGCACAAGAGGGCGGTGTCCAAGGCGATAAAGGTAACCCTTGTCCCACGGTTATTTCAATTCCAGCCTCTAACCAAAGAAACTCACTGAACAACGTAGGCAGTTCTTCCTGTTTATTACATGGTTTGACTAAGCTGCTAAGTGTCACAAAGGTAAGTTCAGGAAAGGGTAACATGGTTGCATGTGAAACACAAGGTACAGCATTTTCCAAGGAAATGACAGCAGAAGGGCATGGAAGCTTTCAAACTCAGTAGTTCAATAACATTTCATTAGCCCTCATCTCTACAGGTTTCTGCAGATTGCCTTGAATGATGTATTTCCTAATATATTGCTGCTTAAACCAAATGCTTTTTCCCCCCCAAAGGAAAGACTATACATCCAAGCAACTCCAACTGCAAATGGTATGCAACCTTTATAAAGAAAATTCGACTTTATAACACTCATAGTGTTTCAAAGAGTCCACAGGAGAAAAACAAAAGGAACTAAGTTCCTTGTCTGGCAATGTGTAAAAACACCTCAAAAACACATCACAGTAAAATTAACTTCCATATTCTTTGCCTATTAACCTTCTAATATTTACTACCCTGGCTTCAAAAATATTGTGTGGCCATATATAATACAAACACCTAGTGTTTCATGCTTCACTTACGCGATCTCAGAATTTATCCATCACCTTTTATTACAATAAGATACATTTTTAAAGACAGCACATGTCATGCACCCTTAAAATTATAGTGAGGGCCTCAGATTTTTCCCATTTTTTCCCTACACATGTTACAAGCACAAAATTACAAATGTTTTTCAGCTGACAGTTTAATATGCTGTATCAGGCAATCACTATAATGAATTTGACATATCTCTGATTTCCACACTATTTCTCTGTGTGTTTTTTCAACCAAACATGTTTGTCACTAACATGCACAATTAGAGGCGCTGGCAAGGCCAATGCAGATAGGCACAAATGCACAAATGTACACAGACAGTAAACTTCAGCCAATAAGCATTTTCAAGTGTGTATACACTCATGTAGACACACATAAACACACACACAGTAAGTTGTATTCAAAACATTTTAACAGTTTATAAGCATAAAAAGAACACACAGCATGGCCTTACATGTTGTCTGGCTTCATAACAAAACTTCAAATCAAATTTACTTTGAATTTTTCTACTTTTATTTCAGCATAACACTCCAGTACCCACAAGTCTAGAAATCAGTTTGTTTTGTGAATACTGATTGATAATCACTGTGTCATCAATACACACACAACAGGAAAATGTCACCGCATTCAATCAGATTACTGACTGAGAATCAAGAATTTACAATAAAAACATTAATGAGTATTTACATTTTTCAATCAATGTAAGATTGGATTACTTGGACTTCAGTTTTTTTTTTTTCTGTTTGTCTGGATTTCAATTGGTCTTGGATAGATCAGTACATGTGAATATTTGGTAATGCTTCATCATGCTAATTCAGCAAACTGGTTTGGAGCTTAAATATGTGCCAACTAATACATATGTCACAACTTTCACATAAAGTTTTATATTTAATTCTACGGGAGCCAGTAACTTATAAGACCACATCACAAATATCATCCTTTATTCTTCATGTTCTATATACATACACAGATATTGATGTAGGCACACCCACATGCACACTGAGCCTTGCAAATGCACATAAACACCCACAACCTGTATAGATATATGGCCACTATTAAAAAAAAAACCCTAGTAGTTCAACAGGTAAAATATATGGATTTATCTTTTAGGATTATCCTTATGTATTGTCATTCACAATTACTTTTTTTTAAAATGAGGCTTTTGGAATTTAGTGTTTTTAAATAGAAACAAAAGTACAGTCAGGTATGGCTGCAAAGGAGGAGGTGAACACCCTTGCTGCTTAGTGTAGGGAGCACGGGCAGGTGCCAGAGCTGCTCTGGGGTTTGCAGACGATGGGATCGGATCTTGAAATGCTAAGGTGACCTCATATGTGCATTGCAGGCACGTGTACAGATGGGTAGAGCCCAAACTTCCAGTTTAGAAACCTAGAAGAGTATAGACCTTCTGCTAAAAGGATGAATCAAGACAATGACTTTTCCACATGGCTTCTGAGTTTACACAAAACACCACGTTTTGTGTATCACTAAGTTTTTAGCTTATAAAATGCTGAAAGCAGGGGACTCTTTGTAACATCTTTCTTTCTAGGTATATCTAAAAAAAAAAATGTAACCACAAATACAAAAGCCTGAAAAGGTGGACACAGCATAGTCTACGTTTAGGGGTTTATCAGCAAGAGAAAAGTATGTGGCTTTTGTTGGCTGGAGTTCTCCCCTTCTCAGAAGGTCCTTTTTAAAATTCAGCAACTAATGATGTTAGAAGGATTCTAAAAGCAGCCAGGTCTTAAGTCGCTGTTAATTACCCATTGGGTATTTACCAATGACCTGGTGTGCTGCTTGGATGTTTAAAAAATTCTGCTTTTGGATAACAGAGTTATTCCCCTGCATAGGAAGAGATCTCAGAGTGTGTATTTCAATCTAAGAGGAACTTTAGTTTCAAAAGTCAATGAGATATATGGCCCTTGAACAATCCTTTAATAAAAGTCATATGTTCAAAGATGAAATGCCATGGGATAGCATCTCTCTGGAACTACTTGAATGGAAAGTTGGCCACAATACCTACTGGCAATTAGTCCAAAACTCTACTCTCTTTATGCTGTGTCTAAACAAAGCCACGATCTTTATAGCCATTGGCAATATCTGCTACTTACCCAGAGCAGATAGCATTTATTGGATTTCTATAAGATTGATGACACAGGGGAGTTGAAATTACTGGAATTTATGTTTTGTTCTGGACCATCAGACCCACTGCTTTCGATGCCTTTTTGACAGGTTAGTCAAATGCATACTAATCTTTTATGGGCTGACCTATATTAAGCAATGCATTTTTACAAAGACATAACATCGCAACAGACAGCACCAGCACGGCCTCCTCACAGATGTTTACTGTTTCCGCTAAAGACAAGGCAGCCCTTTGATCTCAGCAGGAGTCTCTGTTCATGTCTACTGGAAACAGTTTTAAAATCCGAAGTCTGGAACAGGTATGATCATTTTCTGTCCTTTCAAGATGGAGGGATCAGTCTGCAGTTCTCAAATAACACGCCAAAGGAGTTCCCTCTCCTCTCTAACAGGCAGGGTAGTGAGGCACTAATTATCACTTGGCTAACTTTTCAAATGCTGGTAGGAGGCCTGGACGTCTTATTTTTCTTTTTTAGTTGGAATATTTTATTCACTTGTCAAGTGAGATGCTAGCATAGGTAACTATAAACCAGATGGGGAAATATGCGAGTTGAACAGTCTACTGAGAGAAAGGAATCAATAACATTTGAAACCATATGACAAGGGGGACTCCTCTCCATCTTGAATCAGGCATTTTCAAAATGTTTTCAAGAGAAATTTGAAAGAAATCTCAAGTAAAAGGCTCCAAATGGCACCATACATTTTAAATCTGTCACCCTACTGAGATATGTCAAGCCTAGAGAATATAAAATCCATGCTTTGTAAGTCTTAAATTGTTAGTGTTTGAGCTAGTAAAAAGAAACGGTCACGGGTATGGTCTAAATACAATACATCATACACATTGATTTCTAACATCTAGATTTAAAAATAACTGTTTTACATTTAAGCAAAGCTGACTTACACTTTTGAAAATAGAGGACTAGAGGAGAAGAATTAGTAGGTTAATGTTTTAACAGTGGGTTATAATCATAGACACACTAGGTTTGACACAAAAGGAGTTTTGCATATGAAGATATCCCAAACAACAAGATGCAGGATGATCAGAACAGAGAGCCCATCAATGTACAAGCTCTGTTTAGAAGAATTTCAATTCTCAAACTGAGTTTATTTTTTTTAAAAAACAGTACGAATCCCACTTTTTTTTTAGGTCAAAAACTTTACACACTTGAAAAAAATAAGTATACTGTTGTTGTAGGGAAACATTATACAATTAATAATAATGTCAAGTTGTTCGTGTTTCTATGTAGCTGAAATTATTTTTACAAAAGATAATCTGGAAAAAAATCCGCATGGCGACAACAACAGCAAAAACAAAACCCCAGAGAATGTTCTTCCTGTTTAATGTTAGTCTTTGTGAGACGTCTCCTACAGGAGTCCCTCAACTCCCTTCCAGACATAGTCTCTCAAAAAAAAAAAAAACCCTCAAGAGTTTTTGTATTATTTTGCAATGAAAAAGCTAGTCAGCTGTCTGATTATTTTTAACTTTTAAACTAAAAAGGTAGAAGATTTTCACCTTTTAGAAAAACCGTGTCTGTTACTTTACTAAATTTCCCTTATACTAAGTACAGAAAAAAATCGTATTTATATATCTATCTACTTACTGATTAAAAAGAAGACTCATTTACAGAAATGGTGACTCTGTAATGCTGGACCATTAGGGTGGTTCTTGTAGTTAATATTGGAGTCATATATGAAATTTATCTAGAACAAGACCTTAGTCATAAAATCCTCAGCGACTAACAAATATTGTATTCAAACTCTCCTCGGTTACATCAAATGGAGGAGATACTTTAAAAAATTTTTTTTTCTTTCAAAGAATATCGCGAGTAGAAAATGTCTGCACCCTTGCTTTTGTATAACTTAATTACTTATGCAAAACTCTTTTGTGTATTTTGCTGTTAGATGCTTGCTTAGGAAATGGGAAACCTTGATCCCATCACAAACCATACACATCGCTCCATTGTGTCTTTTACACTGAGTCTCCTACTGAGTCCAAATCATCCGACGAGAGGGGGCGGTACAGGTCCTGTAAGATGAAGGGCAGGACAGATTCGTTTACTTTCCTTTCTTGGGTTCCCTGCTCCTCGCTGTGGAGCAACTTGGAAAGGGATGGGTCCTTGGCTCCTAACATCATTACAACTACTCAAGGCACCAACTTTGCATAAGAGAAAAGATAACAACAGGCAAAGCGATGATTTCATTTCATCAGCAAGAAAACGCTTCTTGGGCTATGATGGGCTCCTGCCTCCCTTTGAGTCCAGGTGAGTTATGGCCCCTGTTGCCTGCCAAGACCACCTCTGCTATTCAGTGTCTATGCAACTCTTCCATGGACATTTTCTTCCCATTCTGGGGAGAAGAATGTGCTTACCTCACAAAAATAATTTGTCAGATGCAGCAGCTGGCACTCAGGATATTCGGGACAGTAACTCCAGCGTGCAGCTGCACACAGCGTAAACCAAACACACACTGCCCTTTCCGTTTTATGCTTGGGTGACTTGAAAAATTCTCAGTTACGCACGCCCACATCCAATCCCAAATCTCCATCTAGTTCCTCACCTCTTACCCATCTCTTCCCTTCTTTCTGCCACCCTGTCTGCTACTATCTCTCAGTGCTGGTAGCCAAGCAGCCTGCTCACTTCCACCCAGTGTCTACAGCTGGCTTATTTTCAGTTTTGTGCCGCCCACTCCTACGTCATCTGAGGGCTCAGTTATTCTACAAAAGTCAGTGGCGTGGGAGTGTAATGGGGGGCTTCATTCAACCTACTCAGTACAACACATTTTTTTCTTAATGTTTTAAGAAATGGAACCTCCCCCCAAAAAGCTTTATGGATAGGAAGAGGGCCTAAAAATTTGACTTCTGAGGCCAGGAAGATGCTTCTAGAAGCCACTTAAGCAATTGTCCTTTGTATAAATAGGGAAGCTACTTGGTTCACTGTCTCCAGTGTGTTTAATGAAGAAATGAATCCGACATGCAGACTTGTCTCTCAGATGACTATTCTAAAATGTCAAAGGAAGTAATTTAGAAACTTGACCTTAAGGGGAGACAAACAGCTTATTAAATCATAGTTAACATAAGTAAAATGCAGATTTTTTTACTTGTAAAAAAATCAGTTATATATCTTAATACTCCTTCTAAAAATTACCTTCTCCTACTATATCTTAAGGGGAATGTGTGTGTGTGTGTGTGTGTGTGTGTGTGTGTGTGAGTGTGTGTGTGAGTGTGCGTGTGACTGTGTGTGTGTGTTTGCCAACTCATTTTCTGGGTATGTTACTAGGCAACACAGAAAAAATAGAAGTGGCTACTGTTTTCTAATTTGCAATAAAAGGAATTAATTCATTCTTTGAAGTGTCTTCTTTTAGCACACACCATCTTTCCCTTATTTCAATATTTCCTGCATAGAAGTATAGCCAACCGTTTGGAAAGAATATTAACCAAATTTGAAACAGGGACAATTTTGAGGGATATTCTGGTCCTATTATAACAGGGAGAGGTTATTTGATGCAGTTGTCTACACAAAAGGATGAAAGCTTCTCTCGGTAGAGCAGCTGGAAATGCCTCCATGGTACATAGATGGAGGGTGTTCATAAATTCAAAGGCTTGAGAAAAGACCCATCTTTGAATATGTGTAGCCAAACTCAAAAGCCTAGAGACTAACCCGTCTTTGAAAGCATTCGGTATCCTGCTTACAACATGTGTTTAATAAATGTTTTCAGATGGTGCTAAACTCTTTGTCCCTCTAAAAGTAAATGAGAAAAATTTTGGTTCCCTCAGTGATAGTGCTATACTGGTGGCTTAAATGGCAAGATGAAAAACCTGTCAGCGAGCCATACCTGTTAATAATTTCCAAAGGGCTAAAAAGTGTTAATTGTGTAAGTCAATGACTACAATACTGGATGAAAATTTTCTGCCTCAGTTGAACGAAAAATCCCATGGCAGCTGAGAAGAAAGGGATGCAAATTCTAGCTTTGCTCTGTTAATAAAGGATAACTGAGAAAAATTGTATACTCCGGAGATGGAGGAGTCCCTACCAGAAACACCTAGGGAGAGAACCTGGCCTGTATTCTCAGTCATTCTAAATTTAGTCTCAACAGCTAACATGAGATATTGCAAAGTCTGAGACTGAGTTCAGTGGATCAGAAGGTAATTTTGTTCCTGCACTAGCTCTGAAGCACATCTACACTTCAAGAGAAAGGATGCTCCGGAGACATCCTCTGTGCTAGATCTCTGGCTGTTCTACAGAGGGGAGCCTTTGCTGGCTAGTATTTGTGAGTACAGGATGGCCACACCAGCTCTTCCCTCACCTGAGGATAATCCTTTAAGAGAGTGAATGAATGTGACCAATTCTGTAGCTCGTTAATGATTCCTAAAAATCACTGAAGACCGACAACAGACTTCTCTAATAAAAACGATCCCACCATCGAATAGAAAAACAGATACAAAATCACAGGCTTTAACAGACAAAACAAGCTCAACTCAATACTAGACGAATCAGCAGAGAAAGAAATCTGGGGCAAGAGGTTGAAAGTAACTGCAGACTGACTGATTTCTTTTTGGCTACCCACTTAAAAAAACAATTGATGGTTTTAGCAGCCTGAAGATCCAGTTTGAAAGAGGAAGCTTGACCTAGAGGGACTTTATACTTGATGAGCTTAATTCATCAATTTTTAGAAGTGTTAATTAAATGCACAATAAAAGAAATTAAACTTAGACATTCTGATATTTACATGCAATAGCCTCTGAGGAGTCCCTGTTGATTAAATTATTCAGTAGGCACCGTCAGATAAGTCACTTAAGAAAGCATAATCCCCCCTTCTCTGAAATCAGCACCCTGAGGGGCATCTTCGTTTTCCAGCATGCCCTTTTCTTTTTCCCATCCCCAGTTCTCCCCTTCTGGCCTTGGTATAACTGGAGTGGATGAGCAGTGTAAGCAGTGAGGGGATTTAAGAAGTCTTTTCTTTCCAGATGAAGAGCTAACAGTCACCCCCTTGCTTAGCTTTGGAGAAGCTGACACTGCTTCCAGTAACTTTGACACATCTGTCTCTAAGCTCAGTGTATTTCTCTGCTGTTATACAAGAGACTCAAAATAAATGTAAGAGAATGTGCTCAGTGTGGGTCCATTGACAAAACTGGCATCCTATGTTCCCATGGCCTGCCTCATGGGCTCCACAGCTGCTCTGGACCACCCTGCTTACCACTGAGCAATCTCCACCAGGATGCTACCTCCACTGGCTTTTCCTTCTCCTTGAGAGACTATCCATGGCTGTTTCAAATAAAACCAATTATGACTAAGGACACTTGCATACATAATAAAGTATGTGTACTATGAACAAACAAGAGGGTATTTAAAACTGAAGCAGCAATTGCATATTCTATTCAGAATTAAGACTGGCCATATTTGTGAAAATTGAAAGACCTGGGTCATAGCTGGACCATAGCAATGGTGGGTGATCCACAGCAGGTTACCCTTGCCCTGGCTTGGTCATTCCCCAAGAAAAGCAGCACTTTTTGCTGACACCCATGCCACTTTGCAACAAAACCTAGACAGATTTTTCAATAGATGACTTGCTTTTGTCCTTACCCTCTGCTTCCGCAGGCTTCCTGGGCTGGTGGGTGATGGACTTGGTGACTTGCCCGAGCGTGGAGTAGAGAGCTGACTACCAGGGGTTCCATTAACTAGAAATAAGAGGAATCACACAGAGAGAAAAACAGCACATTAAAGAATTTTCGTAGCAATTCATCTTCCCAAGGAAATAGACAGTCAGAGGAGGGACATCAGCTAAAAATTAGCCCCATAATATGACTCAGGCAGAAAAGCCTAGGGAATAGCCATCTTCAGACACTCACTGTTCTGTCAATCTTGTGTTTAATACAACAGCAGGTTATATAATTTTTAAAAATGTACTTTGCACAAGTTTTATTTATTTATTTATTATTTATTTATTTATTCATTTATTTTGGTGGCTTTATTTAAGCCAAGAGAGATTTTCATGAGTATGTTCAAGGCCTTGAGACACACGCATGTGTGTGTGTGTGTGTGTGTGTGTGTGTGTCTTTAGTTACCCAGTGGGAGAAAATGTTGAAATCACTCACAGGTGGCATTCCCAGAGACTTAAAAAAATGGACCATTGTGTTTTTATAATTTAATAACTCACTTCTAGACATTTCTACATTCATTTATGTCCTGTCTATCCCCCCCAGCCTGATTCTGATGTGTCTGCCTCAAACAGGACAAAATAATTGCCCGCAGATGCTGAGAAACCCCACACAGTTTGTCTTTGTTGCAATTGAACTGATAAAAAAAAAAAAGCTGCCAACAGGTCTCAAACTCTGGAATTCTACCCAACACTCAAGTTGTGGAAAACATTGTCAGCAAGCTGAGATGAAACCACGGAGCCAGGCTATCCTTTTCTCTAGCTAGTGCCACCTTTGGGAACACATACCCCCGAAGACAGGACTGTATAAAGATATCAAAGGCTGCCTGCACCTCTAACTTGGCAACGTTGCAGATGCACAGGGAGAGAAGAATCAGACAGGAGACACATACATTCTGGAAAGTGCCCTGGGGGGAAAGAGACGGCAGTGCATTCCACTTACCTTCTATGAGCTCTAACATGGACACAGTCTTAGTGTTTGACCTGAAAATAGCCAAGAGCCAGAGCCTCTTCTCAGCACCAAGCCCAGCACCCGCAGACTGGGAAGCAGTTGGATTAGCTAGGGACGGCTAAGGCTGCTCGGGGAGCGGGCTGAATGAGATGCAGGATTCATCAGCAGATGCCTTTTCCTGCGTAAGGCTGACGTCTTCCCAGCGGCAGTGGGAGGTGCGGGTTCTGTCTTAGGCTACATCAAAGGTGTCAATTAAGCCTCCTGCCAACGCGTTGCCACCGCAACCCCCACCAGACACACACTCACTCCTCACTCCGGAAGCCCCAGCCGGCTCAATCCCTTTGCACTGAATCATAATGAAGCGCCTCTGGGGGCAGGCAACTCAGTGACTCACACAAGAATCAAAATGACAATAACTCTCCCAAAGCCTGGCAAGTTTCAGGTGATAGGGACACACAAAAGTTTGTGTGTTTGTTGATTTTATTTTTCATAAAAAAACGTAAGGAGCCAGCGGAGGGGAAGGCTCCTTGACACTTTTTGTCTCTACTCCAAAGATCTTTAAAATGCCACATACTGTACTAATTGGTAGTTTTTCCTTTGAAGTATAGTGATAACTATTTCTTTAAAAACTTGGGAGGGGGCTTATTTACTGTTGTTTTTGCGTGGCACAACAGCAAGCTTTGAGCGTTTTAATTTGCTTGCATGCTACTGGACTGTCTTTATTTGATGGGTCTCATGTTCATGGCTTACTGCACTGGACTTGCCAGCCAGTGATCTCTAAGGGAAGGGCTAGACTAGGAAACAGAAGATTTCAGCACTGTTGTAGATGCAGAATCCATACCTACCAAGGGAAGAGTTGCTGCACCTAGTCGTTGGCTAAAGGGCACCTTTGATTAAATTATCATCAAAGCACCCACTAATTCATTGCTTCTAAATGACCTTAGATTCTGTATGCACAATGAAGAATGCATATATATATATATATATATATATATATATATATATGTGTGTGTGTGTGTGTGTGTGTGTGTGTATATATATATATATATATATATATATATATATATATATATATATCTCAGATGCCAGGTACCATGTAAATATTTTCACCTGTGAAGCTGGAAAAGATACTAGACACATCTTAAAGCAAGACTAACTGAGAGATAAAGTGCTTCTCATTTTCACTGAGTAAATATTTCACTATGTCCCTGACATGACCAGATACTATGTTTAAAGGAAGAAAGAAGGGAGTAGACCACGAAAGGGGGTGGGGAGTGGATCCAAGAGGGAGAAAGTTTACAGTGAGGAAGGATTTGAGAAAGCCTACAGGGAGGGATAAACATCGCTAAGGACGTGTGAAAAAATCATATGGAAACCTGTTTTATAAGTTATTTAAAATATAATTTTTAACAAGCTAAGATTAAAAGGTCATGGGAGGGGAGAGTGCTCCTTCCAGAAGCTACAAAAGTACTGCTGATAGAGTCTTCCCCAGGAGCTGTTGGTCAAGGGAATGCCACTGATGCCCGAAAGAATTCAGCTTACTGCCATTGACCTGGCTGTCCACCAGAACTGATGCTCAACCCTGTTGCTGATGCCACACACTATGGGCACTGAATGAAGGTAAATCAAGCCGGAGGAGATCTAGAAGCTTCTTTCCAGCAGGCTGTAGTGGTTTGAGTGTGAGTGGTTTCCATAGGCTTACGCAGTTGAACTTTTAGCTCCAGGTTGGTGAACTATTAAGGAAGGACCGTGCCACTGAGTTTGGGCTGTGAGGTTTCAGAAGCCTGCCCCAGGCCCAATCTCCACGCCGCTGTCTCTATTTTTCTAAAGTAGTTGTGCTTTCAGCTACTGCTCCAGTGCCATGCCTGCCTGTCTACCACCATGCCTCTTGCCATGATGATCATGGACTAACCCTCTAAAACTATGAGCAAGTTCCCAATTAAATGCTATCTCTATATGCCGCACTGGCCATAGTGCCTTTTCACAGCAATAGGAAAGTAACTATAACACTGGTTTTCAAGGTGTTGGAAGGTGCTATGCAGAATGCTGGGGAAGAAAAGTTATCACCTAGCTGTGAACCTTTTGAGCTACAGGAAGATCAGTCCTGGCAAGATGCACATACTGTGTAATAGTGGCATGAATGTATGGTTGATAACCAACTACTATTTTAATGGGATAGAGGCCTTATCTCAGGAAGGAACTCATGCCTGTACCATTAACCTGGTCAAGAGCTGATGGCCAAGAAACTGTAGGCCATGCAGGGAACCCACTACTATAATTTTGCTACATGGACACATGGCCCAAACCGTATTCTAAGTAGACATGTTTATATCCATAGATTGGCAATGCTATCAATCTTACTCAGAGAAACTACTTATTTCGGCTGGTAGTACTTAGTGCAGAGACTCATAACTGGTTAAAATGCCAAGCTTCAGGAACATTCTGGAAGAGGAGACACATGGAGAATGGGAAGGAGAGCCAAGAAAGATATCTTTGGGGCATGACATGGCCGTTGTAACCATGAACTCCCCTAATCTGTTGTTATACAGACAAAACCTACACAAGATTACACCCATCAACATTTCATCGTGCAAGAAGTCCCAGCCTTCCTGAAGGTCTACTGACGACTAACGGTTGCTAGGGAAAGGGGTGTCACTTTCTCCAGTCACATAGCCTTGATACATTTTCCATGCTTCTGTAAACAGCCTCTCATCTCCACTCATGCAAACACCTCTAGTTAATGTAATGGGTTGTGCAGACATAGAAAGATAGGAAAGTAGGTGGGAAGCACTAGGGAGAGTAAGAATTTTAGCAGAGAGGGAGGGGGACGACAGAGACTAATGGGGTGAAAACGACTAAAGTTTATCATATACATACACGAAACTGTTAAAGACTAAAATAAATAGACAAATAAATAAAAATTTTGGAAAGTCAGGTATGGTGGTAGAAGTCTATCAACTTTTGCAATCATGAAATGGACATAGGGGGATAGTATTTGATTCATCCCAGGATACACAATCATATCAAGGGACTCTGGGTCATATGAGAAGACCCAGAGGAGGCAAAAGGGTGTGTGGGTAATCAGGTAGAATCACTCCATGCTAGAGTTTGCATATCACTAGGAATTAAAATGAGCATTAGGGAGAGAAAAACCCACAACTTCTGCTGAAGTAGGGGCTCTCCTAAGTGAAAAAAAAATGGCCAGGAAATGTCTTCAGGAAACGATTAAGGGTATCTGTGTCTTTCTGGGAGAAACAGGGCACAGAGGGATGGACAGACTTGCCTGTGACAATTTTAAAATACAAAGGTCTCTTGAGGTAACATCAATGGCTAGATGTTCCCCATCTTACCCCAGACAGTTCTTTGTAAAAGAATCAAAATGCACATGGACTTTTGATCTGTCTTTTCCTTTTCTGGAAGCACAGACCTAAAGTCTGCTGTAAAAGGTAGACACAAAGAGAGGAAGGAAGGAGAACCACTGTGGGGCCTCTAGGATGTAAAAGATGTTAAGAGAAGCTACACACCAAGCCTGCTTCATACTTACTACCACCTCAGCTGGAAGTCCCCACCCCTTGCTTGCTTGAGTAACTAAGCTTCCTCAGGAGCAAATGGCTGCATGGTTTCTCAAGGCTTTCTGCACATCTGAGGATGTTTGTGCTATAAAAGGCAAAGAGCCCAGAACTCCATTTGGCCTTCAGGACTTTTGTTAAAAAAAGAGAGAGAAAGGAAGAAAGGAAGGAAGAGAAAAGGAAGGAAGGAAGGAAGGAAGGAAGGAAGGAAGGAAGGAAGGAAGGAAGGAAGGAAGGAAGGAAGGAAGGAAGGAAGAGATTTTACAAAGAATTTGCATTTGTAAATTGTGTCTTACCTTCAAACAAAAAGTCAATTAGGAAATTTTATCAACATCCTACCAGAATACAAAAAGAAATATATTACAAAAAAAAAAAAAGCCTAGGAAAATGTTTAGGGTTGAGAATATAATTCATAGAATATAATTTCATGAATTGTAATGAACACATTCAAATTATTACTATTACTTTGGTTTTTGGAGACAAGGTCTGGCTAAGTATCTCAGGCTAGACTGGAATGTGATCTTGGTCTTTTCAGCCTGTTGAGGGCTGACTATAGCATGAGCCCCCATGTCTAGATTTTACAAAAGAATTTTTATAAGTAAAAATAAATGTCCAAGTGATATCTTCAGTGGTCATTGTCTCCTTTACTCTTTTGGACTGCGTGTATAAGTTCCAAGCTGCTTGCTATGACTGAAAGTTCTGATTTGTCCTTTACCTTTTTTTGTATTTCTTAATTTAATTATTTTAAAATTATTTTTAAAATTTAATTAAGCGTTACATGGTCACTTTTTGGAATGAAATCCACTTGCCATTTCCCTGTCATTGTCTAACATGCAAAGTTTGTTTATCTTTGGCATTGAAATATACAAGACCAGGAAAGAAAGTGGAGGCAAATGTGTGTGTATCTGTAGGTCCCAGGGTGAGGCTCTGGACCCTGCCTTAGACTACCCTTGATTTCCTACACACAGAGGAGACTGTTAATGGCCTAGAATTTCTTTCAGAGCCCTGTGTTCTTGGCTTGCCACACTATCAGGATGATGTAGGTAGAAGGAGAATGAGAAAGCATATGGACTCAGCAAAACCAAACCAACACAAACAAACAAAATACCCACAAGAACACAAGATGGTAGCATAGTAGGTGAAGGGAACGGTTCTTTTTCCTAATTTTTTTTCTTTTTCTTCTTTATTAGATATTTTCTTTATTTACATTTCAAATGTTATCCCCTTTCTTGGTTTCTTCTCTGAAAATCCCCTATCCCATCCCACCTCCCCCTGCTTCTATGAGGATATTGCCCCACCCATCCACCCTCTCCAACTTCCCCATCCTGGCATTCCCCTACACTGGGGCATCGAGCCTTTACAAGACCAAGGGCCTATCCTCCCACTGATGAGACCATCAGTGTCCATCCTCTGCTACATATGCAGCTGGAGCCATGGATCCCTCCATGTGTACTCTTTGGTTGGTGGCTTAGTCCCTGGGAGCTCTGGGGGCATCTGGTGGGTTGATATTAGAGCTTTGATGACTCTGAAGAGCCCATATGCTGGGTGGGAGCGATGGAGAGGAGTGGCCACCAGCAACAGCAGCGGTAAAGGATAGAAAGACACACTTCCTGGTATTTTCCAGTTCATTCATGCAGTCAGCAACCACCCAGAAGGAACCATGATCCAAATAGGTTAAATGACAGAAGTTTCGAGTTTCTAACAGTTGGTTCAAGGCTGTGGTTATAGTGAGGAGCAGAAGCATCATGGGTCAGCACAGCTACGGGCAAGAAACCCCTTTGAGCCTCTACCCACCATTTGAGACAGCATATCCTTCTCCCACCTCTGCCTGGGAGCCAGGCTGGGGCAACCTAATCATGAAATCATGGAGAACATTCCCAGGCAAGACCCCAAAGCCATGGGGTCTCGCCTGCTTGAACTTCTTAGCTGCGTTCTCACTTTGGTGGCTCTATGAACTCCTTGCATTGTGGCTTCCAGAATGAAGTATCTCTGTCTCTCCCACCACCTCCATCTTCTTGCTTTTGAGGCTATTACTTCTCACTCACAGTTTTCTAGATCCCTCTAAACTGCTCTCAGAAAGGCAGACAACCCTGAGGGTTCTATTTTCATCTTTGCAAATCTCTGGATAGGGCAGAGGAGTCATACACTTATGTTGTTTAAAAAAATTACTTTCTGCCAGGGTCTATGCTGTCAGCTCAAATCTCCTTACTAAAACAGTCACTTATGTTTCCTGACTTTTCTGTGGCACCACACGTTTCTCATGCCTAAAGGAAGAACTGCCCTTACCCCTGCCCTGGACAAACAGAATCTATCTCTGTTGCTCTCATCCTCATATTTGGTTAAATCCATTGGTTTACAACCCTTGGAAATTTTCCTCCATTTCCAACAAGGTTTCAGTTCCCTCTTGCTAATTTCTTTCCAGGGGGGACCATAGGAGCCCCCAGAGCATCCCTCCCTGCACATAGATTTGTTCTGTCTAGGGTGGTGCCCTGTTGCTGAGACTCAGGAGTAGCCCTTGACAACCATTCTAAAGTCCTCTTTCACCTTCTAACAGCTATAACAGGAAACATGGCTTTGTGGTCCTGTGTAATCTGACATGTAACTCAGCTATGTCATGTTTTCCAGACCTTTCCAGAATTCCATTCCAGGGATTCTCATTGTGAAGCCCAGGATCACTGCAAACTCCTACTCCTCAAGCCTTTTGAGTGTTGGGATTATAGGCATGTGTAACCAAGCTCAGTTCCTTACTGTACTGATAACTAGTCGTTATACTTTCATGCTTTATGCCTTCATTTAAATTGGAGATAGTATCCTTCTGGCCCTTGCTAGTATTCTAGCAAGACTCTTCCAGGACCCATTTATAAATCCTAATCTCCCGGAAGCTACTCTGACTGGGTTAATGATGCTTGCTTGCTCTCTCCATCCTCAGGGCCATCATGACACTTAGTACAGCATACTAGTAGCTCCCCCCCTCAACTAGAATACAAATTAATTTCTCAGCAAGGACCATGGTTTAATTGTTGTTGTCTTCTTGGGGCCTAAGGCATGCTGGATGAGGCAGATGCTCAGAAAGTGTCTAATTAACCTGGTATTAACAATGAGGAGCTATACAAGTCAGTTGGTACAAGATGCTGTCCTCAAGTAAATATTACGCCATGATAATGGTTCAGAGCTGTGAACCCCATTTGGAGCAAGTGCTGAATGGGTGAGGAGAAAATAGTTGTGGGAATAGGTTTTAGATACTTGAAAAATTGGAAACACAAGAGATGAACCACTAAGCTCTTGGTGAATTTTATCTTCAATAATTCTGCTGGAGCCCCAAAGCAGAAACATTCCTTCATACAGTACAGACAGCTGAGTCTTTGTACTGAAAGAAAGGATGGAGCTAAGATTAATAGCTAGCAGTTTGCCTTTGAAGGTATCTGATAGAAATCAATAGAATATGCCAAATTAGTCTAGTGAGCTCATTAAAATTTTCTACACTTCTCCAGCTTTGATTCTGCTCTTATCTGCATATGTTGCATAAAATATTGTATATATCTGTAAAAAATGTAAAATTTAAACAGCATAAATTAAAAAGACCAAGATTTCTGGAGTCACAGATAAGTAAGTTTTATGCCTGGGCTATACAGAACAGTGTTTGAATCATAGGAGAAGGTCAGGGTCTAAGGCTTTTCTCTTCTGAATGTTCTCCCCCACATCTCTAGCTCTCAGCACCAACCTCCACAGAACGTCTCTGTTCACAATTGAATACTTGTTGCCACGAGTGTTTCTGTCCATCACAGACAATGTAGCTGTCCCTCCATAGGCTTGTGTGGTTGGTTGTTTCCTCCCGTGAACATTGCAATCTACAAATATTCAAGTCTTGTGCAAACTAGCATAGTATCTCCCTATAACCTATGCATAGATGCTTATGTAGTAATCTCTAGATTATCTACAATAACCGTAAAAACATAAATACAACACAAACAGTGATTATATCTCATTACTTAGGGAATAACAACCCCCAAATAAGCTACATATTCTGTACAGATGCAATTTTTTTTTCCTGAGTACTTTTGACCCATGGTTGGTTGAACTGGCAATGGAGAAGCTACAGACACAGAGAGAACTGTCCTTAAGAATATATGCTTCTGAAGGTAGGGGTGATGCATTCCTTCATTGTTAACTTGAGGTGTTAAGTATGTTTGCCATAACAATCTATGAAGACAGAGATTCAAAGTAGAAGATGTAACTTGACGAAAAGTTGTCTACACAGCTTCAATGGAATAGAAACTCTAAAACAAATCTGCCCTAGTGCCAATGTTCTTGTAAGATATCCAAGGCAAGGCCTACATTTTGAAATATCTAAGTTTTAGGAAGATGGCAATAATCCAGTTTTAAGTTAGACCACTCTGGTTTCCTCATACCTTCCATATTATGAAACAATATGAAGGTAAAGTAAACTCTCTGGATCTTTAAATCCATTCAGTTCATATTATAGTCTCTCTCTCTCTCTCTCTCTCTCTCTCTCTCTCTCTCTCTCTCTCTCTCTCTCTCTCTCTCTCTCCCCCCCCTCTGTGTGTGTGTGGGGGGGGGCATGGTGTGCATGTATGTATATGTGTTAGAGATTGGTTCTAATGTTTGGATTCAATTGGGAATCAAGTGCTAAAGGTCCTTGTCCCCAATTGATTTTTGATCAATTAATAAAGATGCCAGCAGCTAATGGCTGGGAAATGGAGATAGGGTGGGACCCTTAGAGTTGTATGGGCTAGGACACAGTGGGGAGGAGAAGGAGAAATCACCATGAAGTGGTGGGATACAGGTGGACATAGGAACTGCAGAAGTTAAATCCAACCAGCCATGCAAGATTTTGGCTGTGGCCACTGGCCAGTTCCCCGATTGGGCCTAGGGTAGCAGGCAGAGGATTAGAAGTACCCAGCCATTGAGCTAGATGGCATATTAAAAATGAGCTAGTGTGTGTGTGTGTGTGTGTGTGTGTGTGTGTATGTGTTTTATTTTCAGATCCAAAGATTCTTTGGGCAGGTAGCTGGAAGCAGGATCCACTGGGAGACTTGAGCTAGATGGTATATTAAAAATGAGCTAATGTGTGTGTGTGTGTGTGTGTGTGTGTGTGTGTGTGTGTGTGTATGTGTCTTTTATTTGCAGATCCAAAGATTCTCTGGGCAGGTAGCTGGAAGCAGGACCCACTGGGAGACTAAAGTGGAATACTGTAAATCACTGCTACATATATGTATGCAGGCGTGCATGCTTACATGCTGTGTGTATGTTGTACATGTGAATGAGCATGGTGTGTGCAGGTATGTTGAGACCAGAAGACTGTTAGGTGTCTTACTCTCACTGAACCTAAACTTAGTCTGTTTCAACAATGCTGGTTACCCACCAGGCTTGGGTATTCTGCTCATATCTGTCCCTTATGTTGGGATCACAGGCATCTGTGAGTATGCCTGGCTTTATTATATGGGTACTAGGTATTCAGACTTAGGCCCTTGTGCTTGTCACCAAACAGTGGAGAAGCTAAATTCTTCCATTGGAATTTGCAATACAGCAGGTTCCGAGTCACACTGCCATTTCCATGTCTATAATTAGGCTGTACAACAGACAAGAGGCTGTCCATATATTGAGTCACTTAGAGATCTATCTATATGGTAGCTAGGACTAAGAATGGTTCTAGCAGCTTGTAGACAAGAAAGATGAAGACAGGAATCCACCTCTGTGAGGCCAAGAGAGAAAGACCAGCAAACCATGTCTCTCCTCCCCAGTTAACCAGAGTGAAAGGAGCTCTTTCTGCTTGTTTCCTTTCCGTTACCAGAATCCAGTGGTACTTAGACTTAGGCGTGCATCAGAATTACCTGGGTTGTTCTAGAGACTTCAGCCTGAGTGGCCCCATTCCAGAGTTTCTGAGTCAGTGGATCTGAAGTGGTGCTCAAGGCTTTATATGCCTGGCATGTTCTCAGGTGATGGTGAAGAGGCTGAGAACTACTCTGGCACTGTTGCTTGAATTGTGACAAGCAACTCTTTGAACGAACTCCCCTGAAAGACTGTTCAAGCAGAGATTCCTAGCCTTAGCACCCGAGAGGATGGAGGTCATCATGCACACTACCTCTCCCCAAGCAACTCTCATGAGCTGTAAACATCAAGTCTTGAGCTTCAGCAAAGTCTTATTTCATGTTTTATCCTCTCTCCATGTATGGTGCCGAGCAAGGATCTCTCTCTCTCTCTCTCTCTCTCTCTCTCTCTGCTTATACTTAAACTCAGCAATAATGAACTATGAGCTTGTCTCAAGGGCCAGCCATGTTTTGGCCAGCCCACAGTTCTGACTGGCTACGTGGGAAAGGGGCAGCGTCTTCTTTCAGCATTAGAGTAAGTGTCGAGCCTCTGATGATTGACCATGGAGAAGCAGGAAGAGGAAGAATCTCATAAGGGGGATGAGTCACAGAGAACCAGCCCATTAATGATGCCTTGGAGGCAGCCAAGTCAGGTCCCTTATGTAACTTCCTCTGGGCTAGTGTGAAGCCAGGAACAGCCTCCCTTAGATCCAAAGATCTTTTGAGCTATTTTGCAGAGCTCCTCATCATGAAATCAGGTGACAGCCATGTTGTTGTGCTTAGCATTGATAATTTCTATCTCAACATATATGTCTTTTAACCATAACAAAACAGATTTTATACTTGAGATCAAAAGTCAATATCTGGTAACTGACTTGTGTTTATCTTAAGACCGGAGAAAGTGAGAAGTGAAAATGAATTAAATTCATATATAGGTGAATAGTACTATAAACAACAGTAAAAAGTTATGATAACTGCAAAACAGCATATATGAATATATAAAATAACATAAATGGATACACAGGTTAATTAATTAAAGAGATCAAAAGAGATGCTAATGAGGCTGAGATATTCTCTATCCCAGGACGCAGACACTTCCAACAGCAGCATCTGAGCCCATTCAGAAACTAACCTAGCCCAGGTCTTGCAATGGCAGGCCTCCCCAGGTCCCATCATCTCATTACTTTTAGCCCCACATCCAAATGAGGTAACCCAGGCCAGTGTCACAAGAATGAAAATCAGATTCAGCAAAGACAAACTGGAACCCCTCCGTAAGCCAGCCCCAAGTAGAATCAGTTTCCCAGTGGAAATTTCTAGACCCAAAGAGAGATGAGCCAGGTGCAAGGTGTAGCAGCTGGTGAAGCCTTCCATTTGGAGCAACTCCATATTTCCTGAGTCTCAGTAAGCGTGTTTTTCTAAGTTTGATTTTTTCCCCCTACAGCCAACATGCTAGACTTGGGCAAATCTGTTCATCCGCTTGAACACATTCTAAAATTATAAACCAGAACCGACGCCTGCTTGAGAACCTCATGCTCTAAGCTCCACACAGCCTCGGCTGCGGCTGCGTCAGAAACCAGGCAGTTGCTTGGGAGGTTACTTAGCGGCTTTACCTGAGCTGGTGGAGGCTGGGGACTTGCTTCTCCGGGAAGGCCCTGGGCTCTTGGTTGTGCCTCTGCGGGACGCTGATGCTATTTTGGTGTAAGAAGTTGACTTCACCACTCGACATTCTGGGGAAAGAATGAGAAGACACATGAGGGTTGGGGGACAGCCAAGTCGGGGACACCCCAAGCCTCCAAATTTACATTACTTTACAATAGTATTGCGATTAATTTGGAATAGGCTGATAGAGGGGTACTTTCGTTGGCTTTCTAGCCATGGGCCCCTTCAATGATCTATGTTCTTGTGACTTTACCCATGAATTCCTTTTTCAAAATAAAACGTTAGAACGTTCAACTTTACAAAGAAAGACATGTGAGGGAAGATCCCGCCCACTTTGACAGGCCCCAGTGTATTGTCCTGGGCCCTTATTGGGATAATTGCATCAGTGTGATATGTGGGAGCTGGAGGTGGGTAACACTGGAAATCAGGTGTAATGGTCCTGCTTACAAGGACATGGTGACCTTCAATATACCATCAGGAAGCTGCAAGGAAGCTGGCTTTGCATCTATAACAGTGCCTTTCTGTGAAGATGAAAAACAGTCTCCTCTATACTTAAACTCTCAGTTCTCATGTTCATTAAATTCAGTGCTAAGTACTGTAAATAATAAAAAAAAATCCCTATTTTTGTCTTCGTGAAAGGTCTGGATTAATTATGACATGTAAAATGCATAACGTCTTGCTTCCAATAATCCATAGTTTATAATGAAAACATTTTTTGAAATGATAATCAATTAGATTGAAAATATGTATACTAAGATTCCCTGATAGCCCATGATCAAATTATGCCTTCCTTTTAAAGTTCTAGAATATTTTTCTAATCATTTGTATTTTTAAGTAACAAGGAAGTTGAGCTACCTAGTGTTCTGTGGCTAGCCCTCTTTCGCTTCAAGTAGCTCTTGGGAGTGCTAGTTAAATTTGTTTTTCTCAACTTGACATAAGCTAGAATCATATGGGAAGAGGGAACTTCAGTTGAGAAATGCCTGCCTCGAACTGGCCCGAGAGCATGTCTGTGGCACATCTCCTTGACTGATGATTGATGTGGTATAGTCCAGCCCACTATAGCTAGTGCCACCTCTGGACAAGGTGGTTTTGGGTGGTATAAAAAAAAGCAAGCTGAGCACAACCCAAGGAACAAATCAATGACCAGCACTCCTCCACAGTCTCAGCTTCAGTTCCTGCCTCCAGGTTTCTGCCCCACTTGAGTTATTCCCTTGGCTTCCCTCAGTGATGGAAGTGGCATTGGGGGATGAATACTCCAAATAAACCTTTGATCCCCAGGTTGCATGGTCTCTGTCACAGCAACAGAAAAGCAAACTAACTCATGGGCCTTTACACACTGGCATTTGGTAGCTGTCAAGCATTTTGCCACACGGAGAATTGTAGTTCACTTAAGCATTTAAACTTTAAACTGCTTGCAGCATTTAGTTACGGTAATAACTCAATTGCATCCCCATAAATGAGCATTTAGTCACCTGGTTATTTCCCTCATATGCATTTAGTCCTTGGAACTTGAAATTCAAATTTTAGTAACTAGAAGAATACATTGTCAGTGCTCAAAATATTTGCTGAATGAGTGGGTTGGAAGATAAGGAATTCTCCCCTTAAATTATCTCTTAAAAATTTACCATTATGTGTTTGTGAATGAGTACCTGCTTGCCTGTATGCCCACCACATGCATGCAGTGTCCATGGAGACCAGAAGAGGGCACTGGATCTCCTGGATCTGGAGTGACCAACGGTTGTTATCTGCCATGTGGTCTGCTGGGAATTCAACCATTAACTGCTAAGCCATCCCTTCAGCTCCCATAAATCCTTAAAAAGCCCTTGTCCTCTATTTGGTGTCTCACTCAAATCATGCTTTCATTAGCATGTGATCGTTTTTTTCCTGATCTCTGTGCTTTAGCATTATTGTTCTAATTTATTTTTGGAATTTTTCTAAGCAAAATTAAGATATCATTGCTTAAGGTCTGAAGTGGGTTTGTTGCCAACAATGTTGCAGCTTTTGTTTTTGTTTTTGCTTTTGTTTTCTTACACACATAGTCATTATGTATATTTCTTTTTTTTTTTTTAAAGGTAGATAAAGGCAGGTTTATTAGGAGGCAGCTCCGGATGGGTTTGATGATCTCACAGGAGGAGTCAGTGGAGTTGCATATCTGGGCTAAAGTAAGACGTTTTATTTTTTTTTAATTTTTAATATTTTTCATTACATATTTTCCTCAATTACATTTCCAATGCTATCCCAAAAGTCCCCCATAGCGCTCCCCACTTCCCTACCCACCCATTCCCATTCTTTTGGCCCTGGCATTCCCCTATATTGGGGCATATAAAGTTTGCAAGTCCAACGGGCCTCTCTTTCCAGTGATGGCCGACTAGGCCATCTTTCGATACATATGCAGCTAGAGACAAGAGCTCCGGGGTACTGGTTAGTTCATCATGTTGTTCCAACTATAGGGTTGCAGATCCCTTTAGCTCCTTGGGTACTTTCTCTAGTTTCTCCATTGGATGTATATTTCTTCTTTTCCAGTGACCTATTACTTACTGGGCTTTGCTGGCTTGAGGTTGAGTAAACCTTTCTTTTATTGGTGGCTTGTAAGAATACATGTTTTATATTAAACTTTTATTCTTTAGTCTATCATGCATAAAATGATATTAGTAACATATTTCTCTTTGTTGGCAGTTGTTGAAATATGTTAACCTCTTGAATCTTCAAGTGCAGTATTAAAAATTAAAGAAAGGGTCTGGGGAATGCCTGGTACTCTCAAGGTCTTGAATTTAATCCTCAGAAGAGCACACACACACACACACACACACACAGACACACACACACACAGTCATGCCTCTAATCTGTTAATTTTTTCATTATACCTTCTAAATTAACAGTTAAACGCTACCAGATCTAATACTGGTACCTGGCTTCATGTTGGTAATATACATCCCTATCCATGCAATTTACCATTTTCTAAGTTATGTTTTTTCCCTTATCTGCTTTGAATAAGGTGGTCGCCATTGCCTAGTAAAGGAGAAACAGAAACATCAATGCTACAAGGCTAGAAACAAGAAAGAAGATTAAAAACAAACAAACAAACCAAAAACCAAAAACCAAGCTCTTCCTGTAGGCTTATCAACACAAAGCCAAAGGAACGATCAAGAAAACCTAGCAGTGTAACACTGACATACAGCCAGAAACAGTGAGTTCATTCACGTGCCATGGGACCGCAGTGGCTTAGTATGTGTCCCAAGAGGTTTTAATTCACAAAGCAAAGCCTTGGAACCAGAGAAGAAACCCTCAAATTAGCTGTCCTCACAACTGAAAATGTATTCTGGAGTTTGTCCTAGATTTTGGACATCTGCCCTGTCTTCTGGCAGTACATTAGCAGTTAAACTGAATCAGCACAGTGTGGCTGCTCTATGGGCATGCCTCCAGTTACATTTTTATCAAGTGCCCACTATGTGCCAGGCACTGAGGGCTGCAGGCAGAGTGATGAACAACACAAAACTGGAGTTTGCAACACCAACTGGCAGCACAGCCTCTCTCTCTCTCTCTCTCTCTCTCTCTCTCTCTGTCTCTGTCTCTCAATTCTTCCAATTTTAAATCAACATCAAGGCTGTAATGAGGTCAGGATGACCAGGCTCTTCATTAAGGTCATGGGCTTCTGGAGGCCGCATAAATTTAAAATAATTATTTTGGGAGTTCAGTTAAGCAGGAATGAGCGCTCAAAACAGAAAGTTACCAGATGGCACACAGTGTTAATAATATCCATCTCTGAGCTTTAGCTATGAATTCAAATGTTGGTTTCAGGGTTTTCCTTGTGCTGTTTGTTACGGGGACCAGAATTTCTTGATGGGACTCCGGCTAGCAGCACCACAGCACCAGTCTTGACACAGTAAGTTGGGATTCTTCCAGCTACAAGATAGTTTATGCAGACAGTTTATAGTATATAGAAATATACTAGCTAGTTTACTCACACAGTCTGGTCTGTGCAGAGCAAATGAAGGCATGTTGGTAAGTTTTGTAAATTTAGTCCATACCAAATTATTAATCAGTCAAATCTATCCATGTATTACTCTGCTTCATTCTGTTACTCTGTTGAGTGCTAACTAGCCTGTGGATTTCTAAAGAACACTGGGTAGCTGCTCAGCAAATAAGACCTGGTTTGGCATTTGTCCTATGAGAACTTGTGTAAACTCCAAGTGTTCACCTAACCGATCCACTGGCTACCTTTACAAATGAGCGAAGCAGAATCTCCTAGAAACATGTGACTCACATCAGAACCCGAGCCTCTACACTGATGACTTTATCCCCATTTCTGTGTGTGACATTGGGTTTTAATCCTCCTTCTCCATTTGTTACAAAATCCTGGGAAATTTGTATCAGTGACGGGGAGCAGAGGAAGATGACTGAGTAAGTACCTGGGGATTGTAGGAACGGTGGCAAGAAACAACTTAATAACTCAAGACACTAAACCCAACTTTCTCCTGACATGTCCAAAGACTGAGCTCACTCTGAGATGTCAAGCTGTGTGGAAGGAGCACTGTGAAGACCGACCGTCGAGTCTGAGAGATGACCACAGGCATGCCACCTGTCCCCCAGGGAAGCCATGCTGGAGATCTGTCAGATTCTGAAGGCTTGGGTTGAGCAACAGAAAGAGACACAGCACAAAATTATAGGAGCGGGTTCTTTTGTTCTCTCTCCAGCATCAAAATAAACCCAGTTGAAGAGTGTTGTGGGGCTGGGGCTGGGGGAGGTGGCAGCGAGCGAGGAACAGAGTCCTCCAACAGCTTTCCAGTTAAATTTTTAAATTTAATTTTTAAGTTGGAATTACATTTTATAATGGTAAAAAAAAATGTCAGGAGGGAAAAAACAAAAACAAATGAATTACCTTAGAGAGAATGTCAAAATCCTTGTCAGTTTAAAACCACAATTTGAAACATGGGGAACAATTTGACCTAAATGTCCAGTAAATATAATGCCTTTCTGTTCACAAAAAGGACATTGCCTCCGTCTCCTGCAAGGAAGAAATTGGTACCTCATATATGGGGGCACCCACCCTTCAACAATCACATCTTTTATTGTGATTGGATCACATCTTTGGACATTATTGATCAGTTCTGTAAGAGGTTGTGTGTCCTTTGTGGAGATGCTGGACAATTCTGATGCTCCTCAAACACATTGTGAAATATGATTGTAAACCGCATAAGAAATGGCCAGAGTGCCGGGCGTGGTGGCGCACGCCTTTAATCCCAGCACTCGGGAGGCAGAGGCAGGCGGATTTCTGAGTTCGAGGCCAGCCTGGTCTACAAAGTGAGCTCCAGGACAGCCAGGGCTACACAGAGAAACCCTGTCTCGAAAAAAAACCAAAAAAAAAAAAAAAAAAAAAAAGAAATGGCCAGAGTTGCTATCAAATATCACAGTCTACTGAATGCACAGTTGTCCTTTGATATGAGTGGGGTTTGGTTTCAGCCCCACACCATATATACCAAAGTCCATGAACACTGAAGTCTCTTATGAAATGGTATATTTAATAAGGCCAACTTGTAGTCTATGTACAGTTTAAATCACCTGTAGGTTAATAAGCTACAATGCAAACTGTAGCTCTATGCCATTATTTAAATAATAACAATGGAGAAACAGACACGAACATTTGAATGAAAATGTCCCCCACAAGGTCAGGTGTTTTCAGAGCTGGCTTTCCATTGGTGGTGCTGTTTGGGGTTTAGGAGGTATGACATTGCTAGAAGAAGTATCTCACTGGGGTGAGCTTTGAGAGTGTATAACCTTGCCTTGCTTCCACTTTGCTCTCTCTGCTTCCTACTTGTGGTTGGAGATGTGAGCTCTCAGCTTCCCACTCCTGTCTTCATGCCTGGTTCTGGCTAACATACCTCCCTCTTGAATCATAAGCCTCAAAATCTCTTTCCTCTATAAGTTTCCTTGGCCATGATATTTTGTCACAGCAACAGAAAAGTAGCTAATGTAGGACATGTTTAGCTTGCGATACAGTTAGGATCTGCTGTGTTTCCAATGGCTTGTTTCCTGTTGGCAGTGCTTTTCAGAGGGCATTGGGTCTTGAGGGCACTGACTTCATCAATGCGTATATCCATTAATACTGGATAGCCTATCAGGATGTAGGGCCTGGTCACAAGAAAGAGGCTACTGTGGATGTGACTTTACTGGGCTTATCTTGTTTTGGATTCTTCTTTCACTTTGCTTCCTGGATGCTGTGAAGTGAAGAGTCAGCTTTTCCTCTGCCTCGTGTGTCCCACATGGGGGCTCTGTTTTACCTCAGGCCCCAGAGCAATGATGTCAAGTAATCATTGGCTGAAAACAACAAGGGAACATAAATTATTCCCTTTTCAATTGTTCCACTGAAGCATTAGTCATGGCCATGGAAGGCTAATACAGTACAGATGGATTTTCAGTTTCTGGTACTGGGGATTTAACCAAGGAATGCAAACATGCTAGACAAGTGTCCTGCTGTAGTGAGAATATTGGTTTCTTAAAAAACCCAGTTATGTTATGAGAATATAATTTTGTTTTAATCCCTGGTGTGTGATATAGGGCTGTTTCAGATTGACCACGGCAGCTAACTATGATTTGTCTCATGCTCTGGCAGGGGTGTGATTCTGTCAGCTAGAGAGAGTTTACATTTGGAATTCTGAGGACTCTTGAGTTAGTATAAAAATGGCAGAGGCCAGAGAGGCTGTGGTTGCTTCCCCTACTGTTACGGTTTGTCAAGTGGTCATAAGCAGAAAGATATGAAGAAGAAATTGGATACCCTAATGATGAAGGTCAACATTGCTCCAAAGAACTCGACACCACTAATCAGCAGAAAGAAGTCTAACAAGATCTATGCCCCCTTTCCCCTCTAACTTTCTTTCTCACCTACCTAGAGTTGGGAGGTTGGGAGGAGTGGAATGGAGAAGGGTGGGATGGGTGGTAAGAAGAACCCAGTGAAGTCACCAAAAGTTGGGTTACATCCTTCTAACTGTGCTCCACCCCTAGTCAAAGATGAAACTTAAAAACAAACAAACAAAAAAAAAACAACAACAACAAAAAAAAAACACAACTCATGGTTTGCTTGGTGGAGCATGTGATCTAGAAGGTCAACTGTAGAGCTGTGAAGGGGTGCTCCCAAAGACCAGAGTGCTGAGGTGTGGTTCTAAGTATGATGTTACTGGGAGATGGTGGTACCATTGTGAGATGGGACCTAGAGAAACTCCTTGGATCACTGGGGACAGACCATTAAAAGGGAATGTGGGACACTACTCCTGTCCATTTTTGCCTTGAGAGGTAAGCAGTTTGTTGGGCCACTCTTGTCAGAGGCCCAAAGCAAGAGCCTTGCCCAGTTTTCCCTTGGAATCCAAAGAAGCAGAAGCCCAAACCTTTTCTAAGCTAATTGTCCCTGACACTTCTGTACAGAAACAGAAAGCTGATTAATAGGTATAGAACATCACATTGAATGCATGGACTGTGGTGGCCATATGTCCACAGGTGAGGTGCGATATCACCTCTGCTTTGGGAATGTTTCTACCTCAGTCACCATTCACCAGGTGGTCTACATGCTCCATATTGATACTCACTTTGTGGATGTCCTGAGGATTTGAGTAGATAGAAGTTAAAGGATCTCTCAATCCAGTCAGGACAATCAAGAAATGGGCAGATTTAGAGAGGCAGCACAGATGGCAGAGAGGTAAGGGGGGAGGGGAACATAGTCTTTGGCAGTGTTCCTGGTGGCAAGTGAGTCTACACTTAGGCAGACTCTCCCTGTGCTCAGAAACAGTTGGTAGGTAGGCTGAAGTGCTACAGAAGGTACCGAAGGATAGAACTGGTTCCAGAATTGCACAGCAGTGCCAACAGCTTACCTGTGAGTACACAGAATCAACATCAAGGGGTCACATGCACCTGCTGCAGAATCTTGACCAAGATACAGTTGACCATCCCTGGTTGTCTAGACAACCCTGATGATGGGCTGTACCCTGGGGAGCAAGCACCCTTTAAATAAAGATTTTTATTACAATTATCTCATTTTAAAACCAGCCAAAATAAAATCGTTCTTGGACAGAGGCCTCTCCATGTATCTCATCTGCATCTCATCTTTCTGAGCTATTGAGATGATTCGATTTCATGGAATCCATTATGAGCAGTGGATGCTTTGTGCCCTATCCTGATGACAAAAGCAAGATCCCTCTTCATTTGGCAAAGGTACAGAGCTTCCATCTGGAATAATATCCATCTCTGTTCCTATATGCAAAAGAATCAGGAAGCACATTTGGTTCTAGCAATTTTTATTTTAAAAAGTGGCATAAACTCTTGACGAGGAGAGAGAGAAAGCGAGCTGGCAAGGCTACCTGCTAACTCTTCAGAAAGTTGCCCTGCGATGTTTGTGTTCTCTGAGTTGGAGAAAGCCTCTTCGAATATCAAGGGCAACAGTGATTACTCAGTTGACCCGTGGTTTCAGGAACATTCTCTCCTTAGATAGCTGAAAATGGCTGTCCAGCAATCCCAAGCTCTAGAGGATTCACCCACGTCTGCCTCCTGGATATTGAAGCCTGACCACCCTCAGTCTACAGCTTGCCTGTGTGGGTGAGCCAAACAGAGCATTACAGGGATCCTGGACAACTAGAGTTTACTTCTTATGGTAATGTAATGATGTCCATGCCTCAAGGCAGCTTTGAAGGCAAATGAATGCTCCTTGCAAGAAAGGGCTTGCTATGTGTATCTTCCCAGATGCATGTTCCAGTCCCTGCCCATGTTTCTGCCCACTTGGCTTCTGAGTCCACACTGACACTTCAGTGAGACGCCATCACTGCTGCCTGCGGTGGAACAAAGGCTAACTCCCCAAGCTCCATATGCATCATGTTTAAGGTGAATGCATCAAGATTGAGACATTCTAACACAGAGAAAAGAAAATAATAGAAAATCATAAATTTGCTATTTAATAAACTGTGTCTGGAGCAAACTGATGTGGAGGCAAAGGCATCAGTTTGGTGGTTTCACAGGAGAGTAAAAGATCCAGCAACTGAGATCTTAAAAGTGTCTTCTAAAAATACAGACACGTGTGGCTGAAGCATCTAAGGGTGCTGCACAGTTTTCAGAACAGCAGCTAAGCACTTTAGTCGGTGCCCACGTGCTGGCACCCCTCGAGACTTTGAGAGGCCCTGGTGACACATTATGTAACATCTGTGTGAGGCTGGAAGGCACTGGCATTTTCTACATTAGCTTTGCGAGTCGCTACTCAGATCTAGTGTTGAATAGCAGCAGTGAAGCTCTTTTTCCAAATTCTTGCCTGTTCCCTCAAAGTCAACCGAGAGAAGCGGATTTCTCTTGTGTAACAGTCCAGAGTTGTGCTGTCCTAACTGGAGGAGACAATCTGGCTCCAGGAGACTGCTTGGGAACTCGGGTTCCTAGTCTTTTTTTCTATCTCTTCATGTATTCTCATCTGCACAGTCCCTGTGGCTGGCTCATCTCCCTGTGTCACAATTTCAGACCCGTGGGAAAGGAAAGAAAAGAAGGCCTTAAAACACCAAGAAAAGCTGTAACTCCTCCCACCACAGCTTCATTTTTGGAAACAGATGCTATCTTTTCTTCCTCCATGAGACAATCACAGTGGAAACCTACCAGTTCATCCTCAGCCTCTAACCACTAGATAACTTCTTCCTAGCTGTGATGACCATAACTATCTCCACACACTGCCAAATAGCCCATGGTAGGGAATCTGTCCCCTCTGTTTGGGACCCATTACTACTTGTCCCCATTAGGCAGCATTTTCTGGTGCAGCCCTAAGTTAGTTCTTCCTTGAAGGGATTCACAAAGGCCTTGACCATCACTTGCCTGGATCCTCAACAGTGCGTTATGTATTCTTCTGGCATCTGTAGCAAGACAAGTTCATTCTAAGGCAAATTCTCTCAGTGCCCTGTTACTACTGGGTGGGCTACCTTGCCCTAATGGCTTCCCATTGAGAGTTTGGAGGTGAGGGAGGTCAGAGGCACAGGGTAGAGAAACTTAATCTCTATCCTGCAGAGTGCAAGCCTGAGTTTTGCAGTACAGCCCAGGATCAGCCACACTCTCAGGAAGACAGTTCCATGCCAGATAGATAGCATGTGTTATCTACAATCGTCCTTTGAAGAATGAACTCCCAAGCAGAGGTTCTGAGCCTCTGTCGGTGATTCCACGAAGGGGAAAGTTTTCTCCTTACCCACAGTGATGTGGTTGTTTGTAAACGTAATCATTAGACCTGACATTAGGGCACCCGTTGGCTGTAAATGAAGTCAGGGTCTCACCTTTCTGAGTGTGCAATGATCATGTGCCTATAAACACTGTATCCCCCTTGGAAACCCAATGTCCACTGACAGTGAATACAATCCAAAAAGAAAACCTAAAAGAATCTGTGACTGTCCTCTGCTAGTGACAAAGAATCTGCCACCTCCTCACTGACCCATGGAACCCCAATCAGGTATCATCATTGTCAATAAGCACTGCAGCTGCAGTTCCTGAAATCAAGAAGCCCCCCCTTGATGACTGTAAATTTATTTTTTATAAAGCATCCTGAGAATCTTCAGTGAGCCGCCAGGATAACCCACAGATACCTCACACCCCGCCCCGCCCCCCCCCCCCCCGCCCTCCGCCTAAGTGGCACAGCTTCCACATCATTTGGCCCAACTGTGATGCCCTCTTAGTGCATTTAGAAGCCTGACCATGTTGAGATTGAGTAGACACGGAACAATAGCTGGATTATATGAAAACTTGCAGCTACCTGCCCAGGAATCCACCCCCCCGCCTCGTCCCCATGCTGACCAGCCAGGAAGGCAGCACACAAGAACTCCGAATGATAAAATGGCAGACCACTGTCTGTAGTCACAGCCCAGGGAGCCTGCCAGCGGCTTCCGAATCAACCAGCCCAAAGTGGCCGCTGTTTCAGGAGTAATTGACAGCTTCAAGTTGTTGCTACCTCCAATTTAGGGCTAACTGTTGAAAGGCCCTACCCAGGCGCCCCTACCTAGACCACTCCCAGAGGATGTCCCACTTCTAGACAGCCTGCCTGCAGCTTCACAACACAGACACCTCCCCATGTCTCAGCATACCTGAGCCTTTCCTTTCTCCCACTACAGAGCTTCCTGTGCCCCTGCCTGACTCTGAGTTTCTGCCAAAACGCAGATGGTGGAGGCTCACTCTCTGCTATAGTGAGCTCAGTATAATAAATAGCTTTCTCACTCGGTTGGTCCTCTTCTATTTCTACCACACACATGGCTGTCACAGAGCCGTGGCTAAGGCACTGGGTACCTAGGCCTGGCGAATCTCACGTTCTCACTCCTTAGCTTAGATTCCTTTGGCCATGTTTATGGATTGTGTGCAGCTCTGAATATCTTCCCTCTCCCTCTCAAGACCTTTAAGTCACTTTTAGAAGCAATGACCCCCCTTTTCCAGATAAGGTAACATTTACACATTGGTGTCTGATTACAAATTCCAGTGGCTTTTTATGTTATCTACCATCATATGCATGAAGTCACTTTGGTAAGAGTCATTTAAAGAATATTTGTCAGGAAAAAGGTTAACCCTTTGATGACCTCATTCTCCCGTAGAATGATCTTCAAATAACCTCCAGGGAACCTGCCTACCTCAGTGCACTGCCATTTCTATTGAGTGTGTGATTTTAGTTTTTAAAGTGTGCTTAAAAAAAAAAAGTGTTTCTGGGTGTCCCCATGCAGAGAACATGTCCTCTCTACTGTGGACTGCTCCTGTGTAACCTCTACTAAACTTCAATCTATTCTACAAATATTTTCTGCTATTTTAAGTGCTGGGATGTGATTTGCTGATTAGCTGACAAGGTACCTGTTTGCTTGGAACCAAGTGGGAAAAAATGACCTGTAAACTGTCAAAGGCAGCACCACATGCTGGGTTTTAAAGGATTTGCCAAGAATGAAAGGGATAGTAAATAGGTGGTCCTCTACATTGGTGGTCAGAGAAGGTGTGTGGACAGACAAGAATTGAATTTTGGTCACGGGTATATGCCAGCCATGAGCAGGTGGGAGGGAAGGGGGAAAAGTGGGAGCCAGTAAGGCCACAATAGGGAAGGTCAGGTTGGGGTCATTTTAATCTAAGCAGAAGGGAAAGTTATAGAAGAAAAGGCTCAAATAAGGGCAGGGATAGGAACTATTCCACACGCTCCACAGGGATAATCCAGATGCTGTGAGACTCCAAAGGTGTGTGAGTAGGAAAGATGGAGGTCTGGCCATGGGTGGAAGTAATGGATGAATCTGAGAGGTGGGCATGGACTGTGAAGGGGAGGGTGGAGTCCACAGAGGATGAGAAGGGGCTGTGGGCACAATGGAGTGCCTTGCAACATAACAATCTTAGCTTACATGCTCACTCTCACTGTGCTGGTGTGTCCTGCTGTGGGGCATACGCAGCACAGAGGCTTCCTGTGCCCACATGCAAGAAAGACTCAGCATCTATCACTGCTCATAGCCCTCTTGCAGGAGAAAGAAAAGCAGAAGATAGTCCTTGAAAATGCACAACCCTGCCTCTCTCTGAACCTCTTGCTTTAGAACCACTGGAAGTGAGGCTTGCAACATTATGATTAAAACCACAAATGAGCCCAGTATGTGTAGCCGTGGAACAGGAAGCCCTCTTTTTCCCTCTAGTACAAGGGGTAAAAGGAGCACAGAGGAAAACCCCAAGGCTCAGTATGAGACATAATTACATAATACAGCTTTATAGACAAAAGGAACAAAGTCAAAAGGAAATGTATTAGCAAGATGAATCAGTCTTTAAAAATTGATATCTGTCCTACTTCAGGCCCTACCCCAACCCA
Organism: Mus caroli; assembly: GCF_978045245.1. Taxonomy (NCBI): domain Eukaryota; kingdom Metazoa; phylum Chordata; class Mammalia; order Rodentia; family Muridae; genus Mus; species Mus caroli. Next base: position 106,880,536 of record NW_028227258.1, read on the forward strand.
AGTCAATCGTTTCTCTCCCTGAGATCGGGCTTCAGTGAAGACGACTGAACGACAGCCTTTCTTACTCATTGGTGGCTCATGACCACCTGGCTCTCACTAGCCCTGAAGGGGGAAGGATCTGAGAGCAGTGAGAAGCACACAGATACACCTGACTTAAAAGCTGAAATCTGGAAAGTAAAGACCTCCCCCTCCTTGAGGAAAGGAAGCAAAGGAAACTGTGAGCAAAGACACCATACGAAAGAGTGAACTGAAATCAAATTTAACACCTCTCTCCTTGTGTGAAGCGCTCTTATGCCTTGCATTGCACCACCCATTCAAATAAGTGCACATTCCGAGTGTGGTGGCCTTGAACTCATGCCCAAGTGGGTCAGGGATCTGGAGACCTGGATGAGCTTTCTGGGAAGCATAGAGACATAATTGGATTTTGGGGCAGCACACAGTGACAATATATATAATCCTCAAGTCCTGTGCCATTCAGAAAGGGTAAGGAACTATTGCTGAATTACCTCGTGCCCTCAGTGTGTTTATGGAGTGTCATATGTGGGTATCGGTAGGGCCTAGTCTTCTATTTACATACTCCATTTTCTGTGCTGTCTATTAGCTAAGGCATCAGGGATTGGGATGCTATCGGCTACCTTGCTGCTGTTGTGGTCTGTGGATTCACAGCTCCTGGATCCTTCTGGAATCTTGCTACATCCTAGGTCCTATCCCAGACAGTTATATGTTTGTAAAAACCCACTCTTTCTGGTCCTTCGCAATCACATTAAAGCTTGGAAAGTAATCATCTATACCTACACAGAGACGCCCTTGGAAAGGTGGACCCCAAATATCAGTGTGAACGGTTTGAGGATGCCTGTGAAAAAACAAGATATTAGCCAAACTGAGCATGAGTCTGGTACTCTAGCAATCATTTGAGAAGCTAGACCATGGATGGCAATAAATAAAAATCTACAGCTCTAGAAAAGACTGTGTCTTATTTAAGTACACTGTAGCTGTCTTCAGACACTCCAGAAGAGGGCGCCAGATCTCGTTACGGATGGTTGTAAGCCACCATGTGGTTGCTGGGATTTGAACTCTGGACCTTTGGAAGAGCAGTCGGGTGCTCTTACCCACTGAGCCATCTCACCAACCCCCCTGTGTCTTACTTAAAGAGCAGGGTTTTACAGCCTCACTTCACTCTTCTGATAACCTATTCACTTCTGGGCTATTTTGAACACCCAGTTTCCAAGCCCCTCCCCAGGTATTGTTCTGATATTGTGGTGTGTGGAAATTTATCTTTTATATAATTCTATGGGGAGCTCAGATTATCAGGGAGGTTTAGAGGAAATGCCTTTTATTTAGGAGGTTCACATTCAAAGATAACTCCACAGGTTAGTCAGGTAGGGTGTCATGCAGGATCTTGCTCAGATTTCACCAGTCAATTTCAACAGAAGGAACAGGTTCTTGATGATAAGAGGAGCTTGTAGCTAAAGAAGTTTCTAGAAATAAATTTACCCCCATCTCAATGTCCTGGAAAGTAGACACTAAATTTGATTAAGAACAAAGATATTTGATGAGAAGTCAGCCTGGCCTTCCCAGGGGGCAAAGGACTTCCAATGGGGAACAAGGGGTTTATGGTCATCACTCTCTTGCCTGAAGGCAAAACCAAAGCTTGGGAAGAAAATCCTTCAGCTAAAATCGTCTTTGAGCCTACACCAACATCAAAAATACAATTGAGAAGCCAAGATGAAAACCCCAACTACAAAGCCAGGAATAAACATTCGGATTGCTGGGAAGAAGACAGCATTAGGATTGGCGAGGGATAACAAGTCTGTTACATCGATGAAAAAGGATCAAGTGATGTGAAAGTTGGTGAAAATTCACTTAGTAAAATTTCATTTAACTAACAGGCCAGTTAACCTGTCTTTCTTTGCGGAGAAATGGATGATGTAAATGTATATATTTGTCAGAAGACTAAAAATAAAAAAAAAGGATCTAATTTGGGCATCTCTTTAAAGTTTATGTATTTTTAAAGATTTATGTTTTAGTAATTTTATTTATGTGTATGTGTCTGTGTGAATGTATGGCACATGTGTGTGGGTGCCCATGTGAGATTCCCCCAGTGCTGAAGTTAGAGGTAGATGTGAGTCATGTATCTAAGGTGCATGTTGGGAACTGAACTAAGGTCCTGCAATGGGCTAGGTATTGTTCTAAGCAGGAGCAAGCTGTAGAATTAATAGCTTCTTAGGGCTGCTGAGGAAGTACATACTCCACCCCCAACAATAAAGCCTAGAAAAGATTATTAGTGAAAGAACCTCGTTGCTAAAGCACAAACCAAACCTCACTTCTGAGAGTGGGCCCAGGGCGATCCACCAGAGAAATGAATGCTGCACATAAATAGGGTTCTGTGACTGGGCGGGATCACGGGAGTGGCTACTGTGTGAAGAAGCAGCACGGAAGACCTCAGGGAACAGGGATGGAGGAGAGTCTTGCTTTTTCTGTAACTCAGTACAGGAAGCAGACAGTGCCCACACGGCTGGGCAGCGTTTGGAGTCTGTAGATAGTTATGCAGATACTTCTGTCCCAGAGGGAGTGGCAAGCTAAGCTATTTCACCTAAAGATTAAGTTGGATAAAAAGCACTAAAAAAATCTCAGCAACCCAAAGCAGAAACGAGGGCCTGGAGAGATGGCACATGGGTGCACTCAAACACACACACACACACACACACACACACACACACACGCACGCACGCACGCACGCACGCACGCACGCACGCACGCACGCACGCACGCACGCATGCACGCACCCATGTGCGCACGCGCGCAGAGACAGAAACAGACAGAGATATAGAGGCAGAGAGAGAGAAACAGAGAGCAATCATTGGCGTGAAATACCGACTAGTGTCTGCATGGGAACATTTCAGGGGGTCCAGTGCTACACAGGAAACTTGTTGAGGGGGGCAAGTTTAATTAGGCAAGCTGCTGAAAATGACTGAAACAAGTCAAAATAGGCCTTTGAAGTGCTGTCCAAGGCTGGACTTGTTCATTGAAATCCCGTACTGTGTACTCAGTACACAGTAAGCCCCTTAAGCCAGTTTGCAATCAGGTAACATGTCCAGCTCATCTTTGATGCTGACCGGCTGGTTTGCTGGGCTTCTGGCTGATGTTCTAGTGGGCCACAAACCTGCCACTCAGCTCTGCCCTTGAGTCTCAGTGCCTTTCAAGGAGGCACTGACTGTACAAAGAGGATGACAAGAGAAGAGGGAGGCTATAATTCTGCCTTGGGGAGAGGTGCATTCTATCACTTTAGAGACAGTGATAGAATGGGCTAGCAAGATGGCTCAGTAGGTACCCTCCACCAAGACTCATGTCCCCAGTTTGATCCTTGGGACTTACATGGTAGAAAGAGAGAGCCAGTATCCACAAGTTGTCATCTGTCCTCTACATGCATGGCATGTATACACACACACACATACTCACTCACACACACACAGTCACACACACACAGTCACACACACACACACTCACATACACACTCACTCACACACACACACACACTCACTCACACACACACACTCACACACACATACACATACTGGGAGCGGGGATAAATGTAAAAAGAATGTTCTAAACACTACAATTGATAGTTTTCATTTTGTAAAACGGAAAACCAAGGATGGCAGTTACCTGTGATTTCATGTATGTCATGGGGTTTGAGATATTTTTTGTTTGTTTGTTTGTTTTATTTGTTTGTTCTTGAAACAGGATCTTATTATCAAACCTACGATAACCTTAAACTTGCCAGTCTCCCATCTCAGCATTCAGACTCCTGAGAGCAGGTTGTTTTTAAAAATACAAAGCTATGCTTATAAAAACATGTTCAGAAGAAACTCTGTCAGCACATTTGTGGAATTTAAATGCATACATGGCAAAGTTCTGAAGTAAAACAGATTTATAAATAATTATCTTTATTTTACATTGTATATGCAAGGGAGGCACATTACGAGCAGGCTAATTCTTAGGCATAATTCTGTGTATTCCTCAGAAAACTAAGCATTTTCTATGTGTTCTGTTATTGCCCAGTGTGTACTGTATATTTTTCTGCTCCTCATACTCAGCCCCCTTGACTTAACTTTCCATGTAAGGAGACATAGTCTTCACCACTGGCTGCCCCAAAAAGATGGTTGGTTGTACTGTTTAATTTTAAGGAAGCCTTCTCATAAGCCATTGATCTCTTTCCCCTCCTATTCCAAACGGCAGACATGAAATTACATCTCTGGGTACGTGTGATTAATCTTCGATTGAGAAGTGAAGAAAAGAAGAAGAGGTTAGAAACATCTAAAGCCTCTTTTTTATTAGAAGAAAGCAGGCTTCAGGTTGAAAATGTGATTTATCTGCTTTAAATCCACTTGAAGATCACCTTTACACAGGGGTCAAATGTGGCTTGAAATGAACTCCCTGTGCAGTACTTAGGCAGGCCCTGGGTTATAGCTTTTCAAGGCTAATAAATACTGTAAGCATGTGATGGCAGCCATCTGAAGGGCTGTACCTAGGATTTGAGAGGGATTGTGGTCTTTCAGTGGAAGAATCTGACTAGAGGGGAGACATTAGAGTTGACTTGTGGCCAGACTGCTTGAAATCAAATGATATTCAATTTATGTTTGGCCTTCAGCCACCAAATAAATGAGTCATTACTGTAGTCTGCAAGGCTGTTGTCTCTGGCAAAATGATTCACAAGATGAGTTCAGTAGATAACCTGTTTTGGGAACAGACTTAGCATCTGCAAATATTTGCTGGGTTATTTGCAGTAGTATGCAAATCCCAAGGTCAGTCTGTATTCTAATAAGCAAATTTGGTCTTTGATTTCCAAACCAGAGAGTGTCAAGCCATGTTCACAACTTCAAAAGGAAATGTTGGCTTTTCTTTCCAAAAAAAATATTAACTGAAGTGTATTGAAATAATTTTGTTTCCCTCTTATTTAAGAAATAAGAAGCAATTTTGTCTCACCCTGGCACATCAAGTATCTTACAAAAAAAAAAAAAAAAAAGAACTCTGAAACATCATTTAGGTCAAGAGAGATGTGGGATACTTGAAGATCTTAGCTCAGCAGGAGTCCAGTGAGTTCTACAGGACCGGTCTTAGGAAACACTTTAACTCATCTACACAGAATGGAAACAATTTAGGAGGGTCTCCCACTTGGCGGGGGTGGGGGCTGGGGTAGGACCAGTGAAGAGAGTTCCACAGTGGATTTAATACTTTTATAAAGAGCATCCATGATATTATAGAAGTTTAGATATGCAAAAAGTTAAGGAGATAAAATGATCAATTACCAACATAACGATTGGGGCCCAGGCCATGCTATGTCACATAGCATCTCCTCTGTCTTTCCCAGGGTCCAAATCTTTGGTGCACTTTTTCTTTTATAAGCCTCTCTCTAACTACTTTGATTTCTACTCTCTCCCAAACCTTCTTTCAGTTCATAGTGGGAAATAAAATGAAAATGCACCAATAGATGGCTATAGCTTATGAAGTGATATTTAATGCCATGCAATCTTTGATAATGACAAAAGCAAGCTATAAGGCAGAGTAGACAGGCGGCGCATGCACAGAGCAGACACGGTGCACACATCCATGGTATGGCTGAAGGGTGTTGGGCACAGGTTTTTTTCTCTATTCCCATCCCACCGAGAAATTTGACTTTCGTTTTACACTTCACACATTTCCAATACTCTATAATATGCAATAGCTGCTTTTAAAAAATGTGAAATAGCGTTAACTTTTAAAAATGATTTAAGTCTCAATGAAAATATCTTACAAGAGTAAAACCTGCATTTCCCCAAATTCCTCCAACTCAGAGTTCAGCAACCACAGGGAACCAAGCGATTGCAGTTTCTTAGGTAGCTTGTCGTAAGAGGCAGTGTGCAAAGGATTCATTCATGTTCCTCACTTGGCCACTTACCACATTCGCTCATTTAAATTGACCTAATGTGTATTGGTGACAATATATTTTTTAAAATATTTATTTTGTAGTCTGTTTAGCCAAGTTTCAGTTAGTGGTTTTTACATGTTTTCTCTACATGTTTTGAGAGTATTAAGAAAACACGGCAGACCCCGTGGTCTATGTCAGTACCCTTGCGCCCTAGATACTTGTCTTCTACAGACAGGGTTGCTGAATAAACGATGCGATTAGGGACTGATGGGTCTAGAACTGTTAATCTCACCAGCTTAGTGCCAGGATGAGGATCCCATGTTTTCAAAACACTTCCTCTTATCTTTCAAGTGGAGATGGGAGCTCACTGTTGTGTCTGCGCCCATTTCTTTCCTACAAGGTGAACGTAAAACTTCCCCTGTGTATTTAATAAGCCACCTGTACCCTCTCCTGTATCCTGTCTCTTAATACCCCACAGCCACTTCCAAGCATTATTTTTTTCTCTTCTCACTAGTTACTGTTCGTATGTTGGGAAATTCAGCCCTTTATAAGGACGGATTCCTTGGCCCTCAAGTTTAACTTCTTGTAGTGTTTTCCCATAAAGACTTAGTTGTTTTGGCTAACCTTTCCTTTTACAGGTCCTGGGAACTAACTGCTGTAAGGATACCATCTCACATGGCATTTGAACAAAGGCCACATCGCATTTTCAGGGCTTGTTCTCAGTATGTGAGTGGCATTACAAATGGTCCTAGAAATGGCCAGTAATGTGTGCTACTCCAGAGGTTGTTGCCGTAGAGTTGCCGTAGAATTGCCGTAAGGAAGTAACACATGACTCTAAGTTTTAAATGCACCTATAGAAAGAACAGAAATATTGACACAGAGACAGGCTGGGTTGTTATACTGAAGACTTTCACTTTTCCAAGGTGTCTTCTTGTGAGAATAAGTCAGAGAGTTTATTTAAAAAAAAACAAAAAAAAAAAACCAAAACAAAAATCTCCAGTCATAGCTACTTTTATTTAAAACAACTGTAGAATCAAATTGTGCTTTAAAATAAAAGGTTAGTCTCTTTGTTTGTTTGTTTGTTTGTTTGTTTGAATCAAAATGACTCTTGCCACCCCCAGCAGGTGTGGGGTTTATTTCTCAGCTGAGGAAGAGCTATGAGGTGATCACAGTAATGGATATGCTCTCCTCTGACTATACTAACAACCACCCAAGCCTTCACTTTCTGTGAAATATGCAGAGCATGAATCATCGCCCAGGAAAGCTACTGTAAATAAATTGTGATACTGAAAAGTAAAGGTCTGTACATTTTGCTCTGTGTCTGGGCTGCCCCAGGTGTTTTCGATGGCAGGCAGGACACAACTCTTGAGAAACATCGCTGCAGAGGTTTTATCCTGGAGACAGTCTCCACCCTGCCTATTCTCCACTGCCATTCCCTCTTTTAAAATTCATCTACTCTCTTGGCTGGGTATAGGACAAAACTGATGGAGGAATATTTTTCAGTCTCTCCTTTTATATGTTTGCTATTCTTGATTTTTGAGATTTTAAGATTTCACTCTATGGTCTATAACAGCTACACTGTGGGATTCAACCCAAGGTCTCTGAGAAGTCAAGGGCTGCATGGTGGCTGGGATCAGCTGTGTGTCATGATGAGAGATTCTTGCCTTCTACTTGGTCTGCCCTCACGTTACCGAAGAATACGTGACAGGCTGTGTTATGTAACCACCATTTCTAAGAACAGTTCTCTTCTCTCCTAATTGCCTGCACCAATTATTCACTAGTAGTGCTTTCTACATTTTTTTATTTTTTTGAGATCTTCTATTAAAATGTAAGGCAAGCTATAGGTATTCCTGAATTGTTTCTAAATTAGTCACTACATCCCCAACTCCCAGAGAATGTGTCAAAGTCAAGGTAACCCACCATTTTCTCTCTGCAGATCTGAAATGAGTCACTAATGAACAAATGTCTTTATAATTAATTTAATTTAGTGGAACTATCCTTCACACACACATTTGGGGAAAAGCTGTTCAAGTTTTTTGATCCATTAAATTCTCATATTTTGAGTTGCTTCTGTGTTTTAGACTCTGGGCAATGTGAGTCAGATACAAGTTTAAATTCAAAATGCAAAGATCAGACAATTAAACAAATGTTCTAGACCATTCTGCAGAACCCTGCAAGGGATCCAGGATGTATTATCCTTAGAGAGTTCACCTTCACAAGATTTTCATCCACTCATGGGATTTTCCATGGTCACTGGGCAGCTAACATGCATGCAAACACAGGCAGCGCCTGCTTCAATCCTGTCTTATTGCAGGAGACTGGCTGCAGCCCCTCCTGCAGAACAGCCTCAGCCACTCTACCTGGTTGCCTCCAGGTGTGAGCAAGCCAATAAACATCCTTGAATAATTTAAGGACATTTTTTAGGCTGGAAAGAAGAATCACAAGGTCTGGATTTCCCGGAAAAGAAAGAGGTATATAAATAGAAAAGAAATATGTTAAAACCTGGAATAAAAACAGATCTCCCTGTATGGTAGCATTTCAGCACCCAGTCTATTTCCAGCAGTGTAATGACAGATATGTCCTTCACAGGAAGCTACACCTGAATATGGAAGGAGGAGCCCAGGACTATTTGCTCCATGTGGTGGTTTGAATATGCTTGGCCCAGGGAGTGGCACTATTAGGAGGAATGGCCTTGTTGGAATGGGTGTGGCCTTGTTGGAGTGGATGTGGCCTTGTTGGAGTAGGTATGGCCTTGTTGGAGTGGGTGTGGCCTTGTTAGAGTGGGTGTGGCCTTGTTGGAGTGGGTGTGGCCTTGTTGGAGTGGGTGTGGCCTTGTTGGAGTGGGTGTGGCCTTGTTGGAGTGGGTGTGGCCTTGTTGGAGTGGGTGTGGCCTTGTTGGAGTGGGTGTGGCCTTGTTGGAGTGGGTGTGGCCTTGTTGGAGTAGGTGTGGCCTTGTTGGAGTGGGTGTGGCCTTGTTGGAGTGGGTGTGGCCTTGTTGGAGTGGGTGTGGCCTTGTTGGAAGAAGTATGTCACTGTGTGGGAGGGCTTTGAGATCCTCATCCTAGCTGTCTAGAAGCCAATCTGCTCCTGGCTACCTTCCAATCAGGATATAGAACTCTCAGCTCCTCCAGCTCCCTGCCTGCCTAGACACTGATATGCCTGTCATCATAATGATAATGGACTGAACCTCAGAACTTGTAAGCCAGCCCCAATTAAATGCTGTCCTTTATAAGAGTGGCCTTTGTCATGGTGTCTCTTCATGGCAATGGAAACCCTAACTAAGATACTCCATGAGTGTGAATGAAGAAATGAGAAATGGCAGCAGTTTCTGGACTAAAGGAGGCACAGGGCCTCTACAGGTGAAGGAAAAGGGGGAAGTGTGTGTGTGTGTGTATGTGTGTGTGTGTGTGTATGTGTGTGTGGTGAGAGAAGCAGATCTCCCAGAATGATGTGAAGTGTCCCCACTGTTCATTCACAACTCTATTCCATCCATTTGTCAAACATTCCCTGAGTAGCTGTTGTTTTCCAGACACTACATATTAAACAAAACAAAACACTACTTGCTCTCTAGCTTTAAAAAAGAAAGCCAGACAGATAACGACTCCAGCAAAATCATCAATATCGACCATCCCTATAATATGTCTGTTTCAGGCCCTGTGCCAGTTCTTTAACATGCAGAATTTTATTTCCTGTTCTCAGTAGACAGACACCAATGTGACTCCATTTTAAAGATGAAGAATTCAAGGCAATGACTGACCTGGGATAACAGAGCTTTCTGGAGGCTGAGATAGACTAGAACTTAGTATGTTCTGCTGGCAGACCTAGAGTGGAGCTAGGCATGCTGCCCTGGGAAGGGACTTTGCAACAGAAAGGAGGGAGTTGCTCCAGCCTGGGTGTGGAAGAAATGCTAGAATGTTCTAAGCATATGATGCTATAATACTTTCCCCTACTTGAGCTACATCTAGGAGTAGGCACAAGGCCACAAAAGTATTCAGAGTGTTCCAGGAGGACTCAGAGGGAGAGCAGAAGGAAGGCCATGCCAAGCCCTGCACATACACATCCCAAATCTCCCTCCCTCCCTCCCTCCCTCCCTCCCTTCCTCCCTTCCTCCCTCCCTCCCTCCCTCCCTCCCTCCCTCCCTCCCTCTCTCTTTCCCTCCATCCCTCCTTTCCTTCTTCCTTCCTCCCCAGCCTGCTGTAGCTGTGTAAACTCCAGGTATAGACAGGATGAAGAAGATGAGCAAGGACTTAGATTTTACCAAGGTTTGTCTCAAAACTCTTATAGACAATGACCATCATTTTCAAACGCTTGGGTTAGTAGAAAGAGTGACTCCAAATTGGAGAGCATTTGCAGTCCATACTTAAGTCCTCTTAAATGTCTATTTTTCTTAAAGGAAAGAAATGAAACCTCAGATGAAAATTCCTCAGATTGAGTTTTAAGTATGTTTTGCCCATTCAGAATCATTCTTAACACTCATTTATAAAAACAAACAACAAGAGGCCAATTGTGGTTAGAAGTTTACACTGTCTTCCTGGACAACACTTAGTGTTAGATCAGTTCTGTTTAAGAAGATGTGTTTTCTTTTTTATTAAAAATTATTTTCATTGTTTTGTATGTGCTTGAGGGTTTTGCTTGCATATATGTCTATGCATAAAACACATGTCTGGTGCCCACAGAAGCAAAAGGAGGGCCTCAGATCCCTTAGGACTGGAGTTACAGCCAGTTATGAGCTATCATGTAGGTGCTGGGAATTGAACCCAGGTCCTCTCCAAGAGCAGCCAGTGCTCTTATCCTCTGAGTCATCTAGCTAACCCCAGAACCATATTTTCTACATTGTGTCTATTTCGCAGTGTGATGGACCTTCCATGGAGCCTACACATACATGATTCTTAAGTCTCTTTGTCTGAACCATTTGTCTTCCTTAATTGGTAATGAGCTGCTTAGTCAGGCTCCTGTTCTTGTGGTCTATGGGAAACCATGAGTTACTTTATGACAAGATTTTAGAGAGGAACAAAGGGTCAATTCATGTGAAAGCATAAGCAAGTTCCAGTAATCTTTATAGATCAGTATATATGACAAATTTAAAACCCAAAGGAAGCAAGCAAACAAACAAACAAAAGCCCACCAGGAATTGCTCATAATAAATAAACTTGAAGATAGACTCACTTTCATAATTATCATTACTTAGCAAAAGTAATCATTTAATGGGAAAAATACAAGGCTTGTGTCTGCTCTCACAAGTACATATCTAAAAAAAAAAAAAAAAAAGTCGACAAGTACCACACTGGTGTCCCTATGAATTCTTTTTTCTAATTGATATAAACATAACATTCTCATCAACAAAATTTTCTCTGTGCCTCCCCAAAGTTTCTTAGAAGACTTTAAGGTGAGTGATCTACCTTGACTTCAGCTAAAATGTCAAGTTCACAAACACACCCACACCAACCAGGGGAAAGCATATTTAAAATATTTATTTCAAAACAAGGTAGAAAAAATGTGCACCCAGAGCACACAAATTTCAGAAATTTTGATTAGACTGTACACACTAGTAACAGAGCAGGCGAAACCTTTAAAACCCGCTGTTACAACTTGGTAAGTAGAACAAGCCAAGTGCAGATGACCTGTTTCCATTGAAAGTGAAAAGGAGAGATGGGTGTTCTTGTTGAGAAATCTGACAAGGCTCAACAAAGTATTTCTCTCTCCCATCTGCCATGTTCTCAGCACCAGCACATGAAGGTGGAGAGGATATGGTCCTTACTTTAGGTGAACCTTTAGATGTGTGGGAAGAATGAATGCATCCTTGGACCATGTCAGCACTGTGGTTGGTGTGCTGTGATAGAAGACAAGAGGTATACAGAGGTCCCTGTGGAAGCTGAAGCCAGAAACACCTCATTCCTCTGGGTGTAGGTGAGTCAGGGGAGGCCAATGGAGCAAGCTACAGTAGCAGGCCAAACTCAAACCCTATGTTTTTATCTGGATCTGAAATGCCTCACAAATGCTGGATAGTGAAGGCTTGGATAGTGCCAACTGTGGAAGTGTACTGAAGTAGAGCCTCTGGAAAGTGATTGAATGATGGAGGCACTAATGACATCACAAACTGGTCAATTACTGACAGGTGCAGGTCTTGGTGGCTTATGGGGAGTGATGGAAACTGGAGGAAGAGGGTGTAAATAGAAGTTTCTCACTAAGAGGTGTGTCATTGAAGCATGCTTTTAGGTATAGGTTCCCCTGGTCTGTCTCTCTCTCACACCCTCTTTTCTCACTTTGAGGTGAGCACCTTTGCTCCATCACAGGCCCCACTGATGATCTTCATCACTACAAGTCAGAAATGGCAAAGCCAAATGATCATGGGCTGAAACTTGAGCCGAATAAACCTCTCATCCTTGAGTTGACTTTTCTCGGGCATAGCAGTGGAAAGCTGAGCGACATAGACTACAGCCTCATAAACTAAGGAAAGTAAAAGCATGCCAGGATGTAGAACAGCATAGTCAAGAGAGGGAAGGGGAGAAGGCAGCCCAGTATAGAGCCTTACCCTACCAGGTGGAGACAGACAGGCAAGAGCCAGCCAGAGGACAGGGTCTTTGAAACTCTTTAGAGTGGACAATGGAATCTACTATTTTTTTTTTGAAAAATGAGAATAATGCTAACAGAATTGTATATTAGAGAAAATAATTGGCAGCACTTTGAAGGATAGACTGAAGTGTAACACCTGGCAGGAAAGCAGCCAGGGGATGGTCATCACGTGATGAGAAATGCAAAGTGCCTTGATCCAATAATTCTAGTAAGGATGCAGTTGCAGATAGGATGTGCTAGCTAAAGATGACACTTCACAAGCTCAGTGAAGACTGAAGGGTGTACCTACTAATATGCAGAATGACACTTGGACCACACTGGTCTGGCTGTGACAAGCAGTCACAGTGAGTGAGCAGTCACAAACAGTCCATACCTCTTTCTTTACCAAAGGTTATTTGTTCAATCATAGGTGGAATAAGAAATAGGCGCTCTGACAATGCAGTACGTCAATCAACTTCTGTCATTAGCTGCAAATGATTTTATTGGTGGTGATGGTAAGGAAATGTTGGAGTCTCCAGAAACCTAAGTCATTCACTTACAAAAACAAAAATCGAGAATAGCCGTGAGCTTTACTCATTAGATACCATAGGAAGTTACACATCAAACCCTGGAAACTAGAACTCGATGCATTGTGGGTAACCAGCATACTCTTAAAAGATCAGATCAGTGTTTCTTATATACTTTCATTTCTGTCTTAATTTTTGTATTTATAACAAGAAACCTTCCCTTGGAATTTAGGGGCCATACACTCATAACAGTCACAGGAAATATCAGTATGGAAGAGGTCTTCAAGTCTATGTGAAACCAATAAATACCTAAACTAGAACACAGGATGTGTGTGAGTGAGGGCATGTGCTATTGATTAGGCCTTTCTTTAGATTTTTCATGGGTTTCCTTCATCACTGTTCACAAAGGTCTACTTTGAACTCACACTTAAGTCTATGAAAGCCTAAGTATGTCCCAATTACACCTACTAGATGAGCTCGTGGAACTATGAAATACCTATAAATCTCTTATCCTGGAAAATCGGGCTGCAATATGAATTCTCGACCACTAAACTGGCCACAGCCACATTCTTCCAGGAAAGCCTGTGGGAGACAAATGAGGTATGTTTCTCATTGTTACATGTCCTTGGGAAGAAATTTACTTATATCTTTCGGGTAAGTGTATAAAGAAACATCTGGAAGCCTTGCTCTTTGGAGTAAGAGCAAGCATGAGCAGGAGACATTCCATACACGACAAAGGCTGTGCTTACAAATAATTGGAATTGAACCAGAAGAGAGGAACTTGAAGGCTGAGAAGGAAGGAAGGACAAGAGCTTGGAAATCTAATCACCCCGATTTGACTAAAACACAGTCTCCACAAATTATGGTACTGTACCCAATGAAGAGGTACACTATGTGTTAATTTTAAAAATTAAAACAAATTTGGCTATGGTCAATCATATTTTCTTTTTTAAAGCTTTCTTTGTGTTGTTTTTAATTGCGTGTATGTATCTGTTTATATGCCTGTTGAATGCAGATATCCATGGAGGTCAGGGGTACTGAGTAACCCTATCGCTGGAGTTACAAATGGCCGGTGAGCCACGCGATGTGGGCGGTGGAAACTGAAATGGGTCCGCTGGACGAGCAGCATACTCTGAACCCTGTGCCATCCCCCTAGCCTCAGATGCTCATGTTCTCAACAACAAAGCCCAAGGCTGGTATGACATTTAGTGATACTTTTTTTGTATGCCAAAGACTACCCTTTGAGGGCTTAATTTTGTGGGGAAAAAAAACTGAGTAACACACACACAGAGAGAGAGAGAGAGAGAGAGAGAGAGAGAGAGAGAGAGAGAGAGAGACCACATGTATGTGTCCTGCCAGAGGCCAGAGGAGAATATCATTTCTACTTCATTCCATTGAGACAAGGTCTTTCATCAGACCTGGAGCTGGTAGTTTGGCTAGGCTCCCTGTCCAGTGAGCTGCTGGGGCCCACTCCCTGTTCCTCAGGGCTGGGTCACAGCACATGTATCCCTGCCTGGCTTTTACATGGATGGGTATTGGAGATTCAAACTCAGGTCTTCATGCCTTGTCCACCAAACACTCCTACCCACTAAGTCGTCTCCCCAGGCCCAGCTTCATGTTCTCGAGCTTAGGTTTAACTCCTTAAATTATAGGCAGAAAATGAGGATCTGGTTACAGGGGTGTGGGGCTGACAGGGACTGTATCCCTGGATGCTAGTTTGTGCCCTCCCTTTCCTAAAATAACAGTGAGAATTTTAACTGTGAATTTCAAAATGATGATGAAAACAGAAGGTACTGGTATTATCTGATTATTATTATATTTGTAACTATTGTTCCTACCCAGGATCCTAAGAAAGGCTGCTGAAGGATGTCTCAGTATAAGTGCGTGTGAACAGGGTAGTTGAGAGGAAGAAGGGAATTAAGAAAAGCTGGAAAGAGGAAACAAAGCAGGGCACACAGTGCTCTCCAAGGGAGACTGCCAAACTGATGCTGACTGCAGGCGCTGGAGAACTCCCTGAGCAAGCGGGAGGGGCCGGCAAAAGTTTAATTCAGCTGTGCAGAAGGACAGCTAACTGAATTTCTCAGCACTGCTTAGCATATGACTACTTAACATGCAGTGCAGTGATGAATATGCAAATCCTCGAGCGAGTGTCAGATGAACCTGAGCACATTGTTCTTTAAATTTTTATATTATGTGTGTGGGTGTCTCACCTGCCAATGACGGGGTGCCATCATGTGCCTGGTGCCCCCAGAGGCCAGAGAAGGGCATTAGCTTCCCTGGAAAAAGAGTGACGGACTTGGGGATGCTGGGAAGGGAGCCCAGATCCCGTGGGAAAGTGGTTGGTATTTTTTAACTTCTGAGCTCTCTCTCTGACCCCCCTAAACACAGCACTGCACTCCACTCACTACAGTGGGTCCTCACAGCTTAGCACCCCTCTACCCTGCCCACGGTGACAAAGGAAGGAAGAAGTAGAATGACCATGTAAAGGAATAATACATTTTGCAAAAATGGAATACATAAATGAAGATGTGCTTGTTGGTCTGTATTATAAGCTGTTTGCAAATTAAATTTACCTTAGATGTATTGACAGCTTGGAGACATGGGCATACTAGCAAACTTCATTATCAAATTCTCGAAGAACAGACAGCTAGAAAATTGTGTAATTATATTTCTGAGGAATGTGCGGTAAGGTGTTGATTAGAAATACAAGTAAAATAAATTAAAAAAAATGATTCCAGCTTTCTCTAAAATCACACCTATTCAGTAATGAGTAGAGGCAAATGCATTTCTGGTTTTCTTCTTTATTAATTATCATGCAATACCTTGGGGGAAAATATGTCACCAGGATGAAAATGTAGTGAAGGAACGTTAAAGAAAGGAGGGATCACTGAATACACAGGGCAGAAGTGTCCCGGCCGTGGAGATGAGCTCAGAGGCTAAGGCCAACTCCTGTGGCTTAAAGAAGAGTCAGCTTTACTGAAAGAAACAATCTCCAGATTGTTTCTCAGGTTCTGTGACTTCGACACACGCGGGTTGTCCCTACATTGTGACAGGGTTCTCAGCGTCATGCTGCTGATATTTGGAATTGGATTGTTCCTTGTTGAGTGTGGAGGGGATTGTCACCAAAGGATATGCCCCAGTTTCTCCAACCTCTCCCCTCCATGTCAGTGCCCGCAGCCTCAAACAAAACTGTCTCTACCGTTACCCTGGGCGTGCAAACCCACAAGCTCCCCTGTTGGGACAGACTGCATTATCAGAGAACCTGGAAACAAAAATCCATGTATTCATCACTGAAATACAAGCCCAGTAACTGTATTAGACACAGGGAACATTTTCTCTGATAAGAACTATTAGGTCCCAGAAAGTTATGTACAGCAAAATAAAGGCTGACATTAAAAAAAAAAAGTGGGCATTGAAAGTGTGAGAAAGAAGGAGAGAGGGCATGTTCTGTATTGTTTACAAAATGAAGAACATGGGACATAATTTCACAAATAACTGGTTATAAAAATACACTTCGGTCCATGATATGATCAAAACAGAGAGATTAAAAACTGAAAGACAGAACAGAGGAGGCCTAAGTGGGAAAGACTGAGCAGGCAAGACAGCAGAGAGGAGAACACAGAGGCACAGGGACAGAAATATAGAAGACTGGGGGAGAAGTGAGGCTTCTATCCCTCCTCTGTGTTGTGCCACAGACCCTGGACCCAGCCCCCTCGACCCTGGCACCCAGATCCCCAGCCAGATGCTCGCTCCCTCTCTCCAGGGGGATCTGGAGATAGAGAGTGGAAACAGGTAAGGGAGGCTGAGGTGACTGCCACACTGGGGTTTTTGCCATATGGTAAAGCAAAGGATAGGTAGACGCTTTGCTTCACCATGAGGGACCCTTCCCCTGCGTGTGGATGGGATGAAGTCACCCCTTTAAGATCTCCTCTCTCACTTGCTTGCCACTCTCTGTGCGGAAGTGCTGTTGCTTCACGA